>NW_024501460.1:5918352-6518352 GCF_017590055.1 Onychostruthus taczanowskii | reverse complement strand
TATACAGCTGATCTAAAGTCTGTACTCACTAAATGTACACCACAGTTTTGAAGTACAGAAATACCTGAGAAAGGCAACTCTGGGGACCATCCTCTTGGTGAAACCAGGACTTGGAGACTTCCTGAACTTAAATGCAGATATGCTGCCCTCAGACACCATGCATGCAGCCCAGCCCCTGCCTTTATAACTGCTGAGTGGAGCCTGTAGATCAGTGTAGGTGTCTGGAACCTGGATTTGAATGCTGAGGCTTGTACCCCTCTGTGTTTGACTGACATGAGTCAGATCTCTCTTTGCTTCTCAAGTTCACTTTCTTCTCTTGAATCATGGTACACGTCTGCCTCTGCTCCTTCAGCTTTTGATGTGCTGCGATACTTTTCCTAAACCCTTCCTGTATGAGCACTTTGGTAATGCAGACCTTTTTTATTGGACCGTAAATGTTTTTGACAGTGCTGGGAAGAGGAGATAAACTTTGTTCTTGCGTGTGAACTTGGGTGTTATCGTGTACGTTCTTTTGACTGCTAACCGTATTTCCTCCTGGCTTTGTTACCCACAGCAGTATGTAACTTTCCTTCCTTTGTCCCATTCAAACTCTCAAAAAAAAGGAATCAATTCAGAAAGCAATTATGGGTTCACATTTTCTAAATTTTCTCTTTTCCTCCTTTTTCCTTACCTCACTAGTAGATTCTTTCACTTTGTGAGAATAAGCAATTACTTATCTGTGCCATTCCGTAGATGTTCAACATGTCTTCAGTTTCCCAGCATGAATATTCCTGCTCTTTCAGACCATAGCACATTAAGTGTTTAAAAGGGGTGTTTCTGTGCTTGTGCAGCAGCTTACTTGATATTACCGTGGCTAGTACTGGACCAGGAACTGCTTTCTTGTCTCCCAGACTGGTTTTGTAGCCATGGCTTTCATCCCAATTGTAATCAGTTTGAAATTTTCCCCTGGGGCTGTGGACTTACTTTGCCACTATAACTACCAGGTAGATATGAAGATTTTTCAAACAACAGTAATTTTTAACTGAAATTACTGTGTGAACATTTTTTAAAAACAAACAAAATATTTTGTTGCTCTGGAAGCATTTTTGTTAATATTTTCTACATTGTGAAATTTAGCTAAAGTGACTGTTCCCTGAAAAGAAAGAAAAAAAAACAAAAAAACAAAAAAAACAGTGAAAAATCAACCCAATAACTGGTTTATTTATTTTTTTTTTAAATAGGTGTTTTCTGACTAGGGAAGTTGTGTAAAGAAATTCCCATGTGGCTTCTTTACCCAATAACTGGTTTATTTATTTTTTTTTTTTCAATGGGTGTTTTCTGACTAGGGAAGTTGTGTGAAGAAATTGCCATGTGGCTTCTTTATAAGTTTATCAGTTTAGAATAGAGACACGTTAGCTGCTTAAAGAAATTTGATTTCACTACTCAGTCAGAGTAATGCAGGTTTTATTTAAAGCCTGATCCAAAACTCATTGTAGTCAGCCATTCTCTGTATTGAGTGGACTTCACACTCAGAAAAATCAGAGCCATTGACAGCTGTCAGTAGCTTCATGTGACATCTCTGTGGAACTCCATGAATTTTCTCAGTTTTCCAGCTGTTGAACATGAAGCCTACTGAAGGTGGAGGCACTTGCCCAAGGACATGCTGTATGTCACTGGTGAGATCCTGAACAGCAGCAGAACCTCAACTTTGGCTTTCAGACTATAGGCTCTGAAGGCTTTTGTAAAAGAACTTTCTCCCATGTGCGTTTTGAACTTGCTGTGCCTAATGTTGACAACAACCTCAGAGTCCCAACCCAGACCTGGAGTCTCTGCCTGAGTAGCTTAAGCCTTTAAAGCACAGTTCTCAGTCCCATGATTTCTTTTCAATGGAGTAATAGCACTTAAAACCCCAGCAACCCCATAGCTGTAACACAACCCACAGCCTGTTACACTCTCTCCGTGGGGTCACATCCTGAGCAATTGTTCAAGCAAGAACACATTTCATGGTCCGTATTTCATCTAGACAAGGCTTTTAAACTTAAATTGGCTCCCACCAAATTCAGTTTTTTACCCCAGACTTTCCTTGAAGGCTGAAATGCATATGCCTGCACTATCGGCCTCACTGAAATTTGCCTTGCGGATCATATGTTTGGTAGCTGGGAAAAAATAAATATAGTTGTGCTTTTTTCAAAATGTGTGTCTGGCAAAGATAGTAAAGAGTTTACAGTCAATTTGAAGTTCATAAGGCTCCTATCAGTAAAAATATTAAATATTTTTAATTCATGGCTGAAAATTGTAGTAGCCTCCTTTCCACCCTAGAATTCCTGATGTCTCAAGCCATCAATTGTCAGTTGTGACTGTATTTTGCTGTCAGACCTTGGATTAATATCTTCCTTGAACAATTTGAATGTTATGCTTTCTGATACATAAGCAGTTCTGGTTCATCTTTAATTCTTCCAGTGCTTCAGCTTTTTACACTGTCACTGCTCCATCAGGCCACAAGCAACAAATGAGCAACCAATGAGCAACAAACTTCCTAATACATATTTCATTATTCTGAGCAATATTTTTATGTCTCCTTTGTCTATCAGAGGTAGAACTCAACAGAAGCATCCCCCCACCCTTACACAGACTCCTTGTTATTGTCAATGTAGCATGCCTTTTCTTTTCAAATCATGTACTTCCACTGGTTTTCCTATAGTAAAAAAATGCTGTCTATGTTGAACTTGGTGCCTATTGTAGATCCAGGCAATCTAAGCCCTTGCATGCTCAGATATAATGCTTGTGTCCTGAAATTAACCCAAGTGCACCTTGAGGAAATCTGTCATAGGAAGTGCTGCATATGCCCAAAGCTGTTGGGCAGGGTCATGGTAAGCACTAGCTGGCAAAGTGTTTCAAGTTACAGGGACCATCTCTTGATGGGTTCCAACTTAAACAGCATTGCTGCCTTTTGCTCTCACTCTTTTGTCATCTATCAGTTCTCTCCGATAGGTCCACTAGGTTCTCTTATTTGGGTAAATCTGAGCAAGTTTTCAAGGTCTTTATTTGTCCTCCAATGTTCTGCCACAGGATACCTGCAAACTGGGTTCAGTTGCAGACAGGCTTTTTTTTTTTCATTCTATTTGTATTCTCTGTTCAAGAATTGCCACCTCTGAAATCTAATTTTTCCACTGGAGCAGAGCCAGCTTCATATTTTTGCCATGTGATCTCAGTTCTTGCTGTCTGAATTAATTGAAATCTAAAAATCTACCAGCTGCTTCAGAACCCAGTGTTGTCAGAAGCAAGAAGAGATTCTGATTACTTCTTTTTCATATCATATTCAAATACATTTTAATACCTTTTCCAGTTCAGAAAAATCTCACAGAGGCAAAGCTCCAGTGAAGGTTCTGGTGGTCATTTTCCTACCAGCAAATTGTCTTCTCTCTTTTTGGGTCTATACACCCAAAATCCAGTGAACATTAGGTGCTTAAATTAAAACACGGAACATATGAGCCCCTTATTCTATGTCTGGTTCTATCTGATGTCTGTAACAGGAGTTTGAAGCTTGAAGAGACCTTCCTGGAAAACTAAAACCACAAAGGCAAAAGCACCAGTAAGAAAAGGAATGGTTTAAGTGCTATTCACTAAAGGCATGAAAATTGGGCCAACCATTGGTGGCACCTGTGGAGTAGAAGTACTTTGGAGATGTCATAAAAACCCCTACGGTGGTGAGCCAGGGTAACGTGCAGTTAGCTGGGATGTATGGTGTCTCAGTTAAAATGGAGCCACACTTTAGGAAAATGTATTTAACTTAACTTCACTGGGAAACAGTCGTCATCCTAGAGTGCTGCTGGGTCTTACCTAGTCCAGTGCATTGCCTGTCTCACTCCCACACTCTCTGTAAGAAGAAAATTACTGAAATTACTGCGGAAGCTTAAGCCACAGAAGAACAGGAAGCACTGACTTGTTACAGCTCGTGGACAGCCCAGTGTCAATGTCACCCAGCACTGAGCTCTCTTTGATGAGTCTTGGGACCAGGTTACCTCTTTGACCCAATCCACAAAAAGACTTGCCCTGTAAATCGTGTATCCTGCATAATCCTTAGGCTCTGAGGAGAAGAAAGAGGCTTTCTTTGCCTCTTTCCACCTCTGCACTTCTGTCACCGTGGCTGTTTAACAATAACCTGCGAGTTGCTGCTTTGCATCCCACCACCTGAATTTGGGATTGGCCCAGCTGCAGCCAGGAGTGCAATGTGGAAGAGAGCTGGCATAAGAGGGCAAAAAAGCACTGTGGCTCAGCCCATTGTGTGTGAAAGGGAGGTCTCATACCCCTTAAGGGAATTACTCTTTTAAACTCTGTCTGGGGTAAGAGCAGCAACACCCTAGCCATCAGATAAGAGATGGAGCAGCCAGATATCTGCTCCTGCACCAGCACCAGTCTCCCAGCAGTCACATGAAATTCCTACTGGAATTTTCACACATTTGCCCAGAAGAAACTGAAGATGATGTGCACATGCTCTGTTGATTGCCACCACTAAAAGGGCTGTGGCAGCAAGCAAAACCTACTAACAGTCAGTTCATACTCAGTCTCCCCAGTTTGGAAGACCAAGGGACTGTAAGGATTACAGCCTGGGGAAAGCATCTTTCAAGAGTAACTCTTTATGTATGACACACCACGCAGCTCATTTCTTCACATACATTCGCTTAGACATTAACTCCATTGTCAAGCGCATAGTTACATACCTGTCTTGTAGGTGTCCTACCCCTGCCTAATTTCTAGTACCAAAGTATCTCTGGGATATAGTTCAACACACATCACAGTGTAACAGGCAATCCTATCTTTCCTGGGGTGGAAAAAATGAATTGCTAACCAGTATTGTCTCATTTACTTGCTCTATGCATATTGCAAAAATCCTACCAATTATGTCTCCTGGGGCAGATGCTTTTCTTTGGCTGGCATTGGTGTGTTGCTAAAAGCCCAGTGTTGTTAACAATATGGCAGGGAGAGGATTCATGAGATTCAGGTGTGCCCTCCATTTCCTGCCATCCCAGGTCTGGACAGGAATAGGTTATGACAAGTAGAAAGGCCAGATCTCAAAGAAATGATAAGTGACAAAAGCTCAACATTTGGGAAAGTGATTCACTTATAACTGTAAACATGCTCTAGGATTTATTCCTGAGTTTATATAACTATTTCTACACCATCTGTTAAGTGGTTTGTAATTGGCCAGTTAAAATCAAGAGAATGCTGAAGTTAACTACCTTCATGACTCTGGAATATGGACAGCTTTGGAGTCCAAGAGAGGAGTAGGCATCGGTTTTACGGGATTGTGAATTTATTGTGCCATGGGCCCTTCCTAACCTGCAGAGTAAAACACAAAGTTTCAATCAAGTTAATTGAGAAACGGCATTATTAAAAGCCTTCTTAACTTGTTTATTTCATTACTGAACTTCATTCCTACTTCTCTTTTAATTTGTTGATGTGATCTGTGTTTTGGTGGAGGATGCACCGTAGGTGCTTTTCTGGCTGTAGGCACCTCACAGGCGCTCCAGCAAGCACATAGCTGTCATCCAAATGGGGTGTTTAAGACTGAGAGCAGAGTGCTGTGGGGCACAGGACAAAGCTTTTCCCCCAGGTTGATGAAAGGCCCACCCTTGGCTTCTGCTGGAATGCTGTAACGCTTCTGGAAAGAAGAGCAGTGAAGATCAAAGGCAAAATAGCGCCAAAGAATGAAATTTAACAAAGATTCCTCACCCTGCCTAATTATCACATCACACTTTGAGTCAACATGCAAGGCTGCTGGTGCCAGCTGTGAAAAAGGCAATTAATAACTTTAAACCAAGCATAGCTTCAAACTCAAGAGGAGAAGCTGTGAAGAGCTATGTACAAGTGGTAGACCCACAGTTTTCATCCCTTGATGAGATGCTGGTGAAGCATGTACAGTGGAAAATGCCTTTGAGAAACTTTGAGAAACATGATAAAGTCTAGATGGGTTTTAGAATGTCTCTGTCATTCCTAAAAAGATAGGGATGGCATTTCAAGAGGATAAGGCAAGTACTGCTCATCAGCCAGGCTGGTGCGCTGCACTGCAAGTGCTGTGGGATGAGTAGCAAGCAGTTTATGTTCTGCTGTCCTCAGGTGAACCTCCCAAAGAGAATGTGTTGTTTACTAACACTCCAGAAAGTATTTAAGTTGTTTGCAACTAGTCTGAAGCTGGTGTTCGTCTGGATTCAAAATCCCATCCCTGAGCCTGTGCTGGGGTTGTCACAAGAGGGCACTTTCTTGGCACTGGATGGATCTGACTCAGAGAGGAAGGCTATGCTGGGGGAAGTCTGGGAGTCAGGAGTCTTCATCTTGGTGCCAGTCCTTGAAACAAGATCTCTATTTCATGTTTTTAGCACCGGAATAACCTGTTCCAGGTACCTTGTTGTACCTTCTCACACGACACACTGAGCTTTTGCTGTCAGTGGCAGACCTGGGAGACAGAAGGGCATTCCCCAATACCTGATGTATGGTTTGTGGAAAGCAGAATTTCATGATCAATTTTATTACACATTAAGGACAAAAAATAATTGCCCAAGCGTGTTTTATATATACGTCTAGGAAGAAATCTATGGTATTTCTGAAGCTGTTTCAAAGCCACCTTGTTTCAATTTGAGATTTTGCTATAAAATAAACCTTCTTAAAAGCTGTATGTCATTATGTTTTGACTTAAAATTAAAGGAACATCGTAACTCCTTTTATTTTGCTAATATTCCAAAAATAAACATTTTTACTTATAAAGCTTTTAGGAAAATTCATTTCTGTTTACAGTCCCAGCACATGCTCCGTGCTGGTTCCAATTCTGTCAGCCAAGCAGCTGTCCTGCCATTAACGCTCTTTAGCAGCTGTGCTCTTTCCACTACCTGGGGACCTCTTAGAAAGCGTTTACAGAGTTTCGTGTGGACAGGTGTCCCTGAAAAAGCCATGCTGCCTGCAAAGGAATGCAATAAGACTGACCTCTCTCCCAGCACCCTCAGGTATTTCAGATATTTTATTTCAGTAATAAAAGAGAAAAGCAAATTATGAAGGTGCTCCACCCACCTACCACTTGGATAATTAAAATGAGGAAGTTGTTGTATAAGTTGTACCCTTGCAAAAGTGTCCCCCTGGCACGTCTGCTTTTCTTTGTTTCTACAGCCCTTTCAGAAGCGAGCTGAAAAGGTTGTAATGAATGAACCAGTGCAGTAGTGATACTGCAGGTCCCTGGCAGCTGCCTTTTGGTGTAGGCTAAAGCAAATGAAGTGTCTTCCACACTCAGGTGCTTTGAAGACAAATACCACAGAGAATTTGCTCTCAACTTTGGAGACATAAACTGTCCTTTTGTTGGACAAAGGTATACATACTATTCTCTGTCATATCTAAACACAAAAATATTTTCACTTACGTTAAAATCAATTCAGTTGCAGAACTGGGTGTGATTGTGGTCTTGAGAAAAATCAGGTCATACCTCAGTGGTAACTGTGGACTAAATGTCAGCATTCGTGAATGTGTTAGTCAGGTCAGCTCACCAAATTTTCGAATGTGCAGGATTTCCAGAAACAGCATAAAAAGAAGCTACCTGCCAACATTTTCATTTATCAAAGATCAAAGCTAGGTACCTCAACAAAAGTCAGACACAGGCAATGCAGAACTGAGCTTGTTTTCTCACAGTCAGCGTGGCTTGCTGCTGTGCTATTGGCAAATTCTCCCTTTGATATGGGGAAATGAAGCTGTGGGATTTTCTGTTTGTTCCTTGGTATTACTGTAAATCTTTCAGAGCCCAGTGACGTTTGCAAGGGTTCCTTGAGAGTGTGATGGGCATAGGTAAATCCATGTTGTAACACCTCTGTTAATGTTCAAGTGCATTGTGCATAATCACTTGTACGTTTTGTGGTGGAAGGGTGTCATTGTGAGTGGTCTGGCAGAGGCTGCCAGGTATAAGCAAACTGGCAGCAAGCCTTCTAGTCAAGTTTGGCTGCCTGTAGCTGAGCTACTAATGTTTTGCAGTGTCTGAGATAAGGAACAGTCTCTGAGGAAAGGTTTTGTCCCTACATGGTCCAGGTGCCTCGTGGAAGTCCTTAGCCTCTGCAGGGGTCTCTCCCAAACCTGAGGGTGACCCATGGCGCATGACGAGCAGGAGGACAGATGTGCATCTTGCCAGAGCCTTTCTGTAGAGGTGGATGTAGGGCATGTTGGTGACATGTCTGCACAAAACAGGCACCTGGGTGAGCTCCAAGACTGCTGATTTAGCAACCTCAGTTCCCAGATGCAGCACTGCACTCTCAGACTCCTCAGCCATGAGCAGCACTTGTGTGGGAAACAGGGACTTTTGGTCCAGGCCTCTGTCCTGGACCTGAGAGAGGTAAAATCCAGAAAACATAGATTTTAGACATTACTGGAAACAGTCCCTGGTCTCTGGTGTGTTAGGTAAGGGATCAGTAGAAACTTCTTGTTGTCTGGCTAGTCCAGCTCATATTTTTAACTTCTGGTATTTGAAAAAAATCATAAGTAACTATATATCTAACAGTCTAGCCCTCTCTGCTGGAAAAAAAAAAGAAACCAATAGAGAAGGACAACTTTGGCAGTCATCCAGGAATGGGAACTCTCTTCTTATCTGCATAAGACATATACCACAGAAATTTTGGTTGACTGCAGCCTCTGGATTTCAGACCTCTGCTCTGACTTCACCACCAAAATCCTAACCTTTATCTTATGGTTCAAGAAGGCAGTGTTGTACTTTTGCTGGTGCTGTACAATCTCATCACTTCTAGTTTTCTGCCTGACAGCTCCTCTGAAGAGTTCCTCTCTTCTTCTCAGGCCTGTCCTGTTTCCATCAGCTTTACAAACTTTCTGGCTGGCTACAGTTAGACTCTCCTTTTATGTATCTCTGGAGTTGGCACATGGCAATGCCAATCTTTCCTTTGCAGATGGTGGGTACAATAAATGAAGCACAGAAGTTCAGGGAGAAAGGCAAAAATTATCACTTCACTTTCTTAGTGAGGCATCAGCAACTGGAAAAGGACTCACACTGGCATAGCATGAAGCCCCCTAGACTAATTTTTTTCTCCTTAACTTTACTTTAAGGGTTAAAATTTTTCAGTTAAAGAAAAATAAACAAAAGTGGCCAGCATTGCTCTCACAGACATGACCAAAGGGGTTTAACCAGTGAAGGAAATAAGGCCAAGAGATTATCTTGAACTTCTTTCCTATTAAAACAATTCATTTCATATATTGCCACAATGCAACAACTTCATCTGAACTTCCTTTCAACCTCTATAAACGTCCTTAAAATGAAAGCTGTGAATTAATATTTGAAAAATACAGTCTCTGTGTGACATTGGGCAACACTTTTTGAGGAGTAGTAGCAGTAGAACTTGCTTCAAAATGAAACATTGCATTATCAGATCAAAGAGAATTTAGTTGGAAAATATGCCTAGTGTGTAAACCAGCTATAAAATTAATGTAATTTTTTCTGTCTTTCAGTGAGCTTCATTGCATAAAACTGTGGTTTGGAACTAACACTTACTCTGGGGCAAAGAATCCATTAAAAGAGCTTGAAAAACTATTCAGTAAGGTAGGTAAGAAAAACTGTATTTTTTAATCTATGGCATACTGAAGTGAACTGTAAAATCTTCTGCTAGGGAATATCCCTTTTTGATACTCAGTCTCATTCTTTGGAAGGTGCAATGTTTCTTCAGAGAGTGATGAGAAAATAATTAATTGAGAGGCAAAGTGCTTGTTTTAGGCACCCACTCAGTAGAGTGACAAGAATTGGTGCTGTCATTCAGCAAGAACAGCATTGTTTTGTTACTGCTGGGGTTATCTGCAGGAGGGCTCTGTGGGAGACTGTGAAAGAAGTTACAGAAGAGGAAGTTTCATATATGCATGACCCCAAAATGAATGAAGATAAATAAGATTGTGTATCTAGCCTTTTTTTTCCCCATTAACATTTAAAGCTCTTAAATATGGATTTTCATATGATTCCTGCTAGTATAATGTGAGCATGGGTAATGAGCATGGGTATACCTGTTGCATTAGCTGGAGAAAAGCATTCTGGAGAAACCATAGATACAACAAAAAATTTAAGACTTGAGATCAAGGGAAGGACTATCAGGCCCCAGACCTTTCCCATGGCTTTTGCTCTCCATCTCTAGACTTACTGCCCCTGTGTGGCTTCCTTCCCTTTCAAAGCTGTTTCATCACACCCCAAGCAGATTTGTCTGCATGGGGATAAGAAGGGGGTTTAAAGATTTTAAAATTGTTGCCTCATGGTCTGTAGTCCAGTTTCTTGTACCATAAATGGGTATCAGCAAATCAGTGTGGGTGAGAAAGCACTTCAGCGTGTTTTGGGTTAGGAACAAGGGGCAGAGCCAGGAAAGGTTTCCCAAGCCACCCAGGTGTTTGCAGAAGGGCTGTGCTCCTATGCAGTCCCTTGTGTTCCCAGACAGTGAAGTGTTTTGGGTGCCCTCCTTGATGTGCCATTAGGCAACAAGTTGCCAGGAAGCAGGATAAGAGTCACTGCTTTTAAAAGACTTTCACAAGGAGGCCTCACACCCAAGGCTCAGAGGGGCAAGGAAGAACCCTCAGTGTGTGGCAGACATCTACATACAGGGATGCTCAGGTGCACACAGGAGGATCTTGGCCAAACCCTGTGCTTTCAACAGCAAGCTCGTCTTATTTCCAAGTGAGGGCTGGGTCCCACGGGGGACCCCACGCCTCCCACCCCACTCCCCCTTCTCTACCTGTGTGTTCTTTTCTTTCCTGAGGGGATTTTATTTCTTCCTTCCCCTGGCAACAGCTCCATGGCAGTTTTACCCTGCCAACAGCAGCAGGCAGCAAATGCTTTGTACACCTTGAAACAATTTCTTTTGCAGGCCACACTGTGGAACGAATCTGTGCAGCTGAGTTGCTGAAGGCTGTGGGGGCATGGATCTGCCTAAATCCCATTGACCTCAGCAGGAGATAGTTACATGTCTGGTTAGGGTTTTAGGGAAAGCTGTGAAAGGCACACAGGAGAATGAAGACCTAAGAGTAGGGATTTGGTGGTGAATTCTGAACTCCTGTGTTTTTGAAATTGAAAAATAAAAAAAAAAATCACTTAAAATGCCAAGGTGAAAATTGTTGGGGTTTTTTTTTTGTTTTGTATTTTTTGGGTTTGGGTTTTTTCTTTTTTTCTTTCAATTGTACTTGTTTTTAACACATCCTGATTTAGGAAAGAGAACTTGTGCCTCAGGAAAGCCAGGTATCCAGAAGAGTAATTAGGTCCCCAGAGTCAGTTTGGAAAGCTCAGATGGTTCTTCTGGATGTCACCCCTCAATCAAAGGACAATTTAGTTGTTGAAAACTGTTTGGACCAACTGCAAAACCCAAATTTTTCTGTGCAGTGAAGTTTGCATTTGAACCTGAAGAAACATAAAGAATGGAAACCAGAAACCGAGTTGTAGTAACCCATGCTTTTTGCTTGTGTTATTGCACAGGACTGTGCATGAGAGAGGAGAAAGAGGCTGCCAGCATGATGGAAAAATCCTACAAGCAGTAGGAAAACTTATGGAATAAAGGCCTTGAACTGAAACATGAAGTTTAAAATCTAAAATACTTGAATATAAGCTATACAGAACAAGATAGGGATAATTTCTTCTTCAACCTAAATTACTTACGTACAATACTTAAAAGTGCTCTCAAGATATTTGTCCCAAATTCCCTGTAGAAAGAAGCACCACAGCCTTGCCTGGCAGAAGCACTGGAAGAGTGTCTTTACTGTGCTGTTACACAGCTTACTTTTCTGTGTCCCCATCATAACTGATCTCTAAACCTGCCTGCCTGCATGCTTGCCTGCCAGGCATTCCCCCCTGGAAGGTGATGGTACCTTCATGCTGGCGCTTACCTGGAGAAGCTCATTCTAATTTTCTGCTTATCTGCCAGAGCAGTGTGATCAGACACGCCATTTGAAAGGTGTATTGGGGTTTCTAAGCTTCATGAAACAAGGCAGAGGTTAACCCAGGCAACCGCCAGGCTGTAGTTGAAAATTGGCCTGCCTTCAGAGGATAAAAGAGCAGTGGGAGGGTCTCTTTAGGCAAACAGTGAAATGCTAAAAAAAAAAAAAAAAAAAAAAAGCCAACAAAAAAACCTTGATCTTCATGATGCAGAAAGAAGGAGCTTTCTGAACTTGGAGAAGGTTGGTAAACAGGAGGTTGACAGCCAAATGTTGGTGCCCCCCACATCGAGGGAATGGGGACTATGTTGCATGGATGCGTTCCAGTTGGAGGAGAGCTGTGCTATGCGGAGATGCTCTCGGGTCAGGTGAAGACAGCAGGATCTTGCAAACCAGATGGGTAAGTCAGCTCCTCAGAGCTGGATTTCAAATGTAACCTGGGCTTGTTCATTATTGCAGGGTGGAACCAGGAATTTCCATGGCTTTGATCAAAATCCTACAAAAGTAATGGTTGCGGAGATGGCTTGCTTTGAAGTTTTGGATTTGAATTTTGAGAGGATCCAAAATGCAAGCTAGAATAGGCTGAAATTTGTTTCAATAAAAGCATCTGGAGAAAAAGATAAATAAAAACCTAAACGATGAATTCTCATGGAAATTAAGGTGTTTCTTAAAAACTTTCAAACTTGATGGAAAATGTGCATCATGTTTGGAATCATCTTAGTGAAAAGATGGTGACACTCTTAAAATGAAAAAACTCTGATATTTTCACTGAAGGGTAGACTGAGTTTTACACATTATGTTTTCCCTCTTTTAAAAAAAATATTTTAATTTCAGCAGAAAAAATACAATACAGACTCTCTTGTGATAATGCAGTGTTTTGAGGAGCAAGGTTGGGGATTTTCTCCCTGTTTTTCAGCTTGCAAAAGTCTTGAAAAAGATAAACGAGCTCTCATTTATTCCCTGAACCTTCCTTTGGGAAAATCTTTCAACCTTCCAAACATTTTTTTCTTCCATAAAAATTCTTTTGAGCCAGAATTCTAACTTGATCTCAATCTCTAGTGCAAATGAAACATAAAATCATTTTGTAAAAACACTGGTGATCAGAGGCGGCTGACCTTAGCTCTACTCTCTTCCTTCTAGGGATTACTGTAACTGTGGTTATTGAGGAGGTAGGAGAAATATTTTAATGGAACTCCAGATGTGGTTTGCATCCATGTATGTGTGTGTACATGAAAATATTATATTTATGTGTGTGTGTGTGTGTGTGTATGTGTGCATATATAAATTACAGGGATTTGTGTTTTCCACATTACTGGGAACTCATATTGAGACAGTGACATTTGATTGCATCCTGTGAGATGAATAGTTTACACATAGCTGAAGAACAGAGTCACTATTTAAGCTATAAAATATTCTGGTTTGCGCCACTTTCATCTTGATAGACGTTAATGTAACTTTCTTTTGCCAAACTGAAGATAAACTGTTTGTCTTGCAGTCTCATTCCAAAATAGAGAAATTACTTAAGTGCCTCACCCCTAAAAGGAACAGTATGTGATGAAACAGAATATGCCTGAACTTATATTTAATTTTGCTGACAAATGTCTTTTGAGTGACTGACTGTTCCTCAGCTTCTTTTCCAGTCTTTTATTTTTATGAGTTTTTTTTAAAACACTGATCTTTCCACAAACTAGTGACACAATGACATTTCAAGATTGGAATTTGTCAGAACACATTTGATGAAATGTATTTAACTAAAATATGCTGCTTCTTGGATGCCAAAACATTTTGTAGAGGTGCTGGTGTTGATGAATGGGGAGTTTTATGTATCCCAGGTTGAGGTCTCTGGTTATGTCTGATCTGAAAACTCGATCTCTCTAACTCAGAAATAGATGTTTCAACATAATTCCACACCCTTCCATTTTAAATTTTTTTGTTTTCATTTCAACACCATACAAAAAAATTGGAAAACCTGCACAGTTTTGGAATGGACTTATTTTGCTATCACCCAGCCAGCTCTGCTCAATACCTTCTCTCCCACAAATGGCTTGTGCCAAGTTTCCTGAAATGGATGTGGGGCTACAGCTATAGGGTTTTTTTCCCCAGAAGTCACCTGTCATCTCACTGTAGCTTGAGCTTCCACAGACTTCTTTTTTTCCACTGAGTCAGGCTGTGAGAGCAGACCACAAGCTCACACGCAGCCAGGGCTGTGACTCGGCTCGTTGGCTCCGGGTTGCTGTTCCAGCTGTCCAGGCTGGTTTCAGCAGGGCGACCACTGTGGGTACATTTTTTAAACACAAACAAACAAACCAAAAAAAAGTTTACAAATGTTTGTCTTCAAATTCCTGCACAAGGGCAACTTAATTGAAACCCACACCTGGTGGAACAGGGTTAGGCTGTGCCAAAGAAAGCCTCTGTGCCTGTTTCATTTGAAACCAATGGAGGGGAAGATAGTTCGTTAAGTCTGCGGTTTCCAGAAATGTCTCTGATGTGGAGTTAAACTTCTAATGTTTTGAACTCTTGTTTTGTTAAATGAGTGCAATGTTAGTTGTACAGCCTGAATTTTAATGACTTGTTTCTTGGTTTAGAAGATGGAGTCGCATTTTCAACCTTTGAGGCTGTGGTTGGAGATTAGGTAGATAAGTTAAAAGCCTGACCAACTCCTCTAATTAGGTTTTGGTTCTTGCAGTATATGCTGAACTTTACAGGTCATGTTTCCACACACTGAAGTCTCAGTCCATTTCCCAACACACCTTGAACTTAAAGTCTTGAAATTTCTTATCAGAAGTATTTTTTCTTTGGATTTCCTGGAAGTTCTGGACTTGACTCACAGAAAAATACTTTTTTTTCTTTTTTTCCTTTTCTTTTTTTTTACCGAAATTAATGCATCCTTTGAAATGGTGAATAGTTTTGAAAACTATCTGTCATGTGAGTCAAAGTAGTAACAGCAAATACTATGTTCTTTTTTGAAAAGCAGTAGACATTTCTATCACACTTCTTCCATGGAGGACATTGTGTTCCATTCTCAGAAATACACAAGGGGCAAATTTTCCAAGATGTCATAACCTGCCAACCGTTTCAGGAATCAAAAGTAAATAGTGCTTGGAGAGGTTGCCTTTAGAGAATGGAGAACTGGTACCTGCCTGACAGGATGAGGGCTCCTGATCCCCCAGGCCATGTGTGAAAATGGGACTCAGGGTGACCAAATAGCCATAGAAAAATGACCTGCAGTCCTTTGGGAGAGGCATCCTTGGGGATGGTCTGTGCAGATGGTTTGACACTGGTAGCTGTAAAATTTAGTCTGGCAGATTGTATGGGTTTTAGCAAGTTTAAGCTACTTCACATGCGTGCTCCACAGCTGGTGGGCAGGAATCAAAGAGGAGCTTGTAGGGGATGTCACTGAGATGAATGCAGAACATTAAGGCAAAAACATCCAACTCCACTTTCTCCAAGTAGGAATTTATCATTGTGCCTAGCTGTTACAGTGGGTGGTCTCTGTACTACTAATATGATGTAGCTGTTAGAAAGGTATTTCCATCTCTCATAATTTTCTAGTGTTTACTTACCCTTGCTGTGACACTGCTATTGACTCTGAAGTTGTAATTATAACTAATAATTCAGTAATCCAGATGATATATTGCAACAAATTGACCAACAATTACATAGGAAACAGTACTGTGGCAGTC
Source organism: Onychostruthus taczanowskii (assembly GCF_017590055.1). Taxonomy (NCBI): domain Eukaryota; kingdom Metazoa; phylum Chordata; class Aves; order Passeriformes; family Passeridae; genus Onychostruthus; species Onychostruthus taczanowskii. Next base: position 6,502,759 of record NW_024501460.1, on the reverse strand, counting down.
ACCAGGGACTGCCTGGCAGAAGACAACTTTAATTAGAGCTGACTAATACCTTATCCTGCCTCCAGGGTGCAGAGGATTTTGAGTGCTAAATGCTAACATTTCTCTTAATTTATATGATCTTAGGAAATGTCAGTTTGCTAATTTTTCAAATAAAGGAGTCTCCTTTTGCAAAAATAACGTAGTTTACAAAACATGGAGGAAAATAATTTCAGCAGCTATTAGCTTTAGCTGAAACCACCAGCATCCTGAGTTGCCAAGATCAATCAGTTCTGTAGGGAGAAGAGGAAGTGCTTGGAGAAGTGTCCGGCTCCCCTACAGACACTAAGCAGAAATTTCTTCTTCCGGTATTCAGAAGATATTTTGAAATTCAAAATATGTGTGTAGCAATTTAAATTGGTTACCCAAAGAAGAACTATGCACATGAACTGTAAAGGAAAACTACCCTTCCCCACTCCAGCCTCTGCAAGAATGGTGTTTCTATTTTGGTGAAACCTGTGGCATATGTCATTCTTTTTTTCAGTATATTAGTGAGATGCAACATGACAAGCTCTTGAGATTTATAAGCTACTTGTAAGGGATCTTTAAACCACAAATTAGGAAAAGGCAGTCCTTATATTCTGTGTCCAACCTCAAAATGCATATACATTTGCTTTAAAAAATGTACAGTTTCCACAAGGGGAAATCACAGATTGCAACAAACACCACAGGAGAGATCATCAGATACCTACCTGTCTGTCATGTGGAGGGCTGCCATTCCAGGTATCCCTGTGCTTTTCTCTACAGCACCTCTGATACGGGCACTACCATAATCCCTGTCTTCCTCTTGAACTGCATTCCAAAATGTAGCTCTGCTACAAAACCAGCCCCTCTGTGGTGGCTTCAGGGCAGTGGAAGAAATGCATTCAATTACGTACACAAACATAACCATGGAAAGTAAAATGGGTTCAGCTTCTCCTGTATCTTTGTTATCTTGCTTGTTTCCTAAGCTTTAGAACAGGAGCCTTGTTTAAACATAAGTTAGCATAACACCCTAATTTTAAGAATGAACCTGTAGGCAGCAGTATAACATAAGTGTTAATGCAATAACTTTGAATGCAGACCTTAGCTGAACCCTAGAGCCGTGGTGGTTCTGCAGTACAAATACAGTCATTCAGGGGTGATCCTTTGCTTGGATAAAACGCTTCCATTCAAAAGTAACGATAGTGTTTGAATTAATTAAGTTATAACTGAAGTTTTTCCATGATGCTATCTTAAAACAATAACCCAGCAGTGGTACCCACAGCCTAATCAAAATCAGGCTTTGTGGTTTTAGGTGATACACAAACACTTCTGTAGACCTGAGGTGAAAAATGCAGAGCATTTCTAAGAACCTCAAACTCACCTTCTGAAGTAACCTTGCTACTTAGGAGCAGCTTTTTCAAAGTGTTTATTGTCCCTTTCAACAGTAGCAAATGGTAAATGATAAATAGAGAGCTGCAAGTCATGGGTAGGGATTTCAGCAAGCCTGAGAAACCAGTGCACATGCCTGCAGCTATTCACATCTATGTACTTCTGTACTTCTAGAAACCTGAGCCTAGATACCTCCCTCTCCCTATCTTAAAAAAAAAAAAAAAGAAAAAAGCTAATTAATACCACAAAGTCTAACCATGAACAGAGAAATGTGAGCCAGAATATCTTTAGAAAACAATTTTCCCTCAAATTGTAAATAGGCTGCCTGGGAGAGTTTATTATATGAGGTTAGTTACAGCATTAGTTTGACTCTAACAGGTATCTCTGTCTGCTTAGCTCTGTTGTTTAGCATAGTTAGGCTCCCAAGCCACTGTTGAAAATTGTCTTTAGAGTTGCCCTGAAGCACCTGTATCGTAGCTGGGAAAGGAATGCACAAAGGAATAGAGCTGTTAAAAGCAAATACTTATAACAAAATAGGTCTTTTTATGTTAAAAGAAATCATACCTCTTGTGTAGTATGCCTTCAAAATGTTAGAAGCATTTCTGTCTGAAGCATCCTGAAGTGAACAGAAGGTAGAAAGAAAGCTCCTTAAAGGCTCAGGCTCACTTTGAGCTTTCACTGGTAGAAATGGGTTTTGACTGCTGTCTTGTATAAACTAATTTAATGTCATTTGTTCTGGAAGGACATGTTGTCTCTTAATCTCACTTCTCACAGACGCTTTTCTTTGTGTACCAGAGAGACAAGAAATCACACCATTTGAAAGAAAGAGGCAGCAAGGATTCTCCCTCCTGTAACAGCTCTTCAGCTGTAGGAGTTTCTGTAAGTGCTGTTTCACATCTCCACTCAGCTTCCCAGCACTGTCCTATAGTTCAGACTGTCACTAGCACAACCAGGTTGAGGTGAGATTTTAATTTCAATTAATCTGGCAGAATCAGGAAGAGGGCTGAGTACAGCTACGGTGTGAGATACACTTAAAAGAATTTTTGACTGCGTCTGAACCAAGCTTGAGTTAATCCTGAAGCTAATTTGAGATCAAAAGCACAGAGACTGTTTGAAATCTTATCTGAATCAGATTGCCAGATCATTTAAGGCAAACATTAAATTAGATTGCTTCAATTACTCCAATCAGTCAATCTTGGTAACTGAGATTGAGCTCTTCAGTTCAGAGGCTGATCAACTACTGTTAGATTCAAGTAATAAATGGGGTAAATTAACTGGCATGTATTCCTTAGTGCTGTAGTTGAGCTTCTGGAAAGAGTTCCTCCACATTTGGACCACACCATGGCACAGGCACAGCTTGGGTTCACAAGTCCAGGGCTATTGTCTCCAGCATACAAAGGGCTAGGAGTCAGTGTTTGAGTTTTGACCTACTGTCAGTTTAGGCACAAAAAAGTTCTCACCTTTCCAGGGGCACTGCCTTTCTTAATAGACTTAGACCATTAGATAAAACAATACTGTATCACTCTGTGAAAACTGAGTGGTCATAGGAGATGGTCACTACAATATGAGATAATTATTTAAAATGTTTTAACTGAACCTATAGAACACTAAAATTCTGGCTGAGATCCAGACAAAATCTGCTCATTTAAAAATGTACCTGTGTGTGAGGAGATTGGCTGTTTCATCTGCAATGTTAGAAGGTAGATAGCTCAGATATCAGGTTATATGCACAGAATTTTGCAGATCTTTTTCCTAGCAGAGTATTTTTTCTCTTTTCTCTTTTCATGATTGGTTTTGGCTTGCAGTTCCCATGGTTTAGAGTTCAGGTTGAGCAGCTGGAACTCAAAACTGGAAATATGGGGCCAAGTTTCTGGCCTCTGCTTTCCGGTGCCTGCCCAAGTAAGGTCCCTGGGTACATCCCAGCCTCTCTTCCCAGACTGTAAAATGACTGTCAAAGGGCTTGCCTGCCTCAAAAATGAATTGAAGCCTCTGATCAACTGCACAGAGAAAAGGGCTTTTACTTTTCCCCCTGGCTTTCAGCAGTTTAGGACTTGTAACTCTTATATATATATTTCATTTTGGTCATTCCCTTTCTTTTTTTGGAGTAGGAAGAAAGTACAAAGTTGTTAAAAAAAAATGTTTGTTTCATTAAAAAAAAACCTGTTGCTCTGAATTACAGATTACCAGCTCCCAACAATATAAACTTGTGATTCCAACTAGAACCAGGCATAGATATCTTCCTTTCCTTGCTCTGCAGGAAAATGCAGCTATTTCTGTACCCAAAATGAAACTCAGAGTAAGGCCAAGAGATTCCTCAGGCAGGGTCTGAATTCAGATAAAAGACTGAGGCCCCAAGCCACCAAGTCACCTCCCATGTAAAAGAGGACAGAGGAATCAATAACACATGCACTTTGCAGCATGGCAGTAATAGTGGAATTTTGTAGTGGCTTTCATTTATAGCCCTGAAATTGATTCCTTTACCTTCTCTGTATTAAATATGCATAGCATTTGCTGGGAGCAAACCAAGTGATGTGCATTAGATCCCAGTACATCAAACAAGCCCCAGTGTAATGTAGCCACCCATTTATTTTGGGTGCCTATGGTATATGGTAAGCTATGCAGCTCAATTATGCCTCCCTCTCTTTCCACATATACTTCACAAGTTCACAAGACATAGCTTTAATATTATTAGCATATTGTTATTTAAGAAAAGAAAAGTCAAATTCTTCAGAAAATATAATAAACATGTGGTTGTGATTGGGGAAGGGATTGCCATTTGAAGTCATTCTGAGAAGTTGATAATGCCTCTCCTAAAACTATCTACAAAATCCCCTCCCTCTTATGCCGCAAGGCTGAAAAATATGTATTTCTTTTCCCCTTTGATATCCTGACACTTTCTGTCAGGAAAGGTCTACTAGGAAACAGTGCTTAAGATCCAAGAGAAAGGTTCTTATCTATCGCCTCAAACTACAGCTTTTACCTGCTTAACACCTGTAGTTTGATTGATAACACTTTACAAGATGAGATAAAGACCCTTAATGCCATTAGCAATATTCATACCCTCTCAATCTTTGCTCAGAGAAATGTGTGTTAATGTGTAGTATTGCCATTAGCAATATTCACACCCTGGCAATCTTTGCTCAGAGAAATGTGCATTAATGTTCTGTTATTACAGTAGTAGTTTCTATTTTCAACTGCAAGCCAGTTTATCGGGGTATGCAAACTTCACTGAGGACATGCAGTCCCAGCACAAATATGACCAAGCACATTCTTGTTTCATGATTAGATCTGTATGAAAATGAGGAGGCAGTGCCTGCAGTTGCTTTGTGTTGTGAAGCAGCTGTAGACAAACCTGTTGCTGTGACAACGTGAGATAGCAGTTGGAAGATTTGGCATACAAGCTCAGCCTGAAAATCTTCTTATTCCTGTCTATGTCTTCTCAGATGTGATGTACAGCCTGGTGAGATCCTACATGGATTTTCACACCAGCCTTCAGACACCTTTGGGAAATGACAGATATTTTAGCAAAAGCACAACTCTGTACTTTGTTCTGCAGTTTTCTTAGTTCACAGCCCCAAATTTTGCAATGTCATACTGGCTCAGAGATCCTGGTTTTCTCTAATCTAGCTTCTTGTGTTGTTACTGTTTGTTTTCACAAAATGAGTGTATGCTGCTCTTTAGTGGTGTAAATGAGTTCTCCCAGGTGCCAGGTAGAACATCAGAGATTCAAACTGAAAAAAAAAAAATAAAATAAAAGGATCAAAGAAAAAAAAAGGAAGGAAAATCAGAAAGCAGGATCATCTTAATGTCCCCTGGGGCTGTGCAGTTGCAGCAGTGGGAAAAGAAAATGTCATCATAGTAGATCTGGAGAGAGGGATAGGCCAACCCAATAGGACATCCAGAAGTTGAGTGCTATCACTTGGACTGCTGGCATTTAAGAGCAGTCCTGCCAGATGAGGCTTAATAGCATTTACACCTACCAGTCTACAGGACAAAACAAGGAAGGATCAGTTCCAGGTCCTCTGAGTGTGCCAGGTTTGTCTATACTTTGGTCCTCTTCCAAGGCAGGGCTGCTGTCTGTGCCTCCATAGTGTAAAATTCTACCCTGACAAAAATCTTTTCAGCCACTGGGGTTTTCTGTAGAAGGACACATCACTCTGATCAGCTCCTGCATTTAGGTTATTAAATAACCAAGTATTCCTACTCATTCCAGGTAAAATAACAGGCGCCAGCTGGCTGGATTTCTGTCCGTGGAAGAAGGCAGAGGTCTTCTTCCCATCACTCTTTTGCATCACAAAAAAACACTCATCAGGGGACACAAAGACAGACAATGTTTGTAAAGCTCTTCCTGATCACTGGTTCTGTAGGGAAGTGGTTTAAGAGTGTTTTTGGTGTGTGATATTTTTAAATAATAACATCAATGATTTTTGTAAATGACAGAAAGTGATGCCTTAAATACCTGCTCAAAAAGCAACCGTGTTATGATCTCATCAGCAGGATAGTTTTGCTTTCTAATTGTTCACTTCCATTGCAAAGAGTTGCTAATTAAAGATGTCATGTAGACCAACACAGGAAGGAAAGAATTTCACAAAATATCCTGTTTCCCACCCATCGGATGGGAATAGAGTGGGGGGTGAGAGAATGAATCAAAGGATGAGCACAAGAATATAAAGCTAAAGCTGCAATAGTGACAATAAGGGTTTGTTCTTTTCCACAGGAGCCTGTCCCAAGAAAGGATTCCTGATGGGACATTTCCTGTTCATATTGCTGTCTTTCTCATGAGAATCCACTCTCAGACCCCATGCCTCCTTGTGGACTCTGACAGATGGTGGCATCCAACTGGACCCTGACTGAGCAAAGTAAGGAAGAGTCAGTGACATGAGACAATACTGGTGCTGCTGGAATGTGAGGCATAATCCACAGCCAACACTCATGTTACATGAACTGCAACAAGAATAAAAAATACCTATGTGATTGCTTGTGGCCACTACAAATGAAAACAATGCAACAGATCTCAAGAATGCAAGATGCTTCAAGAGCTTCATTCTAATTCGGTTAATGTATGATAAATTATATCTATGGGGTCCTGTCCCTGTGAAAAGATTTCTTGGGAAGTGTTAAGCATATCTGATGCTTATGAAGAATGCTTAGGAATAATCAAATATATTTGATACTCTGTGTAATTGCCCTTGGAATAGATGTTCTGCCAGTGGCACTTTTGGTCTAAATTCCTACTCCCATCTGTCTTGAGGGTTTGAGAAAGCAATATTTGCTAAGTAGATATGCTAAGGATGCTGTTCAGCTGCACAGTGGCATGCTGTGCCTAAGTAGCGGCACCCTACATCTCTTGTTGAGAAACTGGATCCTTCCATTAGTAATTAATGCATTCTGGGCCTAGAAATCTCTGTCATTAACTTGGTACCTCTTGTAGATGCCAGAAGAAACTTACCCAGACAACACCTGACCTGTGGAAAACATTGAAGATATTTTTTTTAACTGTTGGTTGGCCTTTGGGAAAGGGAATGAAAAAAAAAAAAACCAAACAAAAAAAACACCAAAAAAACCACCAAAATCCAAAACCCAAAAAAATTCAAACTTCTTAATCAGGTATCTAACTCCAAGTTTCAGACATTCCGTGAACACCAATATGTGGAGAATATAAATGAGGCATAAAACCACAACAGAAAGCATGTGAGGCAGAAATAACTGAGAAGTTTGATAGGTCTGATATAAAATCTAAGATGCAGTTCTCTACTCAACAGGACTCTGTTGTTTCTATAGAAATAATCTGAAAGCCACTGAGAAAAAGCATTACTTTTCCCCCTAAAACAAAATTTCCACATTTTGAAAGTACTTTTATTTCTTATAAGTTGACAGAAACTTTAAGAAGAATTGATGAGAGAATGGCAGTGCTTTCCTTTAGACTGGGGAGTTTGGTGCCCTTGTCCAGTCTACCTGGCTGAGTGCAGCCACTGAACCCTGTGGGTACCACACGAATAATAAATGCAAAGCCAGAGTCCTGTCCTGACAGAGAGCACAATCAGTGTTGCTCTGGAAAAAGCCCGAGACACAACCTTGGAATATTTATTGTGAAATTTAATGTACGTTTGAATTTCTGCTTCTGTTAAACTGATACTCTGTTCTTCTACATTTTATTAAGGGGTTTATGAATTATTAATCTTAGTTTATACCATTATTGGATAATTAATGCAGATGGTGGAAGATTGTGAGAGGGTGGATTTTTGAAAACATCATCAAATGCTCAAGTTTCCAGTCTTTTCCCTAGTGATACTGTCCAGAAAGTGTGGCCTTCACAGGAGCAAAGGCTTGGCCATGCACTTCTACAAAAACAGGTGTGATTTTTCTTTTATTTTTTGGATCTCTAGTGGTCTGTTTGGAAGGAATTAGTGAGGGCTATAAAACAATGATTTTCTTTGGAATCCAAAAAAAAGAAAATAATCAAAGGCAGTGTAGAACACAAACTTTCACAATTTTCTGTGGAACTGAGGTATTCGATACACTCATTGCACAACAGCAGTAACACAGTTTAGCTGGTTTAAATACACTTAAATGCTCTCTATTACATCTGAAAGAACAATCCCAGAAGAACTAAAATGGAGAGAGCTTTCTCAGTAATTCCTCTTCCAGAATAACTCTCCTACCACTGTTGCTCAGGAATAGCTGTACACCCTATCTGTGATGGCACCCATTGGAGACAAACCTGCATTGCCTGACACCAAAGGGAATATCATATATTTCTTTATCATATCTATGAATTGCCCGTCAAGATCATCTCAAAAGGGAAGAGAAATTGCCTATGGGTTGTGAGTAGTGACAGCAAGCATCACTAAAGGAAAATCCAAGGGATTATGTGCCTCACTGAAAAAATTCACATTTATAGTCTTGTATTTGAGTATTTTCAGTTCCACATCCTACTCAGGAAAGGTCGTTTAATTTGTGGTTTGGTTTTTTTTCTTTTTTTTTTTTTTTTTGCCTTTTCCTTTTGACTAATTGTTACTTTTTACCTGAAATCACTGTTTATATCATTCAGTAGTTTATCACCAAGAACACCTGTGTGGGAACTGGAGGTGATAAGGAAATGTTCAGTATATCACTGTTTTCTATTAGCAAGGTGTGAGCATGTATAGAAGTTGCTATCTGTCTCCTATTTAAGTAAGATAAGGGAATTATGAAATGGGGTGTGTCCTACCCATGGTTAATTTGTAAAATCCCACCTGAAGAAATAAACACTAGGAAGCTGTAAATTAAATGCAAAAACAATGTCTCAAAATGTTCACTTAGGGATTTTATCATTCAGTTTTGTTCCAGAGCAAATCTTGTATTATTTTCTTATTTCTATAAAACTTGTTAACAGCCATGCCACAGAGAGGTATTCACTTACATCACACTTGGGAACTGTGTTTGGGCAGCTTCTGGATTTTATACTGGATTAGTACTTGCAAGGATGAATGGTTGAATAAAAAGATAGGGAGAATCCTTAACATAATAGAGTGGTTTGGGGCAACCAAATTTGGAGGGGTTGTGCTGAGGAAATATGAGGGTTCATCTCTGTAACTTCACTGGAAGTAGAGAGGAAAGAGGATCTGTCCTTTGAAAATACTCATTTGAAAACATCCTGAGCTGAGAATGACACAAAGAATGAGGGATGGACTTTGTGGACATCACTGGCCTGGGAATCAGGATAGCTGTCATGTGTTTCCACATCTTTTCCTTTCCCTCACAGGTGAAAAGTTCCTAAATAGTGCTGGATTCAGAAGCCTCAATTCTTTGGTAGATTGGTTAATTTCCTTCTTGAGTTCCCTGATAGAATACCAACGCCACTATGCTTCTCACTTCCTTTAGACTGAAAGCTTCTAAGCTGCTCTTGCCCTGTGCATATTTCCAGTGACAGTGTAAGACTGATCTGCCTCGCTCGTACTGATGTAGCTGAGTGCCTGTAGTCAATCCTTCACACACAGAGCTGAAAAGCACAGAAGCACTGTTGTCTAACCCGAGGCATTCTCCTACCTCCATGTTTAGTATGCAATTATGGAGTCTGGCTTTTCGATCTGTTGAGTGCCTAAAGCATCTTGCCTCTCTTTGAAGAGTTGATTTTGCTTATCTTACTTTTTTGAAACTTCTCAAATATCTGCTTTTCTCCAGCATATGAGACAAGAATTCTCAATGGAATGATGCAGACCTCCTAGAGTGCTAGCCCATTACTAGCTGGGCTTGGAAAACCTTGCCAGTCTTGCTCTGCATTGGTCAAGATTTATCACTGTAACTACACAGAGACTAGGCAGAAATCATGTTTCCTGTGACACAAAACAACCAGGAGGCTTTTGTCTAGCCCAGAGATCTTGACTCTGCTCCACTGATCAGCTCTATGTCAAAAAAGCCATCCTGCTGCTTTTTAGGGTTCTTCTCACAGCTCCCTTTGTTTCCAGCGTGACTCCCTGTCTTCTGGTACCAGGACTGAGAGTCTCCCTGGGTGAGCTTAGCCCGCTCTGCCCATGCCAGGCGGGCTCCATTGCTAGCAGCTGCTTTGCTGCATGAAGGGACTTAAGCATTGCTTCCATTGAACTGAAAGACTGAACTTGGCAAGCTCCTTGGCTTAATGAGGTCTGCAAACTGTCTTTGAATCCAAGACTCCCATGATGGTAATTGTTAGCACTTTTCAACACAGCACTCTTTATATAGGGTAAAATATTCAAAAGTGCTTAAGTGAAGGTCAATAAGACCTAGCTATTAAAATAAATAAATAAATAAACCCCAGACCCATAATTAACAGATGTTTGTGGTCCTGCAATAAGTGAAAATATTTTAACAGCCCTTTGGTAGAAACCAAATGCTGAAGTAACCCTTTGGTTAAAAAGCAGCATATCTGTGTAGCCTGGTGGGAAGGGCTCCCTCACTGAGAATAAAGAAGCCTCTGGGTTCGGGGAACAGCTTACTGCACAGACAGACCAAAACAGAGCCAAAAGGAGGGTGCTTGGAAGAGCTTCCACCTGCAAAGGCCTTGGGGGAGCATCTTGTCTGCAGCAGGACAATCTGCTGCTTTTGAGGCAGCTGGTTCAGGCGGTGACACCTCACCTCATTTCCCTGGGAGTTGCTTCCATGTCTGGGGCACCACAAACAGGCAGCACAGAGAAAAGCTGCACAGCAGACTGGCTGCATGGAAAGCCACAGCCTGGTGGGCCCCCTTGAGCTGAGGGATGCTAAGTGGCATCTCCAGGGAATGGAGATGGCATCTTCAAAGACCTCAGGAAACCAAAGTATTTGTCTCTTGCATACTGGTTACTGAATCAGAATGGGGAGAACACTGGTTATTCCTTTATGAAATTTAGCCTTTTAATTTCCTTTGTTTTTACTATGTGTGTCCAAAAAACGAAGTGTTTCATTTTGGGGGTCAGAAGGAGTTTTTCAGTGCACATGAGGCTCTCCTCTTTTCATTTCATGGAAAAAATTAAGAACAGGGGGAGAAAGGGAAGTTGCATCTGTTTAATGCAAGCTTCCAAAATATTTTGAATTCAGCAGTCACAGTGAAAATAAATGCAATTATTCACACAGCTCTACTCACTTTGCACACAGAAGCAGTGAGAAGTTTCACAACTAAAGATTCTTTTTTTTCCTTAAACATTCATTTACACAGTAAAGCAGCATATTGAGCATGGGTATATGTGTTTTGGATTCAGGAGCTGGGTTTGTGAGCATATATGATGGAAATTGAGTAAAAATCCCACTTAGATTTGAGTTCCTGCTCCTGGTAAAGCCTGCAGCTTGTGCAGTCTATCTGATTGTTACTTGCTTTAGTAGTAATAACCTGGTGTAGGCTGGAATATAAGCTTTTCACAATAAACCTCAGCTCTACTAATCTGACTAGCTTCGACCCAAGTATTAGACAGCTTTCTCCAGCAGGCTGTGGAGGTATGGTGCAAAATGAGAGAATCATTTGCCTTTAGGTTGAGCAAATGAAACCCAATTTATGGCAACAAAAACTTGGAGGCTAACTTGCTGTCTCATTTATCCTTCTAAACATAAATGAAAATCACATGTAAAATTTTATTAACAAAACAACTGTCACTTTTGGTTATTTTAAGCCTGAACTCTGCCAAATGCAAATACAATAAATAATTTTAGAGAGAAAACTGGGTAAGCCAGCCCAAAATCTGCTTTTGTATTTTTTTATAGAGATGCCAAGACTGTTTGATCAGCATGGGAGAGCAATTTGTTGACTCATGAACCTAGCTCTCTCTGATTACTGCTTACATAGCACTTTGGAAAGGTTGGCCAAATACCTTCAAGTCAAGTACCTTGTTATTATGAACATGAGTGCCAGTAACAAAGAAAAAATAGCCTACATGTCATTGAATAATAAATCATGGAGGCAAATAAATGGCTTTTCTAAGAAATGCTCTATTTACATTTTGTCATGTGACACAGCTTTGCTTATGCTCATGGACGTGATAACACTTAAAAGAATACTTCCTTTTCACTGCAGCATCTTGGCATCAATCATCTCAGGGCAACTGCATTTTCTGGGATCTGTTTGCAATCAGGCAAACGAAGCAGCAAGGGAGATTTAGTGGTAAGACCAATTGTGAGTGCTGGAGCTGTGTGGGTAAATGTAGCTGGCCTTACTCAGCGGTCACAAACTACCTCCCTCACACGAGCCTTTGGCATAATTACTCATGCAGAACAGGTATTCACCCTCTCCAAGCACCACATAAATGAGGCCATGGTAAAGTTATGCAAAGGAAATATGTATCCAATCTGATAAGAAGTCCCTAATAATTGCTGGTATTTTCCATAATATTAGTTTAGGGCTAGAGCCACAAAAAAGGTTTAGGCATGTAAGCTCTGCCTAACTGCCTCGTAGGCATTTGTGGCCAATATTTAGATCCTCAAAACCCCTGTTCAGCTACTGCCTAACCCTAGAGGCGTCTGAAGTCTGCAAGTGCCTATGTTCCTGCCAGTAAAATTCCTGAGGTGCCCAAAGGTCTGCTCCTGGGCATGCCTGGGACTGCCTCTGTTTTTTCTTTCTTCTTTTTTTTTTTTTTTTTTTTTCTCTCTTCCCTTCCTGAGCTCAGTAAGTCGATACTCAGCTCATGTTTAACCCCTGATGGCATCCACCAATGGGAGTTTTGACAAATATCCTTTGAGAAGCCCCAGTAGTCCCTTGACCCCAAAAAAGTCCCCCCAAAAAACCCACAACCCCAAAAGTAGTGCAGCTGCTGGAAATAGTAGTTTAACCTCAGTCTAAGCTCTCCACAGTGACAGGACACCTGACATCAGGTCCTTTCTCTGTCAGAGAGGGGACACTCCCCCTTACTGCTGCACTCCAAGCTGGAGGCCAGGATTGTTATCTGTCTAGGGCATCATGAGGGTTTCCCCAGATGAGGATGGTGCTGTTTTGCAGGGTGCAGACCTGCCTCTCTTGGCTGCATGAGGGATGGCCCTGGAGCTCTGCCCCAGCTGGCAAGTGTCCCTGTGCCCTGCTGTCCAGCCAGCAGTTCTGTTTCCCTGTCCCAGTTAACACCCTGGGGTGCCAGGCACGGTGCCAGCTTCAGCAGGGAGGGCCTGGGAGCACTGCAGCTTTCTGCCTCCAGCCTGGTGATCCAGGCATTTGGCAGGAGTCTCAGGCTGTGCTTCCCAATGGCCAAACCAGCCACCCCTGCAGCCAAGAAGGGGGAGGCCCTTCTCCCTCACCCCACGGTCATGAGCCCTGCCCTCTCTTGTGGCAGTTCTGGCATCACTGGCCTCTGCTGAGGTAATTCAACTTCCTAAAATGCCAGAAAGGTCCCCCCACACCCTTGGCAGGTGTAGCCTTCTGCAGGTTTAGTGAGTTATGTCATCCCGTGAAGGGATCCAGCCACCCCCAGAGCTGGCTGGGATAAAGCCTTGTGAGCAGCCCTGCTAGTGGGGATGAGCTGGTGTCAGCTCCAGGAAAGGCTTTCTTCAGGCATCCCAGAAAACTAACTAAGAAGCCTAATCTTTTTACTTTCTTTTTCAGAGAACAAATTCAGTGCCTGATCTGCAAAATCAGCTTGTGACCATCTTGCACAGGAGCTGTGTTCTCAAGAAGTGGCTAATGTGCGTATCCTACACCAAAGGAAGATGCAGACCAACATGAGACAGCTACTTTTTTGCCAACAAGATACTTCTTGTAGTATCTTTTTAACTGCTTTCAGATTAGTCATTAAAGCAGCTGTGGAAATGTGCTCCAGAGTAATATGAGTCAGGTGAATGCGATGGAGGCATTTACCCCTTCCTGCTTCTCACCCTGTCAAATGAGATCTTGGAGTTCAACAATAAAGCAAATGCCAAATGGAGTAGGGAGGAGAGTCAGCAGAAGGAAGGTGAGATAAAAAGTCAGAATATAGCTGGGGTTAGGAGGGAGAAGAATGAGCTCATGGCTTTCCTGGTGTTTCCTGGATTTAGCACCTTGCTGCTTCACAGTAAGTGGCCACCTCCACTTCTTCAGTTAAAAAAAGCTAGAGAATCTCACAGAAGTTTTATTTGTGTCCTTCCTGTTGGGCTTTTAGGAAGGAGACCTCAGCCTGGGTAGAGCTGGGCATTTAACAGGCCCAGATGGAGTGCAAATGACTCGGCTGTGATTTACCTTTCTCGACGTGCTAGGACTCTTTTGGATTCAAGTTCTTGAGCACAGGTAGGTGGCTACATAATTTCAAACCTGTCACTGATCCATTCTTTATTTTGGTGAAGAAACAGCAGAAATTTTTTCTGTGGCCATCCAGACTTGGGTGAATTGTGAACACACACACACTGACACACACACACACACACTTGCCTGTACGGTTTTCAGTTCTTGGATGTATTCTTTGACCATGGTTGTACTGGTAGCAGTAGGAGGTGAATCCACAACTTTCCAACAGACAGCCCAATGTTAAATACATAGCAGAGGTTGTGTTTGGACCAGAAGGTGGCTGACCTTGAACAGGCTTCCCAAGGCAGTGTTCACAGCACCAGCCTGGCAGAGTTCAAGATGCATTTGGACAATGCTCTCAGGCACACAGTGTGACTCTTGGGATGTCCTGTGCAGGGCCAGGAGCTGGATTTCAATGATCCTTATGGGTCACTTCCAGCTCAGGCTATTGTAGGATTCTAAGGAACCAGGGCAGTTGGCTGGGATGGCTGGTGAGGTTTGACTTTGAGAGCAGCGTCAAATGCAGGTGATGCAAGTGTTAGAAGGACAAGACTTGCACTTCACACCTACTGGTGGCTCCTTTGTTTAGTGCTAGCTCTACTGTGTGGCATCTCTTATTTGGTCTCAAAAATAAATATTTGATTTCTTTGACTTTTCAATATGGTCACTTCATATAAATATCACAACTTGGTAGATATGCTAGAGAACAGCAGGATAATGCCCCCAGCTCCTTTTCTGTCACGTGTATGTTTATCTTTTCTGTCAGTGTTGAATACTGTACATATTGACCTCTACATATTGAGCCCTTCTGCATATCTGTGAATTCTTACAGCACCAAAGGCAGAGTCCTAACCACCTGGAGAGGCTTCCTGGTGATACAGAATTGCAAAGCATTATTAACAAACAGTGTGTTATATCCAGTAAGAAAACAAACAACAACAACAAAAAAAAAGGTTTGCTGTTCATGAGTCTGCTCCTTCCAGCTTCTATCATGTGGTGGGCTTAAAATGCCTGGGATGCTTTTGCTCTGCTTTCTCCATATCTCACCCAATTTCAAGCATGGTGTAAACCATGTTTTTTCTCAATTAAAAAATTAAATGCAGGTTAAATAAATAGTGTTGTCAGTTTCTGCTGTCTTACAACAGCTTGAATTTGAGACATGTATTATAGGAGGTCTCTGGTGTTCCTGCTCTCTGCCCTGCTCCCAGCTTTGCTACTTGGTCTGTGAGAAAATGTGTCCTCCTGGTTGTGCCATATTAGAAAGGAGGGGTGAATGTTTCCTGTCTAGTGGAGCTATCATCAAGTTTCAGTCCAAATAAAGCTGAAAGAGTCTGCAGATTGGGAGGCTTTTCTGGTGAGATTTGCTCTGTACATTTGTTTTCATAGTACTATAGTTGCCAATCAAAGAAGCAAGCAAGTCACTGCTTAATCCAATGCAGACTAAACAGCAAGGGGACTGGTTATGGGAATTTGCTTACAAAGAGATTTCCTATTCTGTTTGGAGCTCAGTCCCAGTAAAAATAAGATAGTAGATGTATTTACTTGGTTCCTCAATATATAAGTGTACAAGTAATAATCCCAGGTTGCATGTGAAGAACATTGGCAGGAATCTGAAAAGTATCCTGAGGGAGACTTTTTCTTGATTGTATTGAGTGGGGACCCTTTCAAACTGACAAATGCCTTAGTTTTGTCTTGGTTGTCCTAGTTTTCAGACCATAACAAGGGTGTAGATCCTTGAAAGACAAATTATGGCAGGTTATTCTTTTGCAATCATACTGGCAAGTTTCTCTCTTAGGGATGAACTAAACTGTTAGCATGTTTTACAACCTCATTTTCTTTTGGTTATCCTGAATTTTCATGTAAATGAGGGAGTAGTCACTCAAAAATCCAGTCTCCAGGCATAATTTTAGAAATTAATTAGAATATCAAATTGCTTCATCTGATGCAATCACACTCTTCCAAATGGGAAGACCAGAGTAGGTTTGTCATTTGTGTTGCCTTGGGGAACTCCAGGATATGTTTTATGTAATCACACTGCCTTATTATGGTGAAGTTAGAAAGATGCTGAGGTCAAATTCACAAACTTAGGACACCCCTGGGTAGCAGTGCCCAGTTCATAAAGAAGCACAGCCTGGGAACTTTTTCCATGAGGCAGTGAGAGTTTGTTCCTTCCATTAGCCTCTGAAGAAGTAGAACTGAAGCTGCTTTTCCAAAGGGGCTTTAAATGAATATTCTCATTCTGCCTATACTGCATGATACAAGCTATGCAAGAAGGATGCTTCAACGATAGTCAGACTGTGTTTTTGCTTGGAAAGTTCCTCATTGGAAAAATTAACCAGTGACAATTTCTATGCAAGTTAGCTGGTGCACTGGGAGGGGCTTTGGCTGTCCAGCAGTGTGGTTCATGAGTGATACAGTTTGGTTTATTAGTCATTCATAGGCCTGCCCATTTCTTCTGAGGAAGGGAGAAAAGATGGGCTTTTCCACCGCCTACTCCTGCATGTGATAGTCCAGATGGGAATTACACAGGCAAGAGCTATACATAAAGGGCTGGACAAAGCAGATAGCTGCAGTTCTTGGTGACTGGAGGTGTTGGTACCTGCAGCTGCTCCTGGCTATGAATTAACATAGAGGAAGGAGTTCACAGCACTGGTCAGTAAAGTCATAAGAACCACAATTACAGCCACTGCCCTATCAAAGCCCTATTGCTCTTCCCCTCATTTAGAAACAAATGCACCAGCAAGCATTTGTGAATTATTTGAGTCCAGCAGAGTTCATCTAAGCCTACGTCACAGGTGAACCTTTCTTTGTAGATGTGCTACAGGTGTGAGCATGGCCCCTGCCATCCAGTCTGTTTCTGGCTGCTCTCTGTCCTTTTTGTTATGAACCCCTGGGAATTTTCCTTGTGTTGAGTAATGTTTTTTGGCCCTGCTCCCCTGTATATCCCTCTCCTAGCAGATGTTCTATATTCATTCTTCATGTATATCCTATAAATTTCCTCCTACTCTTCTGACTAACTTTTGGTTGTTAAGCCAACAGATTCATCCTTATGCTTGCCATGTTTTTGTTCCCTTAAATGTCTGTTTGCTTTCAGAAGTGTACAGACACCTGTTTTTATCTCTGATGCATTTCCAACCTTCACTTCCAAATGGAAATGCTTGTTGAAAATCTGTAGTTTAGTTCTTAAGATATAGACTTTTGATGAACAAATGCAGTTTACTCCAGTAAATGTAGTTGTTGCCTGTTGTGACACTAAAATTCCTTTCATATTTTGAGATCACTTCAATATTTCAAGATTCAGGAATTTAGGCTTAAGCTGGAGTGGAGATGTGTGAGGATTCTTCTTTAAGGGTAAGGTGTGTGATGCTTGTAGCAGATAATTTCTTTTCCAAATACATATTTTGTTCTTTTTTTTTTTTTTTTTTTTTTTTGCAACCTTGGCCAAAATCTTCATCTGTACTTGTGTGTACACCAAATTGTCAAGCACATGAGCTATATGTTATTATACTCAATGTTTCTGTGATTCTCCTGTCAAATCATGTGATACTTGCGGTCATCTGCACTTTGTCTTAACGGTGACATGGATGGCAAAGCCAAACAAGAGCAATAAGAGAAGGTGTCCTAGTTTGGCAATGAGGTCTCTGCTGCATTTCTTTAACTGGTAAATTGAACCTTAATATCAAATTTTGCTCATATCAATTATCTTTGCTTGTATATCTTAACTTGGTCACTAAGTGTCAATTTCTCCAGTTATTTGCTTTACTAAATCTTCCGTTTCTTTATTTGGATATGAAATACAGTGCTTCATCATTCTGGGTGTTAATCTTGTTGTCTAAATCAATCCCTTCTTATGACATTGATCCATTTGGCATCTCTTGAAAGCATTCTGCAGATTTCATAATCTCATTCATCCTTACTTTGAGTTCCCTCATATGAGAACAATTACAGTTTTAGCCAAACACACAATGCTGTCATGTGGAAAGAGCTGTGACATATCAATATTGATTGCTGGTGGTGATTCTAATTGTACTAACTCAAATTTGTTAGTTTTCTGTTTGAAATCGCTGCATTTATGTTTTGTGAACCAGCTTGTTGCTATTAGCTTCCTTGGCGCTTCTTGGGTTGGCTGGCATTTTTTTGAAGGTAGAGCTTCAATTTTTCCACATGTCAGTTAGAGTAATTTCCCATTTCCTCTATAAACTTAGATCCTGGAAAGGATATTCAGATTTCCCTTGGCAGCAAAGGTTAGCTAATCTGGTTGGTAGCAATTCTGCCCAGGCAGTTCCATGCATGGGTGCTATTGTTTGGCAGCATTTGTCTTCCAGTTGGGAAGCAGGACACCTGCCCCACTTCCACCAGTTTTCCTAAATTCTGAGTCCATCCAGAACAGCTTGAAGCCCAAGAGGAGATAAAAATGCTAAATGCCCAGAGGCACGGCCAGGGCCTCCCCCTAACTCTGAGCTGAGAAAATAGAGGCACCACCACTTCTGCCTCTTCCACAGGTGGGGAAGGCAAACACAAAGGGCATGGGAGGCACCTGCCCCACCTGGAAGGGTGAGGAGAGGTTTCTGAGGGGACATTTGAGGGCTCTTAGCAGAGGCCAGTCCTAGTCAACTCTTTGAAGCAAGAGCTGGCAGAGGTGTCACCCCCTTCCCAGGAACAGTGCAGTCTTCCCAAGTGCCCTGCATTTCACAGAGTGCTCTTTCCTTTAGTCCTCAATCTTTCCCCTTCTCTTCTGTGGATACTGTTGGTTTGCACATTAAATGGGCTGCTTTTGTTCAGTTCTCCTTCAATGCACAAAGTTGAATTTTATCTCAAGTAAAATACAGTTCTATGCAAGCTGACAATAAAACTACAATCTCTGCACTCATTTTTTCCTCAAGTGGCACAATCTCTCGGTCTTTACAGAATTCATTGTGCTTTATTCTGTAAAGAATATTTTTATTTTCAATTTTTTTGGTGCTTGAAGTAGGAAAATATTTCATGTGATGTTTGGAAGCAAGAGTAGCTATGGAGTCTTTAATAAAAAAATGTCTTTTGACAATCTCCATAAGATTTCTAATATATTTACTTTAAAATTATTTTGGATTCATTATATGTTTCCTACAAATTAAAGCTGATACAGATCATGTGTTGTATTAAGTACTTGATCTCCCCCAGAAATTCAGTTACTTTTTACTTGCTGGCCTGTCCAAACAATGAATTAGTTTCTTTGTTTTCTGGATAAAAATGGCCAGCCAGAATGTATTTTATTTTATTCTTTTGAAGTACTTTCTTAGAAGCCTACATTTCACTCTGATAAGCTTTTTGTAAACTGGTAAAAATCTGAATGTAATTAGGGAATTTTAAAAGATTTTAGTATATCACTACTGTAGATTTTGTAACACACAGAACCAGAAACCTCAGTAAAACTCTGAAATTAAGGGAATATTAAAAACCATGTTCTTTTGCATGTAATTTTTCATCGTTCCCTGAAATGAGTCACGGTAAAAAGTACTGGCTTTGGCTTTGGCTACTAAAGAATATTAGTGAATGCTTATACTAAAAGTTTGGTTCTCTTGATTAGAGTTTGAGTTACACAAAGAAACATGCAGAAATGTATGCAGAAATAAATAAAACTGACCTTGTTGTTTGAAATATGGTTATAGTAAATCAGACTGGTAAACATGAATTCACTGGTAATTTTCAGTCTTCTGGAGTGGGAAGATTCAATAAAAGCAAAATAGATGTTTTAAATATTACCTATGTCTAAGTATAGAAAAAATGTGCCATGAAACGTGTCACACTGTCATTCTCACAATGCCATAAATGAGCTGCCTCTCAACAAAGAAATATTTTGTGATGTACTGTGTATCCTAATGTGCAGACGATGCACATGACAAATAGGAGTTAATGAAATATGAATGTTGTCCTAGAACAAAACAGGATGTTAAAGGGCAACAGATTTTGGAACAGCTGTCCTGTGATACAGAGTCATGAAATGAGACTGAGGGGTTTTTTCTGGTTTAGCTCAACAGAGTTTCAAAAATTTCTCACTGTATTGTCAGTATATGTTCTGTAATGTATTCCTTGGCAAACTTTGTACATGTATGACCCCTGATCCTGCCAAGATGTTCTGAGACCTGCATTATCTTCCACCTGAAAAGGGACAGTAAAAAGGTTGTTTCTCAACTTTTAAAGGGGAGAAATTAAAGATATATAAAATAACAAGAGTTAGAAAGAATTTAAATCTAGTTCTTCTGTTTGGTCATTCATAACAGGAGGATTAGAGAACACAGCCATGAAAAGCAACAAGTTTGAACAGCTAGAAGACTGCTGTTCTTTTAAATAAAATACCAAAGTTACATTTTGAAAATATAGCCCTATTACTTTGTCTTACCATTGAACTCTGAGACATAGCAGTTGGTGTACTCTTAGAGATGGTCACACCACTTAAAAGCAGAATTAGTGGGTTGGATATGTTATGAGTCAGACATTATCTGATGAGCTGTTTGCATGGTGGAAAGGGCTTTGGCAACACTCTCTTTGAAGAAAGCCCGTGATCATTATGGATAAACCTGCTGGAGGGAGGTAGCTGGGAAGAAAGTGATGTGTGAGGCTCACCTCAACAGCCCCTCATGGGCTGGGGCAGTCTGGGATAAGAAATGGGCTAAAGCTGCGCATATCCCATCAATTGCTGTGTGTGCCTGCCTTCACCTCTTGTAAGTTGGCTGAATATGCTGCACATGCGTCAGGGGGCAACCCAAGTGTTCAGGGTCCAAACATGGCACTGAGACTGCCCAAACAGCCCAGTGTGGTTCATGTTTCAGCTCGTGGAGTGGTAGGAAGTTTCTCTGAGAAATTACAGATCATTGAGGTAGAAAGAGGGAACAACTTTGCCTGCAGCAACTTGTTCTAACTTCACAAGTCTTCAGGTCCTCTTTCCTCCCACTCGACCAACAGAAGTGGTGTGTCTGAATCCCCCTAACTGCATTGTGGTGGAGGCTCCCAGAAGGTGTATTTTGCAACATTTATGGCTCCTCCATAGACCTTAGTCCTTCCATGGAAAGAGCTCAGGCAGTTCAGCATTTGGAGTCCCATTTGGAGAAAATGTGATGGTCAAACCACTTCAGAGAAACAGACAAGAAGGAAATTACACAGAAGGTGCTACCTAATCCATTTTCAGGATTTCAGAAAATTCAGAAAATTGTTGTACCTCTCCATCTTCCTTCAGTTTAGGGAGATAAAACTGCTGAACCACTCCTCAGACTTCTCGAAAAAATCCTAAAAACCTGACAGGACAAATATATTTATTAATGATTGGAAAAAAATATAACACTAAACTAAAAGAAAAGATATAATAGTAGCCAAAGACATACTTTCAGCCAATCTATCTGTAGACTGTTTTCTGACCACAGTGAAAATGTATCACATCTGCTTTAAGCATTACATTTTTTCAATATAATTGTTCTTTCATTATTCATTTTTAAGCTGAAAAGATATATTATGAATGGAACAAAGGACTCCTACCACTATACTTTAACAGTACTCCATACAATTCACCTCTGGCTTATTTGAAGAAGTTTCTGCCTTGCTATTATTTTATAGGTGTTATTTTTTGCGAGGAATTACCCCTAATTTTAGGGAATAACTCTGGATGTAACCACAACATACAGAACGTTTTTGTAAAAATCTTCCTTTGTTTACAGTAGCATAACTCATACTAACATCAGTTAATATGGAAAAAAATCATTTTATAACTCATATTTACATTTAAGGTCTAAGTTTAGTGAAAGTCATAATTTTTCCTATTTTAAGAATTTATTTTGAAGTTACTGCTTTTGATTGGAGCTATCAGTTTAAATACCTTTCAAAACTGTTAACCAATGTGATATGCTTTAAGTCACACAGTCAGAATCAGCACTGAGGATGGACCTGGATCGTTTTCTTCTGTTGATCTCTCTTCCTACCTGAGCTTTTAAACATTTCTCCTGATGTTTAAACACTAATTGGTGACTATGCAGGCATTTTCACACTAAAGAAGTTTAACAAAAAAGCAAAGAATGCCTTTTTAGGTTAGGCATTACTGGCTGACCTGGTATTCAAAAAAGAAACAAAGTGTGAATGTTATATTGTAGGCACAGATATATACATATAAAAATGGAAAATGCTCCTTCTCACCCCTTCCTCAAGAGATGAAATGTTGATCCGTACATGAACACAAAAGCAAATAGATATTACAGCTCTTTCAGAAATCAAATTACAATCTATTTTAATTTTATCACTGACCACATATACCGTTTTAATGTTCAGAACTGCTGAAAAAGTGCCTCCTTTTTTATCATGTTATTCTTTGCATCATGAAACAGTCCCAACCCTTTTTCCAAGCCCTTAGAAAGAATCATCGCCTGCATTTACAGGTGTAGAAGTTGTGGCAGAAGCTGTGTTGGAGCAGAGCAGGACAATGCCAGGAAGGTGTCCTGCCTGGGTGGCCTTTCCTTCTCCTCACCCAGAGCACATGGGCTTCCCTCGCACGCAGCTGGCTGTGTGCTCCTCAGAGCTGGGCTGTAATTCTAACAAGATTGCTGAAAAAGCCAAGTGTGCTTCCATAAATGGTATTTTGACATTTATCACAACCCACAGTTCTTGTGGATGTGGTAAAGCTCCTTTAAACACTTGGGCTTTGTTTCTGTTGCTAAATAAAATTTGTCCAGGGAGTGTTTGGGCACTGACTTCTGAGCATCCGTGCTGCCTAACTTTGAGTATGGTCCCTGGTTGTTTTGACCTGTGCTATATGGTGCTCTCTAAGGCAATACCTACTCCTGGCACTGGGAAATCAGGGAGCAGAAATCAGTTTCAATAGGGAATACAGAAAAGCCTGAGCCACATTTAAATGCCTCTTGCCAGGACAGACCTTTGAGGTTCAGCAGACTCTGCACCCTCCAACATGTCTGTGTGCTCATGAAACAGATGCATCAGACTAACATGACCAAAGCACTGTTTTGGTGGGCCTGCACATTATTTCAGGCATACTGGATGAAAAAAAACCACTAAAATTGTGTCTATGTCTTAGGTATACCATTGCACTTTGCAAAGGACAAAGGTGGGGTGGTAGAAAAGACCAAGGCCAAATACTGCAGATGCAGTCAGACTGGCCTTCAGGCCAGGAATATTCCCTTAATCTGATTTATTTAGCAGTCTTGACGTAGCATTAGAACTTAGAAATAAGTTCTTCCTACTTCTGAGTTTTACTGTAGCGATAACTAATTTTTTTTTTCTGATTTCTTTAGACTTAAATTACTCTGCATCATGCCAGTGGACCTGCATAGAAATCTGGTGGAAAATTAACCAGATTTAATATAAAACACCAGTGGGAGTTTCAGTAATATGTTATTGCAATATATGTTGTTATTATCATTCAAATATTAAATATTTAATTAACACTTTTCAAATATATAAGTAATAACAAAGAGTCAGATTTAATTTCTCTTGAGCCAGGATGATAAAATTTCCAAAATATTTTCTAATTTTCCTCCCTTTAATTTTTTCTGGCATTGCCAGTGCCTTGAAGATCCCAGTTCAGAAATATAGCCAACCTCAGGAAAGCATATAGCACTTTCACTCTCATAACATGTAATTTCAAAATAACAATCTTCATTCATCATTCAAGCAAAACAAAGCTGTTCTGCCATTGATTTAAAGGTTACAATGAATGCATATTATCTTATAGAAAACTAGGAGTGTTGCAGATCTGAGGTTTCCTCCTATTAGCCAGAATGCACCTTGAGAAAAGCTGTTCCTGTGCTTGTGGAATAGCTGCTGTTTCCAAAGTGGGAGGTGCTCATCTTCCTTCACCTTCTACCAAAAAGCAGAACTGCATCCAGCATGTAAATCTGCCAGCATCTTAGCCTGGTACATTCATAAATGCTTAAAAAGCACATGCACAGGCTTGGTGCTTATTGGAACCAATGAGTTACTCATGTGCATCTGAAGGTAATTGAGATTCTTTTCTTAGGGTTTGTTCTTAGGAGCCAAAAATTTTTCTAAGTGATCTAATGGGACTTTGTAAAATCGGCTGGTGTTATAGAATTTTCTTGTCCTTTTGCCCAAAATAGGCCTGTAACTTCCTGAAAAAAAGTTTTATCCATTTGGGGTTTAAACCATGCCTTCCATTTCACTGCTGTACCAGAAATATGGGCTTGACTATTCAATCTTGTGGTGCCCACAACATCTGGTTAATGGAGCCTCAGAGCAAGCTGCAGACAAGTGCTGGGGACTTCATAGACCTGGGCCCAAAGAAATGTCAAAAGCTGCTTGAACCAGCTGATTCAGGATATACTTTGAGGTTTGGCATTCTCATAAAGAACATTTCACGAACACAAAGAAACTTTAATGGAAATGTTTGGGAAGCCTGAAATATACTTTAATCAACTGTAGAAATTTATAAGAGAATAGAAGTAAGTGAAAGTCTGGGTCACACCACCAAAGATTCCAATTCTACACAATTCAATCTTGAAGTCCATCTGAAATAATGAAAAGCTGGTTATCTCTGAGGGAAACCTCCTGACATGATTCAGTGTGTAAATTTCACTTGTTTTGATTACTTCTAATTGTTCTGGTGGGGTCTCTGTTTGGTTTTTTTTCTTTGCTTTTGTTGTTGCTATTCCTATTATTGTTTCAAAAAGAAACAAAAAAACCTCAGACACATGAGTTCAAAAAGCACAACACTAGATCTTTTTACTCTAAATCAGTTCAATGCTAATGTATTTCATAGAAAGGAGCATGCTTAGGTCAAGACTGTTAAATCACATTAAGTATTAAAAGCAGTCTGTAATTCTACAATGAACAATACTAGCAATCACAGTTTAACATCTGTGGAATACGAATAAGAACTATTTTATTTTTCTGCCAAAGAAAATGTGCAGGAAAATTAATTTCTTTTATGGAGACAAGAATTTTGAAATGGGAATTTAAATGGCAAACTGTCGGGCTCCGCTGTTATGTGTCTCTGCCCCGACACAGGGAAAGGTGGTTCTGGGCGGCCGCGATTGTGAAGGATGAGTCTGGACTCTCAAATTCTCGGTCTTCAGTTCTGTTTATTATCTCTTATCTACAAAGTTTTCTCTTTGCCCAGCCGAGGTCCGCTCAGCAGGACAGTCGAGTGCACTCTCCCCCGCCCACAGGGCGGTTGTGTCTTTTATAGTAAAAATTACGTGTGACGTATTTACCTTTATTTCCCAATACTATTCATCCTTATAGAAAAGTGCACTTTCACTATGAACCAATCTCCAAGTGCCAACATCACCACACAAAATGGAAGACATGAAGAAGAAAGAAGAACACAGGACCACGCCCTGAATCCTCCATCTTGCCTTCATGACCCCCCTGTACCTATTTTTCTAAAATTTATATTTCCCTCTATAAAGGTATCATTCACACCCAAGAAGTTCTCATTTCCTCCGTCACAGGTTCTTCTCCTTTTGATGGGTCGAAATCCAACCACCAAACCCTTTTGGCATCATTCCAGGGTTTCCGAGCCCCCCAGGGGCTCCCCTGGTGTCTCTGCACATCCACAATGATGTGCTGAGATCCCACAGCAAACTGTTTCTTATTTTGGATATTTTTTTCTTTTAAATATGAACATTAAAAAAGAGCAGGTAGAAAACAACTTGAACATGTTTCAAAAACCTCTTAGCATGTCATCTGGCACAGCAGGTGTGTTCTTTGCTGATTGACTTTTTGAATGGGTCAATACCAACTATCCTAAAGGTGGCAAGTTGAAAAAAGAAGACAGTGTTAAGGCTCTTTCCAAACTGTAATGCTGAAATTCTTTGCTTAGTAGCTTAATTTCAAGACAAATATAAATATTTTTATAACAGTGCTGTTACCTACTGCAAAGCCCTAAATTCTCTATTTCTACCCCAAGTTATTACATTTCCTACAAAAATTGTGGAGTAAAATCCTAGGGTTGCTGTTTTGCAGGAAAGCATTGCTGCTGATTGTGCTGTTGCCTTCTGGCCAAAAATTTTCAAAGGCTTGAAAAGTTTCAGCTTGACAAACCCAGCCTAGGACATTTACACACATTTCTCTGACCTGGCCTTTTTGTAAATGGCAAATTTATTTATGCACAGGAAAGGTGCTAGGGTAGATTAGGGGCTGTTTTCTGATTTAGATGTTTTTGTCTGCTATGATGTACTTCTACATTAAGCCCAGATGTTATGTAGTAGATTTAATATAAATAAAATAAATGTGTTTCAGCTTGCCCAGGATTGGATTCCCTAAGCTCTGTGCAGATGCCTTGGCATAGAGAGCAAAATCCTTTTTTTGAAATGTGGTCACAATGGATGTGATTTGCAGAGGTAAAATTATGTTTAGCTTTATTCTGGTGACTCTGAAGTGTATCAGAGACCTCCATCAATTTCAGTGGAGGTAGAATAATTAGGTCAGCAGAGGTGGTTTCTGATGTACTCATCTTAAAACAGTGGCTGTTTTCTGTAACAGGTCTAACCTTTCTGCCTTTGGTCAGCACTGGCTGTCATACTCCCAGTCACCTGTCAGGAGTATAAAGGCTGCTTATTTTGAGGCATATTCTGGGATACTTAAGAACAAAAAGTGCTGTACCCACTGCATTGCTTTGCTTATGTAATTTGTTAAAAAGAACCTGTAAGCTACTGCTCATAGGAACAAAACTTTCCTGAAGCCATTGCCCATTTACATGGTGTGTTAGACCCTGTGCCCTCATACATTCATCTTCACACCTGCACAGTACTGTTGTGTGTCCAGACCCCTTGAAAGTATTTAAAAACAAGAACAAAAGCAATATTTCTTTATGTTGTCTTCAAACATATCCCCAGTCAATGGAAGGCATAGGTGAGCAGCAAGGCCAGCTGCTTGATAGCTGCGTATGCCCAGAGTTTCCTGTGAATGACTATGGGTCAAAAATTAAACCTGTTCTGGAATTCAATATCATGAGGTTCAGATGCAAACATCACCCCTGAATAGCAGGGGTGCTATTCCCCCCATTTAACGAGAATCAGACTTCAGTGCTCATTCTCCATCCAGCAAACCAAAACTACCTAACTACATGTACTACTTTCCGTCCTCATCAATTAGGTTCTCAAAATCAGGGCTACATTGTGAGTAAAGTTTCCACAAATTTTTTAATTTTTTTTTTTTAATCTGTGCTTTTGCTGTCCATAAACTGGAAAGTATCAAAGCTATTCCTGAGTGTTTATTAGGTTCCCTCCACACAAGCAGTGCAGCTCCTGTCACTCCCTTAGTAGGGGTTAGTGTTTTGAAAGCTGAAGACTATTAGGAGTTCTGGATGTACATGTCTGGCTTGTGTGATGCCTGTTTGTAGAACACGTGGCTACAGAGTCAGCCAACTCCATCTTGCCCAGAATGTTTTCCAGGCACAGATTATGGAGGCCAAAACAGTTTCAGGTTAAAAAAAATAGGCTAACCTACTTTATAGAGCCTTTTACACACCATGCTTTAGAGTTGCTCTCAATTCAGATTCTAATAATTTGAAACTTTGAAAAACATTGTGTGAAAATCATGTGAGGGGCTCAAATGCACTGAGGTCTAGAGGAACAACTTAAAAAACTCACCATCCTTTTTTTTTTTTTTTTTTTTCCCCATTTCTAAGATATTTTAATGTCTCTGAAGGGGACTATTTTAAAATTTTTTTTCTTGCTGCTCAAGCTTTCCTTGAAACTTATGAGTCAGAAGAGCAATTTTTGGAGAGTCTGGAAATGTAATCATAAATATGTAAATGTAATCTAGAAGAATGGGCACATAAGACGTTGCTAGCTTAAATAAGTCATGAGACAGAAATTTTCACTGTGCCAGTTTGAGAAAAATGTTGAAATAATGAATGGAAACTATTATTAGTTTCTAAATTATTATTTATAATTTTGATTAGTGTGTTTACCTCTCTAGTTGCATTTAACTAAGGAGGATCTACTGAAGGTGTCTACTATGTCCAGGGCTGTGCAGGTGAAATATGCATCCTATATGGTAGTCTCTAGTCTAACCATATGATTTAAGACATCTCTTCATGTTATCCTAAAATACCTCTTAAAACCTGTGGAACTTCATAAAAAACCTGACACTTCAGGAGCTATAATACAAAATTCTGAGCTTGACAGGTCTCAGTGCTCTGTCTCTGCCAGCAAAAATTTCTGCCTACCGATGGTTTTTGAGCTGCTCACTGTCTAAATAATTATGGAAAATAACTTATTCAGTGCTACTTACCTGTTTCCATTTAAGGTCTAACCCTCTGAAATTATTCATAAGCTTATGCTTGTTTTAATGTCAGCTCTCAAATAATTAAGACCTAGGCAATTTGAATTAATACAAACTGACTTTTTTTTCTGTCTCTGTTTCTCTATTTACTTATAGATAGGCCCCTAGTTTGTGTAAGTTAATACAAAATCAAATTGTTGCAGGGCAGACAACTTGCTGCCCAGTTCTTGTGCTGCAGGGCTCCCACAAGCCTTGCAGCACAAGACCTTTGCAAGCTCAGGTTTCCCGTGTTAACAGGGGCTGGGCAGGCAATAGCGTTGTACGGTATGAACTTGGCTCTGGCTGACTCCACCTGAAGAGGGCAGGGGCTCTTTCCTTCTGCCCCTTCCCCTCTCCACGGTAAATCTGTGCCTGTCAGTTGTTGATATAGAGTGCTGCAGGCTGTGCCATAGTGCCCCTCATGTAAGAAACCTTATCGGAAATGCCAGAGTAGTTCTCTCCTGTTTGCTGTTAATAATGCCCTTGTGTTCAGCAGTGCTGCAGAGAGCTATTCAAAGTGCAAATCAGAGGAGCAGATGGCATTTGGGTATTGTTTTAATTCTTCTGGGTCCATATGGTTCCAGTGGTCTTTTCAAGATCATTCAGGGGCTGGGCTGGGCCATGAGGTATGGTGCCATGGCCCCCTTGGAGATGTGGGCTCTGCCTTCTGGGAGCTCAGCTTCAGCATCCCCCACCAAAGCACTGTGAGATGTACTGGGCACTAGACACATCTAATTCCCAAAGCGCTTCAGCATGTGCTGAGGCATTAGGTGAACAGGGAAAGCATATGAAGATTTCAGACGGGGTTGTGGGCTTTTTTTGAATCAGGTTGTTGTTTTCTGCATACTTTGTTCAGCTTGAGCCTGAGAGATCTTTAGAAATGCTGAGCACTTACTGCAGGAAAATTGAATAGGAGTAGCAAATGCAGAATGCTTTCAAAAATCAGACCTTTCCCAGAAAACAGAAAAAAAGAATTGGTATTTATAGATGCTTGTGTCCTTAATGAATAAAACAGAAACTGGAAAAAATAATGTAGCAAACTCTATTCCTAACATACCAACAGGGTATCTCTGGTTTCAGCATACACAAATAAGCATAAGAGGATACAAATTTCCTTGAAGCTGACTTAGGAGAGCAAGTGATTTATGATCATATTGAGGAAAAGTGGATTTGAATGATCTTCCATGAGCTGAGTCGTCCTTTGGACTTTACTCGGGCCCTGCTGAGTTCAGAGGAAGTCTGACTGACTCTCACCAGGTCAGATTCTCCTCCCATTGATGCTAATGGCAGTTTTGCCTGGCTGTAACTGGGAGCAGGTTCAGAGTTATCACCCACAGGAAAGCTCCCCCCTCCTCCCACATATGTATCATAACATAAATATAATATCCAGTGGTTTAATTTCAGTATATATTTCCCAGGTCTCAAACAATGCTCTTATAATAAAAACCCCTAATAAGAGACATATGTTTTTGTAAATATATACATAAATTGCTGAAGTTACTCTTCAGTTGTGTTACATGGCTTGTCCTTTCTAAGAGGAAGAATTTTTCCCAATTAATTGAAAAGAAGGGTGAGGTACATACAACCCCAAAAGCCTTTTTGTCCATGATTGCACAGTGCTTTCCTACATTTCAGTGGCAACCAAGGGTCCCAGATGTTGAGCTGTACTGGATACATTTCCCTAACAGCATCTGGCTGCCTGGCAGAACCTCCCACCTTGTTGCACTGACAGCTGTTAATTCCCTTGGAGTTGCTTCATGCCCCAGTAGCAGCGTGGCTTTGCTGTCTCTCTCAATAACCATGCTCACATGGGTGCTGCATGCCTTTCACCCTCGTGGTTTAGCTCTTGGTTGTTTTCTCCTTGGCCGTAGAAGTATAGCTAGGCCTCTTGCTGTGATTCTTGGGCAGCAATCTTAACGCACTTAAAACACTCCAATAGTCACCATGTACATGCTGGAGTGCCCTCTTTGTTAGGGACCTTTGCTTCAGCCCTATGAACTTCATCTCTAAACGCTAGTGCCGGCTTGCTTTCCTAACATCCAGATTGTCTGGAGAGACACAGCTCCTTACCCCAGCCCTGAGCAGTCACTAGGCAGGGTTTCTTTGTCAGGATGCTGGAAA
Source organism: Onychostruthus taczanowskii (assembly GCF_017590055.1). NCBI lineage: Eukaryota > Metazoa > Chordata > Aves > Passeriformes > Passeridae > Onychostruthus > Onychostruthus taczanowskii. The sequence continues at coordinate 6,472,317 of NW_024501460.1, read as the reverse complement.
GCAGAGGTCGGTCTGAAACAGGGTTTTCTAGGAACACAGCTAGGAGCACTGACAGCAGAAAAGGAAGGGAGGAAAGCAAGGCAGCAGCTTTTTAAAAAAATATCCACACATACAATTGTGTGTATATATATTTGTATTTGTGTGTGCAGGCATTGCTGTCGTTGAACTGTGCACTACTTCTGCTTCATAAAAGCTTTGGGTCAGTGGAGCTGTTGCCTTGAGCAAAAAGGAAAGTAGAATTGAAATTTTCCACTTCAGACCTCGACTGGTCTTTTATCTTTGAAACTTCAGAGGTGTGCTTGCAATTCCTCTTTCTTCACCATCTCTTTTTCACAATGAGCTATAATGAGAAGGTATTACTACAAGTAATAGAAGCACTTCTGGGTGTCAAAGCAAGGGTTAAGAGAGCTGGGTCTGAGAGGGAAGGTGTAAGGGAGTAGGAAACAGAGCAGTGTGGAGAAGAGCCAACAGAATTCTCCAGTAGAAGAAAAAACTCATAATTTTTGCTGGTAGCAACTGATGCATTTTGTGCCATGTTTGGGAAGAGAAGCACATCACAGGCAGCAGATAGGACTCCTCCCCAGCAGTGCTGCTGTGACCAAGCAGTTAAAATAAAAAAAACAAACTTCCTTCTTCAACCATTCAGCTGCCTCTGAACCCTGTTGCAAACCCTGTGCACAGCAGTCTTGTTGAAATCTTGCTCTGGTACAAGTTTCTACACTGTCTTAAGTCCTCCAAAACTCCTAAAGTCTGCTTAATTTCATTTTAAAAGTTCCTCAATTTTGAGGCATTTCTTATGCAAACAATGTTTCCCAAAAAAGTTTCAAAGCTTCCCATGAAACACATCCTTCTAAAAGTACCGTGATCATGTCCCTTGCCTTTGATGGAAAAAAAAATAACCCAGTGTCTGTATGAAAAATAGCACTATGATTTGGAACACATTTGTGTGAACCCACCTGCTGGTATTAATTGGCACAACCCCGTTGAACTGGCTCAGTCACTTACAGGAAAGTGCCATCTAGACCTTGGTTTCTCAACATTGTTGCTAGAATCAAAGATTACGGCAGTGCTCCAAGGACGCTAGAGAGATTGTCTTGTCTGCTAGAACATGAGATGCCCACATTTTCTGCCAGGGTCAAGAAACCTGAAGGTCATATTCTCCTCCTGGAAATTCACTGCCTTTATTTCTACAGCTGTGTAGCACGAAAACATCTCCACACATACGTATGTGTCAAATGGGGAATGGCTATTGGAAGAATTCTGAACTTGAAAATATTACATTCAGTCCACTGTAACTTTGACACATAGTGCCAACCCACTCTTTAATCTACTTAATGTGATTAGCTTTGAATTTATGTCCAATCTTTGCAAGTCAATGCCTGGTCTATCTAATCCTACCTTTAGGTTGGCCATTGCTACATTGATAGAATTATGGCTGTGATTTTTTTTCCCAGTCTTCTGTTGACAAATTCTGGATATAGCATGGTGTGACTCAAATTTAGATCACAACCATTGCTCCTGAGGAACAGGCAGAAATGTTTCTGAATTAGATCATTTTATGAGCACTTACAGAGACAGAACTTCATAATCTAGAGGTCATCTTTTGTCGTCTCCAACACTGTCATAAACAGTTCTAAAATAATTATATGACTGGTTTTTTAGTTGACAGAATAAAGCTACAACTGTGTTTTAGATAAATATGATATTATCCTGTACAAACAAGCTGTATAGCAAGCAATGTTTTATTCAGACTAGGTAGTCATTACAACTGAGAGCAGGAAAAAAGGTTGAATGTGGAAAAGTTCATTATACTACAAGCATGTTATTATATTTACAGAGCTATTGCATTTAATAATAAGAACAGTTTGTATCCCAGGAGGAGGGAATATGTAAGTGTTCTAAATTGTGGTCAAAATGTGCAAGAAAATTGTTTTTTCCAACAAGCAATTCTACAGTCAGTCAGAAAATTAACAGAAAAAAAATTTAATTAATTTGTTTTTTGCATTTTATTCATTTTTTTTTTCAATTTGCTTGATTGTCAGAGGCATTGTTTGTATCATTTTATTATTTCTTCTGATAAAAAAATTTTAGGAAAGAAATCCTCCTTCAAAAAACCCACTTATTTATGTAAGGCAAAAAATGTTTATGTTAGGGTATGTTTATAAGTTTATATTTTCTTTCCATGACAAATAAAACCATCTGAATATTAATTAAAATAGCTTGATCATTAAAGTCCTCTAATCATTATCACTGGCCGTGGTTCAGGAAAGTGTTTAAATACATGCTGGTTTATATTTTTCTGTCTCGGGGACTTTCCTATGTTCCAGTATGTGTGCCTAAGCATTCTTCCCAGTTTCAGGTCCTCTCCTTGAACTGGGGTTGCCAAACCCTCGTCTCCCTCCACGCACAGACAAACCCAGGGTTTGCAATCAGGTTCAGCGACAGCACTCAATTCTCCTGTTCTGATTCTGCAACTCTTGACTTGCGGAATATAAGGCTGAGATATTTTTCTATTATGCAAAGTTGCACGTTTAACTCGCTGTTGTTTTAACCCCCCTGGAAGCCTGAGACTGAAGTCTGTTTCCTTGCTGCTGCAGAAGCTTTGCTTTTCTATTGTGTGTGTGTCCCGGGTTGTTATTGTAGGGTTGTGATCTCAGGCTGTTTGGCTAGCTGTGTTTCTTTTTTAGTTTTAGTTCAGTGAAGCATTTGATCTGGGAAGAAGTGAGCTACATGTGAACTGAATTTTTTTTAAAAGCACAAATTTGGCACCTGGTATGACTATATCCATAGTTTCTTGAATATTTTTTTGTCTTGCTATATCCATGACTTCTGATTAAGTTTCTGGATAATAGAGACACATTCCCCACACAATCAGTTTGCTGGCTGGTGGGATTGCTTTGCTCCCGAAGTAGCAGCCTGAAATACATCTCTCATGGGGGTATGAAAAAAAAAGAGCCAAAAAAGTAAAAAACGAACCTTGCCGTGCTGTATCAGCACAAACTGAAAGCCTTGCGAGTGGATACCTCGAGAGTTACACTTGTGAGCGGAATCGCTTCATAAATGCCGAGGGAATAAAAAGGATGCGTCAGTGCTCCGTGCAGGCAGCAGGCTGCGGAATAGCTGCCGAGCAGGGTACCAAATCCCCGGCTCTGGTGATGCTTTGTCGCGGCCGCTCCCCCGGGGCACCGAGCGCGATTTGGGGAGGTCTCGGCTGACCCCTGGTGGCTGCCGGGCCGCTCCCGCCCCTCCTGCCCATCCCCGCATCCATGCGCCTGCTCTGGGAATCCACTTCCACTTCTCCGCCCCATCATCTTAAGCAGGTTTAGATCTCAGCCTACCCCTGCATGAAAGGCGACTTAGAATCCTTGTGCAGCTTTTTCTTGTCTTGGTAGAATCTTTGCTCGTTTAGGTTTTTTTGGGGTTTTTTTTTTTGTTGTTGTTGTTGTTTTTTTTGGGGTTTTTTTTAGTGCTTTTTAAAAAAGGGTTTCTCTATACACAAAGAAAAATATTTAACATTTAAAAGAAGCTCGTGTCTCCAAACTGTCACAGAAAAAGTAGCAATGCAACTACATGTCCACTCTTAAGAATCCCTGTTGCGTAAAATATATCTGCACCTTCTTTCAGGTTTTCTTGGAAAAAATAGAGCAGAAATGCATATTTATAGCCTTTCAGCACACCTAACATTTTTGACTTTTCATACCCAAAGCTTTTCAGATTTTCAACAGGTATTGGGTTTGGGTTTTTTATAAGAGCACAAAAGAAACTCGGTCAGTGCAAATTCTTCAAAAGACACAGATTTTTGAGAAGTGGAAATCAATGCAAGTTCATTGAATCAGACAGACACTTGGTGCCTGGAAAAGAAGGCAGAGCAGCAGTTACAGCAAGGAAGAACAAATGAAAACAGAAGAGAGGAAATGTAGAACAAAGTAAAATTACTAATACACCTTAATACCAAGATTTGTTCTATGGATGTATTCGGTGCAATTCTAAAGAAAGGACCTTATTCTGGTTTTTGAAGGGTTTTCTTCTGAATAAGTCAGGAATGAAAAAATGTTTTACAGAGTTGATGTTATACAAATACTTCCAGATCCAGTCCTGACTTTATACACAGGACCTGAGCACATCTTTTGTGCGTGTAACACTTGGTTTCAGTCTCACAAACACTAGCTTCAGTGGATTTGCCTTATGACTTACATGATGTGTGTATAAATGAAAGAAGAATTAGGTCTTTTGATTTGGTTTTATTTTAATAGAGAAAATCTGTAGAACTAAACTAAACCCAGTGGAATGGCAGACTTGCATTTATGTGTTCTGCAAAAAGCATCTCCCCATTTTTTTTTTTTTTTAAATTTCCATTCAGGGTTGCCAAGATACATACAGTACGTGTAAGGAAGCCTTCTTCATCTGAATTAGCAGCACCAATTTTTTATGTCACAGTCTTCTATTTTTGAAGGGACTTGCTAAAAAGGAAATCCCACAATCTTGTCACACGTATAAAGATAAGTAACATTCCTACTGCATTCATTATCAAAGAGATCAGTGCAGTTGTATTCTCACATTCTCATTTCTTCTTTCAATGTATTCCAAGCTCTTTTCCTTTTTTTTTCCATCTGAAAGTGTTGTATATTTTTCATGAGACCTTTTTGACCAATTCCCACTAAATCAGAAGGGTGAAGTGAATATATCTGGCTATCTTACAACTTTCTCCTAGTGGGCCCTTCACAAAATGTTTGCAGCCTGTGAAAATAGGACTTTCTACTTGTACCCATGGAGGTGTAAAACTGTTCATGAGAAGCAGCCAAAGCACAAAGCAAAGGCTGGAGGGTTTATACAGTTTTGCCTTTTTGGTCATTCTCCATGTCCTCTTGACACTTCTCTTTATACCAAGTGTCTCTGCAGTAACGAACTCAACCAGTCATGTCACCTAAATGTAATCCAGAATTTGGCACAAAACTCAAATACTGAATTAGAAAGCTTTTTTATTGGCAGTTTTACCCTTATTGGTTTTTAAAATTGTTTTCTTAAGAGGTGGAGGAAGGCTCTCTGTCCCTGCAAATTATGGAGTTTCATTGCCTTTTTGAGGAATAATTTGTATGGAATAAGGATGAAACTGAAACATTTTGGGTTCACCTCTGCAGGTGTTCCAGCTGCTGGGTTCCAGCTTTGTCCCTGTAAAGTGGATAGGCTGTTATGTCAGTCATCTCTTAGGGAATGTCATACTCACTTTGCAGATATATATGAAGGATATCTTTGGGCACTGAAAATCCCAGTTTTATGGTGGCTGCCTATCCTATTAGTTTTGAAGAATTATGGTCTTTAGTTTGTGTTGCTATGAATTGATTTTACTTTATAAGGCAAGCTGAAGTCCATGAGTCATGCCTTCCATTAGGCTGTAGCCTGGGTGACATGGCTGTGGACACCAGGCCATTTCATACCTGAGGTAGACAAGGCTCTTTTCCTCAAGCAAGGCCAAATCTGCATTAACAGTTGAGGAGTAGATGATTAACAGGACAGTTGAGGAGTAGATGGTTTGGCTGCACATAAGATGACCTCCAGATCCTTGCTGGGTTTTACCAAAAGTCTGATGCAGCTGTGGAACGATGGACAGAATCAAAGATGACACAGATCTTTAATTTAAACAAGTCTTCAAACAAAGTCTTTGAATAGCTGACCTATTTTCTTGCTTGCTCTTGTAAGCAGCAAAATGTCTTGGATCTTTAAAACAATACCAATTCAGCCATTATTAGGTGAGGATCTGTGTACAAGAGTATGAGGAAGTTCAGCTTTGGCTGACCAAAGTGTTTATCTTCTGACCTTAAAAAGTGTGAGAATTTGCGTGCTCCCTGATGGTGTGTTGATGAACAAAGTTAATAGAACTTTTAATATAAGATGCAACCAGTGAATTCAAGTCTACCTCTGCTTTAAAATATGAAATAGCTACTTGCCTCATAAAGCTAGAAAGCTTTTTGTCGGTAGCCATGGCGATTTACAGGTGTTAAATTAGCCACAATGGAACTGCCTAGTTCCCTGATGCAACAGAAATATTTTGAGACTTACCATGAAAAAATTATTAAAGCCCTGCAATATAGAGAGTATAAAGTTCAAACAAGAATGGAGAGTGCAAAGTTATATCTGTATTTCTATGAAATTTCATAAAATGGGATTTTGCACTGCATAATACAACCTACTTCTTCAACCAAAATAAGGAGCATAGCTTGATATTTTCATTAAATGCAAAGTATTTGTAGATACTGGTGGCAATTAGGTGTTGCAAATATAGTCATCAGTTTGAAATTGAGCATATAAAATGGTATTTTAATAAAAAATACAGTCACCTTGGTACCTGAATCTACCCTTATTGTATTGCATGGCAGACTTCAATCCTTCGACTGCAATCACAGGTTAACAAGAAGGGAAATTTCAAGGCATAGAATTAGCTACAGGAAAGTTCTCCCATTATTGAATGAATGCAATAAAGACACAGCAAAATTTACAAGGAAAAATTTAATAAAATATTGACTATAAAGGCTACAACATTCTATGTCTGCTCCACAGCTTATATCCAAAACTGTGAGTGTTCAAAAGTCCATGCAAATTGGACTTAATTTACTTTGCCTCTATTTCCTTCTTCAGGAATATGAAGTGAGCACAATAATTTTCCTTTATTTTATCTATAAATGGTTTCTTATACAGGAGCTTATTAAAAAGGAGGCAGGGTTAGGCTGTCCAGGATGTTAGAGTGATTATGCCTTGGCAGCTCAAGAAGAGGCTGAGTCCAAGGCCCTGACTGTTTGCTGGAGCCTTGCCAACACCATGGATTCCCCTGATCAGACTAAGAATTGTATGGACAGTGACAAGTGGACTCTTTCCCAGCTCTATTTTTGTCATTGCTGCCAACTGACAGCTTTTGATATGTTCTTAATCTTTGGCTGTGTAGAGGGCAATTGGAATTGCCATGCTGAACTCTGCCATGGGTCCCCAAGTTTCTCTGTCAAGTTTCCACATAAAAAAGTTACTTTCACTGCAAATATTTCTATTGTGAAACAAGAGAGGGGAAAAAGATCTTTGCTAGGGAGACTGTGCCTTCCTGTCTTTTTTCCCAGGAAAAATTCATAAGGTGTAGGAGACACAAATGGCTGTTCTCCAGATGGCTTTTAAGAACATTAAGGTGCAATCCACAGACATAAGAATTAGGCTAATTTCATGTCACATCTCTTGGACCCTTAATAAATTTATCCAGATGTAGTTTACTGATTGGTAGGGTATTGATTTTTCTATTGCATTGCATGGCTGTTTATGGAGCTGTTTATGGAAATGGTTGTAAAGAGCCAAGTTTTCCAGTTCCTGTCTGTGCACAGAAATTCTCTTCAATGTGCAGCTGTGGTGGAGTCTCCTCCTCAGGCTCTCCTAGCAGGGAGTACATCAGCACACCATACACCCCCTGAGCATCTGAAAGGACACATGTAAAGAGCTAAAGATCCATCCAAGTTGTCCCAGAGAGACAATGGGCAATGTTCCTACTGAAGGTTTACTCTGTGTTGCAGCTTTTCCCATGATCACAGTTCTCTGGAAAAATGGCCTATCAGGGCACCTGCACCTAGTTGATACCATCACAGGAAGAAACTTGCCAGCTTAAGATGGATAATGTGTTAGGGATAGTGGTAACCCTTTTTCTGCCATGGACCCAGATTTCAATGCCTTCTGTTTTTCTTCTTCCAAAACAAACCTTGGAAGTCAAAGGAAAGTTCTGGTGCTCTGTATGAAGTGTTTTGCACAGTTTTGTTTCTGCAATAGTTTATAGATGAATGGGGGAATGACAGGGGCCAAGTATATTATTTATGTGTAGTATGGTCCAACTGCTTCTCAACCTTATCTGCCATTTCCCTGCATCCTTGTTATCTTACTACCCATGGTGGTCTGCAGTGAGTTTGCCTGTATCCTCAGCCAGTAGACAAAGTGACTTTTAGTTACTTTAAAACCTGTGGTGTTGGTGTGCCAGCATTGTCAGTGACTCCAGGCGGTGATTGAACACAGAAGTATTTTTCCCTACATTTATGAAACATAAAGATATTTGTTTTGATTCCATCACTGTCACCTCATTAGGCACCAGGAAAGTTAGGTTATACATTGAATCAGTTTTGCACTTGGTTTTGTTTACTTTTCATAAATTAACATGGTAATTCACTGTAATAAAATTCTTCGTTTACACAAAGATATCAAAAGGCATCGTCCATTATTCTCCTTAATGTTACAGCTTTAGAATGTGCCGTGAAAAGCTCTGTTTATATTGCAGCTGGATGGAGCACTTACCACAGAGCGTCACATCCCAGATATGCTCTGCTGCTCTGCAACAGAGAAATGCCAAATCATGAAGGAAAGGAAAAAGGATCTCACACAACTATCACCACACCAAAAAAATCACCTTCTCCATTAAAATGTCTCTCATCTCACTGAATTAATTATCCTAAACTCTACCTATTTCCATTTGCATTCCTGTTTCTCGGCCTAGCAGGTAGCAATGCTAAAGGCATGAGAAGGCTGAGTCCTATTACCTGTCGTGGTCACAAAGGGTGCTCAAAGTCATTAGAGCAAGAGCCATCTGCAGTGAAGGAAGAACTGGGACAAACTGTACACTTTTACCATTGCAAACAACTGATCCTCTACCATGAAAGGCACAAAATGTTCTTCAGTCTATCTGTGCCTTAACAGATTTTGAATTCAGGGTGCCCTTCCGTACTGATCCAAAGTGGTTTTGTTCTCTGAAGAGAAAATGGTTTGTACTGCCTCTAATTTCTGATGCTGCTTGGTGTTTGCAAACATGGTATTTCTTTCTGCTATGTAGCTTTGCTTTGGGGTTTAAGGCTATAGAAGAAAATATTGTTCACTTCTCACATGTGGAAGTGAGTTACTAAGAGCAAAACAAAGCCTAGCTTAAGCTTCTGTTTCTTCTTTTCTCTCTCTTTCCTCTTTAAGGACTGTTTATGTTTGCATGACCTGCAGGAGAACTGGAAGTGCACTAGATGATCTAGCAAAGCACAAAACCTCCACAAGTATGTGTGCTTTATTTTTGCCTCTTCTGAACTTTTTTTGGGAAAAAAATAAGCAGGCAGAAAAAGGAAAGGATCTGATGGGTTAAAAATTCACTATTGTGCTTTACATCAGATAACATTCTGGCCTATATTTGCACCAGGCTCAGCTGATGTCATTGAATGGACAACACAAGGCAAATGAGATCCAGCCACGCTTTGCCACAGCACACAACAAAAGCGCCCACAAGAAGAGATTTTCTTCTGGGCTTTCAACTTCGATTCTTTAAAAAACAGGAGGCATATTTTAAAAGACCATTTTTATGGACAAAAATTTTCCAAAAGTTTTATGAACATGTATGGAACGTATACATTGAAAAATCTTGCAGGTTTAATTTTTGGGATTAAAGAATAAAAATTATGGCACTTAGAAATAGGCTAATAATTAAACCTTTCATCTAAAACATACAAAAATCTTGGACCTTTGATGAATGGCATGATGACAAAGAGTAATTTTTACTAACTTCTCTATTATCATGCATTCAAGATAAAGGGCAATAAATTAGCTGTGTTCTGGAAATCCATAGATTAGAGAAAGGCTTCTCACACTGTTTCCAGCATTTGGTTTTGGAGCGCTGGATGCAGGTCAGTTACTTGCTGGTGCTCTTCTTCCAACACACAGGATCGTGTAGTGCAGCACACAGGCTGTAATGCAGGATGGGTCCAGCCCTGTGGTAGACAGAAGTGGGCACAGCAGATGTGGTGGGCTGACCTGGGTCCTGCAGAGGAGGTGTCACTGCAGCCACTGCAGCTGTGGTGCAGGCAAGCATTGAGCTGCAATAGGGAGGGTAATGGCCAAAAACTCATCCAAGATCTTCAGCCAAGTGAGGAAAAAGAAGTATTGGGATATTAGGGAGTAACAGTACCTCTTGGGTTTTCTGCTTGTTGGGATGACTCCAGAGTCCTTTTTTCCCAGCCCAGGGTCAAAGAAAGAGTCGGGATTCTTCAGCTCATGTTCACAAGGTTGTTTATTATCTATTATCTAAAATATTTTCTCTCCGAGCCGCAGAGGTCTGATCTGCAGGTCTGTTAAGGGCACACTGCACACCACTGGGCTGGTGTTGTCTTTTTATACAAAAAACTATGTGTACTTTATTTACAGTTATTTTCCAATACCTATCATCTATGTTAGACTGTGTACTTCTACTCCAAACCAATCCAAAAATGCTAACATCACCAAGAAGATGGAGGATAGGAAGAAGAAGGAAGAAGCATAGGACAATGCCCAAATTCCTCTATCTTGCCTTCTAGACCCCTACAGTAAAAATCTTCAAAATTCCACTTTTCACCCCGTGACAACTACTATTATGCTACTTAAACTTTTGTGACTTGTAATTCTTCATACAAGGTTGATCATTTGCTCCATGGGTTAAGATCGAAATCCCAAGTGTCTTTGGCTTCCTGCCAGGGTCTCCGAGCCTCTGCCAGGATCTTGAGCCATCCAGGGCACCCAGAGGGATGTCCTGGGTTCCAACAAGTACCCAGGGAAAGCACTCAGCACAGCAAAGTGTTAATTGGTTTGGCAACATCTTCATGTGGAGGAAGCCTTCCTACTCCATGGGTCGTGTCCCCAGGCTGCCCAGAAGCACATTAGCAGGTGGCTGGGGCCATCCTCCTCCACGCAGATGGTCCCTTGCCTCTCTCCCACTTCCTGAGAGACTCCTCTTGCCATGACGGCTTCTCATTGGACTTGATCCTAAATCCACACAGTTTATGGAAAGGTTTCTATGAAGGTCAGCAGCTTTGATTTGAGTCAGTGCACAGAGGCACTCCTGAATTTTGGGAGTTCAGAGTGGGTCGCTGAGGCTCCATCACATGTTGAGAGAGGTGAGGAGGATGGCGACAGGCATGGCAATGCCTGTGAAGGGCCAGAGTGGCTTGAACTTGTTCTCTACCTTCCCCCTCCTGTATTTTACGGATTTTTATGGAAAACACATTTGTAATGTATTCAATTGCATCTATGCAGTGGAGAATTAGATTGGCATAAAGGTAAACAACTGGCAAATTATTCATAACTCAAAATCTGCCCAATGTCTCTTTGTTCCAAAACTTTAGAAATTAGAGACTGCTCACCAGATGTTATAAAAGAAATTACTAATTTAACTGCTAAACTGCTAAAAGGCTCACTCTAGTAATATTTTCTTGCAGAAAATGTCTGTGTCTTGTTAAATGTTTATTGAATACTGTAATTATATTACATTTGCTGTTAAACGATATTGACATTTTTGAATGAAAAGGGGGTTTTTTTGTGTGTGTGGTTTTTTTTTAATCCAAGCAGGATCTATAACAAGAACATCTGGTTGCAACCTAATGTGTGGCATTGAAACAAAAAAAACCCCTCCCCACCCTCAAAGAAAAAAGCCTTCTGCCAATGTTTTTCTCTGTGTATTATTTTTTCAAAGTAGCTCCGGCTTTTGTAGCACCAGCTATGATTAAGTACCAGGACTTTTTCACTATCAGCAAATGTTTAAAGGCAAGCAACCAGCAGAGCTTCAGCAAGCTGATGGCTGGTGGAATAAGGATATATTTAGCAATGAAACAGCTGTTTCTTGAGCAATAACCCAGCTGTTTGGCTTTGAAAATACCTGTTAGAGTTATTAATCATATTAAAAAGTAGGAAAAAAAATGCCCTGACTCTGGAAGGCATGAAACAGACATTTTAAATGCCTTTTTTTCCTTAATAAAAGAGGTGGCTTTGTCACTCTAGTGAGTATAAAGGAAAAAAAAAAAAAGGGGGAGTGTGGTTTGGAATATTTTAGAAGTACACAGGTATTAAAATAGATGCACTTAATATTCCTGCCACTTGTCAATCAAGTTTCCTATCATTGTTTAATGGACTTTGCTGTTGTAAAACTCTTGCAGAGTGCTTTGTAGCACAGTAATTTCCCTATTGTTTCCCTCCCCTAACTCTGTTGAATTACTGGGGAAGGTTCAGATGTGATGCTGACTGACTGCACCACTCTGCATGCATTTAATTTTTCCCATTTCCTATTGGGTAATGGAGGACAGAAATTTGGCTCCCTTAAGCGTTGGGACCTATCCATAACTCAATGTGATGTCTACTGGAGGCTAAGAGTAAGGAATATGTATAAAATTCTACCATCTAACTGGAATGTTAGAGACAGACTTTCTTTCATAGGGTTACCCTGTCATGCAGTAGATTTAATCAAGAAAACCAATCACAGAGTGCTGGACCCAAACAGATGTGAGACACAACTCAAGTATTTAAATTGCAACTTTTGCTATTCGTAAAGGTGTTGCTGGCTGGGAACATCTTCCAAATAAAAGTTTTCTTGTATGTAGCTAGGACCCAATCCTGGCTGCTGTATATGCACAAACAGTAATTCTAGTGGCTCCATTGTTATTCCAGGTGGTCCTACACTGCACAGCTGGAACCGCTGCAAGAAAGACCTATGTATGTACAAAGCACATGTTCTTTGGACAATGCATTAATTCACTAAAAAGTGGACAGATACATTTCTTTTGGCTAGGTTTTTGGATTTTCTGACTTAGGGTATTTGTGTTTTCTTTTGCTTTATATCTTTTTAAAGAAGAAATAAATAGAATAAAATTCATATATGTTAAACATCACAGACCTGAGCTACTTTTTTCAGCTGGAACTGAATATAACAACAGTTTTAAAGCAGAATGCAGTATTTTGACCTGTTAAAATCACATCTTTCATTTACAGGAATCTGAATTGGAGAAGCTATACATTTTATTTATATAATCACTTTTTATAAAATCACCCATAAGAACAGAAATATATCTGTCAATGATGCAAATAGCTCATGCTTCCATCAAAGAATTAACTCATGCATTGAAGTCTACATGGACTATCATAGCTAAAATCTGCTCCCATTTATCATGGTTTACATTTTTTTGTATAAAGAGTAATCTGCCTGTTGTACAGCAGAATGACTTGAGGGTCTGGCACCATTCCCTCCCAGACTCACGTGATAGAGGATGAATGTGCACACTTTTGCCCTGGGGCTGGACATTCCCTTGCCTCACTGGATATATGCTTACCTTTCTCTTTGCAACCCTGTGACTTCAGCAGACTTGAGAAAGTTTTGGGAAGGAGACAAATAATTAGGAGAGCACATCATGACCCCTCTTTTGGCCACCCCAGCATTAACCTGCTAATGACACCATGACATCCAGAAAATAAATCACTTCAGCAGCCAAGCATATTATAAAAATGTGTTTGGACTCAGTAAATATGATACCAAGGTATCATGTCCACATACACACAAAGCTCACAGACTGACAGACTATCACTAAGAGAATTTTATATATAAATGGAATCATTCCTAGCTTGCAAAAGGTATACTTGTTTTCAGATTCTCCATTCCCCCCAGAACAACACCATGACCTAGCTTTCACTGCAAGGGTTTCTTTCAAACCAAATTGAGGACAAACTTACATTGCAGGCAACCAAATGCTCACATTATTTCAGGCGTGTGAATGGGTGCAGTTTAAGCCTGGTCCTTATCAGGATGCCAAAGAGTTGTGGTTTATTCTGCAGTGATTTACATATATTGGCATTACAAAACATCTCTTAAGGCTAACAGAAATGACCCAGGGAAAAGGATTCCATAGAAAAGGTAGCAGTGAGGACTGAAGCCTGTCTTCATTACTCTCTGTGCTGCTCCACATCCCCTTGCAGGGCCGTGTGGTTTCACCTGAGGCTGGGGGTCCCTGTGGCAGAGACGTGAATGGTGCAGATGAGCTTTTGCAGTAGCGACTGGGTGCCCTGGTAGGCTCAGTGTGAGTCTCCTGCTGGCTTCTGGAAGGAGCCTCAGCCTCAGAACTAGCAAAATTTGGCTCAAGGTACCACCAATAGGCCAACAGGCCTGACATGTTGGCTGTTTGTTCATTTTTTTTTTTCTCTCTTAGAGGAACATGAAATGCCAATTATAATTTAACACCACATATCATTATTAAACATTATAAAAATTACAATGCTATTTTTACAAATTATAGTTATATTCATAAATATACACATGCTATATATATTTCACAGAAAGTTAAACAGAAGAATCTTGATAATATTATGTACCTAAAAAGATTTGAAGAAAAAAAAAAAAGAGTTAATTGCCTAAGTGTAATCCTTGAGAAAAAAAAAACCATTGCTTGTTGTTTCTGAGCATTTTCCACACTCTGGAGCAAATGTAGATGTCCTTTTTTTTTTTTTTTGGAGATGATATGGTATGAATTTTTAAAAAGTTCTCAAGAACACTTTAACAAGCCTAGCCATTGTGAGCAGCTATCCAATGGGCCAAAGGAGAATTAAGACACTTGCAAAGATCTGAAACAAATCTGACTAACAGCCTGCCAGAGCTCCCAAAGGAACTCTTCCCAAGTGCTATTAACTCTTTCTCATTCATTGTATGGAAAGGTACAGGTGTATATTGTCATTTTGATTGCTTCTCATGGGATGGGTCCCAGAACCAGAGGGGAGGAAGTGTCTGTGCCCATCTCCCATCCTAAAGCTGGATACTCTGCAATTGTCTCTCCACATACCAGTCTATCAAGATACAAATGCTAAAAAATATTAAAAGCCAATGACATAATCAATATTTTTTATCATCTGCAAAATGCCATCTTTTCTGATGGTAGGCATTCCAGAAAATTAACTCTATATAAATACATGAAAAAAAATTGAAATTATTAGTTTCTCTGTAGTTTTAGCCCTTTTTTTCCACACACTTCCAGGCTGATCACAATTGGCATTGTGATGATAATAATAATAATAATTTTGCAGAACTGCAGTACTTGTGCATTGATTTCTAATGCACATCATTTGCCATTACCTTCTTTTTCAGTCCTTGTTGATGGCTCACTGCTTCTGCTGCCTAGCCTGGATTAGGGTCCTTGTGGAATATTTGTGATCACATCTCTGTTAATGACACGAGAATGGGAACAGAACAGTCTCCAAACAGTAAGCATTTATTTTTAAGACTGTTCTTATGTACCACTTATTAAATCCCTGCTTCTTCATCCAAATTCTAACATTTTATTAGTGTTCCTATTAATTTATTGACTTTTACAGAGCAAGGATATGCAGTTAGCTTTCAGGACACAAAGCTTTGTTTTATATACAGTTACTAAGTTAGCTGAATCCAAGGCAAAATATACTAGAAAGTAGAAGACGCCAAGTGTTAGGAGCTTTTTTTTGCTTGGATAGTTTTTATTCAGATATGTTTTTGTTTTCATGCAGAATTCAAACATGCTTGCTTAAGCAATGCCATCTGCAGGATTTATAAGGACAGTGATTCTGTTCTTCCAGGTCTCCTTTTTTCGAAGACAAATCCATGCTGAGTGTGTGCATCAACTAGCAAGATGTCTGTCTGCCTCCTAACTTCCCACTGCAGGTATAAAAGTACTGTCAAAAGCAGCCTGTCATGCACGAGACTCAGAAAAGAGGAAAAACAGTCCTGTCCCTTACAGTTTCTGGGGACAGCAATTCCCAAACTCATCACCATCAGGAATCATAAAGGATGCTCTTCTTGAACAGTGCAGGGACAGACAGGTTGCATGCCTCTTTCTCCCAGTAAGCCTGACCAAGGCCATTGACTGTCACCTGGTGGTTGATCTCTTTCCACAGTTTAGTTTGATGCAATTGAAGATGTTTTATTCCTTTTACCAGAAGAGTGATGGTATGTTCTAAATCTTGTCTATTTTTTCCAACTATTTTAATTTAATAAAAGAGAATACCTATCTGGCCTTGGTTTTACCCTTAGTCCATCATTGCTAAAATACTACTTATAAAAAGCAATGCATCTAAAAATAATCTCCTTTTTTTTAAAAAAAGTCTTATCAAGTATAAGTGAAATGTCAACAATTTCATAATCTATGAGTACCATGAGCAAAAGCAGGATGTAGAAATGTTGGTGGTCTGCTCCCTAATTGATTTAAAAGGCAATAAAGATAGATTGTTTCTTTTAAGACTCTGCACTTGCTTTTCCTATCTCATAATCCCTGCTCTGCTCTACTCAGTGCTAATCTCTCTCACTGATAGTTCTGTATGGATCTCACTCCTTTAAAAGTCCTTATAAGGCTTTCTATCTCCAAAACAGCTTTCTCTTAGTGCCTACATGTTCTTGGAAGTATCTTTTTGTCATGTTATGCAAAGCAGAAAATTAAAGTCGATCCCTCTTTCTCAGCCATTATGTCTGTGAGCTAGAAGGATCAAGGCATGGATGATATATCATTAACTGTATGAACATTCTAGTGTTAGAAAGAGCAAATCACACACAACCTGGAAGTCAATGGAAGGACCACTGGGAGCCCAAAGAAGGCTAAGCTGTTTATCCCTTTTCAGTTGTTTTGTATATGCTGTAGTTGAAGTACTGACAGATTATCTAAGGATAGAATTGAAATAAACTTTTGTTCCCTGGTTTAGGAACTTCAGGTGTGAATACTAAATCTAACCTAACATCAGTCCTGCCTCTGAAGTTTTAAATCACTCTGTGACTCTAAGTATCATCTTTTTACACTGAAATGTCTTTTGCTGGTGAATTATAAAAATTTCAACCACAAGGGAAATCTACATCACAAGGACTGGTTTTGTACAGAAGTCTACAGGATGGAGACCTATGCACTATCTTGATCAAATCTTGTTTTGCTATTTTATTGTGCATGCTCTGTATTGTAGAGCAGGTTTTTTTTACATCTTGCAACCTTGCCAACTTCTTTCTGTAGCTTTGAAACCCCTCTTTTCTCTTGTTCCTTTTACTTCATGTTGTGTATGAATACACAAAATGAGCACCACTTACAATTCTTCATTACTATTTACAGGTAGAGAGCTATCCATCAGTTATGTTCCTTCTTTATAACTGCAGTCTTTAGGAAGCTAATGTTAAGCCACATTTCTTTCTTTCAAGCTTGGAAGGATGCACTGGGAACTTGTAAAGACAACTTTAAATCAGTATCAACCTGATTTAAATGTGAATGTTTCTTGAAGAACTATCAGCCCTCAAACCATTATGCTTACTGCTTGTTCTCTAGTATTGCAAAGCTATGTTGACTAAAATACATGGAAAGCTATAAAAATGCCTCTCACCTGATATTATGATGTCTTCAGGCTCTTACATAGGAGGGTGATCTCATGGTTACAGCATGGGGCAGGAAAACCTTTCTTCGCTGCCTGCCCTCACACAGATTTTCTGCAGGATTTCAATCAAGTCATCAGAGCAGGTGGAACAGAACGGACAGGGCAGGTTGTTGATCAGAGGTCAGCATGTACAAACCTGTGAGGGTAAGAAATAAGTGAGGTGAAATTTTCTCTGCCTTGGGCACCTGCTCTCCTTGCCTTAAAGTAATGGGATGTACTTTGTTGTTTCTAAATATATACTTAAATATTTCATGTTTATATAACTATAGTAAATGAATGTTTTCTACATTGCGCTGCATAGGGGTCTTTCTATGAACTCCTACAGATAAACACATATGCCTTTTCCTTGTCTTTTCTCCTCCTCTCCTCCTTTTAAGGTTACGCAGGAAATTCTCAAGAATCAAACCAAATCAGTATTTCACCATTGATAAAATGAGCCGTATGGTTATCAGATATTTACATAATTATTCATTGCTATTGCTCACATAAATATATACTTTTTTTTGTTTTTTGCAATGCTTTCATAAATCTCCAGATGAGGTTGATTCCTTCTGCCGAGAGATTTAATTGTTCGTATATGTTTTCCATGGGAATGATGAAAGCCAGCTAGAATTACTGCTGAGTGAACTAGAGCAATCCTGGATTATGATGAATGGAAGTAGTGAGTGATGTAAGCAAAACATTACTGAGTTTGAAGCACCTATAATTAGAGGGTCATGATATTTCAATTGAAAGTTGCCATGTCAAACATGGGACAAATACAATACTTGTCTTTTACTCCTGAAAGCTTTTGAGCAAGAAATTAGTTAATCACAAAATGGCATGTGGTTATTACACAGCAAACTTGCATAACTTCGTCAGAACAGGTCTCATTTACATCAGGAACTAATTAAACAAGTGAGAGCTAAAACATTGGGAAATGTTCCTTTGGATCTTGAGCTGATCCTGGATACACAAAGTGCTGAAATCACATTTAAAAAATCTAGTCTTGTCACTAATGAAGAGCTAAGCTTTTTTACTACAGCTTCTCATACCTGCTAGGCTCCTGGCTTAAATAAATCAGGAAGCATTAATCTGGGTTCAGGTTGCTGCCTGGAAATTCCTTGTTTGACTCATTTAATTTGAATCAATGGCTCATTTTTTTATTTGTTTGCCCCATAGAAGATTTGGCTCACAGACTACAGGGTGGTTACGTCAGGACGTGTCAGGAGGCAGCTGGAAAGCTTACCTCTAAGGATAGTATTTACAGAGATGATGACTGTACTTAAAAGGATGTGACCCGTATACAGGAAATCATGGAGATAAAGTACCCCTGTTTTTCTAGTAAAACTCATTTCTAATGAAATCTAAGAGTTTTGGAGACGTAACTCAAAACTGAGTGTGAGCAAGAGGAGTTTGTAAAAGAACATCACTTCTGGACAAGAAGCCAAGCAGGTCAAAATAATGAGCTTTAATTAGAGGAGACAGAAAGTGGACAGAATACTGGATTTTGGAGGCAAGACATCAGGGGTGCAGATCTTTGCCTCCTGTACGAAGCAGTGTATATAATCAGACTCCTGGTGGCACACAGTGGACCTTAGGTTCACCTCAGTCCTCATTTCCTGAGGTTCTTTTGACACCATTGAAGTCTATTAAAGACAATCTTCTCTGGCAGTATTTCAAGAGAGAAGGGATATTATGAAATGCAGCAAGAGCAGAGAAAAATAAATTATCATCTGTAATGTCCTTTTAACATTGTGTATGTAGAGGGGGAGTGTGAGCTTGTGCACACATGTAAGTAATCTGGATTAAAACTGATTTTTAAGTTAAATTCTGTCAGATGTGCAAAATGAACAGAAAGAAAAAGTTTCTATTCTGCATTGTCTGCATTTGGGTAAGCTTGACTGGCAATAACTGTGAGTAAAGAGAAATAAGAGAAAAGCAATTCATAGTGTTTTAGGAGAGAAAGTTGGTAACCAGTTGTGGTGCCTTGTACAGGCTTTGTTTCATCTCTTTTCCTTTGCCTCTCTAAAGGGAAATAGATCAGGGCCAGCACACTGTATATATTAGCAGGTTAACATACTGGGCTATACTTGCACTTTATTGTAAATGTTTTTGGTACTTCTTCTAAGTCTGTGTTTACCTTGGGTATTTTCTTAGTTCACACATGTGAAATAACAGCTGGGACTTGCCAAAATATAGCAGTCAAGTGCTGTACATGTAGTAGCTTTAAAACTAACACAGGTGTCCTAGATCCCTTACGCAGAATAAACAGAAGCACACGATCAAGAGTGTGTCTAACTCCTCTCTTCTGGAAATGACGTGTCTTGAAATGCTTGATCTGACAATCATAGTCGCTCAAGAAAGAAGTATTACAGAGGTGAAATGCTGTTGATTTCTACAAACAAGTGCACTGTCTTTATTTTTTTTCATATAAATGCATTATCATCATAACTTGGATCTGTCTATTTCCACCCTTTTCTTTTTCAAAGGAAAGGCAAGTACATGTAAGGAGCTCGGTTCACTCCTGGGTCACACCAGAGCAGAAGGACAAGACCTCCATTGCTGGAAAGACCACCCAGAGAGGAGGAAGCTGCGCTTGCCCAGGAGGGAGGTAAGACAAGAAGGTCCCAGCAATTTTCTTCCAGAGCCCAAGGCATGAGCACCAGCAGCCTCACAAGCAGAGTCCTTGGGGCCCTGGCCATACAACAGGGGTCTGTTTCTTTTCAGAGTGAGCCCACCTCACTTCCTTTGTGCTGGAGAGGCTGTCTGTGAACAAAATAATGCCATTGCATTGAGCTGCTCAGGATTTTTATGGCTTCTATTGTTTTTGTCTCCATGATTTTACACTTCACTCCTCTTTCTATATCTGAAAGAGAAATAAGATAGGATAGAATACAGCTATGGTAGCTAATACACACAGAGGAGGAACTTGCCGTGGGCTTGTCCAGCTGCAGACAACTACAATTGCGTAAATAATCAAAAATCCCATTGATAATGCACAGGAGTAGTGGAAATTTGGTACAAAATTCAGGGAGGATGACATACACAAGCATCATATTCCCATGGGATCACTTGTGCCATCTTGTTGCCTGCATAAAGGACTGGAAGAAGATAAACAAGATCAGGAACATACAAGAAAGAATAGCAGCAGGTTGCTTCTCCCAGAGAGGTTCTGCTTTGCAAAGATGCCCTTAGAGTAGCATTCAAAGTACTGTAAGTGAAGACATTCACTTGGAAAGTTCAGTCAAAAGGAAGTTGCATTTTCCATAGTAATTCCACTGACCTACACTTTCTCATGAAAGAATATGATTCATACTGTCTGAATACTGTAAGAATAGAAATTAAGTCATTGGAAAAGGACCATCGACCCTCCGGAATCAATGTACTCAGTTTAAAAATCTGTGAGACAGGACAGAGGCTTCCAACACTACAAATATAACTAATTTTGCATCTGCAAAATGCATCTGCATTATTAGTTCTAGCATATAAATTCCTATTGGTTGCTCCAATAAAAATAAAAGCTGGAAATTTATTTCTAATTACACCATGAAAATGTTTTTCATAAAAAGTATAAAAAATTATCTTAGTAAGGGTTATTTGTGTAAATTTCCAATGCTAAAAGACTTTTTTTCACTGCAGAGCTAATCTAAACTGAAATTCTGATGTTGCCCATAGTTGCACTGGGTCTCTGTGCCTGAAATGTTGTCTGTTTTTTTCCAGCTGGATCAGTTGATCTGATGAAAGATATTGCTTCTCCTTAGAGCTTACCTTGCTGTTTTTGTAGATATCACAAATCTTATAGAGTGTTTCATTCTGACCTTTCTGTAGAGGTAAAAGTGTCTTGGATTCAGATCTAGATTCCTGAACACTTTTCTCGTAGATAATGTGATACATTTAGTTTTCCACATTGAGCATGGCCAGCACAGGATTAGCATGGCATTAATTGATTGCAGGAGGATCAAGTAAGTGGATTAGAGCTGCTTCACAACCAAGAAAGTTGATGATCCTGAATGTAAACTCCCTCAACTGGGGATATGAGATGAAGAAAAGAAAATTTAATAAACTGTTTTGAGAAATGGGAAAAGCCAGACTATGTCTTTTTTTTTCCCAGTATATCCCAGTTATCTCTTGGGATAACTATATTTTAATAGAATGCAAACTTTCTTTTTAATATGATCCTTGAAATTTCTTTTAAGCCACCTAAAATGTCATGGCTTTTTGCTTCATCAATCAAAACATATTTTTTTTAACTGTGGGATGTTTGTTCAGTAGAGCTCGCTGTTTTTCTTTCATTGATTTTCTTTTTAACATGCAGTTGTTGAAAACTTAATTTTGAGTTTAGTCAGCTTTGTTCAAGATGCATTGCTGTTCCAAGTAGAATTTGTGGTATGTTTTCTGCAGTCCGGTGCAAGGGATGTAAGGCATGATGGATGATGTTTGGAATGGAAAGATGAATGAATACAGCCATTACCAAAGCTGCTCTCTTGATCTGAAAAGAGGAATCCATTTCTTTGTTACTTCTTGATAAGGAATTTACAGCAACACTGTAAAATTTTGGAAAAAAATTGTATTTCAGAAAAACCAGTTTATTTAGACTCTGGACTAAGATGAGTTTCGTGGGTTTTGTCTTTTAAAAACCTGTGAATATAAAAAATATTTTAGAAGTGTTGGTGAAGGGAGCATCTTCCTATTTTGACTTTATGGCAATTCATTATTCTTTCTATGCAAATTTGGCACATCTTCCCCTGGAAAATTTTTCTCCTATCTGTATTAGTTTTGCCCACCTAATGTTAGTTATAAGCAGTGGTTATTCCTACTTTTTTATTCCTGCCTAGAAAGGTCCATGAAGTTCTCAGTCACAGTGTCAGGTTGGGGCAGACTGGCCAGGGTTCAAAACCCCCTGACCAGAAGTGATGCAGCCCTGTAACACCAGTATGGCAACACATGGGAATCTATACACACAGTTTATTTTCTTCATGTTCCCTCTCAGTTATGTGGGTGTATTTGGCCATGAAAAGCATCATAATATTTGAGAATGGAAGATACTAATGAAACAGTGTCTTTCAACACCACATCTATTTGCATGTTTAATTTAAATACTGCAATTGTCTGCTCAGTGAGTTAATTAGCATGGCATGAAATCAGCATGAAAACTGCAAGTCCCTGCTGTAAAACAACTCAAACACAGGATCTGTTCCTCAGCAAATACTTGTTATAAATTAGCTTTAATTGTCAGCCAGCATGAACCTGCATAGCCCCCTATTCCAGACGTGGCTTTACCCCAGCTGAGGATCTGACCCAAATGACTTTATGCTTCCTAATGGTAAATGGTTCTATACCACCTGGCAAAGAAGCAATAACAGCCTTACAGGTAGGCAAAATATCAGGCCTCAGAGGTCCTGGAGCAAAAAAACCACCATCCTTTCAAATACTTTGAAGGTTAAAGCAGTCAAAGGACCCTCATTCAACAGTATAATTCTGAAAATACCATGACAAATAGGATAGTAAACTAACTTCATACTGAAGTTATGAAGTATGAAGTAACTAGCTTCATACTGAATCTCTGAGTGCAGGCAGATTGGTCTCTCCACCTGCAGGTTAAGTTGTTAGCCAATAAGAATACCTTGCTGATAGCACAGAAATCTCCAAGGGAACAAGTTGGGCCTGAACCACCACATAAACCTTGGGTCTCACACACATACACCTCTCCACACACATCCACACTCTCCTCCCCCTTTAACTTTCCTGATGTCATTGCCTATGAGGGGTAGGAGCATACAAACTGCATCTCTCACAAGGGGGTATCACAAAGACCTGGGAGATTCCCAGGATGTGGCACTACTGGCTTGCAAGAGAAGCTTCTGACACTCACTGATTTTAGGAGGGTTCATTGTTGCTCTCCAAGAAGCAGATCTCTAACCTTCATAGCTGTAGAGAAAAACATTAAGTCTGAATTCCCAACAGATAAAAAAAAAAAAAAAAAAAAAAAAAAAAAAAAAAAAAAAAAAAAAAAAAAAAAACAGGATAAAAGAAAGGAACTCCATTTTTTAAGTTAAAAACTTTTTTTTTGTTTTACTGTCTTGTTTTCTCTCCAGCTGTGACCGAACCCAAAGGCTGCTGTTCTGTGAGCAAGAGGCAGCAACTGGTGCCAGCAGCTGGTGCCAGCAAGGGAAACTGGGATGAGCTGGTCCTCTCCTTTTTCTCCTCTTCCCTCTGTCTATCCACACCTGCAGGCAGAGTATGGGGCAAGGAGCCCCCTTCCAGCCCCCCACAGCTGAAGTGTGTCAGGGCAGAGAACTGGAGGAGGTCAGTGTTGAGCTGTGCATGCCAGCACCACGGGGACCACAGGAATGTGACTGTAAGGTCTTGGCTGTGTGTCCTCAGACAGGAGAACATGCTGCTTCCCAGAAGTGCTTTTGTCCATGGTAAGCCCAATGCCCTCTTTCAGAAAAGGCTTTCAGACACATACCCCCAAAAAGGAAAAAGGAAGTTTTGAAAGGTGGGATCTGAGGAGAGGAAGTGACTCATGGGCTCAAAGAGAGATGGCCAGGGAGTGACAGCCGGCAGAGGCAGCAGAAGCGATCCCCAACTGTGCCGAGTCGTGGGAATGGGGGTGAGAAAGGAGCCTAAGGCTGGGGAAGCCGAGTTTCAGGAACAGCTACAGTCCTACACTTGCCCCCTGGGCACAGGATTTTTAATGCATCCCACCACAGCATGGGCACATCACCACCTGTCATGGCACTCCAGCCCTGGATGCAGCCCTTCTGGGGATGCTCCAAGGGGAGGAAGGGTGTCTGCAATTTGTATGAAGAACATGAGATTTTTGCCCTCTTTTTCCATTTTGCAAATAGCTATTTTTGTCACATTAAAGCAGTAAGAGCAGATGTAGATTTGCATTGGTCCCTTGCAGAAAGCTTTGTCAGGGTAGACTTAGTCTCCACTGATGCCCTTTTTTACCTGATGCAGGCATGAGCATTTTTCTTTCATCCTCTTCTGCACCTTGTAATCTGTGAGCCCTCTGGTAGAGTAACTTTTCTCTCCTAATGAGGAAGCTCTAGCAGTCAGGTCTTTGTGAACACTAAACAAGGAATTTCCTGGCTTTCAAACAATTTCCCCCCTTAATTATGATGTTCTAATAATATCCTCTTTTTTTTTAATTAACTGATCTCTACTTGATCCCTCATCTGCAGAGTACTCAAATAATAAACTGGCTGCAATTCTGTCCTGTGTCTCCTAGAAGGAAGTGAACCAGAGATAACATGATGTTACCTTTTGTTCCTTTTATTTATTTTTTATTTAAGCATATTTAATGAGTTATACTATGGACCAAGTAAGGTAGATCAGATAGAGTGCTCATTTTACTGTTGAATTAGACCCTTTTTTTGTTGAGATCAGTAGTGATCAGTTACAGAAATCACTGGTGTAGTCAAGATGTACACTGCAGGAATATTACAAATCCAAATTTTACTGTATTTTGCTTTGTGGCATTGACCAGTCTATTTGTAATATGCATGTAAACAGAACTGCATATTAGTCAAGCACTTCAGGCATTGTTTAAAGCAACTTCTTCCCCAGAGCACTAGAGAGCTAAAACTGGGAAAGAACTATTTCCTCCATTGCTGAGGTCACAGCAGTGAAACAACTGGTAAGATTTGTTGTAATAGATGAAAATTATGCTCTATAGTTACATCTGTAAAAGATGTGGGCAATTACATTCATGTGCACCTCCAGAACCAGGGTTGAAGTTTGCTTTGAAAAATGTTGCAATTAAAACCTGTGACAATTCATCAAGGGAAAGATGTATACAGTATCACAGAATCACAGCATGGTTTGACTTGAAAAGGACCTTAAAAATCATCTAGTCTCAACACTGCTGCCATGGGCAGGGACACCTTCCATTAGACCAGGGTGCTCAAAGATGTTTTTCCTTCTATGCCCAAAATAAAAAGAAGTGTATTGTAGAGCCTTTCCTGAGAGCTAATAAAGGTAAAGAATCAGTTCTTGGCTACAGCAAATGGAGCTCATCTAATCTTCATTAATTTCACTTGGCTGTTCAAAGAAACAAATGTTTTCATGTGCCAGGTCCTGCTATCAGATCTTATCCTTTGTCCATCTTCCTTTTAGGCTTTTCTGCAAATTTAACTTTTAATTTTTTCCCCGTATCTATAAAACTAGGACATGCATCCTGAAAATACTGACCTGGAAAGGGGAAACAAATTATATACCATTTCCTGTAGCATCATGCTAAACTTCCTGGGCTTTTCCTAGGATGTACTTTTGTTTTAGTCAGATGCTTTTGAACCTTCTGGAAGAACCTTCACATAAGGTAATTGCAGCAAGAAATCACTACTTATACTGGACATTTTTGGCTTTCTCTGGTAAGAGTGGTCCGGTAAGCCCACTTGTACCATCCACATAGTTCCTTATTTATTTTGTTTTCTAGTCAAGGTAATGCTTAGCTGGATCAATCAGTGGCCAGCTGATGAAAAGACAAATCAGTAGGAAGTCATACAGTATGTCAGTCTAGGTTTTGAAGTGCTACTCTGTGATAGTTATGCAATCATGACACTGTGCTCCTCACCCTCTTATCCAAAGAATCAGCTTTTCCCCAGTGATTACCTTAGCCATCAGCGCTTATAAGGGAGTAAACAGTGGCAGTCATGAGAAACAGCCCTGAGGCCATCTCATAAATAACTTCACTTACAGTTTTTGCACCTGATAGTGTTAAACAGATGCAGCAGTGGAGCCCAAAAGTATATTCCTAAATGATTATGTCTTGTGTGGTATATGGCTGCCTACATAATTTCATCCTCAACTCTAATGTGTGTCTTTTGGCATGCTCAGACTATTCTGAGTTGTATTCTTAATTGTCAGGACTAAATTTAAAATACTCTTCTAATACAGTTTTATGTGATTCATCACTGTCCAGAACTTTTGCATCTGTGTGGTTCTTGGTGAATGAGCAATTAGTGTATTCCTTTGAAACCCAAAGACAGCTTAATTCTTACTCCATTTTTTTCATTGCTGACCTCAGCACGCCTTTACTTATATTTATGAGAGGTTTTGGGCTCCCTCTGGTGGTTTTTGAAAACCAGAAAGCTTAAACAGAACGTAAATCAAATAAACAATAGTTATGTGCGCGAGAAGTTCTTATAATTTGCAGAAGAAAGCTTGTTTAATTCCTCCTCTGCCTTTTACCACACTTACTTTTGAGCTAGTTTTTTACAGAGGTTTTTTGCTATGGTGATTCATCTTGAGAGAGGAGAAAGGAATAGTGATATATCAGAGAGCAACAAAGTAGGTAATTCAGCTACGGGGCCCTGCTTTCATTAATGGCTTCACAAACAAAAACGGTATGTGTCTGTCAGTTTTTCACCTATTTCTCCTATTAGTTCTTCAGCTTCTGCACTGGATTTGAAGTTAGTCCACAGCTATTTACTGTGGAAAAACATAGTTAAATTATTTCATTCTTGATGGCTACCATGAAAATTAGGTATAACATAAATGGAAACTCAGACCCCACTCTCAAATTTTCATTTTCTCAATTCAGCATTTATGCCTGGAGGCTGAAAGGAAAGCAAAAATAATAAAACATTGACCTCAACAACGGGTTTCTCTTTCTCCCCAGGCTCAAATACATGGGTATGCCTCTTGCTGATGAAAAGACAACTTGTATAGAAATGTTCCATGTTAATGCACAGTTAATTACAAACATACAGAACACACAAGGTGAAAACTGCTTCTGATCGTTCTCTGCTTCTGCCGAAGTCAGTTCTGGTTTGCAAGCAGCCTGGCAGAGGGCTAGGATTTCAGTGCAGTGTATGCATGGGGGCTGTGGCCCAAAATCTGCAGCTGAGATGCTCAGGTGCTGGTTGTGCATCTGCTGCATTACTGCTGCAGGAGTGTGTGGGCAGCCAGATGATCACTGGGACACAGGAATATCTCCAGGACACTCCTCATCTTTTATTATCAAACGCTTTTTTCCCTTTTGTTTTTTTTTTGTTTTTTTTTTTTTTCAGAGCAATTGTATGATGGTCTGGACAGGAAAGCAGGAAAGTACCTTTGATATCCAGGAGTCCAAAGGTATAGTGGTTATATTTCCTTTAGATTTTCCTGCCTTCCTAAATAGAAGAGCTTTTCTTCCCTCTTTTTTTCTTTTTCCCTGAATACTTTTATACAAGTACAGGAAAGAAGGGATGAAGACATAGAATTAAGAAAGTTCTACCTAGACAAAGGTGTGTGGTTTTGTTCAAAATACCTCTAAATTGGTGTAAATTTTTGGATGACTAACTTGATCCTTCTGTCCCATTTGCTTAAAATTCAGGAAACAAATCAGTTGCATTAAAATAACATGACTTCTACCTTTTTTTATTTTGATTGTATTAAGCAGAACTTATTGGATAATTTGGCCACTGGTCATAGGAAATTGCTATTTAACATAATATTAGAGTCAAATTGAGAGTCAGAAGTAGGCTCCAAATCAGTCTGTGTCACATAAAAGGGATGCACAAAATGCTGGCCGTATGTCAAAAACGGAAATTTATCCCATTTTGTACCTGGAACCCGGTTTTTTACCCAAATAACTTAACTAAAAGTCTTGTTCAATTTTATGTATATAATTATATTTCTGAAATAAGCTGGTAAATTTCATCAGGTGCTCCCCCTCTTCTCTGGGTGTTACAGGTGTTACTTACCTATTACAATGAGGAAATGTGGGTTTTGGTTTTTGTGTTGTTTTTTGGGGGGTTTTAAAATTTCTTTTTATTAATAATAACTTATTCCACATAAGGAATTTGTTCAGTGTTGAAAGTCTCTGCCCTCAGTGCCAGCAAAGGACTCAGTCTTGCAAGTTCCCATCCAGCAAGGCACATAGGCATATCCTTAATCTCAAACATGGGTCTCATCCCCAGGACTTCACCAAATAGGGGCTTGCAGATGTAACCCCCAAGCCTCTCTCCACTGGTCTTCTGCAGAGCTTCCATAGATTTGTTATAGTAATATGGTAAGAATTAAGCCAATGGCATTTAAGGTATTGTTATAAAAATACTGCACAAAGATAATACATGCTGTATTGTACAGTGTATCAGTTTTCAAACCAGGCAATGGAGTTTTCTGCAAGCTTGAGCTTCTTTGTTTTTTAGTATAAAAGGGAACACTCTTGTAGCATCTTACGTGGTTTTGATTATAGCATTTGTGATTCTTTAAATATTTATTCTTCAGCAGTTAGGAAACTTGGTGAAGGGGAACTTTATAAACATTTATCATGGATAGAGTGTTCATGCAGAAAAAAAAATTGAGGCACTTTCTCCTACAGGGAAGAAGTACCTTTTCATAAAATCTGTGTCCTCTGTTCAGCAGAGCATCTTGTTCAGGACAATTATTGAGAATATATGCAGCCTTACACAGATATCCAAGTTTCTGCAAAAGTTGTCTAGACTCCCCAAAATGCATAAATTCTGCCCTGAATTGATGTCTATTCCACATGGCTGCCCACGGATCACTTCAGCAGTGTTAGATGTGCTGCTTGGCATGCACAGCATGCAGCTCTCCAGAAGACAGGCAAGTAAACGCTCCCTTCAGCACCTGAAAGATTTATTTGCTTTGGGGTGATTGGCAGCAGTGTCATGTAAAGCACCACAGGGCAAATTCCATTTGATTAAATAATTATCACATAAGACCAAACAATGTATCATTATGTGTGAACATAAATGCAAACTCCCCAAATTCCCTCCACTTCCTCCCTTGCTCCATTAATTTCACTTTCACAGGCAACTGACACAATTACTGATTTTAAACTAAAAACGTTCTAGGGTAGGGATGGTACTCAGAACTTAAAATAATATGTGCTGATTAAAATTTTTATACAGCTTATTTAAAACAGTTCCCTGAGAAGAAGTGGAAAGTGCATCACTCAATGGGCCCCAAGCAGTTTTCAGCAAATTCAATCCTACAGAACATTTCCTAGGGAGAGGCAGGAACTGGAAAAGGGGTTGTTTCTGCATCCTACTGCAAATAGTTATAATGGGTCTCTTTCTGTGGCCCAGTTTTTCCAGGCTCTATTTGGGCGGATTTCCCCGTGACTTTAGTGCAATTGAAACTGTTAAAAAGACTTGCAGCATGGGCTTCCAGTCCTCTGAGCAGTGAAAGACAATGAAAACGGTGTGCACCTCATAAATAAATATGATCAACCACTAGAGGCACAGTCTGTGATTTAAGTGGGTGCCCAGGGTCAGGGCAGCACAGCTGGACACCGCTGGCTGCTTGCTGTGACATGCCAACATGCCTGCACTAGTGTAATTGTAGAAACATACCTGCTGATGTTAAGATGGATAAGCAGAAAAATCCAGGCCCCGCAGATGTCAAAAACCCGCTATCTCTTCCCCATTTCCACTGGTGTTTTTTGTGCTCCTGTGCCAGCCACCTTCTATAAAGACAGCAGAGGTAGAACATGGGTCTGGCTGAGGGGATGAGGGTCTCCTGTGATGCTGCAGTGCCACCCTCAGCTGACACTTGCAACATCAGTTGGATAAAGTGAAATAGGAGGACACTTGTAGGGAAAGGTTGGCTGGATTCTTTAGCTGGACTGGTCTTTCTCATTATGTTTCTCTGCTTTATTAATTTTGTTCTTGTTTTAGGTAGGCACTTCAAGGATGAAGGCCGGGCACAGCATCCTCTGTCATCAATGGGAGCCCTTCCCCTGACTTGCAGAAAGAGAGGTAGTGTCTTCATTTGTGATTTTCAGTTCTTTATTTTCTGAAGTACTTTGTCCAGCTCAGCTTTTAGATACCTTCCAAATACCACTTTGTCTACAAAGGCTGTGCTAAAGGAAAAGTGTTTGCTTCCTGATACTAAGTGCATCTGCTTGATTGGGCAGTAATTCTGGATTCCAGGCAGGTTTATTCTAAAAGTGGCATCACTCCATCTTGATCTGTATCTTTTGCTGGGATTACTCCAGACAAGCTTGACCTGTTGAAATGTAATGTTTCTCATACTAGTTTCCCAAACTAGTGAGGCTGTTGCTATTTCAGGTGGCTTAAAAATATGTGCACAGTTTGTACTTTGAATGTTTAATAAGCTTAAAACATGAAATATATAATGCAGTTTGAACTTTCTAGTGTTATTTCATCACCAAAAAAGCAAAGTCTTGAGGCTCAGCAATTGCCTTTGTCAGAATGTAAATTCCAGCATGTAATACCCAGGCTGTATGTTTCAGGAAATCAGTATTAACCTATTAGTATGCAGTTTTCCTTGGAGAAGAGCCATCTTCACACTGAGCCTGTATTCCTGCTTCAAACCTTCCTGTCACTGTTCCGTATCCACGACCCAGCCTAAGGCTGCCTTTGACGGTTCTCCAGCCATTTCCTGCATACTGCACTAGCACTAATTGAAAATTTGGGTGGCCTTGCTTATTTATTTTCCTGGAATGTAGTGGGTTATATTTTCATGGCACTTTCTCAGCAGTGCAACGTTTCAATTTCAAAACCACTGCAATATGAGGAAAAGTAACCCCCAAAAATTAAAAAAATAACAATAAAAAGCAGCATATCTTTGATTAATTTTTACAGTAGTTCTTTTGTAAAAATATATAATGGAAAAAGAATTCAATGTTGCTTTTGTCTCTCAAGATCAGAGGCAAGAGAAGCAATTTAAATACATGTACAAGATGATCACATGCAGACACAATGAGGCATGAAACTTCAAATGTACAGATGCCATGGAAATGAAAAGATAATATAAAGTGTGTTCTTTGCAAGTCTTGCAGAGTTCAATAGCTACATAATGTGTGTGGAGGGAAAGAGAAACAGCCCCCCTGCACTCACTAGGAAAATTCCAACTATGTCTGGATGTGCCATTGGCACTAGCATTGTGCTTTGCCTCCCTGGATTTCTGCAGGAATGTAATTCCACAGCAGACAGGGTTAGTATGTCACTGTTACCTCCCTGCTTGGAAATGAACGTGCTTGGGCACGAGTACCTGTTGCAAATTTCAAGTTTTGATCAAAAAAATTCACTGATCCTTTGACAATATTTCAAGTCTATGGAATTATTTTCTCTTCATCCCTAATTGTTTTGTTTGATGTTAATTTTTTATTGAGTGTGCAAAACTTAAAGGTTGGCATGATCCTGTTTGTTTTTTTTCCTGATACATCAAGTGCAACTATTGAAGTCTTTTGGGAATTATGTTTTGTTCCCAGAATTCAGTCATAAGGAAATGTTTAACAATAAATATACAATTAAGGCACTGATATGTATCTCCAAAATTATTTGGAGGAAGAGCGAATTGAAGATGGAGTCTGTTTTTTACCTACAGGCACACATCTTTAGGATTGCCCAACTATTTAAATTTATAAATGTTCCGGAACGGAGATAAAACTGTATGCTGAAAGGAAAAGAAATTTGAAAAAACTAAATGTCTCTCCTATTTCTGAGTTTTCACAATGCTGTTTTTGGGTTTTGTCTACAACTCTGACATTTGGAGACCTTTTAGTCAAGCACCAAACATTTCTTGCAATTTAATGAAGTAACAAAATAGGATTTTTTGTTTGGTTGGTTTGTTGTAGTGTTTGGTTGTGGGGTTTGATTTTGGAGTTTTGTTGTTTGTTCTTTTTTGTTGTTGTTGGGGGTTTGGTTGGGGGGGGGGGTGTTGTTTTTTTAACAGAAGCATTCTCAAATCAAAATGTCAGCCCAAGCATTCCTCCATATTACAATTTCCTCCTTTGAAAAGTCAAGATCTCCCCACTGGGGAAGTTCAGATTTTAACTGGGCCTTTCCTGCTGGTTCTGAATCCTATTTTCAAACTCCCTCATGATACATTTTCCAGTGAGAAAGTTGATTTTGCTAGTTAAAAAGTGCCTCAAGCTAAGGGTTGTGTAGCAATCGATCAAAGTGTATCTCACATGCACATATTGTGCCTTGTTACAATTAACAGTGAGTTTTGTTTCAGCTGGATATTACAATTCCCTGAGGTGAATGGCTGAGAGAACTGGGATTGCTCTGCCTGGAAAAAAGAAAGCTTCAGGGTGACCTAATTGCAGCCTTCCAGTACCTGAAGAGAACTTACAGGAAAGATGTGGCAACGCTCTTTACAAGAGCATGTAGTGACAGGACAACTGGGAATGGGTTCAAATTAAAAGCTTTAGATTAGATATCAGGAAAAAATTCTTTACAGTGGGAGTGGTGAGGCACTGGAACAGGTTGCCCAGGGAAGCTGTGGATGCGCCATCCCTGGAAGTGTTCAAGGCCAGATTAGATGGGGCTCTGTGTAACCTGGTCTAGTGGAAGATGTCCTTGGCCTTGGCAGGACAGCTGAACCTAGGTGATATTTAAGGTCCCTTCCAACCCTAATCATTCCATGATTCTATGAAGGGCAAGACAAAGAGGACTTTGCTTTTTTATTTATAGCTGGTTAATTTTGCCTTGTAAATGACAGCAGCAATCAGTTGGGAAAGATGGGTTGAAATGGATGCTCCTCCGGCCTTGTCTCTCCTCCATGAAGGTTTCTCTACCTTGTTGAGGATACAGTCACACCATCAGCTTGGCATTTGGCACAGCTGAGACACAGCACAGGAGGCATCTTGTGGTGGGCATATGGGGCACTTTTAGCAGTGGGTTTGCTGCTCATAGAGGTTGTATCTGTTACAGCAGAATAACTAGCAATTGTCACATTCACAAATGACCACTACTAACTCCTCTAATTCTGATTTTGTAATTTTTTTTCTGCAAATGCCTTCAGAGAAAACACCAGGGTTTCTGTCAGATCACAACTGATGTTGCCTTTCACTGCAGCTGATAGCTTTGGGAAATGGACAAATGGAATGGAAAGTATTCTAGCCAGTTTTCACAAGCCATCCTTTTTTTTTCTGTGGCTAGAAATTGTATAAGTATACAATTAATTTTTGTTTTTTTACTCCTGCTGCTTGCTCACAACTGAATCATGACAGAGGTCCTAAGTGGACAAATGTAATCATATCAGCATAGAAAGCCAGCCAGTACATAGCAAGAGCAAACACAAGCCTGATGTCAAAACTTAAAAGATGCACAGAGCTAAAAGGCACCTTATGAATGTGCCTAGTACATCCTGCCTCTTAAGGAAAGACTGACTATAGCTCCAGGAATAGAATTATTCCTGGAGGTGCTTTAGCCAGTTCTTAAAGGCTTCCAATGAACAAGGTTCAATGGATTCCCTAAACAATCTATACCAATATTCCCTTGTCTTCAGTGTTACAATTCTTCCAAATGCCTTTGCTATAGTGTTTCCTATTCATCATCCTGTCCCTCCCAGACACGGAAAACTAACTTTTAACCACTGCAATGCAACTTTTTTCCAGCTTTCAGAAGTGGTTGATTATTTCCCACATGCAGAATTTGGGCATGCAAACACTATTATTATTATCATTATTGTTGTTGTTGTTATTATATAATAGCAACATAGAAACAGGACAGAATATTAATTATAAAGGTATTCAAATATTGACCACATTTTGAAATGTGTGTCTCAAAGAATAAAGTGAGTCAGGGTCTCAGGTATGAGCTGACCTGAATTGGGGACTGTATAAGGCTAAGTCCAACAGGCTACTTAATGTGCATGCATAATTTTAAGTATTTGAGTACAGTATTTTTGGTAAAGTGAATAATAGACCTGAAAGTGTTTTCAAGTTAATGGGAACTCATAAGTGCTTTCTTGGATCACAGCCCAAGTGCTCAGCACATTGCAGGGCTAAATACAGATTTAACAGTCTAAATTTAGGCCTCTGTGTTTTAAAACATTGGCTAACATTCTTCTCAGAAATTTCTGTGGAAATTGCTGAAGATCTGAAGTCAAGGCCAAAGACCCCTTGGACTTCTGTGTCTAAGAATAAATGTCACTAAGAAACACTAAAGACTAGAACTGTAGTTCATTAAAATTAAATATTGTCATGTGTTTAACAGGTTTCAGATGATCTGGTACCTTTGATCATACATTTAAGGCACAGGCCAAGATTCACATTTTAATGTTAATTGCTCGTCTGAGATACTAACATATTTTTTCTCTCTGAAAGCAACTTAATAATTATACCTAACTGATGTAAAATGCAACCTCTTGCTAACGGCATAGTTGTGATGCTAACCTGAACATAAATTATCTAAAAAGTTAAGTTTTGAAAAATTAATTATACTTGGCCCAGTTGCATAGTTTATCTATCTACTTTTTGCCATTCTTATCCCCTTTTTCTGAGCCCTATTTTGTATTTTCCTTTTCTTTTTCACCCTAAGAGACTTATAGATCAGTTAGTTAAGAAAACCAAAAGAGGAAAGAAGGAGAGACAGATAGGAAGAATTATGAAGAAAGAAAAAAAAAGCAAACAAGAAGGTATTTAGTAATAGATTGAACCTTTATATATAATATTAAACACAAGAATTCCTGCATCATTTCCTTTAAAATAAATACAGTTTTGTAGAGACACTGAATGGGGCAAATTAAGGAAACAATTTGGTTCCATCAAAATGAGTTGAACTGATAACTAAGTAGTAGTTCTTTGTTACTCAAGTTGATTTTCACTAGGTCACATGAGGAAGTGTTGGCTGCTGCTCGAGCAGAGATGTGCTCCCTTCCAGTGGAGTGGACCCGGGGTGCTCAGGCAGTAATGAACGGTCCAATGGGTACAGTTCAGTTCACAACAGGAGATCTGATCTCTCTGCCCACTCAACATGATTTCAGAAGTCTGAAAAAATATCTGATGAATAGGTTTTCTCTGCTTATTCCCAAAGTATGGAAATTCAAGCAGTTGTGCCAGAGTTTGTTCTTATGGAAAAGAGAAACAGAATCCAGAAACACCTGGAATTGGAAGGACAAAACCTGCCAAACAGCCTTTGAAGTTTTTTTTTTACCTTTGAGAAAGAAAAGGGGCAAAATTTCAAGTTGGTTTAAATTTCAACTTCTCCCCATCCATTTTTTTTACAATAACCACAGAACATAAAGGCTGGTCCCAAGAAGTATTTAAACTGATGCAACTTACTAGTGACACTCTTGACAGAGCTGTGGTATACAGCATTCAGTATTTTTAGCTACACAAAGTAATTTAGTAATTTGTTTCATTGGTGCTGTTTAGAGAAACAATGCCTCTGGGTCAGTAGTGCACAGATTCCTTGGATAAGTCTTGAAAGGGAAGAATTAGGGTGGTGTTAGCCAAGAAAGTAAAAGAGTGAGAGAATTTTGTGTACTGTTGGAAATGGTTGAAAGTGCAAAGACTATATTTTTTGTTTGATGTGGAAAAAGTGACTGTGCGTGTTCTGGAAGAAAACTCAAAATATTGTGTGCATTAATTTATATGTTGTTTCTCTTGAAGCATACCAGAAATCATCTGGGAGAAAACACTGATCAGTAAGTTGTTTCTTTTTCTCTCTCTCCTTTCAGCAAAGATAAATATATTTCACTTTATAATGAAAGTTTCTGGCTCAAGGTCCCGGATAATAGCCAAATGCTGCCAAGGTCAAAGAATTTATTTCTGTATCTATGTATTAAAAGAATAGAGCCATAAGATTTAAGTAGATCAGTTCCTGGATGCTGGTTTGACAACATAGATCCAGGTGATTTTCAGTTTAGGAGGAAGCAGAAAGCAGCTGATCTTGGGAACAAAATACAATGCAGGAAATCTGCTTGGAAATTTAAATATCTATATGAATTTTTATAAAATCTATGGGAACTTCTAGAAACCAACATCCACAGGGATGTTATGTTGATGGTTCAGGAAACTAAAGGGAAGTGGAACCAATGAGGTGAAGAAAGGTTGTGCAGTGATTATGGATTTGTTAGAGCAGGCAAGGATGTGTTGGGGTTCTTGGCTCTGCTCTTGGTTCCTTTTAAAATAAGGTAATAGGTGTTATACAAAGAAAAGAAGTATTTAAAAGTCATATATCTTCATTTTAGTAAAGCTTTAGACAATGTTTCTTGTGAATAAACAAAGACAATATGGTCCAAATTGAAAACCCCATGGTGTCAGAAAGATGGGGGCATTTCTGAGAAAGAGTTAGCAAAATGGGGTCATTATCAAAAGGAGAGATGTGTTGAAAAAGGTTTCTCAAGGGTCTATCCTGTATCTGATACTCCTTATAAAACATCCAAAGAACGGAGTAGAGACTAAGCTTGATATATTTGAAGAGGACATGAATAAGAGAGCAGATAAAAGATTGTTAGAGAACAAAATTAGAATTCAGAGGGAATATATCAAACGGGTTATGAGGGGTTTTTAAGAAAAACACAAAAGGTGGTATTCAATAGGTGCAATACACATAGCATCATCAGTTCCCCAGATACAGGATGGGGAAAAGTAAACAGGATTACAGTTGCCTGGAAAAAATGTAGAGTGAATCACAGGCTAAGCACGAATCACCACTGTTGCGCTGTTGTAAAAAGGAAAACGCCATACAAATGGGATAGAAACAGGAAAACAGCCTCCAAAATAGGCAAAGCAATTATTTTGCTCTGCTACCCCATGGTACAGCTTAAATTTTAGTATTTTGGGGGTTTTTTTCAAGTTTTTCACATGAATCATGCTTGGCTTGTTTCCAGAACAACATTGGGTGTCTGCAGAAGAATGCAGGGGAGTCCAAGCTTGATTACCAGTCCAGACAAGGTTAAATATCAGGATATTAATGGGACTGTTTGAAATAATGAGGCAAAGAAGATACAGGGTCTTTAAATATGGAAAAGTCTGCTACAGCGAGGAAGCAGAGAGTCTGTTCTCCAGGCCAGCATAGGCAGACCTTTCACTAATGGACTGAAATTGCAGTAGGGGACATATTTAGAACATACATTAGAAAAAAAGGCCTCTAGTGATAAGGGTAGAAACACTGGGAAACACTGGGAAAAATTGCCTGAGGAGATGGCAAAAGCACCATACTGGGAAGCCTTTAAGAACAAGATTGAAAAAACAGTTATGCTACAACAGAAGAGTAGTTGATCCTGTCTTGGGGCATGGAAAATAACTGGAAAGGGTGATTTCTTAAGGTCATTTTCAACCTTATGCTTCTTAGCATTTTTCTGTCCCTCAGATTTTCCTGGTTATAATATTCACGTCACAAATTTAAACAGGAGTAGGAGAAGGTCTGGTTTGGATGTTCACATGTCAAAAAAAATTTAGGCAATAGCTCTAGGCTTGAGGGCATTTAGAAAACAGTTCTGTAAAGGCACTTATACAGTGCAGAATCAAAGTTAATCCATACAGTTTGTCAAGAGAAGGTGAAGGAGTAAATCTGCTGCATTTCACAAACATCTTCAAAAGAAAGATATTTCTGTTAACAAGAAGCAGGCTTGAAATGGACAGATGCTGCAGCTAGATGAATTTACCTTTTCAAACAACATTTATATTTCTATCAGGTTCTTTTAACACATTAAGGTAGTGTGGTACATGTTAGCATAACCACTGAGAAATCTTCAGAAGTGCAGTGATGGATTTGCCATTTCTCCAAAATAAATAAATAACAAATTTTATTCTTTGAAATAAAATGAAGATGTCTTTTTTTAAAAACAGCTACAGAAAGACCTTGGTGTGGGAATGGCTGGAGGAAATTCTACAGCTTTCAATATTCAGGTTAGACAAGATGATCATAATAATCTCTCTGGCTTTCAAATCTGTTTACCCAACTTTGTAGAGAGATGTAATGTTTACAGATCACTGTCAAATCTGCATAAATGGATTAGAAAAAGGCATGAATGAGCAATTACTCTTGTGACCTCTATGAGGTATAACACTTACTATTTACCAGGTCATTACATTACAAATTGTCACTTCTTTCCTCAGTTTTAACTGCATAGATTAATCTCTTTAACAGCATCTGGAGTTCCATAGAGTAATATATTTATATTAGCAGCATTATATATGACAGCAAATATATACTATGTATTATGGTATATACATCATAACTTATATATATATGACAGATAGATATATATATATATATTTTTTTTTTTTTAACCACACTAGTTTTCTTCCTTTTGTTCCAAAGAGATTTGTGGGGTGGTGTTTCTTTTCTCCAGAGGGTCACATCTGCAGTCAGTCACTGTCAGCTTTGTTCTGGAGTCACTAAAGGGGTAGGTGATGGTCACTAAACATCAGCTGGGGAAACCACCCACAGCAGATTGAACAAAGTGCACCACACAGGAAGTTCTGCACTGACAGTATTATCCAGGGCCCTAGAGACCATAAGATTCCTGGATGCTGCTTGTGGAAATAGGAGGATTTGCCTGTGTGGATGCCAGTGAAGAAAGGACACATGCCTTTTATAAGGCTTCTGTTCTTGCAGAGTTTACCCTGGTTGTGCTGTTCTGACAAATTCCCAAGGACCACAAACCATAAAACCACTGCTGAGCAGCTCTTTAGAAATAGCAGATTAAAATCTCTGAAGGCTAGGTGACATTTTCACAAGCAAAAGATCTGTCAGCTTGTCCTCACTTGGGGGGTTAACACTGGGGAGGTTGACTCTTTTCAAGTTCAGGTTCCCTCTTAATGATTCACATATTTAAGGTCTTTTCACTTACAACAGAGGTGAATATTCCATCAAATCTGCAACAGAGCTGCAGTTTGGCACTGAAATTTATCACATGAGCTAAATCTAAACTCATGGTTGCTTATTAGAGAACGTTCTGCGTACACAGTTCCCTTTATGGACTCCCACAAAAGTCAGTGGGCTTTTTGGGCACAGGTATCCCCTCTCAGAGGGCACTGGGCTGGGACCCAGGTACGCAGTGTGCTGGGTGGGGCCTTCTGAACCCACCAACCTCTCAAAGAGCAGTTTTCTTTGGCACAGCTGGTGACAGGCGCTCAATGAGAAAATTCAAACAAGCTGTCATGAAGGAAAAATATAATTTTGAAATGGGTGGCAAATGGTTGCACATTTTTTTTAATCTGATGCCAATTTTACTTTCCTTGGAGAACCGAGGAGCTAATTTTCTGCATTGGATCTCAGCAGAAAAGTGCAATTACTAGTTACAACTTTGGAAATAATTATAGAAAAGATAGGTATCATCTGCTTTTGTTTCCCCCCAGAAAGATACCGTGCAATGTTTTACAGAGAAGAGGAAAGAATCAGAAGAGTATTGCTTATTCATGGTATGACATATTCCAGTCTACTAATTTAACCTGAGCAGCTTTACCCTATGAAAAAAAGTTAGGAAATTTGTGGGGTTCGGCCATAATGCTTTTTTATGGTGCTTTAAGGTTTTATGCAAGGTAATTTGCTTTCCCTTTAATGTCCTGCTTTGGGCTGGGTTGGCATAACTGAGGAATGGATTCTTCTTTTCTGTTTTGGTTTTTTTGTTTGTTTGTTTGTTTGTTGGGGTTTTTTTTGGTTTGGTTTGGTTTTTTTTTTTTGGTTTGTTTTATTTGTTTGGGTTGTTTCAGTTTGGTTTTTTGTTGTTGTTGTTTTGTTTGGTTGTTGTTGGTTTGGGTTTTTTTGTTTTGTTTTAGTTTTTTTGTGTGTGTGGGTTTTTTTGGTTTTTTTGTTTGTTTGTTTGTTTTTTGTTGTTGTTGTTGTTTTTTGGGGGTTTTTTTGTTTGGTTGATTGGTTGGTTGGTTGGTTTGGTTTTTTTGGTTTTTTTTTGTCTCATAGCTTTTCCTCTCCTTCCCAGTAAGATTTTGTCTGAATTTGGTTTTTGGAAACAAATATCGAACAATACCAGCAAGAACTGAAAAAGGAGATCTCCTGACTCTTTCCATAAGGAAAAGACCTTGTGTTCAGAATCCCCTCAGGCAGCCAATGGGTTTGGAAAGAAACATTTTTACTGGTTTATCACAAAAGGAGGATGGATTTATGTCACCTGGCGCTGACAGCACTGCTTGAGTATTTGTGCCATCCTCCTGCACCTCCCCTCACAGAATCACCGAATGGCTGGGGTTGGAAGGGACCTCTGGAGACTGCCCAGTCCACCCCTCTGCCAAGGCAGGGCCACCTGGAGCAGGTGACACAGGAATGTGTCCAGGTAAGTTTGGAATGTCTGTGGAGAGGGAGACTCCATGACCTCCCTGGGCAGCCTTCCTCACACCTCAGGCTGGGAGTCCCAACACTACTGCTGGGTGACTTTGTGCCTGTAGGGACACTGCTTGGGAGCAGTTTTATTATCGTTTATTGCTGCTGTTCACAGAGTCACAGAATCTGCTGAGCTGGAAGGGACCCACAAGGATCACCAAGTCCAGCTCTGGCCCAGCACAGCACTGTCCCGAGTCACACCATGCGCCTGAGAGCATTGTCCAAACGCTTCTGGAACTCGGGCAGGTTCCATGCTGTGACCACTTCCCTGGGGATCCTGTTCCAGTGCCCAAACACCCTCTGGGTGAAAAACCTTCCCCTGACACCCAACCTAAACCTGCCCTGGCACAACTTCAGGCCGCTCCCTCGGGTCCTGTCATTGTTGTCCTTGCCGTAGTCAAGGCTGTTATAACTAAGTTGGTATTTTTTCCCTTGCTCCTCACCCACGGTAGAACCATGGCCCATTCCCCCCACAGGCCTTCAGGCCGCCCCGCTCAACCTTGGGCGGGAGGGGGCGGGGTCTCCATGAGGGGCGGGGTCCCCGTGGGGGCGGGGTCTCCGTTGGGGGCGGAGTTTCTCCGGAGGGGCGCGGCTCGGGGCGCGGCGGCCTTCTCCGCCCGCCTCGGTGTCTCGGCGCTCGCTCGATGCGCTCGGGCGGCGGCTGGCGGCGCCTGCCGGCGGCGGGCGGGCGCTGCGGGGCAGCTCCGGCCCCTTCCCTTTCCCCCCCCCTCTCGCCTCCCCGGGGCGGAGGCCATCCCCCTCCCTTCGTCCTCCCCCCGCCTTCCGCTCCCCGGGCGGGGTCGGGCGTCGCGTCCCCGCCCCGGCTCCGTGGGGACGGAGCTGTCGGCGGTGGCTCTCGGGGCGCAGGGGGCGTCGCTGGGCTGCGGCCGTCTGTCCCCCGGTGACTTCCCGGCTGCAGCGGCTGTTCCCACTCGGCAGCCCCGCGCCAGCTCGCTGGGCGCTGCCGGCGGGGCGGGGGCTCCTGCCGCCTGCGGCTTCCCCGCTGGCGCTCGGTGTCCTGCTGGGAGACGCTCCCGGAGAGGTCGGGCCCGGGCCGGGAGCCCTTCCCAGCGCCGTCCCTGCGAGCCCGGGCCCGGCAGCAGCAGCTCCGTGGCCTTTGCCTGTGTCTCTGTGTCTGACAGCGGCCGGGGGAGCGCCCGGGCCCGCCGGGCTGGGCCGGAGCTGTGCGAAGTCCCAGAGTCAGTTTGGTTGGAAAAGAGTGCCGACATCATCCAGTCCGACCCATGTGAAATGATGGGGTCGTTCGGCTCGATGAAGTGTGGGTGTGCTGGGTGGGGGATAGAGGAAATAAGCAGGGTAGAGAGGTGAGTCAAAGCTGGTTGTTTGCAGGACTGATTTTATTTTTTGTTTTAGTTTTTTGGTTTTTGGGGGTTTTTTTTGTTTTGTTTTTGGGGTTTTTTTGTTTTTTTGTCTTCGCATTTAGTTGTGCCATCAAGTTTCAGATACAGCTCCCCAAAATGAGTACCTAGGCAAGTGCAATAGGAAAATAACAGGGTAAGGAATGTGGGAGGAATTGAAATAACATGCTGGCTGAGAGATGGTTGCTTTCATTCATATCTGTCTGGAGATATTACACTTCTCTGAGACTTGGATTTTTTTTTCTTTAACTTCCTACCTAGTGCTACGTTTCTCCCTCATTTAGACTGCCTTGCAGTCCAGCAGCGTCCATGAGCTGGGTGACCATATATCTTTCCTCCTTGCCTCTTCAATATCCTAATTAGGAACTTGAAAATTATCTCTTAGCAAGGTGTAGATGTCTGAAATTTGGGATGATCTTCTTTCCAGAACAGAGTTTGCCATTCTGTCCAGTTTCACTGGTTTTTTAAATAGTCTTCCTTCTGCCATTTCCTCGCTTGTTGTGGGTTAACAGCTTCTAGCCATAGACTCAAAAGCTCTGAGTCAAAAGCCAGTAGAATATTAAGCCATCATAGCTCTGACAGAACATCAAATTGAACCTAAACTCCAAATATTCATTGTTTAAAATGTAGTTAAAATCATAATTTCACTTCAGTTTTCCAGGTTTTCTGGTCATTCTTATAACAAGTAAACAGTCTCCTTTCTACTTCAGCGATTCCTCTGCATTTCACTGCTGTAAAATTTTTTTTTGTGTTTGCTTTTGATGATTTGGTTTTGCTTCTGATAAAGTTGTCAGAACCGTTAAAGGACTGTAAATAAACAAACTTGTGACTTAGAGAAACAGGTCCATTTTCTTCCTTTACATTTTGCTCACCTGAAGAAGGAATGCTCTATAATTCTTACTTCCCTGCTTTTATTGTATCTTATCCCAGCTTGCACTCACCCAGCAACAAGCAGCAAGAGGCATGTCTTGCTGCTGATTTCTTTCCTATGGATAGCTTAGTTTACAGTTCTTGTGGTTTATGCCCACTCCTTGGACAACAGTGTTTTTATTTAGAGGGAATTTCTGTTGTCTGCAGCGTCATTTAAAACATATGCGGTTATTTTCATTATACTGGTTGGACTTACCTCAGTGAAAATTATTTTAAGTTGTAATGGTGGTTTTCTTTATGGAAAACATATTTTAGGATGTGTCAGATGTGAAGCAATTTATTTAAAAGATTGTTATCCATCAAACTTATGCTGGCTTTTTTTTTTTTTTTTAGAAAAAGTATAAAGTCGTCTTGTATTTTTCTGGTCTTCATTCAATAAATGAAAATGTTTTTACAGACTTGATGGTTTTGGATTGTTTTTAATGCTCTAATTGCTTCTTAATATTTTAGAGCTAAGTAGCAGTCTAGGTTAATGAAATTCCAAATGAATTTTTAAAAAGTAAAGTTCTAAGTCATGAACGGTAAAAGAAATCTAAAAGTGTAGGCTTTCTTGTGAGAGTGAGCGAGGGTTCTGTGCTAGTTGTTGAGAGCAGTTGAGTCAAAACTGGACAGTAAAGGCATTAAAATCTGTAATTCACCAATTGTTTTCCTTATTATTATTATGAGGTGTTATTAGAATGAAACTGTATCCACTGATGCAGTCCATTCTTTATTATGCTGCTCTTCCCAGAGAAGCTGGACTAAAGCAAAATAAGTAGGTTGACTAGAAAGGCAGAGGCCACTGACCTCATTTATTAATCAAAACTTTCAGATATGTTGCGTTGAACCATACTTAATCAATTTCTTTCAGTGTAGTGATATATTTAGCTGTCATTCAGTAAGACTTAATCACTGTAC
This sequence comes from Onychostruthus taczanowskii, assembly GCF_017590055.1. Taxonomy (NCBI): domain Eukaryota; kingdom Metazoa; phylum Chordata; class Aves; order Passeriformes; family Passeridae; genus Onychostruthus; species Onychostruthus taczanowskii. The sequence goes on along the minus strand of NW_024501460.1, from coordinate 6,428,921 downwards.
TTGAAATGGAACATCAGTTTTGAGTTATTTTAATTCTGTTTATTCTGTGCTTTTCGGCTTTCCAACTTTACTTAAAAAAAAAAATAAAATAAAAAAAACAACCAAGAAAGAAAAGAAAAAAGTATTTATCTTGATAGGATGGTGTCAGAAGACTGAATTTAAAAGGTGTTCTTAAAACATAGATTCTGACAACTATGGAAAATATCCATGAAATAATACAGTTAGACTTTTGTGCACCAGGACAAAAGCTGGTGAAGCACATACAGGCACTACCTGCATGTATTTTGAATGCCTGTAGGTCACTATTTATTTCTACAAACAGGCAAAGAAAACTTTCTGCAGGAGAAGTCAGAGTACTTCATTTTCCAGTCAGGGACTGGAAAATAGTGCACAGAGAACTGTAGATGCTTCAGGGAATTTATTTTCTATGTGAGTTTTTCAGACAAAGTGGAACCTACTGCTATACTTGAAGCCAGCTGAATGTTCAAAATCCAGAAACAGCTGAATTAGTATCTTTTAGCAGAAGTCAGATGTTAGCTCTTCAGCTTAACTTTGACCTTCTGTCTTGGACCACCTACATTCTGTAAATCTAGGCTGTGCAACATTGTCTTTCAAATTACTTTTCCCAGGGGAGAAATATGATGTTTGGTAATGGAGGGAATCTTGTTTGTAAAGGTGCTTGGAGGATGAGGGATGATGAGACAGCACATGCACAGCGCAGTCACGTCAGATTTATGTTTCATCTTTTGTGCTGAACATGAAAGCAAAGGTCTGTGTTTACAGCTAGCAAAGTATGAGTTCAGAAATCTGGCTGATAAAAATTTTTGTGTTTTACCCTGAAAATTATTTTGGGGAATTTCAATCAGCTTTTCAGCATAAGGATTATTCTCCCAGTGTTGAAAATTATAAAGAGAAGGGAAGGGCAGCAGGGAGAAAAAAAAAACCAAAAAAACAACAACCTCCAAACCCCCCTGAAGCAACTTCCCTAGAAACCAAGTAATGACAGAAATGCTTGCAAATAATTATTTATTGTGCGATTGCCGTGTTGCAGGCTTTGCATAGGGAAAGGTAAGATAAACGTTTGCTATTTTAAACAACACCAGGTCGTACACTTCACTGCTCTGGAGAAATTCTTTGTAATTGTACTTTTTATATTATTTTGGAAGTTTTTAGTCATTTTTCTCCAAAAAGAACCTGGTCTGCATAGCCTTTTCTTGACTAACGTTACTAATCTTCAGAAAGTATGTTCAGCATGTTCATTAGAATATACTGCGATTACGTCTGGTGATGAGTGTGAAAGCCCACATTTCCTTTCTTATTTTGCTTGCTTTGTTTTTAAGGAAAACAAAGTTTCTGAGACACCAAGTCCTTAATGGGTTTGATTTTCCCTTGACCTTAACAGAACTGCAGATTCCCAGATTTTCAGATTTATTCTCAAAGACAGAGCTTAGGCTATATTGTGCACAAACCAGTGGGATCTCTGGCAGTGTAAAAGTGTCTGTGGATCAGATTACAGTATAAATCAAGGATTTTTAGGTATATTTAGACTTGGGGTTTTTTCCTTTGACACTGTCGATAACCCAAAAGCGATGTACCCCATGTCTGGAAGTTCATAAAAAACCCCGCATTAGTTAAAGATTAAGACTATTCTAAGTAAAAGTTCCTGTTTAAATTGCCACTTTTGTGTTGAGGACAAACTAAACTAATTTTTTTGAGGTACTCATGAAATGTCTCAATTAAAAAAGCAATTACTTTCAGTTTTCTGTTTGAGAATTCTGTGACATTTCAAATCTCACACTGGTTTTAACAGGTATACCTTGGTTCTTGCTCGAAGACTTCACATTGGATTTTTGACAAAAAATTAAGAAGCTGTGTATATAGCAGATGAGTTGTTTGCATGTTTCCTTAGCAGAGAAGGCAGGGGAGATTGTGTTTCTCGCAAGACAACCTCACAACTCTACTAAATGTGATCGCTCCATACAGGAGATGGGATTTTAGGCAGATGAGTGGAAATGAAGACTCATTTCTCATAAGGCAAAGAGAGGCTTTTGTTACAAAAATACCTGTGCACACAGTCTGTCAGGGAAGTACTTGAGTGTGTGTTGGACCATGTGAACTGAGAAAAACACTCTAGCATATGGCTTGAGTACATCCCTGAGCAAAGGCCAGAAAGAGGTGTTGGGGAGAGAACATGAAAAATACTAGAATCTCAGTAACACAAGTGTATGTCTCATCTTTTAAATATTTTTGAAACAAAAAGAACTGCTAAAATCGTGACACGGTAAGTGTTGCGGTCTTACATACAAGCATCCAAGTTAAAACTTCAGCCATGTGAACTGTGTAATTACAGTGGTTATATAGTGTTATTATAAAGAATATTGTATATAGTTACAGGGCTTAGAAAAAAAAATCTGTGGTGTCTTGTTTCTTTTTTCTAGAAAAAAAAATTCATCCCTTTGGGATTCATTTAGTTTATTTTTCTGAACTTCTGGATCTTTCTGAATGCATTTGCATAAACATTTTTAAAAGATTTTGATCCTTGAAGTATTGTTTTCGAATTTCTGCCTGTGAATAACATAAGATGGAAGGATAATGAGATGTTAAGATTTTTTACCATTTTCCTATTAATTAAATGATGTACAAAAAATTAATCATAACTTTAGAACAAAAGAGGGATGAATGGCTTAACTGGAAGAGAGTAGGATAATGACTTCTGGATGAAGCAAACATTGTGGAATGTTGGAGGTGGAAGCAGATGTAGGAAGATGTGCTTGGTGAGAATTTAGAAATTAATGGGAGATTTATGACCATCTGTGATATGGTTTTGTATAAAGCTGAGCTGACTTTTTATATATATATGTTTATATATAGATGTTTAGGACTTTTCTTTACAATGTTGCTAGATTATAGTGATGTGTCACATAGTAAATACGGAAGCTTTTAAGAAGTAGATGAATTAATTTCTGGGGAGTTGCAATGTAATTTATAAGGAAAGTAGCGGAAATTTGGGGGAGAAACATCTGTGTTCCAATTCTTTAATTATATTTTTTTCTATGCTATTGACCTATTCTAGGCAAGCCAGTATGAGCAAAATAGGCATTCAGAACACTTAAAATGATTTGACTTGAGTCTTGGTAATGAATAGGTGCTGTTACATTGAATACATCAGCAAAAGCCTTCATTCAAGAGCTGGTATAAACCAGCATATTGACCTAATCAATGAATTGGGGGAACAAATTATTTTCAGTGTGAAGTTACAGAACTTTGAAGCTAACATTTTTTAAAATGTATTTGGTAAGGTGAATTTTTTTTTTCTCCAGATTTTCACAAGCACAAATATATTCATCCAAGTTTATAAGGCTGTTACTGCCATTTGGATTATTGCAGTTTTGATGGTTTTGTTTAGTAGTAGCCCTTGGAGATTGTCATTGTCACTTAGGTACAAAGATTTTGAACTGAGGTGAAAATGTGACTGTGGTTCTGGGCTGTCCAGATGTGTATGTATGAAATTAAATTTGTGTGCTGGTGAGCTTGATGGGGGAGCTATGTGTGTTCATGGTAGCAGAGCGGAGGGAAGGAAATCTTTTTTTAAAGTCAACTCAGTGAAATAGATTTTATGAGTCCTCAAACATTTTATTCCGCTTTCTCTGTTTGAACAGGTGAAATAATTGGCAGATGAAATTATTTCTGAGCTAAAAGAAACAAAGAACTCTTCCCCCTTTTAAAAGTCTCTGTTCATCTGTATTATAGGCTATTGTTCGTTTCAATCTATTGTTAGTGTTTTGCTATTTTTACTTCTTGCTTCTGATGAGTTGCAAACTCAGTGTTATATGTTGGCTCATTAACTTCCTTTAGGTTTATGGTATACAATGCTAATGAACAAAACTTTATTTTACTGTGGAATGTTTTTGGAGAAAATTCAGTATTTGGATGTCGTAATGTCATCTGTGTGGTTGATCTTTGTGGGGAATATCTCTCCCCTCTCCAAATAAATAACATCTCAGAACTCCTGATGTAAAAATAGATCAATATATAGGTATTTTTCACAGTGTAATTGACTGGATGCTGTAATTTAAAATGTACAAGGAAATGGATTTATACTAGTCTAGATTTTTTTTTTTTTTTTGACGTGTGATGGATAGAAGGTTAATTGATGTTAAATGGATGCTTTGTTAGCCGTTCATCAGCTACTAAACTAGTACAGGAGGAGTGCAAATCATTACTACAAAAGGCCAAGGCTAGTATGTTTTCTTAGTGAGCTTTATAGGTCTTTTTTCTTATATCCCTTCCTTCTTTCCCTCCTTCCCAGCCCCACAAAACATAACCAGCTGTAATGATAGGAGGAGGGAGCAAGCAGCTTTTCTAAACACACACACACACACTCGCACTCCAGCCCCCCTCTTCCCTCCTCATACCTCAGCAGAGTGACAGCTTCTAGATGTTGCGTGCGAGTGAGTTCAGCTGGTGCTGTGTGGTCTGGGTGTGTGGTCTCCAGCTCAATCGAGAGGCTGCTAACAGGGTGGATGAGAGAGAGCAACACTGTTTACTTTAATTTATTTCGGATGCCGGAACTGTGCCCGGAGTTTCTCCCGAGCCGGGTTCCACCGTCAGCGGTGTCAATCCCTCGCAGCTGCAGCCCAGGCTGCGGCGGGCGGTGAACTCCTCTGCCGAGGGCTCTCCCAGCATCTGCCCCGGGTCCAAGCCTTTTAATCCCTTGTGACTGAGAAATGTTAATGGCATCGCTGAGTGCTGTGATTATTTTGCTTTCACTCCGTCAAGATACATGGCAATGAAGATGTACCTTGCTGGGTTAAGGAAAACGGGACCTCTGAGATACTGAAGGGAATTTGTGAAGATGGTTGTGGTGAAAGCAAAACTGCTGCACTCCTTCCTTGTCCACCCTAAAACTAAAATGTCTAGTGTACTCTTTGTGGCTGATTGGAATATTTAGGAGCCTTTTGAAAAATCACGGGATATCATATTATGTCATTTAATACTGCAAGTTTTCTTTTTTGTTGCTTGCCCTCTCTGTCACAAAACTTGCACATCTTCCCAAATCGGAACTGATTTTTGGCATGTAATGTTGTAGGTTAACATGTTTGTCAGCGTTAATATTGGCTTGAATCAACACGCCGGATATGACAGGGCAAGACAAATGAGGCTTTGTTTTTTCTGTGTGACAGTGAAATTACCCACTTTTTTATGTTTGTTCATCTTTTCATTATAAGTAGCTTAGTGGTGTTATGAAGAGTTTCTTTCCCCCTAAATGTAAGATTCGTGAGCGCTTCTTGTTTAAATTGACAAGTCTTCTTTTATTATTTAAATAAACATGCATAGATTCTTAATATCACTTGGAATTTCAGCATTGTTTAGCTTATTCACTTCCCAGTCTTTTCTGGCAGGCTTGCAGGAATGGACTTTATATTATTAATGCAGTGTTGAAGGCTGTGGCAATTCTAGGGCACTGAAGATCTCCAGAGGGGTTAATAAATGTCAGTTATTTTCACAGTGCTGCTTTTTGGATGCTTTTAATTCTTGGTTTATGTAGATTGTCTGTCTGAATTTATATTGTTGAGAAGATAAAGCACAGAAAAGGTTGTAGTAGTGTTTTTCATCATTTTGTAATGGTTTTGAGTACAAACATCCAGGAAACATTTTGCTTTGTCGTTGTTCTTCTTGGGGTCATTTGCCGTGTCCCTTCACTGACTTAGTCATAGTGTGTTGCACTCAGGAGACTCTCTGGGTTTCCTAGTTAAAACAAATTATTAGATTTATGTACTAGAAGCACAAGTTTGTGTAGTTTAAGGTTAAAAGGCCATCACCTACATTCTGGAATCTGAGTATTTATTGCTTGTTTAAAAAGACATGTCATAAATCTTTTCATTTGGGAATTATTTTATGCTGTGATGCTAGTGTAACTCACTGTTTTCAGGTTGGTTTTCTTGTGGTTTTGTTTGTTTGTTTTTTTTAAGTAAACAGCCACATCTGAAGCATACTGTGATTTGCACATGGGTGTTGCTTTGCTGTTCCTGCCTCAACATTTTTTAAATTGTATTCTGTCACATATATATGATTAAGAACAAATAAATATCTGATACCTGAAGGTTTAAATGCTTTCTTGTAACTTAGGCTTTCTCAGTGATGACAAATTGGGTTTTTCTTCCCTCCATTCTTGACAGGTTTGATTCCCTTTGCTAGATGACCATGGCACTTGCATTGATCTTGAGTCTGCCTTCCTCAAAGAGAATCTTTTAAGTTCAGTGTCTGTGACAAAGTATCACTGAAAACTTTAATTAAACTGAATTTAATCAGTTTAATTAAAGTTAAGTCAGTGGAACAATTTTGGTATTTTGTTTTGGAAGTCTGAAACTCTGTTTTAAAACACTTCAACTCCTAATTTTTACCACTGATGACGTTTGTAAGGTGGCAGCATATTGTTACTCATCTTCCAAAGTTCCATGCCTTCAAGATGTTTGTAGTTTCCCTTTGGGATTTGAAATTACCAGCCAATTTAATATCAATCCTGAACTTTGGTTGTTCATGTACTTCTTATTTTGGTGGTACTTCCAGAGTGTAGTAAAATGTAGAAAGTAGTTTGCTTTACAGAGCAGGTATGGTAGCTCTTGGCATTTTACTTTGGGCTCCTTCTCTGTTTGCCACTGAAAGTTGAATGAGGAAACCTATATTAGAACTCTCATTTCAAAACAACATAAAACTGAAGGCTTACAAATCTAAAAAAACCTCAAAACCAAATAGACTTGTGCTTTCCCTTATGCTGGGGCATATTTCATTGCTTCATTATTTATTTTAAAGTGGGTTTTCTTAGGATAAAGATGGAAAATGTCCTCTCTTTAGCAAGCTTTTAATGCTCAGAATTGTCTGGATTTTTTTTTTAACCAAATCTTCGTGAGAGGACAGTTTATTGGAGAAACTGGTGCAAAGACAAAGGCGTTGTTTATGAAAGGCATTTTTCAAGAGGACTTTGTAGTAGGTGGTCTTTGCAGAGGTTTTCTAACTCCTTGTGCTTTTATAACAAGAATTATGACAGAATAATAGAATAGTATGGGCAGGATCATGGGACCAGTCAATCAGATATCCACATTAAATTGTGAGATATTGTGAGGAAATTAGGTTAAAAAAGGGTGGGGAGAAATAAAGAGGGAGAGAGAGCGCTCTGCTAATGTAGAACATTGTCCATTGTAAAAAACAGTCTTGTTGAAACCTCTTCAGTGAGCCTGGCTCCTGAAAGGAAAGATCTTGTATAGAAGCCTGTTTTTCTGCACTCTCCTTGTCTGCATGAGAATCAGTCTTTCAGGAAGAGGGCTGTTTTAATAAAAATACTATTTTATGTGTAATGCATATTTTGTAAAGAATACATTTTCTCTTTAGGGAAATGTACAGAATTGCAACAAAAGCTCAGAATTAGCTGGTTGTCATGCTTTGTAAAATGAAAAAAAATTTTTTTTGTCAGATTTGTCTTAAATACTTTTTAAAAATTTAGGAACTTGCCATAGCAGTATAGTGACTAGGCTTCCCAGTAAGCACCTCAGTCATGTTAGCTATGGACATCTATCCTAGGAAGGAGAGGAAATATTATAAATGAATTGAAGGCTCCCAAGCATTTCCTTGATATTTATAATAATGGCATATTACAAATAGTTCCACTCTTTGAAATAAATGAAAGCAATTGCTGTTTAACAGAGCATCTCAGTGCTGTAGTGCTTTGAAATGTGTTGAGATTTACTGTGGTATTCTCATTCCGGTGAGGTATTTTAAAACAATTCTGCAGTAAGCATGGAAATACTTTAGAAGAAATACTAGATCTCAGGAGGCTCAGCGTTTTTATTACATTTATTTAGCTCATCATGAAGGGGGATCTAGTGTCAATTTCTGAAATCCAGAAAAAGATGTTGTAATATTACTTTTGAATTTTGGTATTGAAACAAGCCAATTACCTGTGTGCCTGGGTATTTTGAAAGCAGCAATAGCTGCGATGCAAGGGAACTATAACATTTGGGAGGGTGGTCAACCAAAGGATACCACACAAATAATACCACAGTAGGCTTCTATTTTACTTCTTTTTCTCAAGGTTTTTTCCTATCCGTATTACCTGATGTTACTGAAGATGGCTTTTTTGTGTCAGTGTTACTGATAAATATTCCACATAAACATTTACAAAAAATTGCTCCAAAATAAAAGAGGTGTTTTATATTGGTTGGTTCTTGTAGAAGGTGGTTTTGTGCATGGACGGACCTAATACCACTGTTCCTTTACAGCTGTTTTGTATCCTTGAGCTTTGCTGAGGATCTGTAAGAAAAGCTGCAAAGAGTACATAGATAAGATTGTGAGGAATAGATGCAGTTTATTCTCCTCCCTCTTGGTAAAATTAGGGGCCTGATTTTTCTCTAGCATCATATTTCTATTGTGCTGCCCACTGTTTTGTTGGGCAGTGGTGTGGTGGTGTAGTTTTGAATGCAGCACAGATGAGAGGAAAGCTGGGCAAGCCTTATGACTCCAGGATTAGGGATGTTGACAGAAGAGGAGGTCTGTCTTTTTCACCTGTGGCGAGTACATGGATCAGTAGTTGTGCTGATGATGTATCTGGACTAGAAGGCTCAGAGTAGGCAAAGCCAGGTAAGAGGAACTACCAAGGTGTCTGGACTTGAAGGGAGGATGGAATAGTAACATCCCTCTCCCTCCCTGCTTGAACTTATGGGTAAAAAGTCAGAGGGACAATTGGTAGGTAGGATAGGGGCAGAAACAGTTTGTCTGCAAGATGAGGACCTGGCCTCAGTTTTGGGGTGAAGCAGGGATTTGTAATCTGGTGATACAGTTCTTTTCTTCAGTGCTGTTCTACCCTTATAGCCTGCATCTGTTGAGTGCTTGCTTCTCCATCCTCGTGTTGGGTTCATGTGAAGCGTTCCGATATTTTACATGTAAGGCTATTAAGAGCACCTATGTAATTCTATATAACTTAATTCCTTTTTCATAAGTTCATTGTTTGCAAAAAAACAGAGAAACCAATGTTATTAAACACATTATATAGTTTTTAAAGTCAAGAAGTATTACGAGGTTTGTCACAGAAAGATACAAAGGCAAACTAGATATGCATTGTATGTGTTATCATGGGCCCTTAACAGCCTTTCTTCATACACTGGACATGGCTCACATACTGCAGCTTACTATGTTCTTGTTTGTTCAACATGAATTTACATCTCTTATTCATTGCACACTGTTCAGTCTGAAAAGCTCTCTGAAGGTATTAATACTTCTGTTGTGTTCAGGGTATCTAAATGCTTTTTCTATGTTAATGAATTTGTTTACAAAAGTAGCTTTTGAAATGAGTGATAGCATTCCTATCTTAAATATGTAAAACAAAGAAACAGACATTTGAAATCAGACATATTTATAGAATTGAGGTGGTTGTTTAGGACCTCAGTATATCCGAGCATTGTGTAGTATTCCCTATATTCAGGATGAATTTCACACTGACTTCAGGTGTGGCTGTGGGCTCTGAAGTTGGATCAGAATTCAAAGTTTTGTTATAGGTGACCTGCTATGAACCTATGGTATGGACAGACATAGACAGGAGATCCTGTTCTGAGGGTAGTATTTGATTACTTTTAGCATGAGATCTTCCTTCCAGTTCCTGCCTTGTCTATTTCCATCTTAATTTTCAGTGTGTGTTCCAACTTTGGAATGTGAAGAATGAAATCAGCTGGTGGGAGCTTCTTTGATTCTTGTGTCAGATCTAGATACTACTAGTGAAAAATGTGGGGAGGCTGTGTAGAAACACGGGGTATCTTGGTACAGTGAAAGTATTTTGTATATGCAGAAGCAGCTGAAACAAGTGTTTCTTAATTCTAGTATGTCTTAATGGCAGGTACTTGGAAACTGCAGTTTTGCTGCTATTTATTGTTGGAGATGGTTTAGAGAGTTTCTGGGTTTTATGGACTTGACCATTTGCAAATAAAAGTAGCAAATACATTTTGATTCAAAAAAAAGTAGCTAAGAGGAACCTTATGAAGCTTGGCTTATATTCCACATCTTTTTTACTAACCTGAACTTCCAAAATTGTTTACACTAAACTGTTGTGTGTGTGTAACTGAGGTTTTGGGATGGTGATGGTATTTAATAAGACTTGTAATTCAGGTTATACTGATCATATATACACACTCGGCTTCTTACAGGTGTTTATAGCTGCAGAGCTACACAAAGGAAACTGCTAATAAAAACCAGGCATTTGTGATCAGTGGCATAGTAAACCAAATATAGAGCATATTACATTGGTACCATATTTCTGTTTGAGCTACAGAGCTCATTAATGACAGAGCTAATTAAACTGATCTGAGTTGACTAAATTTCAGGTGCAAAGAAACACTCTTCTGAAGAAATGCTTCTTCAATAATTTTATTTACATTTTTGTTGATATGTTGGGGTATTGTTTGTTTTGTTGATGATCTCTGCTAGTGTAGTATTTGCAAGTCGTCTTCTAATTTTCTCAGTGCATGTTAGCATTGATGCTTTATACAAATAAGTGCTTAGTGTTTCCTCACATGGGACTGTCTATGTCAGTAGGTCTTAATTTGATGGAGAAGTTGTCCAAATATGTAATCATAGTCTATTACTTATCTTAGATTAACAGTTCTGAACTTTCTAAGGAATGCAATAATAATTTTCAAATAGAAGTTGTAATAGACTCATTTGAATTCTGGCATAAGTAATTTGGAGTCTGTGTGTACATTTTCCTTAAGCATTCAGAAAGTTTAATATTTTTCTTAATATACTTTTTCTTTCAGAAAGCTATATTTACCTTTTTTTATAGTGCAAAGATGGTATAATTTTTCTTTATTGTTTTATGATTGTGTCGAAAAATACTTTGAGTGGTGTTTACATTTGTATTTCCCTACCATTTCAGAAGAACAAGTTAATATTATTTTAATAATTTTTATATAATTAATGGGGTTTTAATTTATTATTTCTTGATGAACAGATAAAAGCAGCTCAGATTGCAGTAACTGAATAGTCATCATGTCTCGAGCACGGCAGCCCCCACTTGTAACCGGTATCTCTCCCAATGAAGGCATCGCATGGACAAAAGTGACAATTAGAGGAGAAAATTTGGGTACTGGACCTACAGACCTCCTAGGTAAGTTGAAAAAACACCTTTTGGTACTGCAGAAGGTAACACTTCGGATATGATTAGAGATGAATTTTTTTGCTTGATAGAATCTCTGTGGGATGTTATGAGGAATGCCCTTTACACTAATATGCACTTGAATCCATAAATTCAGAGATGCTGCCCAATGTGCAACTAACCAGACTGACTGTACCTTTTTAGATGAACCCTTAATCTGACTCATCATCCTGTGCTGATCATGAAAACGAAGAATGAGTGCTTTTTACAGTGACTAGAAGAGGGTAGACATAATGAGATGCTCCTTTGTTACTTTCTCAGAAACTGAGAATTTCGTCATTGAAATTTTCATGTCAGAAGTGTTTTCAGTGTATTTAGATAGTCACTGGGGATTTTCTCCCAAATTTGCCCTGAACCAGGACATTGCTATGTCTTGAATTAAAGACAGTTTATATGTCTGTAGCGGTTATGATAAAGCAGGTTCAGTGATTTAGCTACACAATATGTGAAGAACCCTTTTCATTACTGTTTTGATTTTTGACATGGTGATTTCATTAGAATCGTCGTAGCTCCTGTGCTGAAGGAGGGGACAAGATCTTTTCACTGATTCTCCTGGCCACAGACCTGGTTCATTACTGCTCTGTTGCTTCCTTTTCGGGCTGAAATGTCTTAGCTTATTTAATTTTTCTGCATGCATCCTTGGCCTTTCTTCTTGCTCTTCAATGAATCTCTTTTACTTTCACTACCAGTTGTGGGGGACACATCTTGGTTGTGTGCAGTGTTCAGGATGTGAATACCCTGTGGCATAACATTATACTTTCACTTTTGTTTTGTATTTCAGCCGTGGAGTTGTTTTCTGTGTAACTCCTACTGAGAATCAAGCTAATGTTTTTGTTGTTCTGCCTACTACAGTTCCATGATTAAATGCATGAGGATTAGTGGTCAGTTTGAGCCTGCCTTCTATGAATTTAAGGTTTTGCCTGCGTGCATCTTGCCTTTGTTCAGTGAATTTCAGCCATTGTGTTATAATATCTACATTATAGTGCATCACTCGGTCTAATAAGTTCTGGCTTGCATTTTCTGGGGTTTATGGTCTTCACGCTCTAATATAATAAATGAATATCATCAGCAAACTTTATAACTTCTTTATCTTGTCATTTATAATTGTACTGAACACAAGTGATCTTGGCATATACCATGTGGAAACTTTCCTCAGTCAAAACGAATAATTTACTGTAACCCTATTTCTATGTTGGTGAGCTATTTATCCATTAGAGGTTTGTATTGTATAGCTCAATCATTTTCTTAAGCCTTTCAAGAAAGACTCAGTAAAAGCTCCTGGAAATCCAAGTTAACTATAACTACTGGAATTTCCCTTTTTTTTTTTTATTGTAAGTTATGCATATGTGTACTTCAGTAGTCATGTTAAATACAATTTGTCTAATTTGTTGTGGAATCATGACTCCTCTGAAGGCCATTGGAATTTTGTTTGGCTTTGCAAGAAAAAATATTTCGCTTCATGGCTGTAAACCAAAGTTCACAAATTCCGTTCATGGCCACCACAATGAGCTTTATGGCCAAGCATAAGCTACTACAGTTTTCCACTCCACTTCAGTTTGCTGTCTCTCAAAAGGAGAAATAGTATTTTCCTGAGCTGCTAGGTGAGATTCCAGTACACTATAGAATTCATATCGAGAAATCTTCAAATAACATAATGATCATGTTAGGGTGAGTATATTTCTGTGTATTTGTGTGGCTGATGTACTTCAATAGCCTCGTTAGTTCATTGGTATGATCCTCTTAGTATGATCAGTGCTATGTTTTTGGAATGAGGACGTGTCCTGATCTGTACCTCGGTATTACAGCTGAGCAGCTGCTGATATTTCTTCTTATATTTCTTTCAGAGTAATATTTGTAACACACAGCTGCTGATAATTTTATGCTTCGAGGTAAAAATAAATAATGCATTGCCTTATTTTCTCCTTAGCTCAGTTGTCTGCTTTCTCCAGAAAGTGACTAAGGCCCCAGATAGGTAAAGATTTCTTTTAATGGTTAAATTAGTCATGTAAATATTCCCTGTTACTTGAATGGAAATACTTGGAAAAGTGAGGCTTTGTAGGCATGAGAGTTAAGCGAGTTTGAGTGAGGTCTTTATAAAGTTTAAAAAGTTTGAGATGCATTAGTGTAAAATGAAAAACAAGAAACTTTTTTTCTGTGTATAAACACAGTGTCACATAATAGAAGAACATTCTTTTGGTTTCATTTAAGAGAGAACCTTCTAGTAATCTCTTTGTATCTTTGAAACCAAATAAACTTTTTATTTGTAACTCTATAGCTCATGGTGCAAAATGTCAAATCCAGGAGGTACCTGTAACATGTGTTTTCATGGTTTAGCTTGTCTTTTAAGACATTTGCAGCTGTATTTTTTAGACATTGTAAAGTTGTCCATATATGAGCTTTACCAAAATCAGAAAGTCTCCATAAGAGTATTACTTATGCCTATTTATAGAAAGGCACATAAATACTGGAAGCTGAGAATGATGTTCTCAGAGATCTTTATACCATGCAACAGATTCAAATTAAGTTTTATTTAAAGGGATGTTTCCTATTTCTGGAGAAAGAAATGTGGTAACTGTGCTATCAAAACTTCTCCCCAACATGCCTTTATATGTTTTAGAAATTGTGTTGTGCCATTACTGTTTCATGTGGTATATAAAATGTTGATAGAGACTTAACTTCCTTTTGCATTTTTAAGATACAGGCAAAGGCCATTTCCTGCCATTTCAAAAGTACTGGACGTTGTATCTTGATGTCTTGAGAGCTTTTGGAACCTCTGATGAGTAGACAATAATTGATACAAGGATCTTCAATCAGTTCCTATAGCTTAAAGTATTGCTAAGTTGAACCACAAATTCAGAAAATACGGGGTGAAAACATCTTTTTGAATTGTTTGGGCAAAGCATTTCAGTTAGTCTTCGTTCCTGTCACAATCTTTTTTCCTTTAGAGAAGATGCTAGCATAAATCTGTAAGAGATGTAATAATATAGCAATATACAATAAGGTTAAATTATTACATATATGTAATATGCATCGTAATATATGGGTTTTTTTCTTTCCCCCATGAAACTAAAACCTGACCTGATTAAAATTTTATGAGCAAATCATATTTGCTCATAAATAAGCAATATATTTTTTCAGTCTTTCTGTGTGTATATCCTATTTCATCTCACTCCCCCCCCTTTTATTCAGAAAGAATATTTAAGAAACAAATCTGTCCTTTCTCAAGTAAAATGAATTTCAGTTGTAATAAGATTCAGTGCCTTTCCATTTTTTTAATTTTTGGATTTCATTTTCAAGATAGTTTTTGGCAGGGAGTAATGCATTTTTATGTCTGACAGCCGTGAAAACTGCCAAATTTCTCTGCTGTGTCATGTCAGAGACTTAAATTGTAAGAGAAAGTAAGTGTGAAGCTTTGGTACTAAGCCACATATGCTGGCCCTTTTCTGTCTCTTAAGTATTTTCTAAATTGGTCAGAGCTTTCTAGAAATTAAAAACAAAAGTCAAGCCAGCAGGGGAGGAACTGCTCTGCCTGACTAATTTATACTCCAGTGCAGCCAACACACTAGTACAGCCTTGTTCTTTTGGACATAAGGAAAAATGTTTCTGGCTAAGGGTGTTATTTAAGAAGAACCTAATGAAGTTGTTCTCCAAATTGATACTGGAGCAGTTAGGATCTTGCCAGCTTTCCAGGACAGCAGAACTCCAGCTACGAATATGGAAATTGTTCTTCTAGATCTGTGAAAACAATCCATCTATTCCAGCATCCAGAGTCCTGATCTGACCAGAACCAGTCGGTTGGTTGATGATTGGTTTGATCAATCAGACCAGTTTGATGTGAAATCTCAGGAAGCCTTGGGCCTTACATTAAGGTGCACTTTGACTCTTAAGTCATGAGAGGTGTTCTTGAACTCTGAAGCTTGTCAGTCTCTTCCAATGAGAAAAGACCTTCTTGTATTTCATAGTTTGTCATCCTTCTTGTGAAAAAGTATTGAAGAGGGAACAGATGAGCATTACATCATTATTCTTTCCTATAACAAGGGCAGTTTATTCATTGGAATCAATCTTGCATTATGGATTTTTTACAGAAGAGGTTGGGATGGAATATTTGTCAATTAATACTACTTCAGCCAAAACAGCCTTCTGTGTCCACTGAAGTACTGCTAAACAAATAATGTTGAAGAAACATTCTTTATTGTAAATATTTTACAGAGAGTCTTTTTTTTTTTTTTTTCTGTGCAAAGTCATATAGACTGAACTTGTGAAAAATTTGCTGTATGCAGCTTGTAAGGGAAGTTTGACAGAAATGCAATACTGAACTGCAGTTCTCCAGTGTCTTCCAGACAGAAAATCTATTGTTCTATGTGAAGTAAAAGTCGCAGTAGCCCAAAAGTGATGGAAGAGGTTAAATGAGTTCCAAACTGCACTGCTTGTGTCTTATGAATTGTCGCTGGGACAAAAGACCTGAAGTCACCTAGGAAACATCTGAAAAATGTATTTGTGATTCCTTTACTGTAATTGACTGTAGGAGACTGGTGAAGGGTTATATATTTATGTAAAACACATGTATCATCATAAATGAATTTGCATTGCAGAATTTCAAGAGATACTTCTATTCACAGAATTATATTGCTTTTTTTTTTTTTCTTTTTCCCAGGTTTAACAATCTGTGGGCACAACTGTCTCCTCACTGCAGAATGGATGTCTGCCAGTAAAATTGTGTGTCGAGTTGGACAGGCTAAAAATGACAAGGGAGACATTATTGTTACTACAAAGTCTGGTGGCAAAGGAACTTCAACTGTTTCCTTCAAACTGCTTAAACCTGAAAAAATAGGTATATTTCTTGTTCAAATCCACATCTATTTTCTTTGCTAAGAAAATCTATGACTGAATGTCTCTTTGTGTGAAATGTATGTTTGGAATGGATCCACCTCCGGACAATTTTCAGTTGTTTAGAAAATGTAGAGTATATAATTAAAATATCCATACATATATAGAGATAGAAACTCAGGGTATAGGTAAAATTATTCCTTTTTCAATATCCTGATAAAATCCTCAGTGATGAATGAAAATTCGCCCTTTATTTTTCTTTATGGAATGGCTCTAAACTTCTGAAATTTTAGAAAACTTAATAACAGATCTAGTAATTAGTCTCAAGTGTAGAGTAGATAAATAGAAAATCTGGACCAGCTCATGAGCTTTACACCTAAATCCTGAGCTGACAGTTAATCCTTTAAAGAAAGTTGAGTCCTCAGTGCCATTTCTTATTTGTAATTCAAACCATCCTGCAAGACAAAGTCTTAAGTATTTCTCATGAGATGCTTAACCATTGAAATTATTTTGCCAAGCAGTCTAGGACCTCTGCTTAACCTAGAATCCAGTCTAAATACCCTGTGGATTGAAAATGTTTCTCTCAGAACCCCTCAATGATGAGCTGGATAGTTATCTTTCCTAACACAAGAGTTCCCACAAGAACTGTTTTAGGCTTTTATTCTCAGCCCTTCAGTGACAGTTAAATAATATGTAATTTCTCCCAAGCTGCACTAATATCTTAATACTAGAAAGATGAAATGTGGAAGCGCAAATGTTATACAGTGGAGCTTTTGGTGATGAGAGAGGAGAATTAATCTTTGAAAATATGGGAAAGTGTGGGGATGCAGTAATTTCTGGTGTTGCATCTGATGGGTATGTTAAAGGAGGGTAAGGCCAAGGGTATGGCTGGCCCAATTTTCAGCTGAGATTCCAGAATGTATTGTGCCTCACCTTTTTGCACTGTCTGTGCTAAGGCACTGGAAGCAAAGTCAGTTCTCTGTCCTTGAAGTCATTTATCTTGGCATGTGGCCAAAGTTCAGTTACCTTTTGAATAGCAAATGGACCAGAAAAGGAATCTTCCCTAAAATATGCAAATGAGAAGACTTTCAATTAATTGCTCTTTTGAAAGTAGCAGATAACAAGGTTTGGACAGAAACCAAAATACTTGCAGGAATGAAAATACTAATACTTTGTGGTCAGGAAATAGCTTCTAATGTACATGAAACTGTGCACTCTGCAAAAGGATAATGTTTGATGCCCAGCCATGAATACCTTTTCAGCAGCTATAATAAAATAATTTGGCATAATTGCATCCAGGTTGTTTTGCCATGTATCTTTCAATATATTACCTAGGCATGCATTTTATATTTATCAGGATTTTTCAAATTAATTCAGTATGTTAGAAGTTGATGGTGCTGGACTGCCCTTGTTGTTTTAAGGATCTGTGCTTTGTTTTCTCTAGGTATCTTGGATCAGTCTGCTGTCTGGGTGGATGAAATGAACTATTATGACATGCGCACTGACAGGAACAAAGGGATTCCCCCCTTGTCCTTACGTCCAGCTAATCCGCTTGGTATTGAGATAGACAAGTGAGTACCAAATGCCTTTAATCCCCTTTTTTAGTGGTTTTCTCTATATGTGTCTTTGTGAATTCCAGGAAAGTTTAATGGTTTGCAGGGCAGTGAAGGATTTAAAAACACATGTATCTATTAGCTGCTAGTATTCTATTTGGTACTCCGAGTTGTTAGTGGACATTGTATCCTGCCTCATAATCCTCTATTTTGAATCATCAATTAGAACTGGAGATAATCCAAAAGACTGATATATTGAACCCCAGTGATGTTTTGATTGTGAGGATTGGTAAATAACCTAAGGCTACAGATTTATACTTGTAGTTACAGAATACCTACTGTTGCATTTGAGTTTCATGGGGCTTTTAAGGATATTAGATTGCTATCTGTTGCTAAAATTGCACTGTAAAATGTGATTTATTATGCCACATCAGCTAGTTTACTTTAATTGAAATACGAATACTGTTTTCCAGCACACAGTCTTCATTACTTTAGTTCTTAAGTGTGGTGGAATTTATGACTTTTTTGTCTGAAATAGTAACTTTATAGTGAATGATAAATGGAATTAGGGGTCTTTAAATGGGACACTCTTCAAACCTGCCCAACTCTTAGAAATAGCATCAGGAATACTTCTCTCAATCAAGATACCAGCTCTACCAAACAAAAGGCTATTTAAAATTAAACTATTACGAAGGTCTCATCTGCTGAATACTCTTGTTCATGAGGGGAAGTGCATTGGGAAAAATCTGCAGTATCCATTGTTACCTTGTTCTGATGAGAAAGCTGCACTTTCCCAAAATCCATATGGAATTTCTAGTGGATCCACACCACCTTCCAGCCTCTGGCTGTGCATTTCTTTCTTAGTTCAAATATATATTTTTCTTTCTTTTCAAAGTACTAACCCAATTTTTTGTAATAGGTTGGAAATTTTATCTGTTAAAGTCTTTTTCTTTGGTGTAACAGATAATTCTTTCATGGTCCTTAGTTTTCCAAACCCTGACAAAATGTGGACCTTCATATTATGGATAGCATTCCAATGTGTTACTAGAAGACTTCTGTCACTCTTCCACTTTCCCTCCCCTTTTTGTAAATTAAAAACATCATAACAATCCATTTTACCAGCAACACAGCAAGTTGCTGTGTGCTACACAGCAACTAGCAGTGAGTGCTTTGTTAGCTGATTCACTTGAGTTGCTACTTATAGTTAAGACATTGTCCATATGATAGATTAAGATTACCATATAGAAGCTTAAACTGCATTAGTTTAGGATTTGCTTAATTTAGAATTATCTATTTGGATGTTTAACATTATTGGTTTTCTATTGAACAAATTTAAAATGTTTCTTCCTGAAAACATTAGAAAATGTGTTACTGAAACTTAAAGCTTTGTTTGAAAATAAATAAATCAGAAACATGTAGATACTAGGAAATAATCTTTTGTAGAGGGAGGGAATTAGGAGATCTTTGGGCAAGCATATCAAGCCTAGTTCATTGTTCTTGATCTCCCAGATTCATTGCAGGAGAAGCAGGAAGATTATGGCAAGCACCAGTTTGAGAGATGTATCACTGAGCAATAAAACAAGTAGTTTTGTGGAGAAATTGAATGGTTACATTGTGCTGAGGGGAAAGAGAGGAAAAGCCTGGTCTGCCCTCATGCTAGGGTTGACAGCACAGTTCTGACTATAGATGAACATTCTGGGTTTAATTAAAGAATGCCTTCTCAATGGAAAATCTTCCATAATTTTCTTGATAAATTGGAGCAATGTGAGATTTATTTTCTATAAAATAAACTTTAATACCATACAGTTTAGCTGAACTCACGATTGCAAATACTTTACATATGGAATGGGTAAATATTGAGAAGTTGTACAAGGTAGTGAAAAAAGGCAATTGTAAACTAAGAAAGAGTGAATACACAAAAAATTAGCAATAACCATTAGTAGATACAGGAATATTTGTCACTAGAAGTGATAGAAGTTGTTAGGATGCTTTAAAATAGAAGACATCCTAATATGATCCTAATAATACTGTTGTGTATGCAGAAAGGATATGTGTATGCAACATTATGGGACTCTCTTTTATTCATACCTTTGGTTTCTTTGAAGGTTTTCTTTAAACATGTGCAAATAGGTATGTATTTTAATTTTGAAGCTGAAGCATTTGGCATTGGTCTGACTTGTTGGGATTTACAACCCTTGCAGCCTGATGGCTGAAAAGGAAGGGAAAGGAGTGCCTTGTGTTGATTATGAAAATAGTGGTAAACAAAAGAAACATTAATCGAGAAACTCAGGGAGAAAAACAGTGAAAAACAGATGTGATAAAATGGAATAGGAATGAAGTATATAGGAGCACACTGATGAGAAGGCAGAGGAAGGTGATTAGACTACAGACTACAAGAGAAAGAAGCCCTCCCTGTAGAAAGTGATTATCAGGTGTTAGCAAATGATACAGAAAAGACAAGCTACAGCATGGGAATGATGTAGGGGTTTTTTTTGAGGGATTTTTTTGTTTTGATTTTTTTTTTTTAATATGGGTTATGCTTGGCTTTAAAAGTTCTTTTTGTGGCTTTTTAAAACATTTTTATAGTACTTTGTCCAATTAAAATCTGTTTTAAAATTAATTGTAGTTTTTGAACCATTCAGGTGGATGCTTTTAAGGTGCTGCAAATGAGGCCTTGAAATAAGAGAAAAAAAGCCCTTGTGCGTAATGAAAAGAGCTTCAGTACAGCAGTTTGCTAAATTATTAGGCATGCACAGAGACAAAAAAAAATTATTCAGACTCAGTAGATAGAAGATTGGAGTTTAATTGGGAGTGACTGAGATTTAGGTGAACAAAAAGTTTGAACTATGAATTAAGGGAAATATGTAATAGTGGGTCTGACATTCTAGTAATAATTAGAATACTGCCTATAGATATATTGTAGGAGTAACATAACTCAGAATATGCACTGAAATTGTCCTTTCATATTCAGATTTTGCAAGGATGCAAAAAAGGCAACAATCTATATACAGTCATCCTCCTGGCTGTTCTTTTGCATAATCAAGATATTTTAAATGTTACATACACAGTCAAGATATTTTAACTCCATGTGTATACATAATGTTCAGGCCATCATCTCACAGCCTGCAGGTTTAGCAAGTAGTAAGTACATGTAATTGCTGGCTGATAAGTTCTTCACATTTTACTAATATTAGTTGCAGTTCCTGTATCATGTAGCTAAGAATCTTACTTGCTTATAAAAAAAATCAATTATATTGTAATGAAACATGAACTTGCTGGTCTGTGTGTTTTGGTGGTGGTGATCCTTAAAGTCACAAATGTATTTGCAGAAGAGTGTTTGCACATGTTTGTTCTCCTCTCTTCCTAAAAGTTGCTCATTCATCTTCTAAAACAGAGAGCTGATCCAGTCAGATACGAGTTTTTTGGCATTGATGTAACTTAGTGACTATTGTGCTTATGCTGTGAGATATTCAATTCCCACAGAAAATAAGTGTTTAAAATACTTAATCTTTGAACTCTGGTTTTTAAGATTTAGTATGGGGTAAAGACTGATACAAAGGTTTCGTGTCCTATCACTACCTTTATGCTCACTTTCAGTTCAGAGCAGGTCTGTGCCATCTTCCTCACCAGGGCGTATTCCTTGCTGTTGTGTTATGCAGATGTAGCCAGGAATCCTTACAGAAACATTGAATCATAGAATCACAGAATTGTTACAGTTGAAGAAGATTTTCAAAGTCATCGATTCTAGCTTTTGACCAATCCCCATCTTGTCAACTGAACCATATCCCGAAGTGCCACGTTCAGCCATTTCTTGAACACCTCCGGGGGCAGTGACTCTACCATCTCCCCTGGGCAGCCCATTCCAATGTCTGATGATCGTTTCAGGAAGAAATTCTTCCTGATGTCCAACCTAAACCTCACCTGGCACAGCCTGAGGCTGTGTCCTTTTGTCCTGTTGCTGGTTCCCTCGGAGAAGAGGCCATCCCCCGCCTGGCTACACCCTCCTCCCAGAGAGCTGTAGAGAGCCTCCTTTTCTCCAGGCTAAACATCCCCAGCTCCCTCACCAGCATCTCAGAGAAGTTAGTCTCTAGACCCCTCACCAGCCCTGTTGCCCTTCTTTGGATGTGCTCCAGCACCTCAATCTTCTTGAGTCGAGGGGCCCAAACTGGACACAG
Organism: Onychostruthus taczanowskii; assembly: GCF_017590055.1. Classification (NCBI taxonomy): domain Eukaryota; kingdom Metazoa; phylum Chordata; class Aves; order Passeriformes; family Passeridae; genus Onychostruthus; species Onychostruthus taczanowskii. The sequence goes on along the minus strand of NW_024501460.1, from coordinate 6,407,169 downwards.
CACTCAAGGTGTGGCCTCACCAGTGCTGAGTACAGGGGGACAGTCACTGCCCCGGTCCTGCTGGCCACGCAAGTGCTGATACAGGCCAGGATGCGCTTGGCTTTCTTGCCCACTGGCTCATGTCAGCCAGCACCCCCTGGTTTTTTTCTGCCAGGCAACTTTACAGCCACTCTGCCCCCAGCCTGTAGCTGCCTGGGGTTGTTGTGACACAAGCAAGATTCAGCCTTGTTGAACCTCATACAGCTAGCTCCAGCCCATCAATCCAGCCTGTCCAGATCCCTCTGCAGAGTCTCCCTATCCTCCAACAGATCAATACTCCTACCCAACTGGTTGTCATGTGCAAACTTAGAGAACACTCGATCTCATTGTCCAGATAATTGATAAAGATACTGAACCAGACTGGCTCCAGTACTGACCCTTGGGGGATCCCAGTAGTGACCATCCAACACCTGGAGGTAACTCCATTCACCACCACTGTCTAGGCATGGCCATCCAGTTTTTAATCTAGAAAAGAGTACACCTGTCCAAGCACTGGGTTGCCAGCTTCTGCAGGCGACATCTTAAACAGATTGCAGGAAGAAAAACAAGTGTGCAGAGTAGTTGTCTCAGTATGAGAAATGCGGAACTTGGTGTGAAAATTCTGACCTTAGCAGCAATGTACTTTGATTGGTTTTAGCAGTTTAGAGCTGTTACAAAAGCAGGTTGGTAACACAAGATCATTCAGAATTTTGTATGGTTCTGGGAGACATTATGTCTCGTAGACACCGGTTAAATATGTTGATGGAAAATTTAGATATACATGATATTTGTGAATGAATTGCTGTTCCAATGTACCACATACTTCCTCCTCCTGCATGATAAGTCCTTGTTTAACTAAGGGTTCCCTGACTCCTCTAACTACTCTGTCAGGCTAAGAAAATTCATTCTCTGCAAAACAGTAACATCAGTCAGACCTAGTGATGGTTAGAAAATTTTTGAGTAGTGTTTGTTGTTTTGCATGTAGCAGAGGTCACTCTGGTGGATCCATCTCGTACATGAAAGCAAAGGCTGACATGCTAAGTACATTCCACATACTTCTGTATCCACCCACTCAATACAGATGCTTCCCTCTTCCCACGCCAGCTTCCAAAACAGTTCGTTCGGGAGAAAGAAACAGATGATCTTGCGCTGCCACCTAATGGTAAACATCAGCTTGCTACCACGAGACAGGAAAAGACTTTCTGGAGGCTGAGATGTTTATTTTTAAATGGCTTGTATGGAAATGCAGTAAATTTCATCATTGAATGTGATGGGCATGTGGAAACTTGATCACAGAGATGCATACAAAAAAATTCTGAAAGCTACAAAAGAGAGTTGCAGTATAGTCCTAGCTTTATGATATCAAAATATAAAGTAGCACTTACTGCTTGTTAGGTTGATACATCAGCTACAGCTACCAGCCTATAATCTCTTAGTAGATTTCTCTTACCACATTCTGCCAGCTCTAAAGTACAGTTGCCACTTTGTTTTCGTATTTCTAATGAACCCAATGCTACTGGGGAGGAATTGCCAGAGTACACCCTTGCCTTGTTGCTGTTGGAGAGACCTTTGTTAACACCTTCTGATTTGTCATGTTTAGTCTACACCAGTGTCCCTTACGCTGATCTTTTTGCATGCATTATTAACACAGTACAGCTGGTACAAAGCCAGCTTCAAGGAGTCTGACTGGTACCAGACAGAGGGGAGAGTGTACAGCAGCTCTAGCTGGAGCTTGTTTATGCTGGTTGCTATTCAGAATCTGTGTTTATTTAAAGTTGTTCCTTTTGACCTTTTGTAAACTCCTGTGGAACTGAGCTTCAAGTTACTTTTTGGTGTCTGTATCTTGCTTTGGGATGTACCTTTAATCTGCAAATATTGTCAGATATGCTGAAATTATTACTATAAGATCCTGAAGTTCTGGGAGCAAAACAAATTTTGCAGAAAAATTGCTACTTAGTAAACTGCGTTCATTGTCATGCTTTGTTAATTAGTATCTGTTGCACTCTGTTGCTATTACTTGGTTGTGACTGCTTGGAGGCTGTGATTACCCATGGAGATTTCCAACTAATCTCTGGAGAACATAAATGCTGTGTATGGACACAAGTTCTGTAGGAGAATTTTTAAGAGCCCATGTGTCCTGTACTGTTAAATTTGGTTTATTGCTATTAGTCTATACAGAACCTGAAGTTTGGAGTAGTGCAAGGAGGGACTTCTATTGATGGGTACAAGTGAATTGAACACCTGTTCTGAATCCAAAGTAAATGTGCATGGCCTTTACATGGAAGCAAGGACCACTACATCTAATGTTGTATGACTCTATTAACTATACTCAACATGTGTTTGATGGAAGTGAAAGTGTATCGTGGCTTGTAACCAAATGTATTTTTATTATACTTCTCATTAATATAACCACAATGTGAGCTCTCAGTTTCTTTTGTATTCAAAATTGTTGCTGAAGCATAAATAAGACTATTTTAAAATGTTAACTATAGGTCTAGTATCAGATCTAGTTCTATTCTAGGTAAAAATAGTCTGCCAAGCAGAAAGTACTAGTATACAAATCCAGTATTTGTACCTTGGCTGAAATTGTAAAGGTAGTGTAATACTTGGGGTTGTCAAGGGTGGTAAGCTTCACTCTTCTTTTTCTGAGGTTTTCTGGATTCAATTTGTGGAGTTCTCAGTTTCTTTTACAGTGATTACTTTTAAATAGTGATTAAGTATTCTTCATGAAGTGATTCTTGTATAATGAGCAAATCAACAGAGAAATGATTTACAGTTTAATTGCATGCCATTGTAATCTAAACTTTTGCTACTGGTTCATCTTCACCCTATAACACTGAAAAGAATAAACCAGAAATACTTTCTCAAGCCTCATATGGGCTTGTTTATAAGTAAACAGTAAGCAAGTTTTCATGAGAAAAAACTTACAAAACCTGACTTACTTAATTTACTAATGGAAGTTAATGAAACAAACTTGTGTGTATGTGGAGTCAGTCTCCTTTTAGATGCATCTGGCCAGACATTCTAGAAATACAATTGCTTTCAGTGTGAGCATTTTAGTGTGCACTTTGTTTTGAAGACAGCTGTAGCAAGTCTGTGTGTAGCAAGCTGTAGCATATCTGTTAGTGGGAAAACTACTGGTAAAATGTACGATAAAAATAGGGGTACTAAACCATACAGTATAACATATTGTTAACATACCTCACACATTCCCATTCATGTTTCTAGTCTGTTGTGACTATGTCTAAAATATGTCTGCACAGATAAAAGCATTGTTAATTTATGGTTTTACACAAGTACATCTGCTGGAAAATAACCTCCTAATAACTTTCCAAGGCAGCCAAGCATCAAACTGAAAAAAATTTCCTTCATTTGTGTCCCTCTGTAGACAAGATTCATTTGCAGTAATTGATTTCAAGTCTATCTTGGTCTTTATACATACATACATATATATATATATATATATACATATATATATATGTATGTATATATTAAAAAATAGTTTCATTTTTCCCCCTAGGAATTGTATAGCTCATGCATAAGCTTAAATTGTCATGCATATCCCTTACAAACCTGCAGTTATGAGTAGCATTTGGTATTGGCATATTTGAGTGGGTGTGCTTTTTGTATTATATCTGTCTCTTTTGGTTTTGGAGAACATACATGGAAATTCGGAAAATATGAGCGAAATTCTGCTTCTGTATTGATTGCATTCACTTAAATAGTGCTTGCACAGAATGTCTAAATCTCTCCCAAAAACTCAAATTTGTTTTCTTGGTTTTGTTTTTTAGCATTAAAAAATGCAGCTGTCCACAAAGATGTCACCATGTGTGGATCAAATATAAATGGTTTTTTGTACAGTTGTACTGTGTATCGCTTGTGAAGTGCTATTCTTCAAGTTCATGTTCCTACTGGGCATTTTTGACTAATTGGAGGGTAAAAGAAAGTATCTTAAATTGTCTTTAAATGAAGAATAAATTGAAACTTCCTTTTAACATCCATCAGCATTTTCTGCTTACTGTCATTCATGAAATTTAAGGTCATTGAAAATCCTGAATCTCACTACTTCTGTCTTAAGTTTTATTTTAACATCATCATTTTTTCATTGAACACAGGCAAATGTTGGGACCCTCATTTTTTCCTGCTGCAGTTGTTTCTCACACTATTTTCCCCGTATCTCTACTTTTCATATCTGTCATCACTTTTCCCTGAATCTCATTTGGGTTTTTTTTTCTGGTTTTTAGAAAGTATTGTTTCATGCCCCTGCTGTAATCAGGTGCTACTGATGAAAGACTTCTGTACCATGTCATTATGTACGTAGGTCCTTTGTACCTGCTGGTGCTAATGGACATTTGGTATGAAAAGAAACTTCCAGGAAACAACTCCTCTCTATATAATTGTACTTTTTAATGTGCCCGCCTTTAGATTTGTTTCACTTAATCTGCTGTTTGCTTTTTGTAATAAAAACAGCTTTAACTATCTTGAAACATGTTTAGATTAGAAAAAACTTAAACTAACAAATCACTGCTTTTGTGTCCATTTAAATGGCTTTCCCTGTGTGTTAAATGTAATTCTTTATAACTGACTCTGTATTGCTACTCCCACCCAAGTTTGCTCTCAAATGCAAAGTATGGCAGATTTTCATTTGCTTACAGTATACTTTGTATAGCAAAGCTCACCTAACTTGTGAGCATCAGAGAGGGACTTCATTGTCTTTTGAGCTGGATGTTGTGATCCAAAAATGAAATAGTAAATTTTTGGAATAGATGAGAATATTTTGCTTGAAAGGGATATAAGTCCATCTAGTCCAACTAACTGACCCATTTAGGGCTGACCACAAGTGAATTTGTTTGCCACAATTAGTCTCTGAAGATGGGATGCAGCTGGTGGTGAAGATGAGAGGAGGGAGTGCACCTGGTGATGTATTGAGTGCAGGGTGGAATGAATATGGCCAAGTGTTGAGTGTGTGTCCAGACTGAGGGATGAAGGTTGTCATGTTTTCATCAAAAAGTGCTTTAAATATTTTTATTATGCAGACTTAAAGTAAATGGAATAAATTTTCTGGATGAGTATCTTAGAAACTACTTATAGTTTTAAAAATGCTGTTGTAGAGAATCTGTTTTCACAAGGAATTGCTCACATGGTTTCTTCATGCATTTGTAAGACTGAATAAAAACTTACAGAACCTGCTGGCTGCCTCTTGAGATAAGTCTGGTATTCCTGTGTTTTGTGTATGGTGAACAAACAGATCAGTGTGTTCTGTTTTGCAAGAGAATTATTTTAACTCAGTATTATACTTTTTCCAGTATTTGTATATAATGGAAGTATATTCTGTGTATCTCCCTTTCATGTTTCTATTACTTCTGCTGCTTAGGAATCAATAGACAATAATTGTGTGAGATCATTTACAAGCTGCCAAAGTTCTGATGTCTTGCCATTTTGAAGTTAAGTAGAAGCACTTTGTACAGACAAAATTTCTGTCTTAAGTTTAATAGTGAAATCAAAATGGTAAAATTAGTTTTGCTTAGAATAGATTTCAGTCTCTCCCAGTCACGTTACATGTGTGTGTAATAGCAGATTTAATTTCAAGGTGCGTTACAAGTTAATGTTCCCATCTTATAGGGAAATGATTTGGTGTTTGTTGTTAGTTTGGGTTTTTTTGTGAATGTTTTAATTGTACAAGGCCTGTTTACAAGGCTATGTCTCACTGAAGAAATGAATATTCATTTTTCAGGGGCAGATTTCCTCAAAAAGATTTAGAGTCACTGTTTCCTGGGATGAGTGCTGATTTCACAAGTGAAAACTTTTCTGCTGCCTGGTACCTGATTGAGAATCATTCAACAACAAGGTTTGTTGCTGTCATATAAGTAATTGTTTTAAATGCAAGTTACTGATGGTATTTCATTATGCAGTAGATGTGTCAATGGTGGTTTATGTGTAAAACAGTCACAATTGTCTCTGGTGTGTCTGCTTGGCCTGAAACATGAATTAACCAGTTTGCTTAATCTGCTTCTGAGAAAGACCTTGTTTTTAACCAGACTTAATTTATGATGGTTGTTTTTTTTTTTTTTTATATTCACAACCCCCAGTGTCAGATGGAAGCTATCTTTCTTCAAACTTTATGAATCAAGAAGTTAGCCTGGCCTTGAGTAGAATCTCCAGGTGTTAAGTCATGAACAGAGACTCAGGTTATAGGCACTGAACAGATTACTAAAATTGTTCGTAACAATTAGGTTGTAGTTAACACTTGTGGAAAATGTTGTAGTACCAGAAGTTGGACAAGCAAGTAGAATCTTTGAGGTAAATCCCTTAAAAATCTTGACAATTAAAATCTTAATTTAGAAATACAGTTCATAGTATGTACTTACATGAATGTATTATATAAATATATTTTTGCATGTATAACTGAATTCCAGAGCTTATATCTGCTATGTCTTCACATAATGCTGGAAGCCATTTTTAATAGAGAAGATGAGCTTCATTTCTTGTTTTCAGCTAGATACTCAGATTGCTATTTTAAAGGGAAATACAACTTTACAAATTGTTTTAGTTTTGTTTCCTACTAGTGGAAGACGTTTTGGGGCTGGGAGGATATTTAGTTTTTAAAGAAACAGCCATTTACTCTGCTTGAGAAATACTTAAATTTCCTCTCAAAATGATGGTACTTTAAAGGGTCAGAATAGCAAGAGAACATGATTACCTAATGCATACACGTACGGTGACAGCACCTTTTGAAATCAAGCAACTAAGAGGAGTTACTCCAAATTAATTCTGTCTGTCAGAATCTGATAACTTTGGGGATCATCAAGTTTTTATTTAAAAAAAAATTACGGGATAATTAAGTGATAAAGAGTAAACAGCTTTTGATGTAGGTCTTTGTAAAAAATTTTCTCGATGTTTGGCCCTTGGACTGTTTCTAGATTGTTGCTCATCCACATGGGCACTGGTGACACTGCCCAGAGAGATGCAGAACAGATCACAAGTGATTGCAGACTGGGGACAACAGTGGAGAATGTGGGAGCCTAGGTATCCCTTTGATTTATATGTGATGGGGAAATCTTCATGTAATAGGGATGTATCCTGTAGATTGACAGATGGCTATACCCCTGGTTTCAAAAGCAGCACTTTTTGCTTCTGTAGCTGGGTCCATGACTAAAGAAAAAAGACTGCTAGTGAGAAATTGAATTAATTTGAAAAAGTGGGGTGGGAGTGTGGGAGCATCTTTGCCAGCAGGTTTGCACTTTGGCGTCAAAAACTTCAAATTCAAACTATCAGGGGATGGTGATAACAGCCTGCAGTAAAATGAAGGGACAGAGTGCTACCTGTGGGTTCAATGACAGCATTAAGAATGCTGTAGGTAATTACAAAACTAGCTTGAAGTGTCTAACCTTAAGTGCCTTTACAGTCATGTGCTGTCTGAGAAAAAAGTAAGAAACAGAACTCCACATGGAATTAGACAAACATACTACTGGAATAAAGTGGGCTAGCTCAGGTAGCAAGAGGCCACCTGAAGAAGATCCCCAGAAAAGAAGAGATGGACTTGACCTTCATGTGAATGACAGCTGGAATAAATGTATGGGACCTGTTGTGGAGCAGGATGGTTGAGATCTTGTTCAGGAGTCTGGAATGGGTGACATTGCAGTGGCATGAGGAAGTGAACAAAATCTTCCTTAAGCAACTTGGAGAACTTTCCAGAGAGCAGACCACGGTTTTTGTAGAAGACTTTAATGTCCTTCATATTTACAGGAGGGGCAGCAATCCCAGGAGGCTTGTGAGGAGTTCTGGGAATGACTTCTAACACAGCTGGAATGTGGGCCTTCAGGGTGCTGCTCTTCTGAGTAGGATTCTTGCAGGCGAGGCAGGGGATGTGATAACCAGTGGCAGCCGTGGCTGTAGTAATTGTGAAATAGTTGAATTCAAGATTCAAAGGGGTGTGGGGAAGGCAAGCAGGAGAGTACACACCTGGGATTGGAAAGCAGTCATATAGAAGACAATCCAGTGTTTGTAAAAGTTGACTGTCTAGTGCAAAGCATCTTCTGAGGTGTATCAGCAGCAATGTTTTAGGTAAGATATGGAGATTATTCTGCTTGGCATTGTTAAAGCTGCAGTTGAAGTGCTCTGCCCAACTATGGCCACTTCTATATGAAAGATGTGAGAGCTGAGCCACAAGCTCAGGAGAGTGTAAATATCTATACAGCTTGAATGAGTTAGGTGCTTTTAGAAGAGAAAAAAGGTTTTTAACACTTTGTCTAGTATCAGCTGAAGTATTTCATCCTGCTGAAAAAATTCCATCATTTTGTGTCTTTGCATGTCGACAGTTTCAAGTAATGATCGCCTCCATCCAATGACATAAAAAGTGTTAATTTGTACTTTTAAATGAAATCTGGAGTTTTTTGCATATTAACTGCATTTATATTGGTTTATAAAATCCAAATCTTAGTGTTGAAGGTCCAAAAGCAGTGTAAAACTCAAGAGGAATAAATGCTCAAAGGGTAGGGTGAATCCAGTTCTGTTTTGAATTTAACTATAAGTATGTTTAAATAAAGAAGCAAAAAACTGTTTTGGTTGCTTTTCTTTTTTTTTCCAATTCAACATATGTAGTCTTAAAAATATTCTGGAATTGTATAAATATCATCCCATATAATTTGTGCTGTTTTTCTGGAAATGCAGCAGTGGTTTAGTTCTTGTCCTCTATGTAACCTTAGCTATTGGAAATGGTAAATGTGTGGTGTACTGACATATTGGTTGTCTTATGTCTGTTTTATCCTTGAAGGATATTCTTTTTAAGAAATCAGTATAACATCCTTTTTACTAATTCTTTTAATCCTGGCAATATCCTGTTAAATAAAAATGAACTATTTTGACATGCTGTGAGATCATCAGGTAACATGAAACAGTGCTTAAAAGGAGAACTGTACAGATTTTCATTATTTTGAAAATGCTGCTGGTAAGTTCTTCACATGTGCCCAAGTGGAACAATCCAGGTAATGAGTAATGTTATTTCTGTCCAGCAGATGGAAACAGAAAATTAGGCAAAATTTTGTGACATCATCAGTATAAAAGGAAAAGTGCTTTTAAGTGTACCAGTGTGCTTTGTCTCCCTGCAGGTGTGATAGCCTTCTCATTGCCTGGGCTAAAACGTGGTTTATTCTCTTAATGTGTCCTTTTGTACTAACTCTTATTTTAAAATGGCCAGAATATTGATGGAATTGTCTTATGTCTTAGTTTTCTACTTCCTTGATCCCTCTCCTCACAGAGTTGTAGTGCAGTTTTTTGTTTCATTTTTTTCTTTTTTGTATTAGGCAGATAGCTTTGACTGGCAGCTCAGAAGAACGACTTTAGGGATGAAAATAATGTGCTATATTTGTATTTCTGAGCTTGTTCATGGTGGTGTTTTTATAGTTAATCAAGCAATATAATTACTGAGGTCGTATTAATCATCATCAACCAAAAAAATATATACAAATAATGAAGATTTATTCACAATATAAGGCTTTTCAATTAATTGCAGGTGCTTGCAAAAAATAAAGATGTGAAATCAAATGTAAACTGGCAAAAATGAAGCAATATTAGGAAAATCAGATAAAAAAGAAAGCTACCATACCAACAGCAGTGAGTTGGCAATTGATATTGCCTTATGAAGTGTCTTTCAAAAATATTTCAGCAGATTGCATATAAAAACCATACCTTCATGAAGCTTGAATCTGTTTAGCTTTTCTTTTTGTTTGCACTAATATTGTATTCAATTCTGAACTGTATGTCCAAACCAACATAAAAATATTGAATGAATTCAGAAAAAAAAGTGAGAAAGGATTGTGAGTAAAGCTGCAGAATTTAACAAATGTCATTATTTAAGAGACTTGTAACATCTCACTTGTTAATCTACTGTGTACTATGTGTGGTGAATTCTATTTAATATAGTACAGATAGTTAGAAGAAGAATCTTGACCATCACAAGTGAAGATCTCTTCCATCACAAGTGATAGAATCCCTCTATTTGGGGTTGAAACTAAAATACTGAAGTCTTTGGACTAAGAATCAAGTCTCATTATTGAAATGCACACTCATTAGCAATTATTTTGCCCCTAGTAGTTGTTCTGAAAGTAAGTGGCTTTATTTTCCAAGTAGCTTGTTCTGTTTATTTATTAGATGACCTTATTGTTTGAATGTCTCTGAGGTTTTCTTGTTTGTTTTCAGCTTTGATCAGCTCAAAACAGCTGTTGTGAATTTGAAGAAACAAGCCAATAAGAAAAATGAAGGGAGTCTAGCTTATGTCAAAGGAGGTCTCAGCACATTTTTTGAAGCACAGGATGCTCTGTCAGGTAAAGATGCTTTGCACTTACTAGGTACAAGAAAGAAAATATGTGCATGTATGATTGAATATAATACCAAAAATACTGTTTCTCTTCATGATCTGTACCAAAACTGAATAATGAGCCCAAAATCTGTGCTGTGTTGGTCACAAGCTAGAACTGGCTAAGTCATTGATGTGGTTTATTTGCAAAAGATGTCACCAACTGTATGTTACAGGAATTAAAGGCATTTGATCAAATTGCCTAGACCACAAATGCAAGAAAGAGAAGTGTTAAACTGGAGTTAAGATGGCTTGGAAACTGTAGCAACAGAAAACTTTTGATTTTATGATGCCTTATCCAATAGTCAAATTGTAATATTTATATGAATATCCAGACACTTGTTACTTTGGGAAATCAGAGCCTTTGTGTTCTGCTTGCCATTGGGAGAATGCAGCATAGTAGTGAGATTGTAATTGTCATTTATATATACATGTTTATTGTATATAGACACACAGAGACACTCTTAAAGCATTAAATGTCTCACAGGTCAAACCTCATTGTGGGCCCCTGTAGTCCTGTCTAGTGAGGCTCTGGTCTGGGTGAGACAGCAACAGGAAACCATCCCCAGTAGGCTTGTCATTTACCACTATGCTGATTATCCATCCTGGTCATTGGCCCCTTTGGCCAAAATCTAACAAGGTTCAATAACAAAAGTATTAAAGAATTTAGCAGAAAATCTAAAGAATGTGGTGGTAGTCATAGGAAAATACTCTAAGGAGAACTGTTACTTGGTATTGTTTCACCTTTTTAAGCTGAGTTTTCATTAAATGCTAGGAAAAATAATAGGCTTTCCTTGTACTTCTTATATCTTGGAAATACTGAAATCCTGTTTTGTTTTTTTTTAATTGTCTCAAGCATAATCCAAAATAAAGATTGAAATGTGGCTTGTTTTGCACAACCAAATTTCCTTTGCATAAGGAGTATCACATACTCTAAAAAACTGAGTTCTGTTTTCAAGAAATTGCTGCTATGGATAAAAAGTAGTGCTAACAGTGTTACGTTGTAAGGTTATTTTTTGGATCAGCAAATACTTAGCAGGATTTGAAGAAGGATAAGGCAAACCATAAATGTGAGGTTTTAGAAAAGCTGAGCACAACTGAGTAATTTAGTTTTGTTCCACCTCTTAGTAGCATTTTGCCTGTGGAGACTGATTTTCCGATAAATGAGGAGGTCAACAAGCAAGTAGTAATATGAGAAATATTAATAAAATCATGGTAGGGAAAGCAACCTTGTTTATGTTATTAACTACTATAGTCTCAATTGAAAAAAAATGTAAGCTGTAATATTGGTTTGTGGCTTTTACCTTTATCAGTGTTATTTTTACCTAAAATCAGGGTTTATCAGTGCAGTCCTTTAGCTAAATTATGAGCTTAAATTTGGGATGACTCAAGTGGCTCTTGGTGTCACTTTTTGTCTGTAACCAAAATGGCTTGGCTTTGTCCTCTCCTCATTGATCTCCCTTTAGTGCTCAAAAGGAAGCAGACTTTCAGCCTATACAGTGAATTAAAGTGGTATAATGGAAGAAGGGCCTTAATGCTCTTGTAAAAGAAAATTATAGACTTAAAGCCTCACTCTTATAAATTCAAAACTGTAACAATGAAGTTCAAAGGCAGCATCAATATAATACTTAGTTTTTAAATTCGGAACCCAAATTCTTAATGAGGATGCAGTACAGGTCACAGCTCTCTTCTGTAGCATTTTAATAGACATTTCTCTGTTGAAGTGTTATCCTAAGTGCATGTGCAGAAGGGTTTTTACTTCTTTTCAGTCAATAAACCCACTCTTTTATTGCATATGAATTTCAGTTTTGAATGCAGAGCTACATATTTGCCTGTTCTTCCTCCTTATGCAGGATATTTTTGAGAGAGTATATTTGGAAAAATGGCATAGCTTTTTAAGGACTTGAACTTGTGATAGGTACAATCAGCTGTTAAATTGGATGTTGATTCCAGTAGCAAGAAAAAAAAAAGACTTATTTGGTGCCATCATCCAGCCCTACTGCTAGATGTCAAAGGTTTTTCCAGAACATTTGATCACTACAGCTTTCTCAGATGAAAAATGCTGAGAATTAAGAGTAAGCATTATTAACATTGTTCTAGAGAAACAGCTCAGATGAAGATTTTAGAAAACCAACAAAAACAACAACAAACCACCAAACAAAAACCCCCAAGCAAACAACCCCCCATTAATTCTTCATTATGCAGTTATCAAATTCAAGCTTTTTAACAGAAGAACGTTAAATTAAAAATATAATCTGGCTAGACAGTGATTGTGCAAGATGATGTGATGGCACTTTTCTGCCCTTACACATCTAAGGGTGAATTTTTATGTCTTATTTTCTTCTTTAAAAAGTGCAACTGGAATTTGTATGCATTTCAAGAAAGCTGAAGTGAGTAGTAGTTTATATTTGAAAGCTGAACAATTGTTTCAGCACAAACTCTTAAGGATATAGCCATTGTTCTGCAAACTTTTATTTGGTGCTGAGCATACAACTGTCACAGATGAAAAGTGACTTAAGGGAAACCCTTACTGAATACATTTTTTCTGTGTTCCAATATGATTTAAATTTTCTGAGTTGGTTCATTTTGTTTAAATATTTTTTAACTCTCTTGCTTTAGGAAGATTTCTAAAATCTAATTTATTTTCTAAATGTAGGGTTTTTTGAGGGCAAAAATTTAGACTCTCAATATTCCCTTTCAGATGTCTTAGAACACGTCTTGTAACGCCAGTGGTTATGCTTCATAAACTGCAGGTCTGTTGCACTGTAGTTATAGAATGGAGCTACTTGTGAGCAGTTATTTCTCTTAAGTCTCCCTGCATTAGTACAGGATAACTTTTCATGGGAGGATCACATTAGGAGGTATAATGCTTGCCCAGTTACTTCATACTCCTCTACAGCTTTTATACATGTTTTTTAAAACTCATATACATTTAACAATGTTTATTGCAAATCTATATTTACCTTGATTAAGGAAATCTGAATCACTGATTATTGTGCAGCTTGTTTCATTAGTTAGGACCAGTAAGTTCTGTCTGATCTTAAGTGTACTATCGGACTCTATTACACATTTAAACGACTATTAATATTTTCATAAATAAGCAATGGAAAGCATAAAAAGCAGTCCTAAGATGTTTATTGTATTTTGTGATTTAGAGGCTGTTTGCTGAGAAAATAAGAGCTCAAATAGACCAGAACACATTCTTGTTTGGTTTAATTTCTGGGAAAATAGAATAGCCTTATCAGATCCCCATGTCTCTCTGGCTGTTAGCTTGGCTGACAGTTTGACAGTGACTCTGCAGAGGAGATGTTCAACAGGAAGTTTGTTTCGTCAGCTGAAGGGAGCTGTAAACTGAGCTGAGGGGAGCAAGGTTTATCTCAACTTGACCTACTTGTCAGTGTCAGGGAGTTCAGCTGGTTCATTTCCTGTAATTCTAAGTGCAACCTAGAAAGTAGCATTCCTAAAAGGGTGGCTGTTTATGTGTTTGTAGTTCAGACGTATTTTACCGTCACAAGCAAGTCAGGTCCCACACAGAAGTTGTTAGGAAAGTTAGCAAATTAATTTTCTTTCAGTGTGTTTTTTTCTGAAATGCTCTTTGCAATGAACCTAAGGCTGCAGTTTTTTCTTATTTAAATGACAGGAAAAATATAGGGAAATGACTACTTCAGATTCTCACACAAAAACATGTAAGTACGACATCTCTGTTGGCAGGTAAAGAAGATGCTGTAATGCCTTTAAAACACAGATATCATGGGCAAATTTGAGGTTTAGATTTGGCTCTCTAGTTTGCCATGGCTACAGTTTTTTTGCAGTTACAACTACAAACACATTTTTTATGATTTTCAGGAAGAAGTCTGTACAAAAGAAGCACTACTGGCTATTACAGCACTGTTCCTTTTTTCCGTTACCTACTCCTGTTCAGATATGTGGTCTGTGGGAATACCTGCATGATAGGGACCTTGGACTATAGTTGGCCTTTTGTCTTCTACCTTCCTTAATACATGAGCTAGGATGGTATGGCTTAAATGACCTGGCTGAAATGATCCTAATCTGGCCAATACCTGGGGTTTTTTATTTAGTTTAGGTTTTTTCTTCCAGTAGACTATTTTTACAGTTCATTCCCTAAGGCTCATTCTAGTATGAGCATGTTAGTGATCCAGGGTTGGATTCAGGTTGAATAAGTCTGTGCTGCTGCCATTATGTCTGTTAAATTCATTTTCTCCTAAAGTAATACAAAAAATATCTCCTGAACTATATTCAATTCTGAGTCAGACTGGGAAGCTGAGAAGCTAAAAACTGATGCTAGTCTGTAATAAATGTATCCCTTCACTTCAAACTTTTGAGGAATTTTGTTGTATTTGAATTTAAAGAGGTTATATAGAGCCAGCCAAATTTTTCATTAGTGATTCTGTTGATAAATAATTTTGAAATGGTTTTCTTTTTTCCAATTAAATGTTAGTGCATGACTGTTTTTGCTTGGTAACATGGGATTGGGATGGTATACCAGGTTTTGCTGTTGTCACATTGCTGTTTTGTAACAAATCTAATTCACACTTTTGCTTTACTTTACTCTCATGTATTTTTTTCAAATAGTATGGATTTTTCATAAACCTATGAATTTGAGTAAATCCAATTCAAATATATGATTGCTGCCTAAGTGTTGTGCAGGTGACTTGAAATGTCTGGAATAGCTCTGTTTCTAATTCTCTGTGCGATCTGTGTCTATTAATGTTATCCTCTTCCTCCTACTTCAAGTGGTAGAATATTGTCTTTTCAGGGTGAGAGCAGTCTGCTGTTACAGCTAGTGATTTTAAAGATGATAATTTGTAGACTATAAGAAAGAATAGGGCCATGGAAACAAGCTGGCAAGAATAAAAAAATGATACTGCATGTATCAGATACATATCTGAGAGCATATCAGTCACTTCAGAGTAGCAGTTCCTCTGCATATGTGTGCCCTATAGCAGGTGCAAGTTACATTATTTCAAGGTAAGAATTATAATCATGTCTCCATGTAGTCATCATGAAGCAATAGCTGATGTGCTCTCTGCTCACTGTCTAGCTTTCCAAGTGGATCCTCCTATCTGAATACTTGAATCATCTTTGTGCTACCTTTACAGGCAGAAACTGAATGAGAAGGATAAGTACTATCATTGCTTCATATTTTTCCTTACATTTATAGGCCTCCTCAGCATTCAGAATGAAAAAAATAGATGTGCTAAATTAGGCATTCTAAAAATAATAATAAAAAATAGCCATGCTAAATAAAACTTAATTTAATTTTGCTTGTTGAAAACTTGTGTTCTGATCTTTCAGTACTAGGTAACAAGAGGGACGTTAAAATGAGAAATGTATTCTAAGAGAAAGATGACCTGACAAAGGGGTGCCATAAAGTATGTATGTGGTGGTAGATAGTTTAGTCTTGGGTGAATACTTCCTCTTCATGCAGTTCTTACAGTCAATTTTTGTAGCATACCAATTGTTACCTTAATGCAGTTTTATAAAATCAAAAGTTATCACAATTGATAAAAGGCTCAAACATTCCTTTGGTGCAGGTCCCAGCATGGTATAGTGTAGGGAGTTGGGTTTTTTTCTTGTCTCAAGCAAGAGAAATTTTGATTAGAAAACATGGGAAACGGCAGCAATTGTCACAGGTCATAGTGAAAATTCTCTGCCCAAGTTCTGCTTTCATGCTGGCTGCTCATGTATCTTCTTCATCAGTTACTGTTTTAGAGATGTGAGCTAATTGCTGGCAGAATTTCTTCAAAGGGATGTAGCTTTGACAGCTTATAGTTACTGTGTGGCTGTCATATTTTATGAACTTGGGTATTTTTCAGGTAGGTTAACTCTTCAGTTTGAATTTGAAAAATAGTAAAGCATATAGAAAGAGAAACATGTTTTGCAATTGCAGTTTTCAAACAGCTAATTCTGCAATTGATTGCAAGTGTGCAAAAAAGTTACCTGTGATTAAATTTAATCCAGGCTTATCCTGCAAGCCATAAAACCACCTTAATTTCATGCTACTTTCTTCCATTTTGATTTCCATACCACCTTTTAAATACAACATTTAAAAGCTACTTTTGTTTTTACTATTTTTACCTTTCAGAGATGCAGAAAGTTAGCACCAGTAAAGAGAGAATAGCATTTTCTGTACTGTTTAAATCTGAAGTGTTCTGGCAAAGGCCTGGATCCAGTCCTGGAATTTTTAGTGCATCCATAGGCAGAATAATAAGCCACATTTTCCTGTCTGTTTCCAAGATATTTGCCAGAAATATCAGACTTGCTTTAATATAAGTCCATCTGAGAACAAGTTGTCTGGTCTCATGTTTTTAGACTAAAATTTTTGTGATTTATATATCAATAAAGCCTCCCTTCCTAGCACTGTGCTTCAATTACCTTAAAATATCATGTTAAGTCTGTCCATTTTCTTCGATTTTTTCCTCTGTGTTGGGTAAACAAGCTTGAAAAAGTAAATGCTAGAGAAGCAAAACACAAAAAGACAACTTAAGACAATACTGCATTTCATTCAATATTGTGTCATTTTTGCTAGGATTAATAATGTTTACCAAAATAAAGCTGAGTTTGCTATGCCAATACAAAAATATCTAGAATTCTCATGGGGCACTGCAGGAATGACCAAACCAAACTAGACTTAGCACTATTAACTAATGGCCAAAGGAAAAAAAAATACTTCTTTTTTTTTTTTTTTCTAGATTTTCATAGAGTAATGTGTTAGGAGCTCTGTTAGTGGCATGCTGTCTTTATTGCTTTCCTCTTTATATGCAGCCATGCCGTCCTGTTAAATCCATTCAGAACAGTTTTTACCTTACATAGGGATGCTCTCCTCATCAATGACCTTCTTATATTTTGCTAAAATTACAAAAAATTGTTAGTCTTCCAATAAAGGAAACCTAAGGCATTTTTATTCATGCATAAGGCATGAATCCTGGCAATGTTCTAATGTGTTCTTGGTTCCTCCATTATTGTTCTTTGGTGCCAGGTTCTTAGTTACCCACATCCGGTCTTCTTAAATGCTTTTCTGTCAGCCTTGCGCTTCTTGTATTTTTCCCCCTCCTGATTTCTGCATCTGACTAAAAGGATGTGATTTATTTCAAGTACTTTTTTCTTTAACCGAGATTCTACGACATGAGTAAGATTTTCAAATGCCAAATGCATTTCTAACCATCCTTTAGTCAGAAAATGGTAGAAGATGTTCATATGTGTTGCTTTGAGCTGAGAGGCTGAGGAACTTTTGAGAATGCCATGCCTGGTGTCTATCTCAAAATACCTTTTAAAAATATCTAATGAGGCAATCAAGTGTGAAATTTGCAAATCAAAAGCTGCATGATCCCGGCAAGTGTGGTTTAACTTACTAGATTCATGGTTACCATAAATCTAACAAAAAGCCCCATAGCCTTTCTTAGATTAAATAAGATTATTTTCAACACAAGTAGCAATGAATTAATTGCAGTTTATTTTAATACAAGGCCTGTATTATGGCTTATTTGCCAGATTAAACCTTGCATGTGTTCTGGTATATTTAGCTGCAGTTAGAGGTTGTGAGTTTTGAACTTAGTTTATTCACTATTATTAATCAGTTTCTGCCTGCAGCTGTGGAGTTTGCAAGCCTTTAAATATCCTGACTTAGCTAGGAAATGTGAACACTTACTGGCAAAGATGATACAAAATACAATTAATTAGCTGGCCTTAGCTGAGGCATCCAGATGTAGCCTTTCCTCATTTTTATTTACTGTATGCTTCTTTCAGTAAAGCTCCTAAAAATAACAAACAGATTCTGCTGGTTTTCCAGCTGCTTTTCTAACTTGTATAGTTTGTGTCAGGTAAATCCAGGGTAAGTGGCAGCTCAAGAAAAATCCCATCCATCCTTTACTTCAAGCCTTCAAAGACCTAAAATTGTCTCCTTACTCTTATTGCAGCCAGTGATGAGTTGAGAGTAAGAAGTTGCATTTGAAGGTAATCCTAAGTACTGGTAGTGGGGAAAGAACAGGATGTCTTTTCACCTTCCCTTGGCCGTACGCTCCTTTGCTTATACTGCAGTGCTGCCACTGAGGCAAGCTCACTGGTCAGTAAAGCAACATTTCTTCCTTGGTGAGTTGGTTTTGCACCAAATTATCTCACTGCAGCTGCCCTGCAGCTGTGTGATTGCTAGATCCAGCAAAAGGAAGCACTTTGGGTACAGGAGAACAGGGGTTGTCCCAAACAGTATCATCCCACTATTAGATGGATTTAGTGCTTTAAGAGAAAAAAATAACTTGAGTGTCTCTAGATCCCTTTCAAAAATGAGGTCTACAGATACTTTTCATGACTGCATATAGTTTGGCTTGTCTAAACTTTTAAATCAACGACTTTTTGTCTGGTCTTCATGGAAGGAACATGCACTTTCAAAATCATTTGATGCAGATGGAGTAAGCTCAGACTTTATCAGGAAGCTTTTTTCACTGTGGAAACTTAAGACATTTTTTTTCTTTTGTAACTCAGCCTTGGAACACAATGAATGTGTTCTCTATTGCTAAATCAGAATATGATGTGTAAAAATAACTACAGTAAACAAAGTAGCTTAAACGTGTAGAAGGAAATATTACAAATTTATTGTGTGAACACAGAGTAATTTAAGTAGGTTTAGACTTTACAGAATGTCCTAAAATACCTTATTTCAGACAATGGTTCAAAAACGCCTTTTTTTTATACTGCTAGTTACGTATGCTTAATATCCCTTTATCTGTACTCTGCAATGTTTTCCATGTTTCTGAAACTCAACACCTTGGTTTTTTGTTGTTTTTTTTTTGCCCGGCTGGCATACTTTTCTCTGTCTGCAAGTGCATTTTGAATTGACTTAATAGGACTATTCTTCCTGGATTCCCAACATCAAAATTTTTGAACTAAGATTCTTGAATACTGTTTTCCAGGTTGCTATGCACAATAGCATATTTCACAATGAATAGCATTCTTTTCACAATGTGAAAAGAAATTGCTTTCTGCCTTCTAAAAGGAAGAGGAGGGAATAGTATATTGCTATTGTATGTTCTTTTATGAACAAGATGGGAAAGAGAATTGTTTTGGAAAGATGTATTTTAACTTTCAGCAACTGGTTAAAGTTCATGATATTTTAATTTTAATATCATCGTAATTTCTAAATAAGCTGCCTTTATAATAAGAAGCTACATTTTGAGATTTTTTGAAGGTTCTAACATGGTAGATAGTGCTCTTCCAAAACTTATGTACAAGAAAGAAGTCCTCATCATGTTTTACCTTTTGTTGCCAGTATGTATGCTTTGATAGATGTTTAGATATTACAGTTCACTTTTGGAAATGCTTAGGTGTGCCCCCTTCAGAAGCTGTGTGATAATGCATTGGTCAGCAATTAATGGTATGTAATTAAAGGTTCCAAAATGCTAAATTTTAAAAACCTCTGAGGCAGTATGTAACTTAGACTTTAATCCACATCTATTTTTAAAGTATCTTTCAAAAGCATGTTTCATAGAATGATTTCAAGATATGTGAATTGAAATCATTACAGCTTGATGTGATTCCAATAGTACTTGCAACATTTGGCTTTAAAATGTTTATGTTGTGGTTGCTGTTCTGCTGAACTTGCTTTTCAGTATGTAAAGTTAATTGCACTACAATAATTGACTACCTCTGACTGAAAATGATATATAGAAGTGGAGTCATGTCAGTAGAGCCACTAATGCTTTTGTTATAAAATTGTAGAAGTATTCTTGTTGGCAAGTGCTGTCCCCATTGTACACAAAATACGTGCGACAGATAACAACACACCATCTTTTAAGATAGATAGATCTTAAAATAGATCTCTTAGTCCTTAAAATGTACAGGAATCTGTCAGTTTTAGTTCATTTCATTTCAGGGTTGATTATCTTAAGAAATATGGTGTCCTAATTAGATCTTTTTCCCCTCTGATAACTTTAAGAACGAAAATAGAGTTGCTCTTGTATTTTCATGAAAGCAAGGCTTCCTGTAATTCTTTGTGTAGGATCAAGGGATGGAAGGGTCGAATTTGGATGTTTGAGAATAATGTATTTTTCCTTCTTTTTTCTCTCTTTTTTTTTTTTTTTTTTTTTTTTTTTAAATTATACATTGGCCTTACTCACCTGTCTCCTCTATTTTCCCCCAATGAAAATTGCTCCTTTGAAAGAGGCTGGAGACTATAACGGGCCATCCTGTTTCAGGATCACTCCTTGCAGTAGGACTGAGGCCCCAGGGTTCCTGTCCTTATTCAGTTGTTAGCTTGCATCTACATGGCATGGGCAAGTAGGGATGGCACTGGAGAGGGAACCAGTTGGCAATGACATCTCTGTATGCATGGTATGGGCAGTTTATGGCAATATTTCATACCTAGTTCAAATTTCACCCAGTGGATTGAATTCCAGATATCTCTTTCAGCACCTCCGGTGTAGTCTTGGGGAGCTTCTTCTAATGTTGTTTCACCTTAAAAGAATCCAGCTGAGGAGCTCAGTTTGCTCTGCCATACAAACCAGAGCAAGATAAGCTGGAATAGTTGAAAAGCTGCTTTCAGAAGTGTATCTGTGTTTTGAACTAAAATACATCATTACTTGCTTTTTTCAAAGCAATGGGTATCACTGTTTTCAGGAGTAGCTTAGCTTTACTCCATTCTACTGAGAACCAGCGGAAAGCAGTAGGAGGTTTTTTTAAGCCTCAAATATATCTAAAGCAATAGGAGCTGATGGCTATTTGATTGAGCAGATTTTGCATGTTATCAGATTAAAAACCTGAAAGGAAAATCATATTTTATATGTGCTGCATATATAGAGGAATAATACTTTAAAAGAGAGAAATACTGGTTTGTGCTGGTTATGCTGAACAGTAGAAGAGGGAAGGAGGGCTCTGTGATAGAGGGGAAGTAGAAGAAAGGACTATCTACACTACATTCACTGTTCGTATTTTTGGAGTAAGATAGTGTCATTAGGCTGTGCTGGTAAGTCTCCCCCTCCCTGCAAAAGATATTAGAGTAAATTATAGTAAAATAATAAATTAGTGCTGGCACTGTGCATTTCCACCTCCATTAGTAATGCCACACAGAAATAAGAGTTCAGAATTTTGGCATTTTAGGACAGGAGAAAAATAGCATCTTAAAAAAATAAAGCATAATTTAAAAAAAAAATAAACCCCTCTCTGTTTTCCTGTTGTTTTGAGCAAAATCACACAGAAAGATTGTGATAATGGTTAATCCTTCAAGAAACTTTAAAATTGTATTTAGGAGTGCCTTTTTATAGATGAAAAGAAGTGATGGGGGAATGTTGTAGCACTTGATTTTGGCATTATCCAGATTCCAAGTGACTCCCTTTCTATCCTTAAATTATTGCTGATTTCTTTTTTGTGACATCAGTGACTTACAAAGCAGAAGTATTATATGTTTAAATGGTACTTTTCAAAATACAAATTTTAATTAATACCTGTACAAGATGGCTAATTTAGATTATAATAACTAATAGATTATTCTGTCCATATGTTTGTGGATTTTTTCCTTAAGCATTACTGTCTTGTTCAAGAAGATACAGGAAGTCTATGTCAAAGTAATGGTTAAAATTCTAGTGTCTGGCTCTAAGCCCTGTCTTCCACTAGGCTCTGCTGCCATGAAACATGTTTGTATTTTTTTTGTGTCTAAAGAGAAAAATAACACTTTATTTTTAATTTTTAAAATGTTTAAAAGTGTCACTTTGATGTAATGTGTTCCCGCCTATTAAAATGTTCTGCATTTTAACTAGACTCTTTATTCTAGCAATCCATCAAAAACTGGAAGCGGATGGAACGGAAAAAGTAGAAGGATCCATGACGCAAAAACTGGAGAATGTACTGAACAGTAAGTTTTGTCCTTCCAGCAGCAACTATTTATGGACTTTGGACTTTCTAACAGGCTTTAATATTTTCCTAGAAATACTGCAGAAAGCAGAAAACAGTCTCTCATCCCTTCCCTATTTGGTGATAGTGGTTCCAAGGTGTGATAATGCATCTTTTGAAATAAGTAGAAGCGGTTGTCACGACTTTTGGCAGTGTTTGTGGTAACAAAGCAAATAAAAATCAAAATAAAGATGCTCTAAAGTGTTTACTTTAGATTAATATTGGTTGGCTTGCGATTTTGAGTGGATGAGGAAAACAGAGGAACTACGTGGATAGAAGTGTAGAAGGATAATCGGAGCTAAATACCAGGATTGTGAGATGTTCAAGCAAGGCAGAAAAAAACCCAGTTATAAGATATTTGCAGTAGCAAGGTCCTATTGACCAGATATTTTCCACTTAGTGTGGTGGTATTTATACTATTTGGCATGAGCATTCTTTCTAGAAACCATGAAAAGCAGTCAGTTTTCTTTTTCTCTGTATTAGCTGTAAGGTTGTATTGAGAGATGTAGCTTAAATTTGCTGCAGTTTGGTATGTGTTTCATCAGATCAAAAAAGTTCCTTTTTTTTTTAAATTCTGGGACTTCTGCCAAGATAATTTTACTTTGTTTCATTGTGATTTTTTTCACAGAGGAAGGGATGTTTCCCTTAGTGCTGTATCAATAAGCAGGAATGACATGCAGATAGCTGACTCAGTGTTGGAAAGTCTGACTGTGTTTTATGAAATCAAGAAAGTGACATGGAAGTTCACTGTTTTTCTTCTCTTGTATGAAGAAAGCAGTGACTGTATGTGTGTTTGTGTGGGGAGCACAAAGAAAGCAGGGGGTTTTGTGAACAGCTCTAGCCCTTTTCAGTAGGGATTCCTTGATGCTCACAATAAAGGTGTAGTTTGAACATTGTTATTCCCTCATCTTGATGCCTGAAATGAAAAAAAAACAAACTGCAAAAAATTTTTTAAATCACCAAGAAACACCGCATCAAGCCTCACACCTCTATATAAAGACTGTAGCATGTGTCTGTGTGCAGAATATTTGGTACATCTAGGTAGGAGAAAAAGAAGCATTTGTTGAAATTTTCCAGTGCAATCCTCAGTGCTCTGTATTTAGGCCATGTCATGCACCAAGCACAGATTCCTTGGGGAGAACTTTCCCTTGTACTAAATTGTGTAACGTATTTTAAATAAAAAAGCAAAAATTTAGGTCTGTGTTATTTTCCTGTATACGCTAATATAAGACAAATTTACCTATAATATATAATTACTGGTTCATTTGATAAACGGTGGCTGAACTCTGTATGTAGACAATGCAAGCTGTCTTTTTCAAGCTGGAACGGTGGAGGAACTTGTGCCAGACACTTCAGAGTGGTTTGAAGTTTGGCTCTGCTATGAAAAGAATTGGCTGCTTTTCCTCACGATGCTTTGCAAGTCATGATGGGTGGGAGGCAGGGAAGTAGGAATACAAGGATTTAAAAAGAGTAAATAATATTATGCAAAGTAGTTTAGGATCAAAGCTTTGTTTCTTGCCTGACCATTGAAATGCTTCCATAATCCATAAGTAGCAGGGACTGCTTTCAAAGATTACTTTAATTCTGTAGTTGAATTATGCATTTTATGGACTGTAGGTCCATGTTTTGAGAGACAACTGCTGTTGTGTGAGCTTGGTTACAAACCCTTAAAAATGAGCATGTTTTCCACAGCATCTGAATGTGTGTTAAGAGGGTTCCAAATTCTTGAATTGAAGTGGCATGGGATAGTAAAAGAACAGTTTGGTGTTTTAGCTGGAATTATAGATGTTTGGAATTTTTGCTCAATTTAATTGCTAAACAAGCTGTTAAATTGTTTATTAAAAACATACAGTACCTTATAATTAATTTAATGAAGAATTGTATATTAAAGGAGGCAAATCAAATTCCATTATGTATGGTTTTTGTCAGGCTCTAAGACAATTGTTGAATAACTAGAGATTTATTTTGAAGTAAAAAAATTCATGTGCTGTAGATGAATCATCCATTTTGAAAACATAATTAGTCAGTATAAGAACTGGAACTTTATCCATGGATGGTTAATCAGTAATCAAGAGATAAGGATTGTTCTTGTAGAAAAGATTTGGAGGAATGAGGAGAGGAGGCAAGAAATCTTACAGTATTTTAATTCTAAAAAGATAGACCTGTTTTGCATGAAGTATTGAATTTCATTAATACATGAATAAGTAATTTGATATATTTCAATTTCTTATAAAACAGAAAAAGTACCCTTAAAAAAAAAGTAGAATAATTTACCTGAATTGAGGATTTCATAAAGAGATGAAAATATAAATCACTGTGGTCTTCCTGCAGTTGTCAATTACCTTTGAAAAAAGATTTGCATTAAATCAAAAAGAAAGCAAAAAATGAAAAAGAAATTTATGAATATTACTTCAATTTTCAGGTACAGCACGTTGCTTCTGGGCTGTTAAAAGAATGGACAAGAAACATATGAATTCAAACAAAAAAAAAATGTTATTTACTAGAAAGATTTACAAAACAATAGTTTCTTACAAACTTGAGAAAAATCATACTTTAACGTGATCTGTATTTAAATGTGTAGCTGACTGTTTTCATTGTGCATTTCTCCTTAATGGATTAAAGTATTCTATGCAGAATAGTATGTGGTGGAAATAGATGTCCTGACAAAACTTTTTTTACATCAAGGCTTCAAAATTTCAACAAAGTTTAAACATTATTTAGATATAACAATTATTTTACAAAGACTACTTTTAACATGAGCAGGCCACCCACGGTGTTGACTAGAGAAAATGGCATGCAAGCCACCCAGCGAGACTGATGTAATTTTTTTCATCTTTGCTTAAAGTATAGTCACTAGACCAGATAATGTAGAAACTTCTACATGCAATGATCAAAAAGGCTAAAGCAGTTCCCCTTTTTTTGTTTTGTTTTGGTTAATTAAAAGTAAGTCATAAGTTGAAAAATGCAAATATTCATATGCAGTGTAAGACTTCTCTACTGTAAATGAAATTGTATTATTCTGTGTTAGGAAACAATCTTTATTAGAAAACAGAAGGCTTTTTAGTTTGAATAGAAAAGGTTTTAGGGCAATATTTAATGTATTTATTGAAGAGTATTCGTAGATAGTATAGAGACTTAAATACATGGAATTGTTGACTAAGGTTTCATCCTGTGTGTGATGAATCCAGTAAGAGTTTTAATGTAATGTGGAGACAATCTGTATTCATTCTGTTACAGTAACCAGCTAGTTAGACGTTTTTAGTCATGATGTTGTCTTTGTCATGACCATCGGTACTTTTAAGTGGTTCAAATATTGTCTATAATTTTTAAGACTTGACTTGGAAACCTAAAACAATTGTTTGCCAAACTCAGTGATAACTTTAAAAGCTCTGACATTAATTACCAAAATATAATTATACTTATTTTAAAAGTAAAGCTTTCTATGATTTTTTCTATATCCTGAGATGCATAATTTGGTTGTAAAATGTACATCTGGAGCCAAAGCAAACTATAAAATATCTGCAGCAAAGCTAAGCATTTGAAATAGGAAAGAGTGATTGTTTTTAATCTCACAGGGGTCTTACCACATTAAAATGCTAAGTGGTTCACTTTGAAATAGAATTTCAGCAGTTGTAAAATGTTAACACAGTTAAACAAAAAAGTATGAAAATCAGCAATAATTACTCATTTGCTCTAAAAAAACCTTGAATAACTCATTAAAAAGAAGAAAATGTGTTTGTGATTTCAACTGATTACTTACTCTACTTTTTCTTACTGTCACCCCTTTTTGAAATAGGAGCCAGTAACACAGCAGATACCTTATTTCAAGAAGTGCTGGGTCGCAAGGACAAAGCTGATTCAACGAGAAATGCGCTTAATGTTCTTCAGCGCTTTAAATTTCTTTTCAATCTTCCCTTAAACATTGAAAGAAATATCCAGAAGGTATAACG
Source organism: Onychostruthus taczanowskii (assembly GCF_017590055.1). Taxonomy (NCBI): domain Eukaryota; kingdom Metazoa; phylum Chordata; class Aves; order Passeriformes; family Passeridae; genus Onychostruthus; species Onychostruthus taczanowskii. Next base: position 6,380,949 of record NW_024501460.1, on the reverse strand, counting down.
CTTCAAAAATAATTTTCTGTTTGCTGAAAGTAGCCTTTTGACATTAGTCTTTTTCTTGACCAATGTAAATGCTTGGTTTTGTTTTTAAGGGCGATTATGATGTGGTTATTAATGACTACGAAAAAGCCAAATCCCTCTTCGGAAAGACAGAGGTTCAAGTGTTCAAAAAATGTAAGATACGGGTTCTGTTATTTAATGGTTTCGGGTTTTTTTAGCTTAAAGGCTAAAAATCACACAGGAGACCAGAGAGCTTTATGTGAGTATGATACAGATTTTCATTCATACAAATTACAGAATTATAGGTGCCAATTATTCTAGGCAATATATCTGGCAAGTTTTCTTAGTGAGGTATATACTACAAAATGTGGAATCACGGCCAATTTTATTTATTTATCTAGGCTTAGTATTACTGGACATATAAAAAGATTACAGCAATTAAAATGTGGCTTTGGGTATCTTTCTCACATATTGTTAGAAAGACTTGAAAGTCTAATTCTCTGGTTTTATAAAACTGTCATGTATACTATATTCAGATGTGGCTTGTTATAAAATGATTTATATTGATTTCCACATTAACTCCAGAAGTGTCTGATACCCTAGGAAAATAATGTAATTTTTGGTTCATGACACTGCTTAAGGACACATTGGATTTATTCCTGCTCCCTATTCCTAGATTATGCTGAAGTTGAAACCAGAATTGAAGCTTTACGAGAACTTCTGTTGGATAAGCTGCTTGAAACTCCATCAACATTGCATGATCAGAAACGTTATATAAGGTAATCATTTGCCTAGTGCCTTCATCCAGACATATGGTGTTAAGTGTTTCCTAAATAGGCTAGTGACTAGTTTTACTATGGTTTAAATACTGATTTTAAAGCTGTGAATATTTTGAGACTTCATGGTTATGTAAATAATGGCAATGGAATGGTACCGGATTGTTTATTGAATGACTAAAAAACAGTTCTTGAATGGGAGCAATTTAACACAGCATAACTGAGATTTGAATTTAACTTTTTGAATCTTTAAGGCATGTCTCTGAGATTTTGTTGCATTCTCTAATAAGACATATTGCAAGCTGTGTTTGAAATGACCAGTCCTAGTCTGCATACCTCAAAATGGATTTCTTATTAACTTGTCTTACACTTCAGCTTGACTTGACATTGAAATGGAATCGTCCTGAGCCAGATGACAGGGAGGCTTTGATCCAGACTGTTCTGTTGTTTGAAAGTGATACTAGCTCTTTTACTGCTCAGGCTAAACAACAAAATTCCTTTGTATTTCATGAACGTGAACCAGTTGCCCAGTTTTCATTAACATTTACAGATTACCTGTTTTTCACAAAACTGATGTCTGTTGTAGGACTGCTGAGATAAGCTGATGTAGACTTCAACCTTTCAGTCCTTGGTGCCAAACTTTAGAGTGCTCTGGAACATTTGATGGCTTTATTTAAAAAGCTTTTGAGATTTGGATGCTACCAGGACTGCTAGTATGTCTTGACAATCTCAGTGTTTTTATCAGTTATTGTAAAAGAAGCAGACCAAATGTGCTGTGCAGGAAGCATTTGTAAAATTCAGACACCTGCACGAGGTCTTGAGTGTTTTGTGTGTGCACCAGGCCCAAGTGTGGTGTTGGTGTCTTGGGTCCCTTTGCATCGTGTGAGTTTATGACTACAGTGACCTGTGTGCATTTATGTAGAGTGCTTCTCATTCTTCTGGATGCTCCACAAATATTGCCTATTCATTGGAATTGCTTTTTAAGATGAATAGTTCAGTGTTTTATGTCTGTGAAGGTGGCACTGGCTATTCCTTTTCTCTGTGACACTTGAAAACGTTAAAGAGCAGCTGCTTAACCTAAGCCAGGTCTTAGGACCTTCTCTAATGGTTCTTTGAAAGACTTAGAGTTGTACATGTGCTTGATTCTAGGTTTTTGTTTGGGGTTTCTTGTGGGGTTTTTTTGGTTGGTTCTGTTTCATTGATTCTTGCTTGAGTTTTTGGGGTTGATTGTTTTAATTGATTGTTTTTAAGGTGTTTTGTTTTCTAACCATTTGTCTTGAACTATTGAATCTTTAAAAATACCCCAGACTATGTTAAAGCAGACTCTGTTAATGTAACCAAATGTATTCCATATGTAGAAGTATATAATAAAGAAGAGCAGGGAGTGGATGAATGTGAAATAATTTAGTTCTAATGAATCAACAGAATCCCAGCCTACAAAACTGTTAAATTAGTTTCACTACTCTAAATATATGTGGGTATATTAGTGTAAATTTTCTGAAGGCAAGGTATAAAGTAAATTTTTTTCAGGGGACTTCAGCAAAAATGAGACTAACAAAATCCAAATTGTAAAATAGTTTGCATAAATCCTACTGTTTTTATGAGGGTTTTTTCTTCCTTGATACACTTGTTTTGTATGTCTCTGAAGTTGAAGGCTGACCAAGACCTAAAATACTTCATTTTCTCCTTTAATGTTTATAATTATGCTTCAATTAATATTTTCCTCTCATTGTATTAGGGTATTCACACTGTTAATTATTTTATACTGTTCAGAAATAGTTTACCATAGCACTTAGCATCCGAGTAGATGTATGTATTTCAAGATCAGTGGTAATTCTTTTTTTTAGTTTTGTGCCTAAGAAAAGACTAAAGTCCTCCATAACATTGAAAAGGACTTGAGCTCATAATTTATAAATGTTACTCTGTCAAAATGGTTAGTTGTATAATTTTCTCATCCATCCAACCAGTCCTACTTTGACAGTTTATTTTTTCTTCAAGTGCTGCAGACGTTTGTCAAAGAAGACAGAATTCAACACAATCCTAATTAACATTAGGTATTATAGTAGTAAAACAGCTTTTGTGAGGAAGTAAACATTCCCTGCGCTGCTTAAGATAATTTATCAGTATAGTTCACCTTAAGCAACTTGACTTATTTTAATCTGTCCTGAGTCTCATTAATGCAAAATATAACAGAGTGCCTCAAACAGTAGAGCAGCTACCACTTTTTGAAAATACTCTTTTGGAAGTCCTGTTGTCAGATAGTCTTGAATGCCATACATGACACTACATTCCTTTTGTGTTCTCTTTGAAATCACAATAGCTGGCTTCTAATACTCCTTTCTCCCTAAAGACAGACAGTATCTTGCTTCTGCAATTTAGAAGCCATAATCCTTTCTGTTATCTCTCCCCTTTCTTTTTTTTTCAGACTCTGCGTGGACAAAAAACCACCAGACCAAAATAAACAAAGAGGCAACGCAGGAGCTTGATTTACATATGTTTGTGCATGCGTGTGCTAAAATTAATGAGCTGCCAGAAATTAATTCCTTTTCTAATTACTTGTTAAGATTACATACATATAGTATCAGTAGGAAGAAAAATACTATATTTTATGTGCTTGAGATGCCATCACTGGTTTCCCTCAAATCTGAAGCACTAAACTGCAACCTTGCAGATAAAGAGTTTGGTTTCCTGCATACTTCACTAGAGACACAACTGAAAATACATTTTAATATGATCTTAAAGGGTTTTTTATGTATAAAATTTCTTGGTGGAATTTTGCCTCACTAATTGAAGAAGGGAAAATGCAAACCTGTTTGCAGTGAATGTGAGTGTATCTTAATACTATTCTTGAATATTTGAAATTATGTAAACAAAAGCAAAAGTACTTCTTAGTACATGTTTGGTCTGTTTCAATGAGGCCTTCACTGTGTCAGGTCAGAACTGTGATTTTTGGATTGGATTTTACAGATATCTTTCTGATCTTCATGCGCCTGGGGACCCAGCTTGGCAGTGCATTGGTGCTCAGCATCAGTGGATTCTGCAGCTCATGCACAACTGCAAGGAGAGCTATGTTAAAGAACAGAAAGGCAAGGATACATTTTTATTTTACCTTTATATATATATGTGTATATATATACCCATTGACATTTAGGAATTTGTCATTTACTTTTATTTGATTCTAGTGTACAGAGGGTATTTTAGGATTTCCCCATCAATTTAGATAGCCTTTTACAAAGCTGAATACTGACTTAATTTTTTTCTTTATTCTATTTTCTTTATTCTGTTAAACACAAAACAGCAGTTGGAGTTTTCTTTTTGCTTAATTTATAACTTTTAAGCTCTTTACATGGGAAAAGCATTAAATTTCAATCATTTATCTGTGGTTTACTGTTCTCTTGAAACATTTCTTTCAGGTCATATCAAGTTGGATTGTTCTGTGAATCTGCTGGTTAGATTACTTTGTCACAAGATATTCTGTTAGTATATGGATACCCAGGACATTGGGACACAGTGGAATAATGCTTAATTCCTTGCCATGTAGTGAATGATATTTTGGAGTCCTCTTCTTCTTTGTGTGCAGTTTCAAAATTCAGATTGCATTGAATATGCACAGGTCTCTGAGCTGGACAAAGGGGATATTTAGGCAAAGTTATTATTAAGACCAATATGAATACATAGTTATATTCTGTCTTTGACAACATTATTCCTTAAAGAAAAGTGTAGGTATGGCTTGCCGCTGTGGCTGCAATTTAGCTACAAATTAACATGATCACATTAGCTTACATATAAAAAGCCTTCCAGGAGGTGGAAGGTTGCTGGCCTGACATTTCTAGTAGTAAAATCTCAAAACTGGATTTTCAAATTAGGAAATAGAAGCATTGCCTTGTTTCTTAAGAAGTCTTACAGAGTTTGCTGCCAGTTCTGAAATGAATAGGCATGTTGGAATCTGGCATCCCTTGACTTACAGGTAACTCCCATGTTTAGTTTTAGTGCATGCATATCCCAAGCCAAATAAGGGGTTTTTTCTGAGAAATCACAACATTTTTACTGAGTTGGAGCTACTGTAGAAATGTGCTGTAAATTTTCTGCAGAGGCTTGAACTGTTGCACAGGTTGTGACATGAGGTGTGGAGTTCACGGGGTGCATCACTTGTGACAGCAAGTGTCAGTAAGTTTTAGCTTAAAAGTGTGCACAGACCATCCTTGTTCCACTACACGGTGTGAAGTGCTGTGGAACCAGCTGGAATGCCACACTGTTTTTCCTGGTGTCTTGGTCAAAATTCAGAATGTTTCCAAACCCCCCTGATCTTCTTTCCTTGTCAAAAGCCCTCATGAGGCACTGCCATCAGCCTCACAGCATTAAGTTATCAGGAGCAAAACTCACTTGTGAAAAAACATCCATGGTTAATAATTCTGTGCTTGCTTTTTCTCTCACTTAAAAAATTTTGTATGGCCATTTTCCAGCTTTTTAGCGAGACAAATAGAGACATGATGATACTTAGTGCTTGATACTTTTTGTTTTAGTAGTCTATGTAATTTTTATGTGGAAGCTCCAATGAATGAGTGGAAAAAGTGTCTTAATTCCTATATTTGTTTTGAAAAATCTCAACATGTTTGGTATTTTTCTTGCAACAAAACTGCTTGCCTCAGCCATAATGTCAGAGGAGCCATTATGATACAACTTTGTTTGACTCACAGAAGAGGGAAGTTAAATAACTTGAATGCCCAGTGAATAAAAGTATCAATAGTTAATATTTTGTGCATGTATGAAAGAAATGCTAACAGCTCATCAAATTCCAGACATTTTCTTCAAGCCTTCTGTGTGGTGTTCCACTGATTATAGCTTTTTGTACAGTTTTAAAATACTCAAGAATCAATCCTGGCTGATTGAATTTCTTGCTTAGTATCTAGTAGGACAAAGGAAAGTTGCTGAACATGATTTTTACTTTCCACAGTTGTTTAATTTTGGCATACTCCAGGTAGGAGACGGAAAAAAGAGAATTCAGAAGGATTGGTTTGAACAGCCAAGTAGAACACTGCTGGTTGTGATCAGAGGCATGGCATGCATTTTAATCTACTTTAATAGGTGTATGCTTTTCAAACAGGGAAGGTTTGGAGATTTGCTCAGTTTGGTTATGCAAGACTGTGGGATCTAATCAACTCAAACAAGTTAGACATGTTATTTATATGTTCATAAATTCATAAGCCATTTTAAGATAAAATGTTAATAAGTTTTCAAACATGTAAGTTGTCCATCTAATACATCCTTCAAAAAAAGATTTACTTTTTTGTTTATCGAGCATTTGGAGGATGAGATGGGTCATAAGACTGGTATTCTAACGAAAATAATAGGTTTCCATTGTTTCTAGCAGATGGCAGTTTTCATATTATGAATGCTGAAACAAGCAGACAGTAATTGTAGTTCCACCTTGGGCATACTAGCTATTTCTGGCTATTCTCACCTTCGTTCTTTTGCCAACTGAATCTGTGGGTTCGAACTGATTGAGTCAAAACTTTTCAGCATAGTAAACTTAAACCTCAGTAGCAGATTGTATCTGTTTTTACATTTCTGCAAAATTTTTCACCTTTCAGCTGAGCTTTTGCCAAAGTATTTTGCTACTATTTTGTTAGTTTTGAAAAGAGAACTGTGCTCTGAGTCATTACACATGACTTTTACTACTTTAAATAGGTTTGGAATTAGACAAAGTCTCTGCTTTTCTTACCTGGATATGGGTGGGGTTTTTTAAACCATTAGACATTCTGGACAGGATTTTTGCAGATGATTGTCAAACTGCAAATATTCTCAAAGAATTTATTTGCTGGCCGTGATGTATTCAGGAAGGGAAGGCTTACACTGCAATTATTTGTTACACAAGCTAAAACACAATTCTAAGTAAATTCAAGAACTTACTCTAAATTTAGTCACTACTATAAGTCAACATTGTATTATATGGGACAAAATTGTTTCAGTTGTGTCCACATAACAAGAAGGCGGACCCATTAGTCACTACAACTGAAATGATGTCCTTTTCATATATAGAAATAGCATCTTCTCCTGTTGTCTGGGAGAGGTTTTGACTTATCCAGGCCAATAGTAATGGCAGTCAGAAAAAAGCCCCAGTACTGACAAGAATTAAGTCTAGTTTTCTACATCCTCTCTGTGGTCCTCACCTGATGATTGACCTCTTGTTAATAAATGCCAAAGGTCTACAAATTGAAGGATAAGTGTGAGCTATTTTAGATGCCAAGGTATTGGAGTGTGCTATCAGAACTTTGTGTATTAAAGATATATTTAAATACATGTTTGTTTTAACAAATATGTATTTAAACAATTAACAAAATATGTATTTTTGATCTAAGTATGAATCCCTCACTATATCACAGTAAGTTTTTTTTAAAACCTCTGGGCTTGTATATTATCAGAGATGAACTTCATTTTGTAAAAAATACTCAGTAATTGCAATTATCTCCTAGATGTGCAAAGTACCATTTAATATCATATCATATCTTGGTGCAGTCTCTGATGAAACCTGGAAGAAGAAACTGTGGCAAGTTTACTTGACTGTAATGATCTTGGAGTTCTTTCTCATATTTTATTTCAGGGATCAGCAGAAATCCTGTGTGACTCCAATGCTGTCTGTTTCCAGTTAATCCAACTTGTGTTAATATTATTTCCAAAAACTGAAAGAGCATATCCAGCTGTGCTAAGCTTTGTCAAATGATTTGGCATTGTGACTTAAGAAGCTGACAACTGCCAGCAGCAAATTGTTTAATTGAATCTTTCCTTTGATTTTAACAGACACTGATCATCTATTAGGTGATTATCTATCATTGATTATCTATCATCATCTGATCAATAGTTAATTGGTTGCATTTATTTCAATGGGTACAAGTAGGACAGGGAATTCTCTCAAGTCCTGTGTATGAAGTACTTCACAGCAGCATTTTGGAGTGTATTGTTTCCCTTGAGGAATAACTCTGTATGTGTATGGTTGTAATGTTTCCCCTCAGTCTAAACAACCCTGTTGGTTTGCTGATTAATCTTGCATTGTGTAGATTAATGTTTCATTATGTGCTAAGATATGGCTGTTGTTACTCACCCATCATTGCCTTTAGCCTGTCTGTTTCTTGCTATTGCAGACCTTCCTCATTTATGAGGCAAAAAAAAAAAAAAAAGCAGGCATGGGGTATTCCTATTTGTAAGAAACTGCTTGACTCCAAGCCCACATGTTTTAAGGAGTGAGTGAAAGTGCAGACAAGACAGCAGATCACAATTCCTCCTGTGCTGAAGTATAAGTAGCCAGGACAAAGAGACCAAACAGCATTGCCTAAGGCATAGTGAGGCAGTACTGGGAATGCCGGAATCATTAAGCTCCCTTGCTCCTGTCCTTGTGTTAAGGCATTGTCCTGCTTCTCTGATGATCAGGTTCTTTCCTTAAAGGTGCAGCCGTGGGACCCATGTGCAATTGGCTAGAGCTCTAGCGCTGCGTATGTAGTAGTGCTTGTAAATATATGGATTTATTGCATTAAATAGAAAACTTAAAATGCTATCTGCCTTACTCGTGGAATAGGCAGTTGTGCTCCTTTGTTGTTTTTGAAACTATTTTTATGGTTATGAAATTTTCATGAAGCATAGATGAATTAGTGTTATCTATCTAGTCGTATCCCATTGTTCTCTCCACTGGGAGGACTTCAAGTAGGTAAAGTCAGTTTGCTGCTTTTACTTAGTATGTAGATATGTTAAGGAGATGCATGAGACAGAAAAAAATGGAAAAAGAGTGTTTTTTCAAGCCATGAATATAAAGGTTACAATGGAAGAACATATGCTCACCCAAAGGAGTATTTATTAGATCTCTAGGAAGAAATATTTGAATGGTAGTCTGAATTGTGCTGGTGTTTGATGCCTTGTATTGGCTAAAGCCCCAATTGCTGCTTTTGATCTATGATCTTATGATTTGTAGACATCTAGGGACTTTCAGACCTGGTACCTAGATGCTAAATGGTTTCCTTCAGTTAAGATTTTACATATTTTTAAATTGCAACTATACTTGGCAATTTATTATTAAATCATAATTGTAGTTTTTTACTGTGGTTTATGCTTCCCAGATTTGTTGGAGTGCAGGAAACATGAAGAACATAATGACATAAAATGACATGAAAATAAATGTAAATAAATGAGGTTTAGTTTAAAATTTTCCTGAGGCACTGGGCAGATAGCCAAAAGGAGTTAAGCAATGGGATTCTTAATGCAAGTATAAGGATAGAAGCTGTGGAGCTTAAGACTATTTTCTGTGTGGCCAGTGGTTATTTGCTTAGACTTTAATAGTGGCTTAGTAGGTTTCATGATCCTTTCAACTAAAATAGGTATGGACTGCCATCCAGTTATCGTCAAACTGGCTGAGAAATCTTTTATTTCTTAACAGGTTGTTGCAAACTTTGTCAAGTCTCACTCCTACAAATTCTTATTAAAACCACTTTTGCCAATACCTTTGATGGTGATTCTTTGAGTGACCTAAATCACTCATCTGTAATGCAAATCTTTGAGATTTCATGCAATATTATTGAAAAAAGCTACCTGTTAATGGCTAACCTGATTAGAAACTAAAGCTTAAATGGAAACACTGACATGGTTGTAGTGTGATCTTTCTGCTGCCCTTTGGTTTGCAAAATATGTAATACATACATTAAAGCTTCCTATGTGGAAACCTATTTAAAGTTTCTAATGTGGAGCCAGCTCTCCAAACAGGAGTATGATAGTACAGTCACTGTGATTTTTTTATTATTATTATAATTTTTTTAGTTCATATTGTGAGAAAAATATATATTTTTTGCAGCACTTAGTATGATGCTCAGCTCTCCACATATTATAAAAAATTCTGCAGGGTTTTTCTGTGCCAGAGTAACAGCAGCTGTACTTGGTGTGAAAGAGAGAAATGGATGGTTAGACCATGTTGCTCTTTTTTTCTGTGCCACACTGAGATTCTATTCACCTTGCAATGAATGATCCATCTTTGTTAGATCAGACAGGCCAGCAAGGCTTGTGTCAAAAGGGCCTTTTCAATTTGTTATCCTAGCAGCTGGTTCTCTTCCATTGCCTTTGCTTACTGTACATCTGGAAGAAGAATTCTTGCAGCTGGGAGCCATTTCATGTCTAAACCACATCCCCTGTCCATAGCAGAAATACCCTTTTGACAGCAGATGTCAAGCAAACCCTTAATGGGTTATTAATTAAAAAAAAAAAAAAAAAAAAAGTGAGAGAGAATAAAAATTGATCAGTACAAAAATGGATAGCCAGATTCATTTTCCTCCTTTACTACCGGCATTTGTAAGTTTGCTGTAATTTAGAAATTTTAGTAGAATCCAGCATGTTCAGAAGTTCAGGGGGCACTCTTATTTTATGTAATATTTAAATAATATTAAAGTACTATAAAGAGAGTAACTGTTGGGATTAAGAAGCAACACAGGTAGCTTAAAACCAAAATTTCAAAGATTATTATGAATGAAGATAGATTAAAACTCTTCAGTGGCCCAAATTTTACCTTTATGTCTACTCCAGTCTTCAGTACTTTTTCAGGAGTAAAAGTGAGTTTTTCCAAAAGTGCTGATGATCTTAATGTCTGTTGGAGCTTGTAAAATGAAGTAATTTTTATTTATCTGCTGAACTTTAATGCTTGGCTCTTGTTTCAGAACTTTTTGGTCTGAAGGGCTGACAATAAGGCATATCCTTAGGCTGTGAAATACTTAGAACACCACTAGAATAGGCCCAGTTACCCTTTTTGTAGTAAACTAAAAAACAGTTTCATTATAAACACATTTACAGTAATGAAGACTAGACTTAAGATTTAAAAAAGCATTCATTTTTAAATATCTCCCAAAACCATTTTTTCTATAAATTTAAATCTTCCATGCTCATCTCTTTTATAGAAAAACAATCTGGTTTTTTTCTTGATCAATATGAAATGTGCAGTGAGAAAGAAAAAGTACTTAAGAAAAAGAATAAAATGCTAATCATCTGCTGAATAATAAGAATAATATAAGAATAAATGTTATTCATCTGCTGAGCAGGTTAACTTTTCAGTAATTTTTCCTTGCCTAATTTCTTGCCTAGACAAATGGAAATTCTCACCGCGGTGTCCTTGAAAGGAATCTTATCCTGGTTGTGTCGGTGCGGGCTCCAGGCACTGTGTGTTTGGTCAACAAGCAACAGTGGGTGGTCAGGCTGTAGCACAGGACAAGGGCCCGCTGTGCACAGGAAAAAGTGTTCAAAGGTGTTTGAGGCTGGTGAGGAAGTCTGCCGCCCTTCAGAGAGTCATGAGGCTGTAGATCAGCCTTCCCTCGCTATTGTAGTCTGTGAGAAAATTCACTGTGAGATACATAATGGGTGAGAAAACACAGTAGCTGTATTCACCTGGTTGCACATCTTGTAGGGTCTTTTTTTTTTTTAATTAATCTTGCTCATATACGTCGTGTATGTGTTGTATGTAGATGTAGGTGTTGAATATGAGCAAGCCTGTGTAATGACTGACATTTGACTTAATGTGGAAAATCTCACTAAAAAATTGCTTAACCTAAGGTTGGTCACTTGTTAACAATTTTATTTGTCACTGAAGGAATTACTGGCACAATATTAATCCCCTGATCACCAGTAGCTTTTGTAAAAATCTTTACATGGAAGTCGTGATTGATGCACTGGGCTGGCAGAATTGCAGAACTGGCACAATATTAATCCCCTGATCACCAGTAGCTTTTGTAAAAATCTTTACTGGAAGTCATGTGATTGATGCACTAGGCTGGCAGAATTGCAGAGTAGCTGAGGCTGGATTATTGAGGGAGGTGAGAGATGTGTGACTCCTTCAAGAAACCTCTACCTGCGAGACCTCAGAGGGGGGAAAAACCCAGGCAGTTGTGGAGCAGAGGATATTGCAGAACAATTTTTACACTCAGTTTGGTAATAATTTAGGAATATGAAGGTAAAACAGCTTTTAAAATTTTAAATCATTGACTGGTTTGCATACCATGGAAATACTTATTTTAGGCAAATTTAATGTCAGTTGTCTTTTTAATGGAGGTTGTAATGCACTGCATGCCAAGAGATTGCAGGTAACAATCCAAAAAATGGGGTTTTTTGGACAAACTGTACTGTTTGTTTGGTACTGTAGGAACCTATAGTATGATAAACCTGCAGTTAGGGGTCAGTGCAGGTGGCTTTTGATTTACAGAAAGTTAGAGAAATAATATCAAAAAGAATTGTACTTTTACTGTGTTCTTTAAATTCTTATTTTGGTAAGACCTTACTGCACTAGAACAGAAGAGGAGTGAACAAAACCACTGAAATATTTTTATTTCACATAGCCTCTGAATGCACACCTTCAAAATATCTGTGTGCAAATAGTTGAACCTTACTAAATTCCTTTAAAAAATAAAATTAAAGCAGTACTGAGAGCCTTAAAACTTCATATTTGATCCTCTCATGATTACATAGTTGTAAATGTAATAAGCCGTTAATTATACTTCTGTTTTGTCTTTACCGCTGGGTAGAAGAAGAGAATGTAGTACTTTTTGTTTCCTGTGTTTCCTTGGTTAAATATACTGGAGTCACTCACTGCCTAGCACTGGAGTCACTCACAGATAATGCTCCATGTAGATGCTGTATTTTGGAAAAGAAGTACTTTTGTAGCTTTAAAGATGCAGTGTATTTTTTAAAAGTAAAGATCCAGTGGGAATATTTTTTCCGTGTTGTTTATACTTCTTGAAACCTGTTAGCACAGTAAAAAGTTAATTTCTCAAAACGTTGAATTGTTGCTGTCCTACATTCAGGATCTAGGAATGTAAAAATAGTACACAAATCAAATGCTGAGTGGGCAGTAAATTAGTATTTGGTTAGTTTATTTAGGTTTATAAATATTATTGTCTGCAGTCCATACTACTATTAATTCATTGTATTGCATTACGCTGCTAAATTTAAGCTGCTGGCTCCAGAGAGGGAACGAGTTGGGATGGAAGAAAAATTGTTTGTAAGTTAGCTCTCAGTGTTTTGTACAAGATTTATGTGTTAGTGTGCAGTCTTCAAGCGCTATCTTCTGGTAGGGTGAGAGCAAGATCAGCTTTGCTAATGTAGTCCAGATGTTTATTAGTCCTGAGGGTATATGTGCTGTTGTAGTTCCCTGCTGCTGTGTTATACTTGCTTGTAATGCTAGACAACCAATTAAGAAATTAGTTCATGTTAAACTTTCTTTTCCTGGTACGCCAGCAAACTGATGATGTGGTTTCTTCTGGTGGAACAAGAGAGTATTCTTTACATGTTTTCTGTTACATGGTGAATATGTAAACCATTTGGGCTGCATGGGCTTAGTGCAACAGCAGCAATACAGTTACCTCGAGCAAGTGGTTTTAATTGAGCTAATTCACATTAAGGTGTTTTGGTAAGTGTCTGTTTTTCTTAATTCTGAGGCTTAATTGGCACTGTCATATTTAGACACCATCTGTTTACAAGACATTCCTTATATTAACACGCTGTCTGAAATCTGAGAACTTAAATTCTATGCAGAGAGATCAGAGGAATTTTTTTTGCTGTAGTTTTTGTGAAAATAACGCTGCTACACTCTTGCCGGTGTTTTTTTTAATTTTTTAATAAAATATGTTTTAAATAGCAATGCCTGTGACAATTTTGACTTAGCCTTCTTGACGTACTTTCTTTTTTTTTTTCCAAATAAAGTGCAAATATGTTAAATCTCACTCAAATGTTCCTGAAATCCCAGGAATTATGTGAGACACTGACATTTTCTCAGGGTCTTCTACAATTTTCTTTTTATTCAGTGTAGAATTTCTGTAAGATAATGATTCTTTTATTTGTTTTTTATCTGAGGAGGAATTAATTTGTTTTGGTTTTACTTAATTCTGTAAGATGGCTGGGTTGTTTTACTGGATGCTGATTACTGCGGAGCTTTGGTTTTTTGTTTCTCATTATTGTGCATTTTTAGTTCTTTCAAAAGGAAAAAATCTTTCCACAAACTCTTGTTCAAACTCTTGAACAAGATCTACAGACTCTAGATCTTGTCTGTGGTGACGGTGGCTAATACACTTAAATTACTGCAGCAGATTCTCTGTTGCTGAAAACTCATCAGTTTTAAAGCTGTCATAAAGACGAGTTGTTTTTAATAAGTGGTGTAGGAGTTATGCAGTGAACAGAATCATGGCACAGCCTAAAGACAGGAAGGCTGAGTTCACCGAGTCAGTTAATACGGTGTATCAATCACAATTGTGAATGATGTAGCAAATTGGATCTATTTACTTATGTGTCTTATACTGTGAACAGTAAGATGATGAGTGGAAGAACTGACAGTTATTTTGGTGAAGATAATGCTGCCGTGAAAGACCATAGGAAATTTCTTTAAAACCTTTTAAGGGATTATAAAAGAACTTTCAAAATGAAAACCCAATACTGTCACCTATTGGAAGTTTGTGATAAATTTCACAATACTTTATATTGCTCTTTAAACCGCAGCTGTTGAGGTAAAAGGATTAGGTGTATCTTTTCTGCCATGCTGTTCTGACACTCGAATAAATGTGCTTTGAATAGTTTTTGCTTTGTTACTCCTGAATGTGAGTATTTCAGTGTTACAGCCGGTGGTCATGCTCTGTGACCTTCCTGTTATTTTAAGTGAATGTGGGTATCAATGGAAAAGAGCAACAGTATAAACTCAAATGCTGGGGTTCTCACTACAAAATTCAGGATTAATTACCAGGGGCGGTTTCGTCTCAGTATAAGAAAATATTTTTTTGCATTGAGAACAATCAATCACTGAAGTAAGCTCCCCAGTGACGTTGTAAAGCTGCCATCACTGGAGGTTTTCAACACTGAACTGGACACAGTGCTAGATAATCTCACCCTGGCTCCCTTTCCCATGAAAGGTTGGACTAAATGGTCTTCTGAGATCCTTTCCAACCTGGGATGTTCTATAATTCTGGGAATTTTGATTGATTTAAGTTTACTTGTTACAGCTCAGTTGAGCAATGCTGAAGTAGTTTTTGATGACTACTTTCAGAAATGTCTCTATAAAGTGAAATGCATGAAGCAGCAATTTAGACTTTAAAAAAGTTATTGGCAGTGTCACAGTACATTAAAAAATTATCATAATCCTCTTATTCTTCTTATATGTTTGTTTTTCAAAATGCATGTTAGACTCTAAGTATCTACCTCCATCAGATTAGATCCTCACTTAGACTTGTGAATAGTGACCTACATGTGGACAGGCACCCAAAATAAAAAATAATTGTTTGATAATGGAAAATATTTTGTGGGTTTGTAGTTATGTATAAATAAGGACATTTACAAAGGAAATGTGCCATTAGTTCATCTGCTTCCTGATGGATGGATTCTCTCTACCTGAACTTCGTAGAGCCAAAACAGCTAATAGTTGAACACTCTGCCTTTAACTGCTTCAGCTAGACACAAAAGAAACTTTTGCTGTTGAAAAGTATATTTAGGACATAGATCAGGAAAAAAAAAACATGGACAATGTCACTAATGGCATAAATACATTTTTATCCATGGCTTTCAAGGAACTTGTTAATTTACTTGTTAATTGCAGGGCATTAATTATAAACAGAGAAAGATACAGTCCAAAGAATGGCATTTTCCTCATGGTACTTGTGGGGAAACTTGTGGGCTTTGCTACAGAGTCAGTAGTGGTGGTATTGAATAGCATTGATACAGATGAACAATGAGTCTAAATAAAGCAAGATTAAGAATGTTTTTGTAAGATAACATTTGTATCACTGAATTAAATTAGAATTCCACATGCAGCATGCACTTTCATGTCAACTGATGTGCAAAACTGTTCTAACTTTTGGGTTTTTTCCCCTTTGCCCAGGCATTGCACTGCTCCACAGCCCCATGCTGGACCTGGACAGCGATGTGCGTCCATCGCCGATCGGCCATCTCAGTCAAACTGCTTCACTGAAACGGGGCAGCAGCTTTCAGTCTGGCCGTGATGATGGTAGGCATCTGTCCTATTTTAAATAAAAAAAGCTGCAGGCCCCACTGTGTGGTGTAGTCAAGAAGCCCAAACAAAAACCCACATACTGTGTGTTTGGTTTTGATCGCTACGAAATACAATTCTTTATTCTTATACACCATTGTTGCTTACTGAAGAAGTCCTCCATGTTTTCTGCAAGCAAAGAGCTGTTCATAAAATTCAAGTTCAAAGTTTGCTTCTTAGAATGTAGTTAAAGTAGTAAAAGTATTTTTTTCTACAGATATTTTCTCTTGCATGCATGGCCACCTACTGCCTACTACATTTTGCTTGTTATACCTTTTGTGTGTGTTTGCTAAGATGGTTCTCCTTGCAACTGCACCTTCTATGACTTCACATATCTGGCTCTCTGATTCTTTAAACCCAAAAAGGGAAAGAAAATGTTAGTCTAAGCTCAAGCTTAGACTATCCGCAATCAGCTGAGGCCTTGTGTGTGTCATCAATACCCTTGCCAAACAACTTCTTCTCAGGATGCTTTCAGTGGTGACATCACAGTAGATAGAAACCATGCTTTTCACAGAAAAGATCATTCCTTACTGAAATAGCTGTCTTACTGTTACCCTTGTCATTTCTCAGCCTAAAGCCTTGCATGGAGGTGATTAAAAAGTGTTACAAAGTAAAACACTAAATTGCTGTTTCTTTTTGAATGCCATCCACTAACAATATGAATGCTACACTTAATGTAGCAAGCAACACCCAAAATCCAGTTTATTTTTACGTTGTTTGAATTTTTTTGCATGAGCAGGGGCTTAATTGCATATATGGCTGACAATTCCACTTCAGTTATTTTGTTTTTAAAGTCTTAGTTACAGATCTGTTACCTTTTACAAACTGAAAAAGGTTAAATTTCAGCAAGTTTTGCATATTCTGTAGACACCAATTTATACCAAGATTCAAAGGAAAACTGGAGAATTGGAGCACTTTAATAATCCCAATATGTATTTGCACTAGGCTTTAAATTTTTCTATTTTTACTCAGAAGGTTTTATATATACTGTATAGTCACTTGTGTAAGACAGTACAGCAGCAAGCTATTAGTACATTCTTGTTATTTTTAAAATTGTTAATGTTGCTTTTTCCATCTCCTCTCCCCCTTTTAGCATGGCGATACAAAGCTCCTCAGCAAGTTGTATTTGTTGAAAAGTTGACAAAACTTGTTGTGAGTCAGCTGCCCAACTTCTGGAAGCTCTGGGTTTCCTATGTGAATGGAAGTTTATTCAGTGAGGTATGGATTCTTTTATATAAAGGACTTATAAGTAATAAAGGTCTGTAATAATTATATTTTGAGTATTATATTTCACTGGTAGAAGTAACTACTTACTTTAAGTAAGAGATTTTTCTTTTTAAAAGAACGTAAGCATACAGTGGAATTACCTTAAATTCTGACAGTGGGGATGGTGTGTGTGGCTGTGGCTGTGTTCCTGTTGCTGGACTCAATAATATCTGAGTACTTTCACCTCTTACTCATAGCTGGCCCTTCACTGGTGATCTGAAGAAATAACACATTGCATGAAGGGCAGAGATATGTAAAAGGCAGAGTCATACAGAAAAAATATTGCTTCCTTTCTTTGGAAAAGGAGTACTCATTTCTTGAATTTTAAGTATTTGGAAGTGAGGTTAGGTTCAAGAGCAGAGTTGCAAAATAACCAAGGCGCTGAGCAGAATTCACGGACACATTATAGGGAGTCTAGTCTGGAAGGTTAGTCAGCTGCAACTACCTGTGTACCTACTCCTTCTTGCTCAGATGACCTGATTTTTCCAAATCATCCTGATAATGCAAGAAGAAGGAGAAAAGCAAAAGTAATGATTTGTGGTACATACTGGTTTTATATGCACACTCTTAACAGAGTTTGAAAGGATACCTCTCAAAATTAATTTTTGATAAATTAATTTGTGGTATACTCAGTTCTGGCGTGTTTAAATTCTGAAGTCATCATGTCTATCTACTATTCTTTGCAGCTTTAGTAGGAAAAACAAAAGCCTTTGAAAAAGAACATTTGGAAGCTTATGTTCTTATTTTCCAAAGAATTGGAAATAATTTATCTACTGCTACTGCTTTTATGATGATACTAATAGATACTATAGCCCTTTACATGTTGAACACAATATACAGAGCATTATAGCTTCAGTGAAATAGATGCTATGTGTGATCCTCATTTTACGTGATAAAAATCAAAAGAAAGATATGACATTTACACCTAATGTTCAGTGTAGGAAATAAAATCAAGACGAAGCCTTAGTACTGTTGACTTCACAAAAATAATTTATTTCATAAGGGAAATGATAACCTTTCTTTTTGACACCAGTACTTTACAAATTCACCTCTTAGGTTTGCTGTGACTTTTTTTCTGTGTGCAATGAAGTAGAAAGTAGTTTCTAGAGAAACAAAGACTTGAACTGTAAACAAGATTAAGCAATCTTGCTCACAAAAATGACTGCAAGTGGAAACTGTAGTGATCTTCTGTCTTGCCTGAACAGAACTCTGTATCAATGCATTAAAAAAAAAAACAAAAGAGGTAGTTTTGTTGCTAGTCTGTAAGGTACATATGCTTTTCTATCTTTGGGCCTAATTCTGAACTTCTGAGAAATTAATCCCCACACATTTGATTTCTTCCACACCTTTGGTTCCTACAGAAGCCCCAGAAGTTCTTGGGGAGATAGGAAGGAATCCATTCCTCCTGTGTGCGCTGCATGCCACAGTCAGTTGAGGATGGGTGAGAGGAGGGGGTGGCATAAGCTGGAAGACTTCTAGAGCACCTAAGAATATCTGTCATCACAATGCATTCAAGACTGAAAGTTTGTGTTTTGCTGTCAGAAACAGTACAAATTTTAATTGTCCACAAAGAAAATTCTTTTACTATGTTGCTTGGTATATATCATCATTCAGGAAGCAAGGCAATTGCTACGTTTTTTTTAAGAAGCATCCTATTAAAAATGGTATACAGGGTTATTTTCAGTTAGCTTATTTAAGTCTTGAAGGCATTTAAAAATGTAGAAAGAAAATCTCTACATATGCATTTCAAGATGTATTTTATGTTGTTCAGTTTGTAGGGTTTTGGCAGGGAGGGGGTTCTTTTTACCTCTGAGAGATTAGCTCTATGCCTTAAAAATTGTCAGTTAGATGTGTGTGGTATTTCAACAGTTTGAAAAGTTGAGTTCTTTGAATCACTCTAGGTGAAGTCACAAATGTGAGTAGTAACCGTTGATCTCACCACAAGATAGTTTTGGTCTGTCTGTGCAGGAAAGGTTTAAGATTGGTCTTCAGCAAAACCACTGAAAAAAAGAAAATTTGTATCAAGGATCTATGAATTGCTTTGTTTAATCCAGCTGTAAACCAGTGTGAATTTAAAGTTGCTATCTGAAATTTCAAGGAATACAACTTACTTTCTTTTTAATGCTTTAGAACAGAGAAGTGGGAGTTAAATGCAGCAATAATTTGAAGGTTGTTCTCCTTGTCTGAAATGGTATAATGCAGAGCTTTAATGTACAAGAGTTTTATAGCTATGTATTTTCCAAAACTGTTAAGCAGTTTGGTTTTTCTCTAATTTTTGCTCACTTCAAAATATTTCTTTTATCTTAAAAATCTTAAATGCTTTAACTAAAGAAGGATTTTGAAAAACAGAGCATTTCAAATGAATCATTTGAAAGTAAACTGATTGTCTTTGAGGACACACTCCTGTCATGTTATTGCACTTCTTGTCCAGTAGATGTTGCTGTACAAACATAAAATAGGAGATTTTCTAAGTATAAAATTCAACATCTGCACTTCACCTAGGATTTGAAGTAACTTTTTCAGTGTAATTTACTCTGAGATCTCAGTACTCTTCACAGAAGGGTAGAACTACAAACAGGAAGACTATTAGTCAAATCATGTTTTTCTTCAACTGTAACTGTCTCATGCAAAGTGTACTCATGTTCCTCTGTTCTCAAAGAAGTGACAATAAAGTTGCTGCTTATTTTGCAGTCTCTTTTACAATTAGTAGAACTATTTAAAGAGCATTGGAACAAAATACTGTTCCTAAACCAAAAACCCTGCAACCCTCCCCCTCACATGATGTATTTCCAAATTGCCTTCGTTCTGAAATTTGTCTCCCACTTCACATTGATGTCTTTCTCTGCTCAGCTTCCATGCTAAACAAATACAGTTTCTTCATGTAAATTTGATGCACAAATGGACTATATATGTTTTAGATCTCACTAACACTGTAGTGAGAAAACTTTAACCTCAGGAAGTTTGTGCAGCTTGAGCTACTTTTATGCTTGTCTCTGACTTTGTCTTAAGCACACATTTTTCCTTGGAGTTAAACATAAGGGTACTTAGCTACAGTAAGTTGAGTTTATTGAGATATATATATATAGTCTTTGCTTACTGAAATGTCCTGAGTTCATTTTTATAATTACATCATAAACTCATTGGTTTTCACTTCTTTACTTTGAAACCCCCTTTTTCAGAATTGTTTTAACAGTGGTTATAAGATACTTACACTTTTCAATTTTCTCATTTTCACAAGACTGCTGAAAAATCTGGCCAAATGGAGAGATCAAAGAAAAATGCTAGGCAAAGGCAAAATGATTTCAAGGTAAGTAGTTGGGAGAGATGTGGTGGGGAGAGCCCTTATTTCTTTCATTTGTATATGTCTATTTCCTAATAAATAATGTTATAATAAATAATATAAAAATAAAGTAATATTTCCTAAATAATTTGTGTACCCTTATACCTCCTTTTCCTCTGTTCTCTACCATATGGAGCCACCTGTATATCTAACATTTCTCCTGTTGTATGTAGCAAGTTCATGGCTGCTTAAGCATCTTGGAAGAGATTTTTCCTTGATTTATCTTCCCCTTCTTCTGATGCAGAAAATGATTCAGGAAGTGATGCACTCTCTGGTAAAACTTATACGTGGAGCCTTGCTTCCATTCAGCCTCAGAGAAGGAGAATTAAGACAGTATGGTGGCTGGGAGATGAAATCTGAACTTTCTGGCCAGTGGCTAACACATGTTATCCAGACTGTAAGGTAAATGCATCTCTGGACCCATAAAATCATTCTATTCATGGAATGTGTGTGCTTTAAGACGAAATGTTTTGTTCATTGTGTTAAATACCCTGAATTTTCAGAATGTTAACATTTTCAAAAATAGGATTGCAAAAAAAAAGTTGTTTATGTCAGATTTAGGATTCTATGTGCAAGTGTAATTATCAGTGTCTCATGATATAGTCTTATTACATAATAATATATTCATTTTTTTCCCATAGCGTCTTATGAAAAAGTTTGAACAAAATATTTGCCTGGCACAGCATAGAGCATAGGCATTCAGTGACTGAAACACGATTAAATTCTTTAGAGTATAAAGCAATTACTTGCTGCATTTGCTACATGTCTTTCTATCTTTGTCAAAATGGGTGAAAATATGTTTTTCACTGTAGTTATTCTTAGATCACAATTTACCATTAGAGTTGTTTAATGGAAGGTGATACTGATGCTTATAATGTCAATCAGCTTATATTTTTTTATGAAATTAATGATGTACGTGTTATTAATTGCAAAATGACTCACTAATATACAAAATTTGCTTGCATATGTCTGTGGGGCCTACAAGAATTGTCATTACCTTTTGTAAAGTAACTACTCCTTTTGAGTAATACCTGGGTATGATACTGTACTTTTTATCTTGAGTTTTCAAAGCAGGTAACAGGCGAAGCACACATGAAGAAAGGAAAGGGGTATAATCGTGTAGATATTCTTAGTGTGGATGGGGTGATACACACCTGTTGTCAAGTCTGTTTAACACTTTCTGTCACTCTGTTGTCACTTAAATTATCTGTAACCACATAGAAAAATATTTCCATGTGAAGTTTGTTATTCTGGCTGTGTTTTATGGAATACTTTCAATTTAAGAAGGAACTGACTTGGTGAAGAGATATAAAGGGGCACCCTTTTATGAGAAGCAAGCCATGAGTTTCACTCAAGTTATAAAATTCTAGACTTTAGTACTGGCTTGGAAATGTAAGCAATGGTTCTCTAAAGGTTAGTTGTGCTCCTGCCATCTGAGATAAGATCCAGGCTGAGGCTCCAGACAACATGAAGACTCTTTCAGAGAATCTCCTTTTGCTTTCTGGGCACTACCATTGTAATGAACAACTGAACTGAGAGCTGGGGAAATCCTCTCTCCTTCCTACTCCTTTCCCCACCTTGTTTTCTTAGTGATGGCACTTGAGCAAAGTGGGCTAGACTTTACTGCAAAGTGATCAAAAGTAGAGAATAAAAGGGGCATCTGGAGAAGAGGAATGGAACATGTCCTCATGGAGTACTGATCAGTTATGACCAGGTCAGAAGTCTGCGCAAGTGCTGCAAGTAGGTTAATTTTCAAGCCCCCACACTTTGACAGTCTGACAAAATTCTTGTGACTCGCTAATGATGAAGGTGGGCTGTTACCAAGAGGAGTCTACACATTGCCTAAGACCTTTATTTGTTGCAAAGTTATGTAAGAGCTTAAGCCTCATTTTCATAGTTCATAACTAAAAGTCGTTATGAAGCACATGATAGAATTTTACTCTTTTCTCTCATCTCACAAATGATTTACTGTTTTTTGCTTGTATTTAAGAGTGCTAGAACTCACAGCATTAGACAACAAGGAGCTGTCCTTACATCTGTGTGACGTGATCTTAATTTTTCTGCTCCTTTGTATGTCTCACACAGCTGATATCACACATACATATTTGTGTGTATCACACAGGTGGTGGCACAGTTTTTCTCTTGTACCCCATCCTGTCATTGCCCAGTATGAATAGGTTCCAGAGAATATATTAGAACTATACAATCAAGTGAGCCGTTGCTGATAAGATTTTTGCCTTACTGTAAAGGTATGAAAGGTATGTATTTGTTAGGGTGTATTATGAGAGAAAAAGGATGATCTTAGGGATGTGACAGCTGTGTGCTCAGTGGAATCAACTCTAAAGTACAGGGCTTCTGTTCAGTCTAAAGTAACTTACATTTCTCACAGATGGGTATTTACATTCTGTTTCCTGGCTGGCTGAGATAGTACAGATTTTTCTAATCTACTAATTCAGTAGTTGTGCTGGGTGGAGAGCAGCCTCATTAATGGTGGGAGTTTTGTGCTTTGTGTCCAGTACCAGGGGAATGGAACTGGAGCCTACAGGAGGATGATTGGAAATGTTCCACCTGTTTGCTTTGTGCCTTCCTATTCCTCCACCTTGGCACTTCCTATTACTTGTACTTGCCTCAGTATGAGCAGTAGGGCAGATGGCAGTGACTGCCTTTGAATTTTCCTTGCTTATATATCCAGGAATTGGATAAAAACAGTGAACAACCCTCTGTGCCCCTAAGTCTGAGTGCAGCTGCAGCTTTTTAGTTGAAAGCTGAAATGTTAATTCTTGCAAGTAGCTGCTGTATTACTATTTCTAAAGGAAAAAAACAGAAATTAATGTCTCCATCCTCACCTGTAGTACCAGTGTTTTGTGCTTGGTCAGAGTTGGAAGCAAAACAGTGAATTAATTTATTCTGCCTGTGGTGCAGTATTTTGGCTCCTTGAATATGTATATTCTTAGCAATCTGATGCACAGCCACATCACCATTTCTGGCAGCTTAATTGTGGTTACTGTTTTCATGCAAGTAAAAAGATATCTCAGAAACCCAGTTGTGGATCTTGTATTTGACCTAGGCATTTATCTAAAAACAAAACAAAAAAGTTATTTCTGCTCCAAAAGAATTATTCTTGGATCATAGGACAGGAGATCAAGCAGGGAAGTGTACGAAGATGGTAGAAAAAAGGTGGCATGTTGCTGTGATGACATTTTTATAATCTTAGAGAAAAATAAATCTGTATTTACCATCTTCTTATTTAGATAAATAATTAATCTTCTCAGAATGGGATAATTGATTTTCAAAGATAATCCAAGAATGGAGCTGTTGTATTTATTTATGCAGAAAATGTCTGAAAAATTCAATGTAGTCATATCAGCTTAAATAACCTTCAGATTTACACTTCCTCCTAACTTTATTTCTTTTCTAGGCTTAGTTCTGAGTCTCTTACTGCACTCGAGATACCCAATGACATGCTTCAGATCATCCAGGATCTTATTCTGGACCTTCGTGTACGTTGCATTATCGTGACCTTACAACACACAGCTGAAGGTAATAGAAGGCTGCAGGTCCCCTTGCTCATTGTCATTCTTTGTGTCCCTTATTAGGCCAAACCATGGTCTGACATATAACTGTGTTTGTTACAGATGTTGTAGTGGCGGTGCACTCACCTCATTCTGTAGTCTCTCATGAAGGTTACTGGAATACTTCATTTTTCTGCCAGAAATAAGTAATGAGTATTTTCTTCCTTCAGTCCAATAAATAGAGTAGGTCAGACTTGTTTCTTTTGAGTTGAGATAGTTCTACAATGCAAGTGATTTATTTCACGATGCAGCTTTTCCATGTTGGAAATAGAATATATTTTCTTTCTTGAGGTTTTCTATAGCATGAAGAATTAAATAAGCAGTGTCCCACTCCCAAGGGAAAAAAAAAAAAAAAAAAGCCCAAAAAAACAACCCACAGGCCTTTATATTAGTTGTGTAGTTTCCAGGGCTTTTTACTAACATTGTAATCCCCAGGGTTTCCTGCTGTGTACACAACTTTTGCCATAAATGTCTGGATTGTGAAAGCCCTAACACAGTCTCTAAATCTAATATGACTCTATACCATCCGAGGCCATTCTTCTTGCTATCTTGCATTCAACTCTGAAACTTACATTTCAGTTAAGTAGATCTCCTGGAAATAAGTGTCTCTCCTAACCTCAGGGCAGATTGATCTACTAATTCTCTTAGCAGGGCATGGGATTTTTTTCCAAAAGGCTACTTACCCTCAATGTTAAAAAAAATTATGGCTTTTTAATATTACAATTTAGTCACTTTTAATCTTTGGCATATGATTCTATGTAAGCTAAGAGTTTTACTCTGGGCTTAAGTATACCAATCATAGGTGGCTATATCAAGCAAGTTTTTAAACTTTTGGTGACAACAAATCATTAGTTATCTATGGTTTATTTGTTACAATATTGATATGAATTGCATTCTTGGCTCTTGTTTTATTAAATCCCATTTCACAATTAACTTTTTTTTTCTGCATTAATATCAAGCAAGCTGGCTGAACAAGTTCATACATTGTCTTGTCTTCTTAAAACTCTGTAAAGTATAGTCACTGTTTCAAATTTCACATAAAGTATGAAAAAGTCTTTTTTGCTTTCAACCCTTAGCAGAATTGAGTTCAATTGTTTTTTCTTAATGGTGTAAGAGATTTTTTTCTTTTTACTTGTGATATGAGGATGATCTTATTGGACTGACTTATTCTTCTGTCTGGCAACTGTGAGGGAGTCCTGCTGTTTCAAAGGAAGGAAGTATTTAGCTCTCAGCTGTTTTCTTCACAGTCCTCATCGAATCTCTTAGCTACCTACCTAGCTTCTCCAGCACAGTGCAGAGAGCTCCAATATGTGACCAATGATGAAAAAATCTGTTGTGTTACTGGTTTTACCTACTTGTTGCACCAAGGCAATAGCCCAGTTCTTTGTTCACATGCAGAGATTCTGCTCCGCATGTTCTGATTGCTGGCCACGCATTCTGTGTAGGAAAAACTCTTGTGGTTGTCTGCATCTTAATTTTTAATACAAGCAGTTCATACTTTTCTGTCTTGAATCAAAATAAAGCAGATCCCTAGGGATGCTGGTATGTGTTATTGGCTGGATAATGTAGCTCTCTTTTGTCTAGCCATAACAGCAGCTTTCCTTGGCTGCTGCTTCCATCCTGTGTCAGTGAAGCAGTTCTGTGTGTTGGCTATAGCATCAAGCATGAGGAAAGATGCCTGCTTGTGCCATAACTCTCATTCTGTACTGTTGTATTGCATGCTTTATCTGCAGGCCCCTTTTTTTTATTTGCCTACTAAAGAAAATTGTACTTCTGGAATGTATTTAAGGTAGTGGGATTTTTTTTCTGCATATGACTAGGTTAATTAGGCCCTTGAAAAAACTCTTACTATTGGGGAACAAGTGAAAGTACAGGTAATGGATATTCATAAGGAGCTATGTAAATGTGTCTCAGAAGTAGCTATATCTGCAATATGTAAGTCAAAAAGGCTCCTCCTGGACTTGAGGGGTCCTAATAACTCTGAAATGCGAGTAGAGTGCTGATATAAACTTCAGTCCCATCTCTTGCTGCATGTTGTAAGTTGGTAAAAGCATTCAGATATAGTTAAAATATTCAAATGTAGTTAAAATATTCATTAGAGCACTTTAGCTTTTCAAAGATGATAAACCTGCCCACACACAGAAATTTTTCTGTTGTCTTATGATAAACACCTTGTACACACACTGGCCCTGAGAGGCAGTCTGTGTTCTTTCCCTCCTGTATGTGGTCATTGGTCATAAAGGTCATGAAAGACAAATTATGTGAATGCCAGACTAGACAGGGAGTTTACATGAATGTATTTGACTGGAATTTGATGAGCAGTGAAATATGAGAAAGAAATTTGATGGGTTTTGTATTTGTATCAGCTAAGAACAGAATGCAAAAGTGAGCAGCCACAGAAACATGTAAAGGCTGACCAGTGCAATCTAAACCCTTAGAAGAGTATCAGTTGAATTAAGTAGGAAAGTGAACAGAGTCATTATTCTACACAATCTCTTAATGCCTTTTATCCTCATTGAGCCTATACTTCTGTGAGAGTTGCAGAGTATGACACTGTAACTAAGCTTCTTAATTTAGCTACAGAAAGCACTAAGATTTTGAAGATAACTTTTAGCATGCATTAGTTATCCTTTTTTCTTGGATTTTTAGAAGAGATGGTAATTCACTGAAATTTTTGATCATTTGAAAGGGAGTTTTGTGATGTGCATGCACTTATGATGAGCAATTTCTGTGTGGGAAAACTGTATGTCAAAGCCCCGCAAACTGCACACAGTTAATCTTTGTTCTGTTTACACTTCAATTAAGCTCAAAACACAGTGATGATGCATGATGCACGCCATCCATAGAAGAATTGTATTTTTATAGTGCATAAGTTTTGGATTCACATCCCAATAGATAGTTATATAGTAAGCCTGCATAAGTTAACACCTTCTGGGTAGTAGAAGAGAGTGCTTTTTGCATATGCATTCATGTACCTTTGAAGAAAATGTAGCACCATGAATCCTTGACCCTGAGTGGAGATCCTGTGCCTCCTTTATAGTTCTGAATATGAATTATATGCTGTTCTTTCTGTCTTTGCTAAAATGCTATGCAGATTTTCTTTAATTTTTCATTAAGAGCTAGAGCATTATAGGCTAGAGACTTGGGCTCTTAGTTGAAGTATTTTATGTTGTGATTAAAAATTTACAAAACAAAAAGCCAAAGCCTTTGCAATATTCCTTTAATTCTAAGCTTTACAGTAAACTATGTGCTTCATGCAAGTCCTGCCATGTGTCATAGATGTGCTTCTCTGTGTGGTGTCAGCAGCACACCATGTGTGAGTTCCATTCTTAGTCATTTGAGAGTACTGAAGGCTTTGAAGCTTGTAGTGCTATTTGCTTGTATGCCTAGTCATTGCAGTTCCAGTGTCTGTGGTTTCTTTTCAAGTTCAAGGAGTTTTTAATAATTAAAATTTATACCTTCTCTCCCCACCCTCCCATCCCATGCTTCCCCTGTTACTCTGTCCTACAGATATAAAGAGATTAGCTGAAAAGGAGGACTGGGTTGTTGACAATGAAGGCTTGACATCGTTGGTGGGTATACTTGGTGTCTTGTAGGCACTGCCATTATTGGATTTTTTCTTTCTTTTGCATGTGTAATGAAAGTGATTTCTGCGTTCTCCAAAATTTGAATTACTTTGGACTTTATCTGTGGGTGCATATTGGTGTCTGTAGTTTTATTAAAATACGAAAATATGGGGCGCTAATTTTTTTTTAATTGTTTGAATGGTTACCTCTTTGAATGGTTTACTGGAGTAAAAAGTCATACTTGAGGTCACAAGTTCAGTTCACATCGAAATGCTTCATTACTTAGTAGGCACACTACATGGAGTTGGTCTGTAGCTGAATAAATAGGTCACTTACATGTTATAATGAGAAATTGAACTGAAAAGCAACTAATTTAGGATATTGCCTACATGCAAACAACCAGTGACTTGAAACCAAATTCAGATAAATTAGTTAGATGCTTTCTGGAAATAAACAGTAATGAGTAATGCCTAAAACACAGCAAGCGTGTTGTAGGTGTGACTTAAATGCAATCTGCGAAAGCAGAAAAGGCCTGTGGGAGGGACAGTTGCTTTGTGTATGTTATCTAAGGGAATGCTCCACAGGCTTTCTTAGTTTTTCTTATTTGCTTCTATAAATACGTGTTTGAAGTTGAGTAGGAGGACATTAAGCAGTCACAATATGCATACCGTAAGAAGGAGTGTTCTTGTCAATTGTAGTACTATAACCACATTTACAGCTTCTGGTCTTGATTTCAGTTGCTGCTGCTATGGGCAAGTCCCTTAACTTTTCTGTTTTTCACCGTGTTTATCTGCTGAATGAAAGCAGGGGGAAGGTTCTCCCACAGAAGTGTTGTTTCTTTATGCTTGTGCTGTAGCCTAACCCATCCGTATTAAAAAAACTGCTCAAGTAATTTTTGTGCTTAGAAATCATCCATTCATTCCTTGTATACTGTATTTCACTAGATACCTTTTGAGGCCATGGTTGAAACATGCCAAATTTTAATAGTGGAAGCTGACAGTGTTTTGTCACAGAGAGATTGTTTACCTACTAAAGTATAGTTTATTGGGGTAATATTAGAGCAAAGGTTAACCAGTATAAGAAAGGATCAGGCAGTCTCTTTGGGGACATTTTAAGCTTGAGGTAGAAACTTTATTTTAAGTTTGTAGGAAAGGTTGAAGACATCTCCAGTATTTATATACCAGGTAAAAGCAACTGTGAGGTACAGAAATAAGTTGGGTTAGGTTTTTTTTTCAGCTTCGTAATAGCCAAAGAATCAAATATCCAAACAACTTTCCTCTCCTGAGATGTGATGTTTTATAGTGTGGAAGTGAAAACCCAAGAGCAGCACTTTACTGCTGGCCTTCTTTTAAGGGATCCAAAAATACTAAATACATATTGTCTTAGTGGCTTTTTCATGCTTTTTATTTTGCCATGTGAGCATCAATTTTCCAATCCACCTCCATCATTTACAGAAATAAAAATTATTCCTAAGCCTAAAGTTGCTGGCATGCCATAAACTATCTAGTGAATGAAAAGCAACTTTACAGGACTTAAAAACATTTTTGTCCACTTCTTTGACCCAAATCCAGTAAGATGATGTCTCGCTTTTCTGGAGCAATGACTGCTTCATGTTGCCCTGCACAAATAGGTTCCTGCCCAATACCAGCAGACAGATGCATTAAAGAATTGAAGTGTAGCTTATCAGAGAAGAGAGAAAGACAAGGAAAAAGTGACTAATGACTCTGCTGTGAACTTGTTTGAACTTTCAGGATGAAATTGATACATGTTATCCAGACGTTCAAATTTCAGGTTTGGAAACCTGAAGGTAACAACAGCCCCTCAAACTGTTTTTTGTTCCATTTGAAGCAAGCTTCAGTCTGATTTTCTTAGAAATCTTTTGTTGAAATGCAATGCAGAAATATTGGTCATCCAAGGTGAAATTCTATTCCATCTTGGATAAAGGATTGGAGGAGGGAGTGTGTCAACAGGCATCTGTAATACTACCACAGAAATAAAAATATTTCCTAAGCCTTTTATACAAGGCTGTTGGATATCAAAGTCTCATTCAGAGAAAAAAACATGCATTGATCTATGGTAATAAGTCTGTAGATAATTTACATACAAAAGCGCATCACTATGAAAGGATCCTCTGGTAATACATGAAGTGTGATTATTTAGGTTTTTTTCCCCTCCCACTCCTTATTTGGGATAATTTGGAAATCAAGAGCTTACTATACACCTTATAAGATTTTATGTATTTGTGTAGTGTATATTTAACATGCTTATCTGCAGTTTACAACTTGTTTGACTTTCAGCCATCCCAGTTTGAACAGTGCATTATTCGTTCCTTGCAATCTCTTAAAACTGTGTTGGACTGCAAACCTGGAGAAGCCAGTGTAAGTTTTGATTTATGCTTTCATTTTTGTTCTTCTTCTGAAACCCAATAGTAATTTATGTGAAAAGAACTTTCAGAGACTGATCCAAGGGTATAACTTTCCTCTGTATTTGTTTCCCATGTACACCTTTTCACTTGTGCTAGCTCTTAGGCTTCTGATTGTGCTTCATTTATTAAGGGTAATTTGTGTTTATGGGGCAGATGGAACCTCTATTTAAATCCTTAAAACTGTTCTTCTGGAAAAAAAAATGCTACTCATGTACTTTTCACATAGCAGTAGACATTACATCTAAATTAAAAAAGGGAGAGGCCATTCCTAGGAGTTACTCTTCACTCAGTGTTAGATCCAAATTACTTGAAGAACTTAAATTCAATTTTTTGTCCCCATCTACTCAGTACCTTGAGGTCCTGATTGATTGAAACATTGATGTTTTCTTTCTAAGGGAGTTTAACGCTTTTCCAAACTCCCTTGGGGCCCTGTGTATAGATACTGTTTCTCTCTCCTCATTTACATTAATCTTTCTGACTAGCTGGTCTGTTTTCTTAATGAACATTATTCAAAAGAATCTGCAGTGAATTCATCTGCATGAATTCTTCTTTTTAGGACATGAAGATCTTGAAATATCCTGGGAGCTTTTGCTGCAATTCCATTAGCCAGCAATGACGCCTACCACATGTGCTAGTATTTTCTTCCTTTTACTGTGTTATGTCCTCATGCCTATCAAACTGTTTACTGGGACTTGTATTGTCTCTCCCATTTTTAGGATGGAGAAAAATTGAAATTGATCCATGAGAAAACAGTGTCCTAGCAGCCATTCCTTTAATTGTGTCATCTCTTTAGGGATAAGTTATTCAGGCCTTCCTTGAAAATAAGGCCATGTGAAGTTGTTCTGCTGAAATAATGTGCTTGCATCCTCAGGTTTTCCAGCATCAGAAAACACAGGAGGACGTGTGCCAACTAAGCATTGGGATCATGCAGGTATCTTGATCACTTTGAAGTATGAAATAGTCAACACAAGTGATGATCAAAAATGTGTGTGTTGTATATTACCCACCTCCCAAAAGGTAGCTTAAGTTGATGAGTCTGTTATTCCTGTGGTACACTCAGGGATTCTGAGAAATGTTTGACTTTAAAAGTAGGTAGAGCTGACTAACTCAATCCGGTGATGGCAAATCCTGAGAGAGTAAGTGACATATTCAAATATTTTACTGATTGTTCGAGATTTTACTGACAATTGATGCTTCCTGAGCTGATGCCATCTAACATCTATATGCTGCAGTCAGAGGAGAAATGCTGGTTTTCATCAGCTGAGGATCTGGCTTTTAATTCCTGTAGCAGAAAACAGTGTTCTTTGTAACAAAATCTGATTTTTTTTACATTTATTTGAAATTTCGTAATAACATTCTTTAGGTTTTTGAGCCATTTTAAAAGAGTCTCCTCGAATAAGAAATGATGAGCCAAAGCAACAAAAGGATTATATAGTGAGGCTTCTGCAATTTTTGCTTGGAATCCACTGTTCAGATTGAGCACATAAAAACTGTTAATCATGCTAATCAGTGAATTATCACTGCATAATTTTAAACATGCTTCATGAAAACTACTTATCAGGGTTAAAAATTACTGTTTTCCTACAAGTACACTATGATGCATGCAAAACAGAAAATATGCATTCAAAAGCTGCAACTAAACGTACTATATTTATGTAAGGTTTAAGACAAAACCAGGTGATGATGATTGCTCTGCTTTTATGGAATGTAGTAAAAGTGAATTTGAGAACGTTTTTTAGTTCTGGCAGAAAATTTAGATCTTGCTTTATTATTTTTTAGGGCTTTATAGATTGTTTGGAACAACTAAGCACTAAACCTGATGGTGATATAGATACATCACAGTAAGTAAAAAGAAATAAGATTTATGTGTAGTATTCTGCAATTGTGTGTGCAAGTCTTACATTTCACTGGGGTTGTGGTTTTATCCCTTCTGTATTTCATATTTCTTGTGAATACTTTTGCCTCTGAAAAGTGATGTTTTGAAATAAGAGCAGGTACTTTTTGTGTCAAAATGTTGTGTGGCATCATGTAATAAAGATCATACAAGATAATTAATATTACATTACTTATACCCTTTTATTCAGTGACACAAGTTGTGTGCTGTTGAAACAGATGTGTTGGTTTTGACATGACTTTACATGGACTCAGTTGTACTTGTCAATAAGTAATGTCCAGTCATGGTGAAACATCCCCTGCCTTTCTTTCTTCCCTTCTATTTTTTTACTGATTGTATTGGTACTTCTGCTAAATTAATGAAAGTTGTTTGCTCAATAAAGTCTTATGAGCCACTTGTTTTAGAGAGCAAAACAAGTCAGGGCAGCCTGAGCTTCCAGGCACATTTGTGAAAAGCCAGAGACTTGGCAAATACAGCAATATGGATTGGAAAGGGCAAATTAACTCTGGTTTTAATGAAATTTCTTTTTCTTCCTATTCAGATGACCATTGGCTGGATAGGTGTGAAAACAGAATGTGTGGCAAAACAGAGAAATTATAGAAAAGAAAAATGCTTTAGGAAGGAAAGATCTGTAGCTAGAATAGTGCTATCAGACCACCAGGCTCCTCCTGCAGGCTTTGTGGGCATCTTGGAAAAACTGAGCAACGTGAACTGCTTTGTCATCTCATGTAAGGGGGGTTTGAAATAGGATTGCATTTCATTCCTGTTGATTTGAATTCACCATGTATCAAATAATAAAAAGCACTATACCTTTGTATATACTCACTTTTTAAACAATATTCCTAGTCTTTCAGCTGATGTTTCGTCTCCAGATTTGTTTGGAAGCATTCATGAAGAATCAAGTCTTTCTTCAGTAAGTTTGGCTTCTGTATCTAAAAGTTGATGTGAAAATATTTCTCCTTTTTATTGTTGCAATATTGCAAATATTGTTTATTTTGTTTTCTTTTTTTCTAGAGAATAATTTTTTATTCTATAGGCATTTCTCTTGTTGAAAGCACTGGTTTTTATGGTATCTTAGTGTACCTTGTTAAGGTAACTCATGAAAATTGTTTTTGAAAACAGGTCCTCAGAAACTAAAATGACATCACAGAAATCAGTGGAAATAGCATTGGTGTTAAGTCAGCTGGGGATTTGACTTTTGATTTATCACCTTATTTCAGATTAGAATCAGTCTGATTATTAGTTACTTTTTGGAACCCACAAAGATACAGTAATACTTCTTTCCCCCAGAAAATTTACTGAGAATAAGTATTGGTTATTTGTTTGGCTTGTTTGATTTTGGATTTTTAGGAAGTTGGAAAAAGATTTTTAACATTCTTGACACTTTGGTTAATGTACTTTCTTCCATTTAAGCAGCTGATGAAAAAATGTAGATTTTACCTGCAAGAAACTTACTGAGAACCTCTTGTGAAATTAATATTCCTTAGTAGAGGTTTTAAATGTTGTCAGAAGCCCAGCTTTGCTAATTTACAAGAGTAATAAGCATTTCTGCTACAATAAAGAATCACAGATTGCCAAACTGGGGCAAGTTTCTGAATTGTAGACTATAATAACTAGTTCTTTATATCATTTTATTCTTGCAATACACAGATTTGGTAGTAATTGTTGACTTGTGGCTTCTTCCTATATGTCATAGGTATAAATGCTTTAAAAAAAAAAAGGTGATTTTAGGCAGTGTCTGGCTTCCATGGTTCCATGGTATTATTTTCTTATGTAAATCACAAGACATTTTGTCTTCACTTTCTTGAATGAGAACAGAGAAAGTGAGTGATTGGAGTAAGATCGGTCACTGTATTTTTTAAATTCTCATTTTTCGAATAGTTTGCATACTGCCTGGTTATAACTTAAAGTAGAAGGCAACTCTCAGTCCTAGTCATCGTATTACTGAAATACAAAACTGTCAGGAGTTCTGGGTCTGAAAACCAGTACCATTTTTAATCAGATCAGTGCTGTTATGGTGACTTTACTGTCACCAAAATAATTTTGTTTTTAAAATATTTTCTCAGTTGATTTTTAACTTTCATCTGAGGTAGAAAAATAGTTTGGAATGAAAAGGAGGCGAGGGGAAGAGGCAATCTATTTAATCTATTTCAGTAGTAGTTCTGTCTTGTTTGGTTCTTTGTTTAGAAGCTATATCTTATATCAAGATCAAGGAAAGGCAATTGTAGTATCTAAATTACAGAATGTATTTGACTCTTTTGTAGTTAAAAATATCATTGAAGAACAGACATAAGTTATAACAACCTAGAATTTCTTTGAACTGCTGAAATTACATAATGTAGTTCAGAACCTTCTAGTATTTTAGAGTTGGTGAGTGCATTTGTTCAGTACCTGTTTCCCTTGTTTTAGCCGGCTTCATGGGAAAGTGAAGATGATCTTCAGTTGATTTTATAATGGTCATAATTCTTAGTATATTTATGATGGTCATAATTCTTAGTATATTTCTTGAAGTAAAACGAAGTAAAATCCAGAAACAGCTTCCTGGGAAGCTGTCCAAACCCAATTTTTGTAAAGAAGTCTTAGCCACAGTTCTGTATTAGTCATAACTATTCCAATTAATGCTCTGGATCCTATAAGAGGAAGCATCATGTTCAATCGTCATATCTGATATTCATTCAGTTCTCAGTAATTTGTTGACAAAAGTATTTGTAAACCCTACTTTATTTATGAGAATGTTTATTATGCACAGACAGTCAGTAAAATACTCTATATGCATTTGCAGTGTTGGTTATGATGATACTTCTTTTTTCAACTGTTATGCTCTTTCTTCTCTTAATTTTTAGGAGCAGAGACTTTTAATTGCACTCAGTAACTGCCGTTACCTGGAGCGCCATACCTTCCTAAATATAGCTGAACATTTTGAGAAACATGGCTTCCAAGGTGTTGATAAAATAACTCAAGTAAGTGAGAGCACTGGAATGAAGCAGCATTGCTTGAAGATTTTTATTTGGTTTACCTTCTCTGAAAAGTAGGTGCAAGTGTCCAAACATGCAGAATGACTCCTGGGTGAGCCTTCCACAAATAGGTGGGACTCCAAGTGTTGGTTGGACATAACAACAACAAGGATATGGTTCTGTGTGTTCATACAGGGCTTAAGTAGCTGGTATAGAAAATGCGAGCTCTTGCTCAAGACTTGTGTATTCAATGGCAGAGCTTATCTGATTTCTTAGTAAGGCTGTTTAATGTCACTGTGTTCTCTCAATGCAGAGAGTAAAAGATTGTTATCTGAGGAATATACTTGATAAATTATTTCATCTGGAAATCTGCATTACTGATAGCTCTTGTCCGTAAACTAGTTCATGGGTTTTTTGTTGTGTTTTGGGGGGGGTTTTCTTGTTGTTTTTTCTTTTTCAAAGAACGAAAATGTCAAAGTGGGTGGCAGTAGCTGTCTCATTTTCCTGCCTTTTTGTAAAGATTAATCACTTCTTATGAGAAATGTTGTGACTTAATCCTTAGGACCATAAAGCTAGTTTATTTACAGAAATATTTGTTGGTTGGAAGTAAAGTGTTATCTTTTCCAGTACAGAGTACCGTATTTCACTCAAACTGATTGTTCAGCTATGTAGTACATCCTTAGTCCCAATATGCCTGAATGTTGCTTGAATTTCTACAGCCTAAGTAGTTTTGAATAGCATTTGAAAGGAATTTCTATGATTTGTGTGGTTAGTACAATGTAGAAAATTATTCTGGATATTGCCATTTTTTTGCTACTTAGAGTTGAGCTCCGTACAGTTGGAAGCAGCTAAGACATCTGTTATGTATGTGTTCAACACCCTGCCTTGCACAGCCACATCAAAGTATTGCCACTAAAAGTTTGGTACATTTATAAATTACCAAATTCAGGTGTTGAAGGGGCAGATTAATTCCCAATCTGTGTTAACCCTTTCAAAACTCTGACTGGTGCAATACTGCATGTGTGGGACACATCAATGGGTCATGCCAGCTAGGGGGATTTGGATGATTAGATAGTCATCATAAGAGGGCAATTTTTGAGCCCTTTATTAATTTTAAATGAGGTTGGAAGCTCACAGATGTTTAGAGGGGTGGGTTGATTTGTTTCAGTTTTTTGTTCTGTCACCTATGTTCTGAAAGCTTAAAACCAAACTTCTAAACTTCTGAAAGTTTAAAATTTATTTAAATATTAGATTAAAAAGTTGTAATAAAGAATTGGCAATTTTTTAAAAATATTAGTTTTTATCTGAAAAGACTGAAACTTAATAATACTTTTAAGTTCTGTCAGCTTTATAAATTTAATTTAAAGTGAGTTTGGTAGTGTGTTTTATTAAAAACCTATCTGTTCTTACACTGCGCTGTATGTTTTTTAAGTTGCCTTTGTTAGTAGGGAAATTGTTATTATCTAATATTCTGAAGTACAGAAATTATAAATGGTATAACTGAGCCAAGAACATTTCATTACATTCTATATGAAAATTATTTCAAGATTTTTTTCTTAGTGTGCCAAATACAAAATTACGTAAAGCAGCCAAACGTTACACTGTGCTTTTAGCACATGCTACCTTGGCGCATATTCATGACTCTTGTACTTCTCTGTGAAGATTCTTTAATTCAACTTATCATTAGTTTAGTCATTTAGGAAGTAGAAAAAAAATGTGTCCCATAAAATTCATCCAGCTTATTGATTAAGCTTCTGAATGAAGTTGTTTCCACTGTTCTGATAATTAGATAACCTTAAAGAGTAGAGGTTCAAAATGGCTTTATGCAAGAAATGAAAACTGTAGTCACAGGGATGTTCATAGCAGAAAGGCAACAATGTGAGAATTGTCTATTTTTGTAAGCATTTAGCCCACTTGAGGATCAGGGACATGGGTATACATAGTGGATGTTAAGGACTTCTGCTCTGCATCCTTCCCCCAATCCTGGGCTCAAAATTACTTTCAGATTAATTGTTCATTCTTTCTTGCAATCTTTCCACCAGCTGAAAAGCCAGGTTACCACATCTTAATTGTGTATTGGACTTGAAACAGGTTGAAGAGAACTCCTATGAAACAAAAAAGCCTGTACTGAATGTGCAGATGACCTTTTGTACTGAATGACTGCAAAAGTGGACGGTCGAATTACTTAATTCTAAAACACTTTGCTGAGGAACACTGAAGCAAGCAGTTTTTTCACGGATTCTTTGAATGGGTGTATATTTGCAGAGGCTTTGCACTCAAACTTACTTTTCTCACTAGTTCAAAGCTAAATAGGAATGGTCTAAGGGTTGTTGTTCTCCCTAATCATAAGAAATTGAAGTGAAAAATGTCTTGATATGTGTGTAAGAGGAAAAAAGAGCAAGATTTCTGTACCTTTTTAAGTGTACTCTTCTATTTAAAAATAGGCAGTCAGGTAGAAGGAAAAGAGAAAGAAAATAGGCTTGATCTTCTTTTGCCCTGTAGAGAGCTTTCGTTTGGGATAGAGATCCTCTTGTGACAAATCAAAGAAGTTTCATCACCTAGAAAAGCAGGGAAGTCATGTGTCTTCTTTCTGAGCACCAGCTTCACCATCCCAACTTTCCTAACATCAACTTTAAACTCAATAACAACTGTTTTCCCTTACACTTGTGATCTCCTTCCTGAAAGCATCTCTGCTTCAGTTCCTGACTCAAATATTGCAGTTCCTTTTTCTCTTTATTTAACAATGTAGGCAATACCAGAGTAGAGCACAATTTAGAGACATTCCTCTAGTAAATAAGGTTCAACCCTTATTCTACAGTTTGCAGTATTAAATCCTTAGAAAGGAATGATAAAGAGTCCTTTCTTTTTGTGAAATCCCAGTCTGATCTAGAGACCTGCTTTTAAAGCAGAACTCATTTTTAAACCCGTTTATTTCTGGAAATTATTATTCATACATACATATATATATGTGTGTGTGCGCCTTTTCCCCTAATTGTTGAGGAAAATGAACACTAGTTGAAAAGCTTTATTTTTGTGTTGCTTAAGCTCTTTTTTATAAAAGTAAATACATTTCAGCAGGTCATGTGAGATTTTGATCTTAATTTTAATTTCATTTTATTTGCATTTAGCATCCATTACCATGTTTAGATACTAGTGTTCTGCTTCAACATTTCGTGATATGCATTGTGTTACAGAATCATTGTAGAAGCTATAATTACAGGGGGTACCTTTGTTTAATAAAAAGCCTTGTATAAAATTTAAACTTGTTCAGATACAATGAACAAACTGTCCATATCCCCTTAGCTTTCAGTGTGGTTAAGTTGTGTGAATTACAAAGAAGCGCATGGAGAGCTGTTAAAGAGTTCTGCAGATGCTAATGAGCAGCACCGTCTGTTCCTGTTTGTACAGACACTTGTTGAAGTAGAGAGGGAAAGTCCATAGGTTCAATTTCAGAGGACAGAGACTTCTAAATAAATAATGTATTTTTTTAATATAGTGAGAAATTGTAAAATTAAAATTGATAAAGCTAAAGTATTTTACAAAAATCTTCATGTTTAAGGATTGAAATTTTTATGGGTATATTTTAAAGCTTTCACAAAATTCAGTTGTTTACTTTGCAAGATAAACACCTCCTGACATGCAGGAAAAAAATTATGCCAGTAGACAGTTACTGAATGATCTGCCTGCTTAGGCATTCCTTGTATTTTTCATTGAAATGTCTACTGCTGAAT
The DNA here is from genome assembly GCF_017590055.1 of Onychostruthus taczanowskii. Classification (NCBI taxonomy): domain Eukaryota; kingdom Metazoa; phylum Chordata; class Aves; order Passeriformes; family Passeridae; genus Onychostruthus; species Onychostruthus taczanowskii. Next base: position 6,342,388 of record NW_024501460.1, on the reverse strand, counting down.
ACAATCAGGAAAAAAAATTATACTGGGTGGGATGGACAGATAATATGGAAATTCTGAAGTTTTTATATACGTAATTATGAATTGAAATATGTCAGTAATTGCTGCTTTTTGCTGAAATTAAAGATGATGTTATTTTTTGGGTATGTGATTAAATTCTTTTAGTTAATGACTATTTACTATGTTGTTTCTCTTTTCATTTTTTGTTTAATTTTTTAGGTTAGTATGGAATCGTTGAAAGAGCTGGATCAAAGACTGTTTGAAATGTACATTGAATTCAAGGCAGATCCAATAGTTGGGTCATTAGAACCTGGCATTTATGCAGGATATTTTGATTGGAAAGATTGTCTCATTCCAACAGGTAAATATCTGCTTATTAAACTCAAATGATTTTAACAGTGATTGATAGGAGCTAAAATATACTGTACAATTAAAAACTTTTTTCTAGTCTGTGTTTTTAACTTTTGACATGTTCTTATTATGAGTTCTTTCTCACAGACTTTGCTTAATTCCTAAATCATTTTTCAAATACCCCCAAATGATTAAAGCTGCTTTCATTATTGATAATCTCTTTAATACTTGTTTTTTGTGATTATTTTGCTTCATTGCTTGTATATAATAGAAAGAATTATAAAAGCCATCTTTGCTATTTTCTTATGAAATTCACTAAGGTAGTTTGGGATATTTTCCAATAGAATCTGGCTACTTTGATAATAGATGTAATTACAGTTCTCGAAAGGTAAAATTATGAGAAAATGCATATTATAACAGTAGTTCAGCAAAGAATGTTAAACCATCGAAGGGCAGGTATAAGGTGTTTAAAATGACTGAGATGTTACTCATTATTTAAATGCTTTAATGTCCTCTGTTTTGAAGGAGCATAATATATAAAAATATGTAAATTTGTCTCTTCTTGCAGCGGTGAATACTGTGCACTCTTAGGCCCTTTGAACACTTAATTTGTCCTGTGCATAATTGATACATTTGAATTCCTTATCACATAAATGCCTGGTTAATACCAGGTAGAAATAAGTTGCAGTGACATATTGCATGGCATTTTGAAGATGATCTTGTCCTAATCAATTTGTCCATTCTTGTTTTGATTTTTTAATGGAGTTGTATGTGGCAGACTTGGTAAACATTCTGTGGTACTTGAAAATTGGATATGGAGGTAATTACAAGGGACACACTGGTAATCTGTGAATCAAGAGCTGCAGGTGCTTGTTTGCTCAAAAGCAAAAGGATCTTAGGGTTTATTACTTTAGATAGAAGTGTGTCTTCCATCTCTTGTTAATACTTTTGTGCTCAGAATATATGCTGTGATACAACGTAGTGCGGAAATAACTGAGATACTCATCTTGCACATTCAAAAACGTTTTTGAATAATACATAACTTGTCATCATATGTGAACTATGTTTTCACTTGGCACATTTGGATTCCCACCAGCTAACCAAGACATTGTGTCAGCTTTTTATATGCTCATTTCTTGATCTAGTGCATTGGCATCTACTTTCTAGTTTCACATTGCCTTTAGGATAATTCTACAGTCTTTTCTTTGTTTAAAGGGAATATTGCATTTCTAATGCAGGTAGGCCTCAGCCTTCTTGTTGTCCAATTTAATTTTGGTTTAACGTACTTTCTCTGTAACTTTGTGGCAAAAATTGAAGTGAAGACAGTGAATATTAGAGACGCCTCTTCAGGTTGCATATCATAGTGTTGGCCAATTAAAAATAGTAGAAAAGTCATTTGGGGCTTTTTTATTAATCCCCAAGCTAGACATGTTAAAAAGGAACATACAGACACTACTTCTGTGCTTCTCCACCTTGATAATTAATTACCTTTCCAATTAATTAACATCTGTTAAATGTTAACTCTGTTGACTACTGGTATAGAAGTATCATGATTTAACACAAGCCAGCAACTAAGCATCACACAGCTGCTCTCTCACACCTCTCCTGCCCTGGTGGAATGAGGGAAAAAATCAGAAGGGTAAAAGTAAAAAACCAGATGTGTTGAGATAAGGACAATTTAATAATTGAAATGAAATAATAATAATAAATTTTATGAAAAGGAAAATAACAAAGAGATAAATAGACCACAAGGAAGAAGAAAGAAAAACAAGTGATGCAAATGAAAAATAGTCACTCACCAACAACTGACTGATGCCCAGCCTGCCCCCAGCCAGCTTTCCCCCTAGTTTACATACTGAACATGATGTCATGTGGTATGGAATATCCAGTCAGGGAAAGCTGCCCAGCTGTGTCTCTTCCCAGAGTCTCATGGATCCCTACCCATTCGTTGGCACAGCAGCATGAGAAACTGAAGTCCTTGACTTAGTGTAAGCATTGCTCGGCAGCACCTGAGTCATGGATGTGTTATCAACATTATTCTCATGCTAAATACAGTAAATGCTATACAAGCTGCTAGGAAGAAGATTGACTCTATCCCAGCCAAAACCCAGACAAAGAGTAGCTTTGAGGACCTTCAGTTTGTTTGATTATAGCAATGGTTCATTGACCCTGGAAATACTTGTTGCTCTGAAGATAAAATTTGTAAGTGATTAATAGGTAACCTCTTCATGAAGGTAGAGGAACTTCATAATTGAAAAGGACTGGATGAAAAAAGCCTCTTTGTGGGGCAAATGAGAATCAGATTTTTTCCAGTATTCAATAAAAAAAAAGAAAAAAAGATCACCCAAGAGCCATAGAATTGATTTTTTTAAATAAACTGGTATTCACAAACAACTTTAAATTGTATGTAAGATTTTAATTGAAAAAATATACTCATACATAATCGAAACAATGCAGTTAATACTGCAGTAGATGTGCTATCTTTTTTATTTTCTTTCTAGGAAATCCCAAAACAAACGAGGCTCTATGTTACGCTTAATCTCCAACAGCATTGAAAATACCTACTTTATTAAACTGAAATACCATACATATGACGAGGAGTGGGTCTAACTTGAGTCAAACACATTGTTCATTCAAGGATTTCTTAAACAGTGACATATTGATTTGTTAAGAAAAAATTGTATATTGGAAACTGTTATCTGTTTTCAGTAATCTTTATGTCTGCAAATTGTAAATATTTGATTTGTTTCATTTTCCTGGTTTGGATTTTGACTTTCAAAGTCTTAATTTTTAAAACTATAAGAAAAAGGCATGGCAAGGGAGACTATTTCGGCCTCAGCTGTGTTCCTGAATGATGCTATCAGTGATGTGTAGTGTTGTATCCTGACTGGATGATTGCCAGGACATTAGAGTTGGGCATGAAGTTTTTTATGTGCTGTTTCTGCATCAGCTTTCAAACAGTACTAATGATGGTAGTAAAAAGGTGAACTTTGACAAGAACAGTTCTTTTTCTGAAGGGAATGAGGAGGTCAAAACATCAATTTGTCCATATGTAAAAGACAAGGAAAAGGTAAATAACTTCCCTGATTCGGTCTGAAACTTTCAAGCCATCTGGCCACTGAAAATCTGACCAGAACTGGGGGCATGTTGATGCCATGACACATCTTTTGCAAATGTGTATGAAAATACTCATGATTTGGTTAGGAACAATATGAAGAATTTTCTGGTGGTGAATTTCCTGTCCAGTCCAGAGCTTCAACACTACAGCTGTTTCTGAACAGTTCTCTGCAGAAGCCACCTGATCTGGACTATTGGAAATAATGCTTTTGGGTAGATGGAGTTTTTCAGGAGGAGGATGTTAATGCTGAGATAGGGAATAATGTAACTGCAAGAGAGAGAGAGAGACTGGAACAAAAAGCTTGTGATGAAGACTTGTTATCAAGCAAGGAGTCGAGATGGAGCAAGGTGAGAAGCCAGGACTGGATGAGCAAGTTAAAACCATAAATTAGGGTAGCATTTAGAAATTAAATTAAATATAATTAATCTATTTTTATTTAGAAATATAAATGGATTGCACAGGATTATTCAAACAAGAGACAGGCTTGAAGTGCAAATAAAAGGACAGAGAAATCTGATACTCACTAGACAAGTGAGCTTACCAGAGGCTGCTGTGTAATTTAAGAAATCCCCTCAATCTTGCACTTTCATCCTCTAGGGATAACAGCCTATTAATATCACTGATTGCTTTCTTTGCACAGCTTACAGAAGTTATATATGAATTCTTGGAGTACACTACCGGCAATGCTATGTATAGGCAATACCACTGAGTAGCACAGCAATTACCTAAATGTTATGCCTTGACAGCATTACCAACATTTTTTCTTTCTGAGAATCAGGGCTTCAAAAGTCAAGGTCTATATCATCAGGAAAATGAATGAAATCCACATTAATTTCCTGTACAGAAATGTAATGTACTTATTGCCAATATTGTTGCTGAGCCATGTAGACCAATGCAGTAAGAGAATTTGCTGTTTTCCGGTCTGGTTTTTGGTTTGTTTCCTTTTCCGTATCAGTAAAACTCACGCACAAAGAAAAACTACACAAATTAACTAATTTATAATTCCATCTTTAAATAATGTTTTTTCCCACATGAGTGCACTTGACTTGCTTCGTAAAATGACAGCTGATTTGGAAATACAACTGGTTTTTATATTAAGTGGAACTGATGCAGGCAAAAATCTATCCTGAGCTGTTACAAAATTTGAGAAATGAGTGAAGCATAATCTGGGTGGGGAAATAAGATGCAGGTAGGTTTCTGTCTACAGAGTTTGCTATGCCATGTAAATAACTCACTTAAGCATTTTTCCCTATTTTTACCACCTTCTTTGAATCCTGTCTGTTTGAACATTCATGATTAATTTGACTAGCTAAAGTCTTGTAAGTTATAGAACATTTAGAAAAATCTTATCCAAAAACCTTGACATTATTTATCATTGGCAGCTCTGCAGGCATCTGGCTGTAAGTACTGGGGACAGCAATTTCTTGCATCACAAAATTCATAGGAAAATACAAGAATGAGAAGAACTGTATTAAATGAACAGTTCTGAAGAAGAATTTTGAATAAAGACAAGAAGCCTGCCTTTTGAGCAAGCTTTGAAAAATATGAAAAATATACTATTCATGTGTGGTACTCTGCTTCTGTCAGTGTGGAAGACGCTTATGCCTTGCTCATTTAAGCAATTGTCCTATAATTATCAGATATTTCCTAATACATATGCTTTTTATTACAGTTTTAAATATAAAAAAGAATTAATTGTTTGCAAGGGGCAAATTTTAATTTAGCCTATGTATTAAAACATTTACTGTTTAGTTTTTCAACATACATGTGCTTTTCAGTAAGAAAGATCTAAATGTCAGAACTTGTGCACAAGGTGATTTTGTTTGGCTCTTTATTTTGATCTAAGGTGTGACTGCTGGTGTTAGAAGGCAGTTTTATTAACTTAATTAGGTTTATTGTTAATAAATAACTTATTCAAGTTTTCACTTTAATTTCAATGTAGACTTCTGAGTCTTTACAAGACAGACTTCAATTTTAACATCCAGCAGCAGTGAAATCTAGTTTAGTTATTTTCTCTTGTTTGAAACACTGTTCTGATTTATTCTACATTATTAACATAATTAAAATAGATGAAAGAAACAAAGGAAACATAGTGTTAATCAGTTGCCAAGTGTGTATTTAGATTGGTTTTTGTATATACTGGTCAATCTGATAGTTTAACATACAAAGGGGTTTTTTTGTTCCTATTCATACATCTCTGTTTTGGTGGTAAATTGTGTTTTGTTGTGGGTTTTTTATTTCTAATTTAAAAAGCATAAGTTATGTCTTAGTCATGTAACAAAATTAGACAGCTTTTTTATTTATATTTTTGCATGATTTTTTAATATTAAAAAATTGATCTTTTTGACTTGCAAGGCTATAGACTTTTGGAGAGTAAATGAGGTGGTTGCTCTGAATTTGGGTGGAAAATATTTCTGTGTATTAATGTTTGTGTAATACAATCAAAGGTAGTTGTAGTATGTGAGCATTTAGTCGTTTAGAATATTAATGTGAGCTTTTGCATGCAAATGGAAAATTACTTTTCATAATATGGCAAGCCTGATTATATTTAATTTGTTTACATATGCAACTACTGTATTAATTTCTGTAAGACAGTAGTATGTGAGGATTTGTTTACCACACAAAAGGTTGATGTTCATTTATTTTTCTGAACAATTCAGATAATGGTGATATCTCTTTATAACTTGCTTTTGAAATGCTGGCTGCTGTGCAATCTAGCCAGCATTCACTCAGAGTTCACAAGCATACAGATTTTCAGCTGCTATTCTAACAGTCTTTTTTAAATATGTGTCTTCTGTGTTTCACTTGTGTTGTCAGATACTCGGGGGGGTTGTAGTATTTAAAATTTCACATTGCTTTGAAAGTTTTAGGTGATTTTGCACTTTCAACTGAAAGGTGTTTGTGGTTTTTAGATATTCATTCCGTACTTGGCATAAATTGAATATAGTCAAGTTATAGCTGAATTTCTTCTTTGGTGTGTTAAGAGATCATTGTTTGAAACATTTCAAATATATGAAATGCCACTATCACAGTAAAAGATTAAGTGCGTCACATCTGCTAAATCAGATTTTTTATACTTGTCACATCTTTTATCTGTTATTTGTCTAATTTAATAATCTAATAAAAAACTTCTAATGGCAATAGCCTGATGAAAAGGTACTCAGCAGTTAAAAATTAAATATCAAAAGGCATATTTAATTTGTAGTTACGCAGCGACATACTTGTCAACCCTAACTTTTCTTCTTTTGTTTAATTTAGGGCACTAGCACCCTGCTTACGTGAAAGATGACAAGTGCATTTGCATCTTAAAAACATTTGGATATAGTACAAATCATTTTCTTTTTCTTTCTTTCCTTTTTTTTGGTTAGAAATAAGCAATTACTTTTTGACTGAAATGTGCAAAATAATTTTGTTTGAAATCTCTGTAACCCTTTAGATTTCTCCTAACCGTTTAAAAGGATGGCTTCAGAATTATCTCACTTACATCAGGTAGATGATTTTGAGCTCCAACAGTCCTCAAATTGTTGATGTTTTGTCTTTAGGAATTGTCTGAATTTTTATGCTTCAGTAAGGCCAAATTTTGATTGCTGCATTTTGGTGCAGGGATATGATGTGCCATGTATGTGAACAGGAAGAAAACGATGTTTTGCAGGTCTGTTGCATATGATGTTAAGGGAAAAAAGTCTTCTGTAATGGCAAATGAAGTTGCTAAAGGACTTGTCAGTTTGGGGGTTTTTGTTACAAAATGCTAGTAGTTTGTTTATGACACAAGAGGGTTCTTATAGACAGCAGTCTTTAAATAGTCCAGTTAAAATGTGCTGGTTTTCATTCAAGCTAACTGCTCTTACAACATACATTAGTAAATTGATGTTTTGTCCTTCTGGTAAGGAAATACCAACTATATAACAATCAAATTTGTATTTGGATGAGTTGAATTAATTCATCCTTAAATGACCCATTCAGTAAGCAAGTATGACAATCCATGTGTTGAATGACTACAGTTCTTACATTTGTTTACTACACATAATTCTTCACAGAGTAGAATCATATACCAAAATTGTAATGTCAGGGGCCCTCATATTATAGCCTTGCCATTTTTTGTAAAAAATTAATTTACTGCTTAAAACATAAGCACAAATTTCAATGCATGTTTCAAAATACTTTCACTTGTGTAATTTCATTTTAACCTGAAATTTTTCTTCAATTTCACTTTGAGGCATTTAGGTTTCATTCTGTTTTTCATTTCTCACAAGATTGTATTATCATGTTATATTCATGACTGAATTTAAAATTTAAGGATTATTGTAGCTGATGAAATGGAATGCACATTGTCCTTGTAAAAGGTGGCAACAGAAGAAAGCAGTGGCGCTTCAGCTTCCTGTAGTTTCTACCAACACGTTACCTTGAATTTCTGACTATTATAGCAATCCCATTAGAAACCATCCTGGAGAGACATCACATTTTTCAGTTCCTACTTGCTACACACTGAGTTGCACTTGTATGTTCACTTTATTGATATCTTCTTGTGCTTCCCCAGCTTCTTGCATGCAAGATTTTCTGCTTCTAATTGTGATTGAAGTTTCTGTTGACTGCTCTCAGCAGCCTCTAGACTCCACGTGTACAAGCGTACGGTAGAGTTTATCTGCATCTTACCTGGTTTATACCTTATGCTTCCTCTTGCTTTTCACATGCCCTCCCTCACTCACAGTTCTGATTTGTGGCTTTTTCTTCTATTAAGCCTACCAGTAGTTGTTTACTAGACTGCTATCCATCACTCTTCCAGCTTCTCTTTGGCTTTACCTGTCAAACTTCTTGCTAGGATACCTTGTGGCATTTCTGTCTATGTGTCTGTGCCTTGCTAAAGACTAAAGACTTCCAAAATGAAATTTTGCTGTGATTCCTTGGTCAGACAGAAGCTTAGGCTTGTAGCTTGAGAATTCTGTGCTCAAGTACGTGTTCTAACTGATGACAAGTCACTTGAATACCTGCATAAGATTATAATTATTGCAATTTCAGAGGATTTACTTATCAGGCATGTCTGACAAATCAGAAGTCTCTTCTGACTTGTCTTCTTCTGTTGTCTAGCCAGTTGTAGGAAGTTGTATGATACTTGTCATCAGTTCAGCATTTTCTTGCTTATACAGTCAGCCTCTGTCTTGTGAGGACATGTGTTAATGTCAATAGCCTTCGTTTTGTTTTGGTTTTGATTTTGTTACAAGGCGACCTAAATTTTTTTAGCCCCTCAAGCATACTCTCTTTGAGAAACACTTAAGATCTTCTAATATCATTTAGTATTTTTATGACTGTCTTTGGTAATAGGATCTAATCCCTGCATTGCTCAAAGCAGAAAGCTAATTGGAGATTGGAATCAGTGATAATGCATAGAGGAGAAAGGGCAAGCATATTTTCCCCCCTCTTCCAGCACACTATTTACAAGCACGAATGAGGGTATATCCACACAAGTTTTGTACTGTCTCAGCCCTTTCAGTAAAACAAAAGTAGTAATAAATTGTGTCATCAACAAAACAATACTCCGTGGTCTAGCTTGTTGGCATAGTGAATGCTTTCATGTTTATGTTGCATTTGATAGGCACAAATGGCATTTTTATGTTTCCTGTCTGATTTACTAAATTCTTTGGGAGCCCCAATGTTATGGAATGATGCAGTTTTGGAGCACAGGCAGGTTGGGTTTGCAGGTTAGATAACTGAGCAGAAGTGAAAGAATGGAAGTGTGCGAGAGGACGAACTCAATGGGGTTGTTTCAGAGGGGTTTGGAAACCAGAACTGAAGACTAGGGAGGTGAGGGAGGTATGAGAAGATAATAGGCAAAAAAGCTTAGAATTCCAAGTCAATAGTCACTATTACTACTACTTGGTTTTATTTCATTACTAGCTGGGTTAGAAGCCAAAATAATTTCAAACCTTGGTTGTAAGTGAGGTGTTTGAGTGAGCTATGTTAGACTGCTCCTTCAATTGTTACTCTTAGAAACCAGATTTTTTATTATCTTGGTAATGCTCAAGGTAGTTTCTGTGGCAATGTTTAACAAACTGATGTGTAATGAAACTAGTGGAGTGGCGAAAGTAAGTCACATGAAAAGTAAAATTACCTGTAGTCCCAAACTCTGGTATCAGATCTGTTCTGGAGTTCCTAGTTAGACTTTTTTGCTTGGATTTATTCTCTTCCTTCAAAGATTTTTTTTCCACAGGTGTGCTAACTGTAGGCACTTTTCTCTTTCTCAGAATATGCAGCTGGGTAGTGTTAGCTGCTAAAAGGTCTTGTGAGTGCTCTCTTCTTCTACCCAGAACTGTTTCCAAGTCCCTCTGGCAATCTTTACCCAGATCTTACTGGGGTCATCATCACGGTTTCAGAAGGCAGTGTGCATGGGAACACTGTGAGATCAAGAAGCATTTACAGGTCACGATTAATATTTGTGAAACTTAATTGTGTTGTTGTTACCTATTCATAGGTGAATGTGGCTCCCATTTAAGGCTCATCTGTAGGAGAGGTTGGTTTGCTGGTGTTTGTAGCTAAGTCATAGTCCTCTAGCTCAAATTATAAAGGATCAGGGATTTGTGTGTGATATTTAGATGGAAAGTCCCAAGTTAAAACTTTGGTATTGTCCAAATAAACTCAGCTCTGTCAAAATTACCCATTTTTCTGTGCATGGAGCTGCCTGTGTAGTTCCTATAATTCAAATTGTTCTGCTTAGCAAATGGTTTTGTCTTGTTAACCATTAGCATGTAGGTGCTCTTTAGAAACAATCCGTAACAGTGATCTCTCCTGATAAAGGTGCTTAGTGTCTTGTGGTGGAGATTCTTCAAGAGCCATATAAAATACAGCATTATACTACCTTCTGTGCAGATGCAGACAATCATCTTAATACATGTTGGATTTGCCCCAGACAGCACAGCAGAGGAGGTCCAATAACCTTGATGTCCTTAGTGAGCCCACTGGTCAGTTCACATTCTCAGTTATGGTTTGAAGTTTTGCGTAAGGGGTCTGTGGTCAAACATAAAATAATACTGATTTCAAGATGAAGGAGGAGTAGTAAAAAACTATTTTCCAAGCCCTGAATGTATGCAGTAGTTAAGGATGCTGTTGTTTTTAACGTTTTAAATGCACTGATGAAAATAGTCTCCAAAATGAACATTGCAGCTGGCGAGACTTGCAGAATCCTAGTAGGACAGTGGGGAACAGCTGTCTCCTCAGTACTTCATAACACTTTTTGCCCAAGGGTGTGCGTGTTTTTAAGTTAAAAATTCTAGTGTAACAAAATACCTCAGCTTTCTCTATACAAAACTTCTATACAAAATTCAGCCTGGAGCATATTCTCTCAGTAGCCAAGTTATCAAGCCCTTGAACTGTTACTTTTTCAGTGGGAAAATATGATTGGCTTCTAACAGTACAACGAATTCATTGTAATAAAAAACATTTCATTAGCTTAAAATTTCTTTACACCACGCATAGCAATTTAAATTTAATGAAACACTTAAAACTTTATTGATGTGTGGATGAAATTAGTGTTGGGATTGTTCAGCAGTTGAAGTAATTCAAAAATATTAAAAGCCTTTACTTTGAACTGCGAAAAATCTTAAGCTTTCCAGTTATTGTGGGTCACTCCTGAGTCAAGATAGCTTCCAAATGTTGACTTTGGATTAAATAATTTTTAAGAATCTATTGTTCAGGTCATGCAGAAACATTCTTCATTTCAAATCCATGCCCTTTTCAGAATGCTATAGGGGATTCAGTAAGCTTGGAAGTGAGAAACAGTGAAATACTAACACTGGAAGTCAGTGCAAGTTCTCACCTTCACATTAATAAATAGGATTAATATGTGATCTCATCGAATACTGTATGTTTCCTACAACAATTTTCTCTCATTTTCTCCTTTGTCATAGCAGACTAGAAGACAGTAAGGTGCAGTGGGTTTTTTTGTTTTGATTGTTGGGGTTTGGTTGGGTGCTTTTGTTGTTGGGGTTTTGGTTGATTTTCTTTTCCTGCAGTAACGTCTCTAAAAGCTGCTGTTATCTGGTTCCAAGTCATGGTTATTTGAGCAGACAGATAAGTAAAGATATATATAAAATTCAACTTAGGACATTTTTTGCCATAAATAAGGCATACTCTTGTGAGTAATTATTCCTGATATGCTGATCTATGTGCATTTGCCTGCAGTACATGTTGCAGCTTTTAAATACGTACATTGGTAGAAGTAAGAGCTGTCTGAAAGGCAAAATGGTGATTGCCCCTTCAAGGTCATCCCAAATTACCAAGTCTGTGGAAAAAAAAAACAAACAAACAACTAGATTTTGCAATAGAAATCAAATTTGAGAATTTGGTGAAATGAAGCAGAGCACAACCTCCTACCACATTTTCCAAAGAATCCACTGAATCTGTAATCAAAGTCCCTTTCTTCAGTCAGCTTTTTCCCATGATGCGATACTTCCATCCTGCCTACTAAATACTGCTGCCTGTTAGTGTTTGTAAGTTAATACAGTGACCTTGATTTAGTTGCCAATTTGCTGAATTTAGTTACTTAAGACGCATAAAAATTTCATATACTTTCATGCATTTCATGTACAATTGGTACACAAAGCAATTTGGAAGAAGGTATGTAAAAATATTAAGAACCGGTTCTGTGCTTTTTTTCAGTGTGGTGACTGCTTGAATTTTTTGAGTTAAGAGCACTCACTGACCTTTGCAGAATCAGGTTCCAGAAGTATTGGGTTTTTTACGTTATGCATTGACACCTACTTGTTGTCATTATACATTTGTGTAATTCAATAGAAATAGCAACTTTCAAAAAAAAATCATCAATTTTAATAACAAAACATACTGTAAAACCATGAAAATTGTGGATCTTAGTGCTTCTCATAAGCTTTTTCTCAAAGCACCACTTTTGAAGTTGCTTACTTTAAAAAAGTCTTTTAAAATGTCTATACTTTCTCTTGCCAATTTTGCCTTTTCTTTTACTTACCCAAGTATATCTGTCGTAAGTCACTCTAATAAATGCAGGACATGTTTCATGGGTAATTAAATTTTTTTCAGTAACTTGAAGGTTAGAGACATGCAGAGCAAAACTGGGCACTAAAATTATTAGTGTCTGTATTGTTCCAAACACTTTATTTGTGAAATTAGTCTCTTTTGGATCAGTTGACTTCAGTTTTCTCATTTCTTATGATAATAATATTTGAGTGACAACCAAAGTAAATTCATAAACATAGTATATCTCTAAGCCCATTCTTCATTTATGAAATTGCTGTCATTTTGCATTTGACAGGCTATTATTACAGTACCAGTGACTTAAGGAATTATGAGAAGAACACACAGTTTCCTGAGTGAGTCTGTGTTTTGAAAGGTTTTAATAATTTTAGGTTTTATAAAATCATGAAAGGACACCTTCAGGGTGCCTTAAAATTGATGTGTTTGAAAGAAATAAATGAATATTCTTGCCGACTATGCTTGGTTTGTGTTAATGAAAGGAAATACTGCTTGAGATTTTTAGATTCAACTGTTCACAATTTTGATAGAGATGTTGGTTTTTAGTCTACCTTACAATTAAAGGAGTGTCTGGCTTTTCCTGTTGAATTGGTCATCCTTTATCTTTATGGGGTGAATACAGCTACTCTTTTGTCTGTGGAACACCTTTTTAAATTGGCATTCTTGTCATAAGTCTTCCTGTGTGCAGACCTCTGGGGGCAGTCTGAAGGGGTTTGTCCGTGTTGCTGGCGTTGACCCCCACGGACACCACGGTACGTGTGACTTCACTTCTGTAAAGTGAGAGACGTCTGGGAGTGGCAAGGACCCCCAAGTGTGATGAGTTACCACACTCAGACTTTTGGAAGCCTATTTCAAAGTTGTCAAGGGGTACAACTGTTTGGGTTTTTTTTTCTTAAGAGGCTCACTTTTGAAGAATTTGGAAAATAAATGGCAAACAGGTTACAGTACTGGAAATTATGTGAGTGCCAGGCTTCAGAGGTATGTAGGCACTAGTTTTACAAGATGATGATGCTCTTCATTTGTCTACTACCCACCAGCTGGTCTGTTTCACAGTTTCCCAATTATTCTTAAACCTGAAAAAAAAAATAGGAAGACAGCTTTTAAGCAGCAGAGCAGTTTATTGGTCAGCATAATCTAACTTTATTTCATGAAAAAACTGTTGATGCATGCAGCTATTTGAAAATATGTCCAATACATAGCAAATATTTATATACACTTTGTAGTCTGTTCCATCTTATGTGCAATATTGTGTTGTCCCTCAGTGTTTCTTTTGCCTACAAACTTTGGAAACTTAAGAACATTCGGTGACCAGGAAAGAGCCATTAAGTTTCCACTCTGCTACATTTCCTGGATACACACAGAAGGATCACAGTCCTGTCTTATAAATTGCTAAAACCAGTAGGAACTTATTCATACCAGGGATGTGTGCCCTGTTTTCAGCACACTGTTTTTACCTGTTGGCTATAAGTAGTCTCTGCTTTATCAAAATAAAATCCTTTAGCACTAATATTATTCCTACAGTGGAAATGTAGTGATAGATACATACTTAAATACACAATGCTATGACCTTTATATGCTATGACCTTTATATGCTATGACCTTTATATGCTGAAAATCAAGGGGGGAAGAGAGAAGAAATTTGTTAAAATTTTTTCTTCTGGAAAATGAAGCAGCATTCTACAGCAAATGGATTGCTGGTAGATAAAGTTCAGGTAATACTGAGTCATCCTTAGATGTCTTCATTTTCGTGTCAAGGAGGAGTGTTTGTTATATCTGAGTGTCTCATGCATAAATTTCGTTCTTCAGAACCTGGATTTTTTTACATTCAGGAAAAAAAATGGGTTTGGTTTAGATGTTATGTTTTAGTCAGGTGAAATGTCTTTTCTTGTAGTGCAATTTTTTTTTCATCTTCCTCAAACCACCTACTTTAATATCTAATAGTTGTAATTCATTTCTACTGTTGGGTTTTCCCTTCAGTCAAATTGTACCCACTTTAATTCAACAACAACAAAAAAAAGACTCAACATCCCCAAAGCTGTTAATGCTGAAGTAGAAACAGTAAGGTATTTTTTTAGTAATGCTAAATCTATAGAGCAGCACACTGTTGGCTGTGAAGTATTTATATTCTTGTTCTGACACCAGGTTGCTTTTATGTGTTACAGCTACACATTGGTGCTTGCTCTTGTAGAGCACTGTAAAGGCTGTAACTCTGCCAGACCATGTTGTTCTTATTTAAATGACAGCAACAAAAAGGCAAATTTCTGTGGGTCATGTATCTCAAGTACTGGGTTCATCTAACGATCATCAATGCATTTCTTTACCAGTGGGGAGTGAGCTGAAACCGGTGTATGCTTAGATGGAGAGGTATGAATGGCTATAACCTCTGAAGTAGGTTTTTTTTGGTTTGTTTTTGGGGTTTTTTTTTTATGTTAGTGCATCGGAATTCTTGGTTTATGGGGTTTGGGGCTTTTTTGTTTGTTGTTCCTTCACCATTTACATTCTTTGTTATCTGATTAGTAGGTTGAAATTTTGCTGACTGTGCAGTAATTTGACAGTCTTCATGGTTCAGTTCCAAGTATGATATGCAGCTTCTTTTGCTCAAGACCTTCACATGTGCATTGGTAAAATGCCTTTTATGCTTTGTTTCTGTGTTTGGAGGAAGAAGTGAAAATAAATCCATCTCTTAACAAAATCCTTGCAAGAACATGCATACATATCAAATTGGCCTTCAGCTACCTGCTCTTCTTTTAAATATTTGATGCAAGCAAACATCTCTCCTTCCCAAGTGAAGCACTGTTGGATTTTGCATTTTCTGTTGTGGTCTTTGACAATTGCAGATTTTGCTCCTTCTTAATAATGAAGGAAACTCTATTCTATCCTATCCCAGAAGCAGTGGAGTTTATTATCTGTAAGGAAAGCAGTAATATTGGGTAGACCTCTTCAACAGTCCCTCAGATCATTCTGTGGTTTTAATGGGGTAGCAGAAAGTTCAGAAGAGCCTCAGCAGCTTCAATTTTAAAGATATCTCAGTTTGGGCTGTGCAGGAAGGCACAGAACCAGTATTATTCTCTTGGTGCTTTCCTCTTGTAGACTGAAGTGAATGCATAGACGAAGATATTAATCGAAGTATTGGCTATCTTTAGAGCTCCTGCCAGTCCAAGGCAGCTGAAGCACAGAAACTTTCAGGTTCTTTGACTGTCATGACATAATTTAAATTGATTGAATTAAAGTAGTTCAAAAACTACAGGTAACATAAGTCTGAAAAGCCTTCACATTTTAATATTATTAGAAATTAGTTTTGTGGCTATTTGTGTCGGGTCCTTCAAATGACATTCACTATGTTAGATCAACACACTACCATGGCTGAAAATAAGTGCAAGGTGACTAATTCAATGATGTAGCATTCAGGCCTTCAGATCTCAAAATATTTGGAAAGGTTGTGACTTTGTGTGATCAGCCTCTTCTCTTGCTTCAGAACTGTTGTTTGTAAAAGCACTTTGCCACATAGGTTACCAGTAATTTCTTCATTAAATTTCAATTATTGATAGCTATTTTTTAGGTCACTATTAGTTCTCGGGACTTTTTCTCAGATTCCTAAGGCACTCTATATTTATAATTACCATGAGCTATGCAGACAAGAATTTCAAGAAAACATTAATCTGATTCACAGTTTAATTAGTATGGAGCTAGTAAGAACAATAGATTTATCAAAACATTTTCAGTTTTACTGAGAAAAACCTGCTAATGAACTATTTATAGCACACTTGTATCTATTTTTGTCAGTAGTCTAAGGACTGACTTAGGACAAATGGGTTAAAAAACAGGAAATGTGGTTAAATAAGTGGGTAATCTCTCCAGAGAGTTTCCAGTTTGCCTACACGTTCACATTTTCTTCTTAATATACTTTCAAAACAACATTAAGTACAGTACCTTGAAATCCATCTCCGTTTAAAGGAGGGAATGTTTCCAGCAATAGCAGGAAGTGGCCTAGTGAGAAATTTCACATTCTTGTTTAAATTGAAATTATATTCTGGAGTCCCTGTACTTAAGTGGATTTTTCTTCTTAAATGACAATGGAGCAGTTGTGTGACATTTAACTTGGCTCAGGTGTATCGTATGGATCCATAAAATTCTGTGAATGCTGTAATTATGTCTTTCATTCTAGACTGGTTTTAAATAATTACTTTTCTTTAGCTTACCTTTTTCTTATATACGGTATTTTTTTTATGGTATTTATGGTATCATCTGTATTATTAATATATTATGCACATACTTTAAAAATATTTATAATCATGTTTGATGGTTGTAAAAACCTTCAACATGATTATAAAAATTGTGTAAAATTATTGTTAAAATAGTGTTATCAATCAGACTGCATAAATCTTACTGTGAAGTAAGGAATTTACTGAACATGATAATGTCCATTTAATTCTCTAGAATTAAGAGGTGGTGTCTGTATTTCTTTGGGCAAACAAAAGCAATAAGTAAATGATACCCATTAATTGCACTGCTTATTATTTGTTTTTTTACAGCTACTAATTATTAACTTTTTTTAAGTCAACTTGAATAATACTAGTGAGCTGAAATAAGTAGGGAATATAATAAACAAATAAGGCCACTTAGGTGGTGGTAAAGGTTGTGACCTGGTGGATCTCCTGTATTTTGAGAGCTACTGCCACTATGTCTTCTGCTCACAATATCCTGCAAGCAGTTTTCTGGAAATGTTTTTATCCAGGGCAAACAACAAAGCATGATAGCAAATGTATTTTTAGTAATTAGGAAGAAACAAGCAGGCTTGTGTAGCTGACTTAATTTAGAAAACAGGCCACTGGTAGTGCCGTTAGCTGAAGCTGATTTCCTATCAACTGTCTTTTAAGGGAGAAACCTTTGTGCTGCTGTAAAGGTGAGCTGCTTTGTTATGTCCATGGGGAAATTCCAAGTCACGTCTCTACTTTTTTTAATATATATATTTTTTTAGCATCTGTGGGGTGTCAGGTTAGATGATATCACTGTGTGGGTGGGGGCACTTCAGTAAAACAGCATGAAATACTCATGTACCAGTGCTGTAGTTCATGGAAGGCTTATGCATGCAAACAGGTTTGTCTGTTCCTCTAGGTTAGGGAACTATCTTGCAAGGTGTAGGCTGCTTGGAAATTAAAAGACTACTTTTCTAAATGGGGTATCACATTTAGTGTAGTAATTGCAAATAGTTGCTAGCTTTCAAAATAATTTTCCAGAAACATTAAATAATTTAGGGCATTTTCTAATGAGGCAAATTTTCTAATGAGGCAAATACAGTTTGTTGTTCTGGGAACTTACAAAGTTAAACAGACTATCAGTCACATTAAAATTTCCCTGCTTATAAATGTTAGATTTCTGAATAGTTTTGAGGGTCAACACCTTTTTTCAAATGCATTTAATGCAGCCTCAGGCATGCTGTGCTGTTGGTTCTCTTAGATAGATATCAGCCTTTTTCATGTCATCCTGGGCACTTCATTCTAAATCCAAATTGGTCTATGTTTTTTTTTTTTTTCAAATCCAAGTTAAGTGCTCTGAAAAATTCAAGTAATAAGTTTATTCCTTCATATAAGGAATATTCCTTCATAAATACGTTCCCAATACCAGCATAATGTAAACTGGTTTTTGATATATGTACTTCACAGACCAGTACCCTGAGTCTCTGAAATAGTTTTCTTGTAAGGTACATTATAAGTCATGTTTATATGGAATTCTGCAGCCTAAAAATAAAAATATTTTGGTGTTCATTTGAATTTTCACTTTTAGTCTATGCTGCTTCCTGTTCATTTCTTGGGATAAGATAGTTGATAGATCTTCGCACGCACTGGAGGTGTCAGGCAGTGATCTGTAAGTATGGGAAGCCTGGAATTATCTGTAGATATTGTAAATTAAAATTTTTCTACCAAGACACATCTGCACAGTTAACCTTTTTTAAAAATTGCTCCCGAAGCTTTTGCATGGAGGCAGTGCTGACTGCCCTGCTGACCTGCTGTGACCTCAGTGTTTTACTCTGTAGAGCCTCTTTCCCCTCCCACCCATTCTGCCTTACCTGTGGAAATGTTTGGGGTTTGGAAAGAGATTACTTGATTTTAGCTGGAAGTTATTGTTTAGGTTAGATTGAAAAGTGAAATTCTGTGGTGTGTGTGGGGCAGCTTGGTTTATCAGGAGGCATCCATCTGAGCTTGAAATTCTCACACTGCACAGGCAGGACAGGGCTCACTTGGTGTGTTGCAGAGCACAGACTGCCTTTTCAAGAGCTGCAGAAATACAAATTATTGTCTGCCATCCCAAAAGGAATCCTGCTAGCCCCTAGCACTGCTTCTGCAACAGGAGTTGCATTGGAGAAGAATGTGACCATGCTAGAAATTGTGCTAGGATAATTTTAGTAAAAGCAGGCATCAAATACTGGTCTTGCAGCTGCAGTGCAGCCAGAACCTAGAGGAAACTTAACAGTTAAAATCAGACTGTTTAAAGAAGTTACATCCACATGGCTTTGGATACCATTCATTAGTTTCTTTTTTAATGTACACTATGCAGCACTGATTAACGACTTGCAGTAGATGTGTGCAGCTTTTTTTTTCCAACAGTTTCACATAGCAGATTAAAAACTTACAGAAGAGCTGTGGGAGCTTAACTGACAGTTCAGAAAACTTTGTGTGTGACTCGCTGTAAAGTTTGGCTGGCTGTATCTGAAGCTTAGAAATTAACATTTCCAATAACATTTTGCTTAAATTTGGCAGTAGGATGTAATGTAACTAAAAAGAATATATATTAAACAAAAATTTAAAAGCCAGTTCCTTCATTAGAAGAGAGCAGATTAAATACTTTTTTGCATTCACCCTCCTCTAACAAATGAAATGTCCAGGAACAGGCAATTATTGTTGTTCTGCAGCTAAATAGGAAAAATATTAATCTCTTTGGATCGCCAAATTCTGTACATTATTATTTTTTCAGAAAGTTTTCATTAAAAACTAATCAGGAAAAAGGTTTCAGACTGATTGACTGTTACTGGCGTAACCCACCAAACAGAACAATAAATTGTAAAAAATATTGCGTACAATTGGATGTGTCTTAAAATGCAAAATTTCAGACTCCCAGGCATCAGTTTTCCTATCTCTACCAAGTCATGCTCAAGCCTCACGGCCAACAAATTTAGTGTTCTCTTTTCAGAAGCACTAAGAAACATTGCTACCACCAGCAGCGGTTGCTTGCCCAGTTAAGTATTGACCTCCTACAGAATGGTCTCAGAATGCTCTCTGTTGTTGCCTAAATTGGTGGCTCTGTGCCTACCCAACACTCATTTCTGAGCTTAGGTTTCTAATAAGTCAGTCAACTCAGTCGTGAAACAGGACTGGTAGCTTAGTCAACATATTAAGAACTGTTCAGTCTTCTCTGCTTTATTTAAAAAAAAAAAGTGGCAGCTGTCAAACTGTAGAATTTCCTGTGGATGACTTTTCTAGCTCCTCCAGAAAGGAACAGTAGCTTTCAATATTCCTGCATGATTTCTCTAACTAAATTTGCCTTTTTTCTTTTCTTTTGATCCTTCATAGCCTCTCGTCCTCATGTTTTACTGCTAATAAGCAGAGGTACCTGCTGACATCACCTGCTTTTTCTAAACAGTTACGTGCATTTATCCTCTCCTCCTCCTTTTTGCACAAAAGGCAAGCTAAAAGGCTGGTTTGGTAAGAGGCAGCAGCAAGGTTGGATTCCCAGGTGTCCATCTCAAATGAGGTTCCAATCTCACAAAAGTTAAAAGTGTGTCAAACCCCATCTGCCTGGGTTAAAATTTCCTGTGTGCTTCAGTTGTCCTCACTGAACTTGAGCTCATTCTTTGAACTCGAGTCTGCAGAAGGCTTAAAAATGTTTGAAGCTCATATCATCCTTCAGGCTATCAATTTACTGTAGAAGGACTGGGAACATTTGAAGCCCCAAGCTAACTTCTGTCACAGAAAAAGCAGCCTGATGAGTTCAGTCTTACTGTGTGTGCAACCTTTGCTCTTTTCTTGCACGCAAGTTTTTGTAACCTCTCTGTGTTCTAGAATTACACATGTGGTATTGGAGTCCCAGCTCTTTCATGCTTATTCAGTCACTTTGGGGGTTTCGTAGTATAACAATGTCATATAAGTACTTGGGGGAAACATATCTCTGAGAACTAACTACAAGTGGGACAACTGGTAGCACTACAACATCTGAAGATCTCCTGAATGACTCCTGCATTAGCAAGCTAAAAGTTTGGTTTCTGTTACTCCTCGGAACCACAAACCTTTTTCCCTTCTGCTTTTCCCATCATTCACACAGTCGTCCATGCTACAGCCTTACAGTGTTGCTAAAATTGCTTTGAAATGTAGACTGACACATTTAAGATGTAAACAAAAAAAAAAAAGAAAAAAATTAATAGGTGGTATAAACTGGAGATTAATGGATAATTTTGTTATATGTTTCTCTGATAAAAAGTACAGTGGAGAGTCCAAAATTGGAAGATGCTATTTTAAAGTTTGTCAGCCATTGTGATAGTTGATGGCTGAAATTGTCCTTCATTTTTATTTCTTAAGTCTTCCCATTCATTTTTCTTTAGAGCAATGCTGGGGCTTTGTTAGTGGCAGCTAGAATTCCAGCAAGTCAGTCTTTGGTATTAAGAATAGAGTGGGAGTGGAATGCATTTATGTTGTAACAGAATAATAACATTTTCTTCAGAGAAATTGCAAGGGCTTGTTGAGACTTTCTATAACACATTTCTGTCAGAAGCAGTGGAAAGGCATTGTATTTGTCCTTCAATATGCTAAATAAGAGGTATTTTAGACTTAAGAATGTTATGTTTCACTTGATTAGCCTAATAGTTGCAATCTACAGTTACATGGTGCATTAGCTTTCTGTGCTGTATAATAGGACTGGCAGCATGGTGTCCCAAAAACTGTAATTGCGTGGGCTGCTGAACAGTTGTAGAGAAAGCTGCACAAAAATTCTATTCTAGACAGAATTTTTTTCATTTTGAAATGAATTTCACAACAAATTCACAGTTGGATGCCACTGCTTGTATTTCCAGTGAATCATACTCCAGAAAAGTAATACTTTGCTTCAGCAAAGCCTGCCACAAACAGTACAGTGATATAAATCAGAAATGGGATATTTTTTAATTGTAACTTTTCAAAATATAATACAGTTATTAACTGTGCCTGCAGGTCCTGACATTCTGATCTGTTTGGTTTTGTCTCCACATCCAAAAATTAAATCCTTCACAAATAAGACAAAAGAGAGGGATGGGGGGAAATGCCCTTTTTACTTATGTTCTATTTGTGGTAGGAAACTGACCCCCCAAGAGCAATGATTGTCATAAAACCACATTTTTCATAACTTAGTTAGAGCAAACCTTTACTCAGTGACCTTTAATTTCCAGCCTAAGTTCACTGATGGCCATTCATGTATACCTTCCTTTCTTTCTTGTGACTGTGTTATTCTTCACCTTGCACAGTTCTTCCTTCTTTCCCTGTTTGGTTCCACTAACTGGCATTTTTAGAGTGCAATTGCGTGTTCTTTCTGTCTTTGGCTTGTTTAGCTTACCACGACAAGGTCTTCCAGGTTATTAAACGCTGCAATTAAGGCAACTGCAGTTTCATGTACATAGACTGTCTTTAAACTGCATAGCTTTGTACAGTTTGTGCTGAATTATTTGCTCTTAAATTGTAACACCTGTCGAAGAAACTGAGGAAAGATTTGTGCTGGTACTGAGCTCCCTGATCCTGCAGTCATTGCAGGACTGAGCCTGCTATGAAAGGTCAGGAACACCTAATTATTTTTTGGAATCCTAGTAGCAGTTATCTCCTTTAAGTTCTTAGCTCACCCATTTGTCCTTGTGCATGGTACAAGGATGGAATATGTCTGTTTATGCCTTTTCACTGAGGTTTAAGTTAACTATTTTATCATGCAGCTAGGATACACTAACAATACGTAATACTAAACTACTCTCACTTCATTTTTACCATAGCTTCTATCTCCATTCCATTTACTGAATTGATTCTGAGCTCTGACATAAATTACCATTTTACCTTAGCTGAGAACCACCGGACAGTGGTGTTCAACACCTGGCGCTAATGTTGCTGATACTAGTAATTTCTAAAAGCATGAAATAACAGTACTTAGGTAGTTATAGCAGTGATGGCAACTTGGTAACTCACTCTTCGTGAAATATGTTACGGAAAGTTTCTGCAGATACAGTGATAGGCAACTTTTACTAGCACAGTCAAGAGCTGTTTAATTTGGGTGCTTGCAGCAGCAGACAGAATTAGCAGCTCCTACCCTGAGCCAAGTTGCACAAATGTGTGAGAAGAGGCTCGCTACCTCGGGGGTTTAGGTGGGATGGGTGGGAAATGAGGATTCTTCCTTGAAACCACATCACCCTCTTATACAACCCATTTCAGTCTCTATCCAGTCCAGCTTTTCACTCACCTCGTTGATAACACTTCTTCCCAGTTCAGCCTGCTGGCCACCTCTACAGGAGACCCACATGCCCTCTCTGTTTGACATGGCAGCCCCCTCTCTGTACTTTCCTTGCTGCTCCCCAGCAGTAGCAGGGTTTGAGCGAGATACTTCATTAGGGAACACTCAGTTGGGCCAAAGAAATGCTGCTTAGGTCACAACTGAAATTTTGATTGACTGAGGAAGGTGCTGTGGCAGTGCTCAGGTATCCCTAGAGAAGGGAGACTGTCAAAGTCTTAATCTTGTTCAGCATTTGTGCAAATGTAAAATCACAGTTTCCCCGTGAAAGATCCTACTGTCACAAGATGAGGCTGGGAGACAGCCAAAAGCTGAATACCATATGGGTTTGTAGACCAAAAGCAACACTGCACCCTGAGGTTAACTGCAAACCAGCTCCCAAATTCACCCTATACCTCTTGATGTGGTATGCATACTATTGTTCAGTGTCTGGTCAAGTTGTATTTGTTTCTGGGGTGTGATAGAAATTTTGACCTCTGTGATATAAAGTATGCAGAGGATTTAAACAGGGGCAGAGTGAAGTAAAAGTAGGAAAACAGTACAAGAGGAAAAAGGAAGGGGGTGTTGCATTTCCACGTATACCTGTGATCTTTTGGTGTGGTTCAAGTATTGGTGTGTAACATTCTTGCTTTGTTTTGCAAGGTTACAGGGCAGGAGAAAAAGAGTCAATTTCGCAAAATTTCTGGTCTTGCTTTATTCCTCCCTCATTACCTTGCTAAGAAGAAAAAAATTTTAAGTTTGCAAGCAGGTATATGATACTGTTTGACTTGTCTTTGGATTAATGTAAGCAGAAAAAAACTACTGAAATTTTCAAGGGGAATAATAAAGGTGTAAAGAGAAAAGGCACCTAGAGCACTAGAGATGTTTTGGAATGTGTGGAGAAAGGCTTGTATTTTTCTGACGTCCAGGCTGCATCCCACTGCTCATTGTAGATGCTTGTTCCTCATGCAAGACAGTCCTGCCATCCTTGTGTCCTGCTTTGATAACATTTTTATCCGTAATTGTCTAACAAAGAAAAAGTGTCACCTTTTTAGATCTTGAGGCAAGTTCTGGCATCAATGGTTAAAGATATGAGCATGACTGAGGTGGCAGTAGTGAGATACTACTCTTCTCACAGAACAGCTCATTTTGATTATCTTGGGTAACCCTTTTTAAAGCTGTTTTTTGTATCAGGACTAAGTTTCTGCATTGGTGTTATCTGAGAGCAAGTAAGATGAACTTGATTAAAGGTTCACTTTGTAATTTTTATAGCATTAGTCTTAATCACACTGTGATCTCTGAGCTGTATGGTCTCTCCAGGCTTTGTCCATGATTCTTGTATTTACTGTTGATTGAATTTATTGAAGGGAGGGATGGGGTCATTGCACTTTCTCTCATTTGGGGTAGACTAATCTAAATCACAAGTTGAGGTCATGTGGATCATTAACCCTCTCTCATTACTTTGTTTGTACTTACAGCATTTATACATGCTTTAATGAGTTGAATGCTTTCTGATTTTCCTTTGCCTACAGAGTGAAGTGGCCATAAAAACAAGTGAGGCAGTTTTAGATTTTTGCCTACTTTAAATCTTAGATGACTGGACTACAGGCTGGGAAAGTTACAGAATTACAGCAGCAGAGAGTACTAAGAGCCTAACTAAAGCACATGCTGCTGGATGTTCTGTTTAGAATTCACTTCTTAGTGTAAATTGACAAGTGTTTCATAAGCTTGGCAAGAAAATGCTTATTTGACTTCTCCACCTTCCCCAAAAGGAAATTTCTACTAAGGCATGACATCTCCTATAAACTGCCATGAGTAATATATTCTGAACCGCTTTCAGATAAACAAGAGACCTTGCTATTCCTATCTGTAATAATTCACAGATAGAGAAGCTGATAAAGTAGTACGATCTTGAAGACTGTTATACAAACAAAACCCCTTGACTTTGTTCTTTAGAACTTATCAGACTGTGGTGCATGTTCTGTGCCATGGTGTGTGTATTCTAGCAAAGCATCCAGAATTTATTTTTAATAATGCTAGGTTTTTTTTTATTAAATTGCAAAGTTGATGAAATTGTCTTGCTAGAGAAGAACACTAAAACAGGAACCTACTGGCTTTTTTTAACCTTCTGCTGTAAGGAAATGTGCCTTTCTCCCTTTGATTTGAAAAAGGAAATAGTCTGGTGGTGTGGCTATAGAACTTTCTCTTTCTGCCTATGATTGCAAAAGTAGTAGTAAAAAATGAAAATAAAAAGTACAGTAAATGAAAATAAAAGAACAGCAGAATATTATGGTGTTGTTGAGACAACAGAATGAAAGTAATTATTTTGTTTCTCTTGTTTCAGGTGTCAGAAACTACTTGAAAGAAGCATTAGTGAATATCATTGCTGTGCATGCAGAGGTGAGGAGAAACTTCAGGTCATTTCATGCTTATATTCATATGATTTCAGTGTATTTTTGCTGGTAAATCCTGGATTTTTTTTATTGAGGTATCTTTGTTATTGATGTGTTTTAGATTAGGTTTAGCCAACCTGTTATGCAACGCGTAACTTTTTCATGGGCAGACGGAGATGAGTAGTTCCTGTTTATCCTCTCTATCACTCCATTACACCTTTTTGTCTCCATTATCTGATAAAGAGGAAAGCCAAATGCTAAAGTTAAATTCTCCCTTTCCATGCAGATAATATATAGATATGTAGCTAGTTATGATGCTCTCTTTCTCTGATTATCTTTATTTTCCAAAACATCTGTAAATTAACTTCTGTTTCACCTTGAAGGAAATGTTCAACACATGCCACTCAGAGTGAAAAGCCAATATATGTCAGTCTTCTACATCCAATGGAAATAGGAAAGCTAAACACAGAAAGTTTTATAGTCTTTCTAAGCACAAATACTGCTTGAAATACCTCAGTAGGTAATGGCTACCTAGGCTAGCGAGTGCATGTTAAAACACTGCTTATAACATAATGAGCTCGGAGGGGCTGCAGTTATTTAGTCTTTTGGGTTTTTATGCAGGAATTTTCTATGGCTCTTTAAGTTAGAGCCTGTGTTTTACATAATCACTCCTTCTAATCATCAAGAGTGTTAACAGATTACTGTTGCTCCTGGTAGAAGCATTGGTAGTAATATCACTCTTACCTTCCAAAACACCACAAGTATGGCTGCTCTACCTTTTCCCTGTAATTAAAATATAATGAAATTCACTTGAGGCTTTTACTTATCTTATTCCTTCTTGAATAACAAGGATTCTTACAAATTAAAATATTTTCAGGAACTTAAAATTTAACTTGCAGTATTTTTGATACTATTTCAGTGTTATATTGTAGCAGAAGCATTTTCACAGAAGCATTGTGATTTTACCAAATGCTTCCAAATGAGGCAATTAGAAACACTAAAAACATACACCAACATAATACCAATTTTTAATACTGCGTTTCAGTGTAGTGGAAATTGATTAAAATGGAAATAAGGGGTTTTGTTTTAAAAAGATATAAAGTAATTTGTGACTTATTGAACTAGGCTTGTAAACATGCATACTTTTTAAAATGCTGCAGCAGAAAGGTACATTGATGCGCTCTCTTCATTGAGACCGATACTGATTCTGGCCTAAATAGCACTGCTTCATAAATATCTAGATGTGAAATACGCAGAAATATCAGAACGTGTGTCAAGATGAAACTCCCATTTCCACTGGTGAAATTCTGTTAAGCTGGGTCAGGTGTAAGTTTAGTTAGCAAGGCAACAAGTTTCTGTATTTTGAAACAGCAAAAATTAACTATCAGATGAACAGCAAGAATAGACTGAAATGGAAAGAAAATTGTTTCTCTACCATTGCATTCAAATTTTGCCGAAATCAAAATAAGGGCTTCTTATTGCAAATTTGTGATGATTCACCCTTGCTGACAATTATTTTTCTGGGATTCTGTAAAGTAACTTCAAGAGTGCTCGTTGCAGGCAGAAATAGTCTCTTCTCAGGAGAAGATCTTTGGGCATGTTCCTGGTATGCTTGTGTTGAATTGGTCACCAGTGTTTGGTGCTGAGTAAGATTACCCCTTTCCAGCACTGGTAACAGCTGGTAGCTGATTTATGGGGTCGGTGAACTTGGCCTGTGGTGCAGACCTGTTTTTTGGAATGGTCAGCCTTATGGGATGCCTGCTACACAATTATTTAAATCACTGAAAACTCTGCAGGAATCTTTTTCTTTGTTTTTTTTTTTTTTTTCCTTGTTGATTTTTACAGGTATGTGTTAAAATCTTCGCTCAGTTAGTAAATTTCCTTGTCATACGTGGGATCTAAACTTTGCATAAAAGCAAAGGTATTTCAGCAAAACAGTCCACTACTTAATTCTTTAGAGTTTTTCAAAGCAGAAACTGGGGAAATGTTTCAAAACTTCATACATCTCATCTTCCTTCTTGTACCACTTTAGTCACATACTTAAGCTTACATACATCACTCCAGCTTCATGTGTCATCTTCTCTTCCAGCCCTGTGCAATTTAATGCAGTTTTTATCATCACCTTTAAACTTTGACACAAGTTTGGTGTGTCTAACCTATAATCTCACTTCCTCCTGTATTCCAGCCTCTTGGTCTGCATTTTCCCGAATTCATTATAGAAAAATCATACTTTTTTTTTTTTTAAATCCACAACAATTTCTCACTTCTGTAAAACTCCCTTTAAGGAAGATTGGTCTCTTCATATTTTGCTTCAAGCGTAGATTTAATAAATTTGTGTTGCAGTTACTATTCTGAATATGCAACTTTTAAAAGTTACACAAATAAGTGGTTAAAAAGATGATTTTGATTCATGGGAAAACCAGTAGGATTTAAAATTTTTTGCCAGGGAACTAATAAATGGCAGCAGTGGCAGAGTCTAAATGAAAATCCATTGACACTCTCATACTCACACAAGCTGTCAAATGTTTATCTCTGCCACAGAGTATAATGATACTAGCCATTTAACAGTGGTCAAATATAAAGGAGTCTAGAAGAAATAGCAAAATATATGGGTAAAAAGTGACTGAATGTGTACCTGTCAGTCAGACACCCAACTCTGAATTAAAGGTGCTATCTACAAGACAGCAGTCTGTCTACAGCCACCTGACTACCTGCATCCATCAGCCAAAAGCACATATTTTGAAGTTTAGCTGCTTTTTGGTATAGCAAGAAGGTTATCACAAATCACATAGCCAAATTTGCTGTTAGCAGAGGGGATTGGTCGAAGTGCGGGGCAAGCATCAAAAGGCATCCTTCATATTCTAGTTTCTTTTGCATTTTTGGCATGTTGATAAAAATAAAGGAGACTTTCAGTCAAAGATGTTTATGGTTTTTATTGAAATGTTAATGCAGGTGTTGTGCTCATGGTTCTTCTTTCATTAAACTTAGGTGTTTACCATTTCCAAAGACTTAGTTCCTCGGGTAATGTCAAGGGTTGTAGAAGCAGTCTCTGAAGAACTGAGTCGACTGATGCAGTGTGTTTCATCCTTCAGCAAGAATGGAGCTTTACAGGTACCTGAATACTTTGTACTGTCAAACATCTGAATCTAGAAAACTGAGAATAACAGACAGAGGTATAATCTGGGTATTTGATGCATTGTAGCAGTGAAAGCAAGGAGATAAAAAGGATTAGCTTACAACCTATTTCAGATTTATTGATGAATACCCTTTGGGATACTGGTTCTTGGGTTTATTATATTTTAGGGTTATCTTTGTGTTAGACAGCATTAAAAGGCTACCTGTATTCCATTAAATAAAAAGCATCATAATGATATCTGTTTGAAATGTTGTCAAATATTCTCTTTGGCCTGACATAAAAAATCACTTCAAAAGAAAAAAAACAATGTTGTGATATTTTGAGATTTAAAAATCCCTAAAACAGGATGCAGTAGGATCTTGTAAGACTTTGCAGGACTAGTCACCTGTTTGGTTTACTCTCTCTACAATACCATGTAGTTGTAACATGGGTAGAATAGTTTTGCTGTCTTTATTTACAGATGGAATGGTGTTGCTATTGGGTAAGCTTTAAAGGACTCAAAGAAAAACACCTCTTTATAAAAAATCCCTTTGAGTCAGATTGCTATGGCTGTAACAGAAAAAGAGCAAACTCCCTATTTTCATTGTACATGACAGAATTCTTGCATTATGATGGGAAAATAATATCCAGTGGTAAGCCTTGTTTTCCAATTGCTGCTAGTAATGACATTGGACAAAGAATTAGTATAGGAAGATCATAGCCAAATGATTGACTCCATATTTAAACCAAATCCATGAATAACAACAAAGCTACACCTATGTGCCTTTTGTCTGGTTAAACAGCCCACTGTAGGGACTTGCTGCCTAAGCCCATAATTGAAAGGCTTTTCTCTCCTTACTGTAAGTTTGTCACTCATGGTCGTTTTCTGTTCCTCTGAACATGGAAAATCCTTTCTGACAGACAGCAGCAGCATGAGAGTCATCCAAGTCTTGTTAGACTGAACAAGAAATTATCATTTAAGCCTCACTCTGTATTCCCACATCCCATGACCTACAGTTTTGCAGGGCTTCCTTCACCCTTCACCTTTCACCCTTCCACCAGGTTTACTTGGGCTGTGGTACTTGAGAATAGGATAGTGGTCCCTCCTAAAATGTAGAAAAGACTCTTTGTATTTTTAAATGAAATTATTTCATAGTCTCTTGCAGAATGTTTCTATTTCATATAAAAGTTATGATGATAATGCTTGCTTTTCAAAGTCCAATGGATGGTCTATGAAATTGGTTTAATCTGTGAGTTCAGTCTCCTCCACAGTTTGCCTAAGTGAAAATCAATACCTGGGCACACAGTACAGTGCAGGAATAAAATCCCCAAGCTCTTCTGCCTGCCAGGTGACACAAAAGAAACAAAGTATGATAATTCTGCTTCCTCATCTGATGGAAAAAAATAAATTCACCAGAAGAACCAAGCACAAAATGTGTATTGACAAATTTTTGTACTTTTGTGTTTCCTTTCTCCCTGGCTAAGCCGCGCTGTGAGAAGTTAAGCTCACTGTATTTAATTTTTTAAAAAAGAAAAAAAAAGTTGCATCTATCTTTCTATCACAGTACAGAAAAGGTGAAACAGAAGTGAAGATTTGTTACTGTTACTGAGAGACAAACCAGTGTTTTTTGACTACTACACAGTGACCATTTAAACAGTTTGACTTGAATCAAAAGTATGACATTGTTCCTTTGAGCAGTCTCCTGACAGAGTAGCATGGCAACAAAGAATACAGGAAATAAACTGTTAAAAGCCAAGGCTGCTTACAAGGGCAGTGTGCAATAGTATTTGCCTCTCAAAAAGGTGATGCTCTGGGATACTTGTATACAGTTGGTGAAAGGACATTGTGTCATTGTTTCAATATTTGTATTTCTGTCTTTAGGCAAAACTTGAAATCTGTGCGTTGAGGGATACCGTGGCCATATACCTAACACCTGAAAGCAAGTAAGATGTGCTGTAATGTCACTTTTTGCAGTGTAATGGAATCCTTGGTAAACATGCAAAAACACATACAGTAAATTTAGAATGAAGGAATTTTGCTTCAAATAGAATATACAATCCACTGTGTAAATGTAGAAAAACCAGATGCCTAGCAAGATTTTATCAGTTGAGAGAAAATGGTTACTTTTTTGTTGTTTTTTTATGTGGACTTTTAGACACAAACTAATATTTGCCACCAAAAACAAATGGTAAAACTTCTTAACAGCAGTACAGCTGGTGAGGATAATTATGCTAAAGCCAGACACAAGCAGATCTTGATGAGTTTTATCCAGTTTTTCACAGCACTCTCATAAAACATAAATAACCTGCCAGATTTATCAGAGGGTCTACAGACCCAGGTACTGGCAGGGCCCCCTTACAACTGTATGGAGAATTAGGGCTCTCCATAGGCTTATATAATGCCCTGCTCCTTCTCCATACACCTAATCAGGGAAAGGGAATTCAGCTTCACACTGTCTCCTAGAGTCAATGCCTTCAAAAGGCTTTCAGCAATTTATCATTTCTCACTGAGACAAGACCGAAGATAAATAGTGTGGGGAGCACTCACACACGTTCATATAAAGGGAGAAGGAAAAGCATGAGCACCATCAATGGTTGATGCAGCCAAGGCTTGTAAAAACAGGCTGTGGTAGCTCTCAGCACTTTTGAGGAAAGCTGATTGATCGAAATTTCTAGGTGCTTATGGTGGGAATTGGATATGGGCAGATTCATTCATTATTTTAATTACCTTCACTTCTTTTAAGATTGGCATTACATGTCCCTGCAGGTGGTAATTTGATCATCTTACCTAATCAACAGTTTTGTGGGAGACAACGCAGTCTTAATGTGTCTTCATAGAGTCACACGTAGTGTCCACTGGTGTCCACAGATAGTGTCACTGCATTCCAATTCAGAGTACTCACTTCCCTATTCTGATAGTGACAAAGGCCTCTAAAAGAAAACTACTTGGCACTGGCTTGGTTGGATAAAATCAAAATTATATTGTCTGTAATAGGGCAAAGTACAGTGAACCCTGAAAGCCAGAGCTTCATAGAGGTTTTTTTATTGCTGAACTTGTAACTAGTAGTAGTTGCCATAAGTCACCATATTAATCTTTTGCTGACAAGATTCCACCTATCTGTGCAGGTTCTGCATTGTTTCCTCATTTCTGTTCCACTTCTGTTGCCCAGAGCAGGGTAGGAACTCATCTTTGGAGTTATCAACACTTGACTGGATAATGGCCCAAAGAAACCTCCTCTAACTTTGAAATGGGCCCTACTTTGAGATCAGGGCTGGATCTAAAGTCCCTTCCTACCGAAATTATTCTATGACTCTATGTTACCTCAATGCAAACCACTGGAATACTCTTTGTAGGCACCCTTGTGTAAGGCAGAATGCGGTGGTTTGTCTGCTAAGCACAGAGACAAAATCAGTGTTTTATCTGTTCTTCATACACTGATGGTCACTTAGTTTTAGGCAGAAGGCAGGCTGGCCACTACCTGTTAATTTTTGAGCAGTCCAGTATGTGACAGTCTTCAGTGAGCTGCTGATTTAACATTTTTTGTTGATATATGATGTACTTTACTTTAGGAATATCAAGATACATGCTTGACCCCATAACTATTTTATGTTCAATTTGCACATGGATGTCAGGTTTCATGTAAATATTTTGTCAATTTATTGAAAAAAAGAATGGATAAAATATAGCATCTCTCCATAGGATTTAGAGAGAGAAACTGTAATGCTGAGTCTTGTATAGCAGAATATGAGTGTTTTTGTTTCCCTTGCAGATCAAGCTTTAAGCAAGCTTTGGAAGCCTTGCCTCAGCTCTCAAGTGGAACTGACAGAAAGTGAGTACAATGCATCCTCTTGTTTCCTTTATGGTCTTTGGAGCCATTGCTTTTTACTCTTGTAAGAAAACTTTGTTATAAAAGGGTTAACTTTCATCCTATTTGATTATCATCCCTTCTGAATTACAGAGCAGAAGCCTTTTTGGACAGAACCAAGAAAAAGCTCAGTCCTTGCCCTGTTCATGGCCTATTAAATTACCTAGAGGAGCCAATGGCTTTGTGACATATCCTGCTTGCCTGTCCTAGTCTTATCAGTTCAGTGTAGCTTTGTATTTGTCTTGTAGTGTCTGTCTACTTTAGCCTTCCTTGTTAATCATAAGGTTTCTGTGAGTTCCATTGTATTGTTTCACTGAATTTAGTAGCAATTAAAAAAATGGTTGAGAACAAAGTTCTGGCTTTTGCAAGCTGATGTATGGCGAACTCATAAAACTGGCATGTTTCCTTTCAAAAACAAATAAGAAGGGTCTGTGGCTCTTAGTTAACATCAGGAGGAGGAATTTTGGCTTCTTCCTTTTCCACCACAACAGCCTTTGACAAACAGATTGCTTTGCTGTGTCCAGCCTGGTATACGGTAGTCTATTTTACAACCACAGCATAATAAAGAGTAAAACTAGGACAGATTTGTAATGAGTAGAGTAGTGTTAGTATAGATGGTTTGAACTAGAGATTGGTTTCCTTGTACTTTCCTGCATCAAATCAGTTTGCACTTAGCAGTCAGAATTTAGAATATTTTGGAGACACATAAAGAGATAGTGCAGCTCATGGTCTGTGCCTTCTTCCAGATGTCCTCTGTCTATGTAGTCAAACCTGCTCTTCGCTAACCACAAGAAGTCTCAAGATACCTCCTCATCTTACTTAGCTCTTATGCTTTATTAAAGTTAAAATCAGTTTTGAGTAAGGAGAGATCTTTTAACTCAAATTTTCCAAAACACCTGTAGAAATGTAGACTTTTTTTTTTCACTTAGTCACAAGCATCTGAGCTTCGTGAGACAAATGACAATCAAGAACTGCATCATTATTACATCTGCCTCATTGTTTTGAGCCCCAGACAGTGCAGAACTTGTTCTGTTTCCCAGGTCACTACATGTCAGTTGTCATTTTTCCAGGCAGCTTACTGTAATCTACATGTATTTGTGTAAAATAACACATTTGTCCTCTGACTGGGAGCTGTTTGGGTGTGTTCATTCACAATCACTACTATGATGCTAAATTATTAATGTGGACGTGATCATTTTCCAGAGGACCCACTGAGGAAGCAGATATTGATTTTTTTGGTTTAAGTTGCTATTCTTGGGCTAGTTTTGTTGTTGTTGTTGTTTTTAACACACAGTATATTTTGTTGTTGTTACTTGCTGTTCAACAATGCAGCATGCCAAAAGGTTCAGGTGATACAAGTCTGCCTAATATGGCTTGCTTTTGAAATAGGGCAGAAAGTTCAGAGATCACATTATTCCCTAGATTAGGGAGAAAATAAAACACCCAGCCAAGACCTTAAAATAACTTAATGCATCTTCAGTGTTACAATCAATATTTTCTACAATCAACATCAACAGCATTGCTCCTACACCTGTAGTTTGTGGATTATAATAAATACTATCCACTACACCAGGTACTTTCTTGACAGCTGGGTAGATGTAAATTAACTATTGTTATGCCCCTAAATGAACTCATACACAGTTTATCTGTTAGGGACAAAACAACATGATTGTGGTGAATTAATGTTTCTCCTAGAACAGTCTGATCTTTCAGTCCTAATACTTAAGAGAAGTCCAAAAAAGACCTCCCAAAAACAAGCCTGAGAACCCAAATTTGCGATGCAGCTACGCAAGAAAAGCAGACAGCGTACCTGAAGTCAGAGACAGAATAATCAAAACTTGCAGTTATTGTTCCCTTTTCAGAATCTTCTAAAATTGTAACTGTTTTCCCTTTGCAGGTTACTAGAAGAGCTGCTAAACAAATTCAAAAGCAGCATGCACTTGCAGCTGACCTGTTTCCAAGCTTCTTCATCAGCCATGATGAAAACATAGACAACAATACAATGCAGACAAATGTGCTTAAACATTGTACATTTTTTCTGGACTACTTCAACTCCTTTGAACACCCTAAAAAAACTAAAAATAATCCCACTGGAAAATAAATTGAGACACAACTTTCTCAGTAATGTTATGTGGTGTCCTGCTGAGTCAGACTTGTGTTCCTACATACTTTGATAAAATGGTTTTCTGTCTTCTGTATTTCACTCTGTGGAGGTAATTAAGTCAATTTTGTTTACATACACTTGTTCATGAAGAAATATTCATCACTGTTCTGCAGTCTCAGTTTCACTTGTTAAAAATACATGGAAAGGTATTTTTAGCAAATGTCAGCTTAAATATGAGTATTACTCATGTTGTTCAGTGTATCAATCTTAATTTCTAGGTGTAGAGGATACTGAAGTGATGGGAAGACACAAATTCAATAAACTATAGAAAAGTATGTAATAAGCATTGCCCCCTAGAGCTGACTAATAAATGTCCAGATACCATATTAAGTACACTGCTTCTTTTGCATTTAAAAATGGTAACTTTTTTTTTTTTTCTGTTCTTATCTACAGTTTTGGTGTTTGTAAGTCTTATTTCTTGGGGGCTTTTATTCTCTTACCTGTTTTTAATTAAACATGTTGCTGCCTTTCATGTTTCTCCCTTCTATTCAAGTATTGATGGTAATCTTCACATCTGAAATCTACTTTCATTGGGAATTACCAGAAAAGCATTCCAAGTTTATAAGATCAGTAGAAAAAATGTCCAGATAAAATATTCTTCGTTGTTGAGGAGTAGAATAGTTAACAGCTTCTCACATAGTAAGGAGGAGCACAACACATCATTTGTTTTGCTTCTTACTCTTCTTGTCTTTCCTTGCTCTTACAGGCTTACTACCACTGTCTTCTTCGTGTTAGTCAGTCCTCTTTTTCTCTTTTCTTCACTAGTTATTGGATTTGTATGGGGGGAAATAGGGACTCAGGAGAGAACAGTTTTGCTGCCATTGTTTTGGGGGGGTAACAAATGGGTTTTATTTTATAATTGATATCATGGCTTGGAATTAAGTAATGCAGTAATAATATATTCTTTCTGTAATTACGGTCATTTTGGGTATATCGTTTCAGGAATGATGCATAGTTTTCAAACAATTTCTTAATGTCAGCTCATTTATTCTGCCAGTTCAATTATGTACTTTACAAATGCAGCATACAATTCCTATAAAATGCAATTTTGGGGCAAGTTTGATGCACACATAGTTACTTGTTAAAAAGTTTTGTGTAAGTAGTAGCAGCATGTTGAATGGAAGTGTGAGACTTCAAGTATATGTTATTATCATTCAGCACTTGGAGCAATGTTGTTTTGTTAAGTGTTGTCCATTCTGCGGTGGTCATAGTCTGAACTGCTGATATTAACTGAAACAGTCATCCAGTTCTGTAAAAGATTTCACTTCAGAATAATAAAATATTAAGAAATATGGTCAAAATCTCTTCTTGAATTCCTCACTTTCCAAGAAGTATTATTTCTTTGAATTTTGCCAGTCTACAATTTCTGTATTCGTATCAGACATGTTCTAAGTATTGAAAACCTATTCTGTTGTCTGTACTGTCTTAATGTACATTCAGACATCTCTGTATTGTAAGATCATTCTCTTACTCATCTTTTACTGCAGCAGCTTGTTGCTTGTCTTTAAAATCTGAAGCCAGACTTTCGTGTAGGTGCTTCTCTGAAGTAACTTATGCTTCAGAACATCTCGTTGGCGGCAACAAGAATAATGTGGAATCAATCAAAACATTCCTTGAATCCCATCTGATATGAATAAATGTTCACAGTCAAGTCAGAGCACTGCTTTTGAATAAATCCACTTTGTGGATTAAGGAAGTCAGTGAGCATCATGCTGCAACAGGGGGTATTGGAATCCCTTTGCATAGAAGGGATGTTGGGACTCCTGAGGCTTCATAGCCAATGTAGAGCAGGCTGCAGTTCCTCTGAAAAGAACATTACAAAAAACAAGAAGTGGTCAGTGTGGGTTTTGCAATAAAAAACTGTTAGAAGGTACAATTAAGTTTAAAAGGGGTTGTTGAAAGTGGGAAAAGACAGGGAGACCACACCAGAATACATCGTCAGTTACAGCTTGCAGAGAAGAGACACAGCAAGGAAATCAAAGTAACAGAAGTGAAAGGCTCTGACATTTAAAGCAAGGTAAATGCTGAAAACAGTACAAGGGAAAATAAAGTGAATTATTACATGAACTTTGAACCTCTAGAAAGAGCTAAAATTGATACAAACTGGAAAAAAATTGTCATTGAAGTAAAAGCCTAGAGTGCTTTATTTTTACTTAAGTGAAATATAGAAAGTAATAAGGCTGTAAAATATATCTGACTTAAAGTAGAGACTTACAGGAAAATTCAACCATAATATGCTGTGTTGAGATATTCAGCCTCTGGAGATGTTGAGGCATTCTTCTATTATATTTTGACATTTATTTTGAGTAGTCCTGAGTAGTTCAAAAGGTAGTCAAAGAGGAAGTAAAACACAAATGCTGCATTGATGTAATTAGGGAGCAACACAGGAAAAAAAGTTTTAATCCCTCTGTAAAGTGATGGGAAAAAAAATGTAAATATAGGGAAAAGTCATTACATATCTGGGGGTTAACTTAATGGAACAGCTCAAATAAGTAGCGTAAAAGAATGAAGAAATCCTGTTCCTTCTCACTCACAAAATGTTTTTTTAATTTACATGCTTTAGAAATCATTTATGAAATGTGCTCATAGTGTGTCATTGTCCAAGTTTAACATCTTCCTATAGCTTTTTAAAAGCCTCCTGGTTTATAATTATAGAAAGAATGACAGTCCTGCTACTTTTCATGCCTGTGCTGAATTTTGAGGATAAGAATAGGCATGAGATAATTGAGGATCAAACAGGTTGAATTCTGCGTGCTAAACCCCTTGCATCTTCCCAGGACTTGGAGCAGTTTAATTTCACTGTATGGCAACAGAGAAGGAAATAAGAAGCAGTTGTGCTTTGCAGGGGGCTTTTGGCTGCTCCATAACGTGTTGGCCTTGTAAAACAGGTCCAGTCTCTTAACCTTTGCCAAAGCTATTGCATCTCCCTGAAGAGAGAGTACTTTCTGGTGAAGGTGAGATATTTTTTTTTGTTTTGTTTTGTTTTCTACCCAGGCAGCCTTTCACCTCCAGAACCAAAAAAAAATCTCTAAAGCACGTTTCCCTGCTCTCTTGGTAAGTAGTGAGGCCTATGTATGTTTAGGGGGACAAAAATAAGAATTGATTGTTGATATAAAGGGCAAGATAATAGCAATATTCTAAAAAATCATGATAGGAGAATTTCATGGAGCTCTTTCACTGCTGAGCCTGAGAAGTAAAAAATCCCTCACCTGCAAAAGTCTAATACTTAACTAAGCAATGCCCTAAGAAATTTATCTTAAAAGTATTCACAAACTCAACTCCGTTTTTACATTGAATGTATTGAAATCCAACTCCTTTTTAATGTTGAAGGTCCTGATAGGCATTTTCTGTTTCTAATCTAAAAGAAGGTAGAAGATTGCAGTTTCCTTGATACAGTTTTGGCCCCATGAAGAAGGAAACTTCAAGAACCTTTTCTCATGGTTACCATGATCATCAGAGACAGTCCTGCACAGGGGATTTATGCTTCCAAACCTACTGCCAGACCACATTCAAGTCAACTCCAGACCACAACTTTGGATATGTCCAGCTAAAATACTCTTAGCTTTGTTTTCCTGAGGATATTAAATATTGATTTTATCAATGGATGCAAATACTCATCTTTGTATCCAAACAGATTTCTGGACTCCCTAGAAAGGAGGGGGTTTACATGTTTTACACACTATAAACATAACTGTTATTTTGCTCTTATCATTGCATAATATCTATTAAAAATAGAAGAAAATATCTTTAATCTCATCAGAACACATTGAAACTGAAAACTTAATGCAGTGCCCCTGTTGAAGCCTGAGATTCAGAATTCACATCTGGATCTTTAACCTTGTAAAGCTTTGGCTCTCTGGATCTGATTGATGAGGTGCATCTTATCCAGGGATAGAGGGAGAGACCCCTGAGGATATCTAGCATCTGCAATCTGCTTCTGGTTCTTAGGAACTGTACTTCCTGTACGGCACTTAAAATTTTAGCATTAGTCAGGAGTTAGTAATAGACACTGACTACTGTCAAAGCAAGCCACAGCACATGCATTATTTAACTAGTAAGATGCAAATATGATTTGAATTACTCAGCCTTCCATATAGGTTGAAATATTTGGGAATTTGTTTAACGTGGTGATAGACTTCAACTAGGACTTTGGTCCTTTGGCATTTCTGGTCTAGCTGTGTAACTGGAGGAGTTCTGGGTGGCTACGCTCCTCTGAAAATAAAAATAATTGTAACTTGGAAATTCCTTTATGAGATTTTTAGGAGATAATTTGGTGTGTTTACCGTTCAAAGATAAAAACATCCTTAGATATGTTCCAGCCTGTCCATGTAGTGATAAAGAGGTGATCTAATTTACCTGCCATGGCCTCATTAGCAGTTCTCCTGTCTTTCTGTATCAAACATTAGTACAAATTGTGCACACATGAGTTTGGCCACAGCTAGAAATGCTTCTGCAGTGCAAACACAGGACACTTTGCTTCTTTCAACATTCTTAAAGAGAGCCATAAAAAAGGGAGCTAGATGGTTAATTATAAGCAAAAATAATTTTGCACAAGCTGTGTTACGTGTTAAGAGTATTTTGGCTTCATGTGGTCAACAGGCTGTTTTCTGACTTAGCATCACTTACTAGAGTTCTTTTGGCATGAAATAAAAGGCAAAACTGGGAGTAACAGGGAACAGTTTCATAAGGGAACACGATAGCCATTTCTGTCTTCACCTTTTTTAAGTTCTGGTTTTATATAGTGCTGCCAAGGGTTAAAGAAAGATATGTGCAATTCAGTTCCATTTCTCTTGTGCTATTTTGAGAGATCTAAAAGCTTGTCTTTAACAAAGGTATTAAGAGAGTGGGTCCAAAATGGTATATTTATTTCAGAACAAGGTGTTTATCATGTAAATTATATACTCCTTTCAGTATTACGTGACAACCCAAGGGGGCTTTCCTTTGGAGAATCACCAGTGCAACCTTGAAGTCTTTTAAAACAATGTGCCTTGGTGAGTAACTTAAATGCCACAGTTTGTGGTATTTATCACTGCACAGAACAGCTTTTGGAGCAGCTGTATCGACAGATCTGCTGCAGGACTTTTTGGGGAGCAAATGGGGGGACTGGGTGGGCTTCTTTGTTGTACCTAATTGCTTCTACTCTGAACATCCCAGAAGACAACTGTATTCCTTTCCTCTCACAACTCCACTATTTAAAGGCTCATAGTAGGTTTTGTACAACTCTTCTGCAAGCAGCCCTCCTTGAGCTCAAGACCAAGTAAGGGAAATCTTCAGCCAAATTCCTTTTGAATTGGAAAATTTAAACAACTTGAGGAAAAAGGAGTAAGACAATGGAAAGTGGAATCCAGCCTTATTTGTAACAGATGCCATTTACACATGCTTAGTTTTATAGCCTACTCTGGCAGCCTTTCACCTCTTTCTTGTGAAAAAAACTTTTAATATTAAAAGTTCATTACCGGTCCCAGGCAAAAGTGCACAAATAAAATGGGCTGATGGTCTCAATATAGCTCATGAAAAATGCATTAAATAGCAGTTAAGGATTAAGAATAATCTTTTCACTCATTTTATCTTTTCCTTTATTCCTGAAATGGGGTGCAGGTAGGGGAAAGGAAAGCTTTGCTGCATGCTTCCGTGCTTTGATGACACCTGCGTGGTGAAATTACTGCAGTTCTGATGTGACTGCAGATAACCAGGGGGCTCAGCGTAGACTCAGACCTGAAGCCTGGTGTACCCAGTTATTTCTAAATACACAGCGATCTAGAAACAACCAAGAGAGCCTTCATTTTGGTGGCACAGGATTTCATGCTGCAGTACTAATGCAGAAAAGATTTTTGCAGCCATAGATTCTGTTTTGACCAAGTGGAGCACATGCCTTGCTTTTCTTGGTTCATAAGCAGATTTTTAGCACAGAATGTCAAATCAGATAATTTATAAAGTAAAATTAGCGAAATGAGGCAGTTTTTCTCACTGCTTATTACTCATTTTTTCTGATAAATTTCACTCATTTTAACTAGATTGTACTTCTGCTCACAGAGGGGCTTCCCGTTCCAGCTTATCTTTTTAGATATTCAGCAGATAACTCAAATTCAAAATGTGAACGGTGCCACTTATTTTTAGAACCTGACATAAATACAGGCAGACATAGGTTTGAAAATAAGTTAGGAGAGACCAGAGAACTCTGAACCACTTGGGTAAAAAATGTTTGTAGACACCTGTTCTAGCTGTCTTTGGTACAGCCTGCATAGGAAAGGGAATCTCCATTGCCGTCTCTTCAGACATCTCCACCTACTCGTGCTGGAGAACGGGAGAATGTGATATCATGGTACAGAAGGTGAGATGATTCTTTGTAATAACTAAAAGTGCTACAAAACTGAATAGCATGAACTCCAGCAAAATTTTCTGTCTCACAAGGATAAAACCTACTCTACATTTTGAAATTTCCAAAATGTGCAGCACAACCGGACTAGTTCCAATATCATCTCTGAGGAAGGCATCTCTTGCAGGCGTGTTTTATCCTTGTGCTGCAGCACTGCCCAGGATGACCTTTTTGGGTCATTATTTAAGCGTTGAGTCAAATGGGAAAACTGATCTGTAGCTCTTGTAGTCAGTTTGAGCTTTACTAACCCAGGTGGTTCACGGATTAGCTCATGGGCAAAATAAACAGTTTTTCTTAGGGTCCCGTATGTGTGAATGTTGAAACTCTTTCTAAACCCTGCTAAACTCCACTCTCTGGGGACCCTGTGTGCCAGTGCCAATATGTTCTGTGTGTGTGGTTTTCTGCTCCTGAGAGTACTCATTGCACAGACCCACATGAGTTGTGTTAATCCATACTTCAGTCCTGCCTCCTGAATGTACTTGGGGAGCCGTCCCATAGCAGATCAGGACTTGTGTGTCAACTTTTTCAGACCAATCTCATTGATTTTTGCACCCAGCTTCACAAGCAGGTATTGACATCTAAGATGAGATGTAGGCTGCTGTAGGTTGCACTGTGACAAGGAGTCCCAGTTCCCATGGTTTAGTCTGTGCAGGAAAGAACTGGTGGACAAGAAGCTCCAGCAATGTGCAATCACAGTCCAGAAAGCCAGTCAGTGTGGAAAGCCAACCAACATGTTCTGGGCTGCATCCAAAGCACTGTGGCCAGCAGAGTGAGGGAGACAGTTCTGCCCCTTTGCTCTGCTGAGACCCCACCTGCAGTGCTGCATCCATCTCTGGAGGCCTCAACACAAGACATGGACCTGTTAGAACAAATCCAGAGGAGGACCACCAAAATGATCAGAGGGCTCCTCTGAGAGCACCTCTCCTATGAAGACAGGCTCAGATAGTCAGGATTGATCAGCCTGGAGGAAAGAAGGCTCTGGGGACACCATCTAGCACCTTGCAGTACCTAAAGGGGGCCTGCAATAGAGCTGGACATTTTACAAGGATGCATAGTGGTAGAACAAGGGGGAATGGCTTAAAAATTAATGAGGGGAGGTTTAGATTAGCTATTAGGAAGAAAGTCTTTACTGTGAGGGTGGTCAGACACTGGAAGAGGTTGCCCAGAGAGGTTTTGCGTGCTCCATTCCTGGAAGTCTTCAAGGCCAGGTTGGATTGGGCTTTTACCACCCTGGTCTAGTGAAAACTGTCCCTGACCATGGCAGGGGAGCTGGAACCAGATGAGACCTAAGGCCTCTTCCTGTCTAAACATTCTGTAATTGAGTCCATGAATTCAAGATTTCTTTGGTCAGAAAAAAGGAGCCAAGGGGTGTTTTGTTGCTGAAAGTGAGAATTGAGGACTGGTGAAGATCAACGTCTCAGTTTCGAAGACTGATGAAGTGTTGCAACTAAGGACTGTTTAAATATGAACTTCTGACTTCTAACAACTTGTGTAGGTGCCTCTTCATGCAGCTGATGTGCATTTGAAGCACACTTGTGCTTTTCTTATGATGTTCACAGTGGATTCTGCTGTGGGACTGAGGAACTGCAAAGCTGGAAACAGCTGGCTCTGAGGAGTGTGAGGCTGCTGCATCGCTCCCCTGGCCAAGTGCTCCACCTTTCCCTCAAATTCATCATCTGTGGCATCAGACCACTGAGCAGATGATTGCCAAGCCCAAGGGCTGGAACAAGGAAGAGTGTAGGGACAAAGAATGCATGGTCTAGGGCTGGAAGGGTCAAAAGCAGCCCCACTTGACATGGGACAAAGTGCCCAAAGTTCCCCTCCTGACATGAGATCAGCTTTGGTGCCTTCCCTGTGGCCACGTGCATTGATGC
Organism: Onychostruthus taczanowskii; assembly: GCF_017590055.1. Lineage (NCBI taxonomy): Eukaryota > Metazoa > Chordata > Aves > Passeriformes > Passeridae > Onychostruthus > Onychostruthus taczanowskii. The sequence continues at coordinate 6,299,649 of NW_024501460.1, read as the reverse complement.
AAGAGCAGAGACATGAACCTGAAGTCCTCCTGGAGCAGAGTCATGGTGCATCTGGGTGGCTCGTACGTGACAAGCCGTGCTTGATGCTACAGTGAAGGCAGAGGTGGTCTCACTCCTCTGCCACCCTCACATGCAATCTATGAACACACTGAAAACTCAATTTACAGGTCCAGCGTAGCTTCTTGTGACACTCTCTGACACCTTTGATCTCTGACTCCGAGTGCAATTTGCAGGGATGAACACCAGAACTTGTGAAAGTAAACAGACACCGCCCATTGGCTTTGACAGCCCCAACCTGGCATTGGCTGTCTTTAATAGCTGAGTTGTCCCACCAGGTGTGCCACCACGTTCCCTGGAGGTGTGGAGCCAGGAGGTGACACCCCCATCAGCCAATAAGTCAGTGCCAGTGTCAGGGATGGAAGTGAATACTCAAAGCCCTGGGCCTCTGCTCTACCCAGCACACCACACCCTCCAGGGTTTCCTGCCTGTGGTGAATTGTGTCCGGTTTTATCTGTAAGACAGGTTTAAAAGAAAAAAAACAGATGAAAAAAAAATAAAAACCCCCAAAAACAAGCAAACAAACAAACAAACAGTAAAACCAACTCAGTTCTCATGAATGAAAAACTACTCAGTCTTCAAAAGCTTTTCTCAAAAGCAGCATGTCACTCAAATAACTGAAGAAAGGTTGTGGGTTTCCTCTGTTTCTTAGGACCTTCAGTCTGACTAGCGAGCCTTTACCAATGATAGTGAGTGATAAATACTCACTGATAAAAATGGTTCCACCTTTCTTGGGAGCGTTTTTTTCAGGCTGACCGCTGGGAAAAACAGCTCACAGATTCTGGTCTAAGCTGACTACTCCATTGTGCTACAGAAATGAAGGGCGAGTCAGACGCACCCCCTCTCCCCCATACACACCTATACTTAGGAAAAGTAAAATTGATACACTAGGGCTATAATATTCAGACTTGTACACAACAACTGACCACATGGTGGTAAACACTCATCTAGAAATAGGTGTCTGAGGCTTGCTGGAAGGTGTTATCTGTATTCATAGTGTCACATTCTCTCTAAAGGAGTGTTTTTCCCCATCAGCCAGATCCAAAATGAAGTGTGCTTGCAAGATCAGTCTGGTTGCTTTACACATGTTGTTCATTTTTTTTTTGTTTCAGCTTATACAAATATGAGTGAATCTCACTAAATGACTCTCCTTTGAAAGTGGCCAATGGCCAGTTTGCCATCAAACATCCTTCCTGTGCTTTTATCATGTTGCAGAGAGCAGGGAGGAGAACAAAGACATAGTGGGCTGGTGGAGCATCATCTGAAGTGACTCATACCACAAAGTGTGGGCTTTTTGGAATGATGCCCCGAGTGTTTATTTCCTTCTATTCTTCATCTTGTTGGGATGTTTTTGTGTTTTCTTCCCACTTCCCATGTCTGCATTTTGTTTGGGCTTACATCTATTCAGTTCCTCATATTCCAATAAAACCTAGTTGCTGCCATTTTGTCAGAGTCTTGGGGCTGGTTGGTCCTTTTGGTGTTTGTGTTTCGTGTGTTTTGCTTGGTCTTTTATTGGGAAGAGTTTTTTTATATATTTGATTTATTGGAAGGGGGTGTTACCTGAGTGGGATTTTGCAGTGGCAATATATTCTCTTTCTTAAAAAAATTTACACTTTTCACCAATGTAATATTTCAGCTTAACTTCAATGTAACAAAAGTTTTCTCTGTGGCAAAAGAGAATCTGTTTTACACATCCTGTTATATCACATTTGAAATTGTGCCATTTTGGCCCTGGGAAAGAAGAGGATGTGTGGTGGGAACAACACCAGCAGAAGTTAAGGGTGAGCAAAGGTTCAGTCTCCTCAGACCTGTCCATTAGTAGACCTACCCCTGCTCACAGACATAAATACACATCCTTTTGCTTTTACGCTGGTCCCACAGGATGAAAACTGAAGCTAGGACTGCTCTAAAAAGCACAATGCCTTCCTGAGCATGAAGAGGATTAAGTGCTCCAGCTTCATGGGACATCATCTGCCCTTGCTGCATACCTGGTGGAAAATTCCACTCAAGCATCCCTGCAGCTCTCACCACCTGCACATGACTGCACCAAGATGGTTTTTCATCTGCTGTACTGCTCTGCTCTTCCTAACAGCCATATAGATGAGGGGCAATGGGTTGACTTACCAGGCTTTTAATTTTTCTGTGGAGCTTTTGCCTTAGCAATGATGTGTGGCAGTGAGTCCACAGGTTAGAGGGACTGAGCAAGTTTGGGGGTTTTTTACAAGTTTTAGCTCCTGTGCTCACGTGCCATTCAGACTATTATCCTAACCCATGCAACAGTTATGCAATTTGCAGTTGCACTGCTTTTTCATTGTTGGGGAGAGTTTTGCTGCTCATGGAGTTATTGAGTAGTTCTGAGTGTACTGAGGTGCCTCCATTCCCATATGGAGCCTTCCCCCACGAGTATCAGCTGTTCCCAGGCACAGACACTGGCCTTGGCCCACACTCTCCAACACATGCCCATGGTCTCCTCACTATCTCACTTGCCCAGAGAGCCATGCAGGTCAGGCTGCATTTCTGGAGACACTGGTGTGTGGAATTCCAGGGAATGGGACTCCTTAGCACTTCCCACCCTTGCCCTGGTGGCACTCTAGGGCAGTAGGGGAAAGAGGGGCTAGGACACAAAGGGAGTTCAGTGAAGTGACAGAGACAGTGAAGACTCGGAGACAAGAGATGGAGATGAGTCAGAAGGTGTAAGGAAGAGTGAGCTAGCCAGCAGCGCTCAGGGCAAGTGCAGGTCATACCTGTGAGCACTCCAGGGACACCTTCCCCCACTCTGGTTTGGGGAACCAGAACCCTTTGGTGTCCATGTGGGGTGATAATGGTGCCCAGGCAGCCAAGCCTTTCCCCAAGGTGTCATGAAGATGGTGCACTGGCTGGGACTGTAGCCCCGTGGTGTGACAGGGGACACAGCCCTCTGCAGCCTCTGCCTCCCCAGATGCCCAACAGGACCTAAGGAGAAGCAGAGGTAGACGAGGTTGTATTCTGAATCTGGGCACAGTCAGCAAAGAGAGTGACAAGCCTTTTCATGGGGCTGCCCAGAACCTCCCCAAATGCCCTGCTGGTCTCTGCCTGGCCAGGCTGACCAGGACACTATGGTCCCTTGTCACCCCTCAGCAGGTTGAGAGATAACGACAAAAGGCTCACAAATATATTTCATGGAAGCCAGCTCAGAATAAAAAGCAACCCATCATTTCAGGAAACCTCATTTTTCATCTGTAAAACACTTTCATTCAGTAAAAAAGGGAGGTGGGGGGAGAAGCAAAGCGGGGTGCTTCTTCTTCCCAACCATGGCAAATACACTGTACGGCAATTTCAGTCTTTGAAAAACGCAAAAAATGGGACACAAGGAAATCCAGCAGTTGCCTCTTGCTTCTCAGTTACAGTTTCTTGTAATTTTGGTCTAAAATATCCCAGGTTGGAGTCTGCCCCAGTCTAATTTCTTTGCCTGGAAATTTTAAGTAGTTGCTGATCATTTAACTGGAAGAAAATATACTCTTTCTCTCCCACTCCATGCTTCAAGAAACTCGGTGACCTTTTCCTCATGTCCCCAGGCTTTGGAAAAAGGACTTGAAATGTGGCAGGACTTTGGCTTGGGTGTCGGGAATGTGCTGCTTGCCTGCAAAAAACCTCCATCCAAATTTTGCCAAGTTATAAACCTCTGAAGAAATAAATCACTCTGCTCACAGCACTCCCCTAGAGCTGGACAGCTAAAAAAATCCTCTCTAGATTTATTCCACACCCAGGGCTCCCCGTGAGCCACCCTGGGCTCTGCACCTGATGCCCCCTGTGTGGAACTTTGTCTTGCAGCCCCAAGGAGTGGGTCTTGGTGGGGTCTCACCCAGGAGGAAGCTCCCACTGCCACAGGCACCGACAGTGCTGGCAGCAGCAGCCTGAGCCCCAGAGCTGCTGGGGACTAGGCAGGAGCTGGGGGTGGAGGGAAGGGCAGGCATGGCTTGGGATGCGATGAGGGATGAGAGAGGGAGATGTGCCTTAGAGATGGTGGTGATGGGAAAGGGAAGTGCCTGGAGCATCTCAAGACATATTGGGTGAGGACCAGTCTTAAGGATGGCAATTCAGAGTACCCCTGGGAGGTGCAGCACGAGGTCACAGCCAAAAAGGGTCCAATTAAATGGACTTAAGTTTGCTGTCCCTTCCAGTTCTGCCTCCTTAAGCTAAGGGATCCACATGCCCAGGCACACAAACTGCACAGACAAGTCAAACGCTGACATCTTTTAAATTTGCCTTCATAATATTCTCCTCTGTCTGCACAATACTGTAAGTGAAGTGAAAAATAGGAATAAAAGAAAAACCAACCCAAAGCAAAGAAGCAATGTGAGACTTCTGTGATTAAAGAGATTTCCTTTGAGAGTTCAAGGTGAGGTACTTTTATCAACAGGCTTTGTAAACAAGCAGGATTATAAGTGATGAGTGGGTTTGTAAATAACGGGTTGACTTTCTGAGAAACTGAACACCCACCACTTCAGACAGTGCTACAGCGGTGACCAGCACCTCTGAATCATGGGCCATGAGGGTTTTCTGTTTTCTGAGACCTGTGCCAAAAACATCCCTTATCTCTGCTCTTTTTTCCTAGCTTGCCAAAGAGACCTTTCATGTGCTGTGCTTTCATTCTTCAACTCTTCTAGCCTCCTTCTGCACGTACAGAGGTACCCAGCCCTGGCAGGACATGGTGAGTAATCACTCCAGTCAATCCCAATACTTATTCAGAATTCTGGCATTTCCTTCTTAATTAGGATAATGGATGCAATTGCTCACAAAAATAGATTGCTGGGGCTTGGGGTTGGTTGGTTTTACATTTAATAGGTATTGATGTCCAGTAAAAAGCAACTTCCAAGGCCCTGGGCTTACACCAGCCTCTCATTGTCACCAGAGAGCCACTAGACACCATCCCACCCTTGGTCCAGCCGGCTCCTTGGAGTCCTTGGGAAAGTGACAGGTTGTGAATTGATGCCACATGCTCTCCACCAACACCTCATCTCTGTGCACTGCGTTGAGACCTTGACTGTCAACTCAGTGCTGGAAAAGCCTCCTGCCAGCCCTGTCTGCAGCTGTGCTGATCCTCCATTTCTCATCTGCCTGGGAGCAAGGACAAACAGGGAGCAGCCTCAGCTCCTGGAAATGCTCCTTTCACCACCAGCTAGGACAGCACTACCTGGGCAAGGGTGAAATCTGAGATATGAGCTCATGAGGGAGAGTTATGGGGCCTTCCTGGAGCTGGGCACCCCAAAGGCTCCTTGCAGCAGCCCTGAGTACCCAGGGCAGGTGTAGGTCTCATGCCTAAGACTGTAAAGGGGTCCATGGTGTGATTTCTAGGTCTTGTAAGTATATGACTACAATCAAAAAATGCTGTCCAGATTTTTAATTTCTTTTTTCAACTATCAAAACTGTAACATTTTTCTTATCAGTCCTCTCACTATATCACTTTTTCAAAGGTGGCGGGGGAGTGATCTAGTTAGTAATGTTTCCATTCTTCTGCCACTTGCCCCATTGACTTAGACAGGAAATTTCTGAGGGCAAGAAATGTCATTTATTAGAAGCTACTGCAACTGCCAACCTCATTTTAGTTTGGTGTCTAGACAGCAAAGCAGAAGAGAGCATTAATAAAAATTGAGCAACCAAATGCCTGAAAGTTTTTGTTTGATGGTCTCAAGCTCACCTTCCCATGAGGTGAAATCAAACCTGTAAGTTCTTTGAGGGTTTTTGTTGGGTTTGGGTTTTTGGTTCTGTTTTGATTTTGACTCCTACATGAAGATGACCTGATTTGTATATGTGTTTTCTACATACACGTGTGCTGATTGTGCCTGCTTCTAGTGATTGAAGTAGGAAACTTCATATAGGATGTGCTGCTTTTTCAGAAGTTACACTGTTACTGCTGGAAAAAGGAAAATCAGGTTGATTCTTAAAGTGACCAGCATAGAAAGATGTCCCTTGCTTTTAAATTCCCTAACTCCAAGTAGGGTGGCCTCAGTGTTTAAAAGGAGATAAACATTTCTGTTTATCTCTGCTTATAATCACGTGGGCCAAAGACTCATATCTGTGTGAATCTTTTCTAGGAAAATGCTTCAGACTGCTCCATTGAGCTCTCCCCTGGCTGTTCCCAATCCCTGTTTATGTTGCCACAGCTTTATAAAAATGACAGGAGAAAAAGAAGCCAGCCCCCCATTTATGTGTGTTCTGAATTGCTGTCATAAACAGAGGTCTGGATTCACTGGTTTGGGAATCCTTGAAGTGAAAGCAGCAGCAGCTCTCATCACCATTCTGTGTGCTGGGAAAGGGCAGCAGGAGCTCTGCAGCTCCTCGAGACACTTGGTTGGTGGATCTGGGGATCTTCTGAGTTTCAGATAAACTGGGAGGCCTGTTGTTGCCTCCAGCACCAGCATTCCTGGAGGTAAGGTCAAACCACCATTGCTCTCTTTCCTTCCCTCTGAGCACAGGTTTTGAGCTAACATGCTTCCTGGCATCCGACACCTCCCTTGAAAATAATAATACAGGAACAATCCATGCTCCGCATCATCCTGCTTTGCAGGGAAACAAACCTCTTAGTTTTACAACTTGGCTTTCTTTAAAAAACTGAGGGGCTGGGGAGGAGGGAAAGGAATCAGAAAAACAGCAACGGGAAGGGAAACACTAATAAAAATGTTCTTGGTCTATCCCTGGGGAAAAAGAAGAGGCTCCCACTTTCATTTAAGATGACATAAGCCCCAGACACCCCCCAACAACCATCTGGAGGATGAAGTCTGCTCTCCAACACGGCCTTTGCAGAGGGAACCCCACATCCAGGAGCAAAACAGCAGCTCCAGCTTGGCCAGCAGCACTCCGTTGTCCCTGCAGACACACAGAGCTGCAATTCATACAGCGACTGCTGAAGTAAAAACAGGACAAAGAGGGACTATACATGAAAGAGCTGGAGTAAAGGCAAGTACTGGATTCTGCTTCTGAGTAAGTGTCCTGTTTTTAGAAGAAGCCAGGCTTTGCACACCCAGCCCCTGGGCGACCGAGCCCCGCTGTGCGGCCGTGAGTGCCAGCAAGGCCCCAGCCTGCAAGGAGCAGCTTTCCTCCAGGACCTGCCTCGCTCCAAAGCACCCAAAACCATGCTCCAGCTGCATCACACAGGACAATCCCAGCTCCTGGAGAGCCATCCCCTCTGCTGGGCTTTCTCTGAGCACCAATGGAGCACAGCTCTGGAGAGCCAGGGGTACTCCCAGCAGGCTGAGGGCTGAGCCTTGAAGTCACTGATTTTGGCAGAGGTGAAGAGGTGTCCTCCCCACCAGTGAGCCTCTTCTCCACCGAGTTCAAGCCTCCTTTGCTCATCCCTGGCTGCTGTTTCCAGGGACAGCAGTGTCTGGGCATCTCAGTATCCCTGCTCAGTCACCTGCACCCATGCATGGCACAGGTGTCACACCAGGGCGGGCAGGTGACTGGGGACACTGGACTGGGCCAGGCCCCACTCCTGATTTCAAATTTCCTTACTGGTGTGAAGTACTTTTGAATGGCTTCAGTTTTTCTATTATTTTATTATTTCATTTCATTTCATTTCATTTTTATTGTTTCTTGGAGACTTTTTTCCCCAAGAAAAATCATAATGAAATCTTGCTTTCCCCCCATCCCTTGCTGAATTAGAAAAACCTCCAAACTAGACAGCAAACAAAAGCCCAAGTTCCAAATGTCACAAAACTCCCTGCTTCTTCTGCAAAAGAGAATTCTTATTGTCCCACAGCCCAAACTTATTGACAGGCAGAGGCAAAGCAGACAGACCTGTGGCAGCAATGGGAAAGAAAAAAAAGCAAAGAAGGACAAAACACAACCACTTCCACTTGGGATTCAGCTCAGTTCCCGAGGTGCTGCTGCTGTGAGCATTGCCCAGGCTGCAATGAGGTGCTGGAGAGTGTGGGGCCAGAGAGTTTCCCATCACCCAGGACAAGGGATTTCCACATGCCATGGGGCTGGAGAGGGGTCTAACATGGAGCAGAGCCGTGCAAACACCAAGGAGTCTGTTTTGTTTGTCTAGCCAAACTAGCACAGGCAGCGACAATGGAGCTGTTGCAAAAAAATGAACACCAGGGAGCCACCTTGCCTCCTTCCTCAGCCAGTGCCTCTGAATTACAGGGAGGCAGAAGTACTAAGTGAGAATAAACAAGCAACAGGGAAGGAAGAGTAGGAGGCAGCTCCATTCAAACTGGGTAAGAGAAAAAAACAACTTAAAAAAAAATCACTGGTGTGAAGTTCCTGATGCCAACCACAGAACAAAAGGAACTACTCTTTGGTCTAAGTAAATGTGGTCAAGTAGCTGTTCTCTCTTCCGGCAGGCTCCCAACAGTAATCAGGCTTTTACCTGCAGGTGAAGCATCCTGCACCCTCCCAGCAGTGCCCAGCTCATGCAATCCCCATTACTGAGCAGCAGGATCTGCCCTTCTCAAGAGCAGCTGGAAATGAAAACTATTTCAGACAGACAAAACATCCAGTGCCATCAGCTGTGGATGTGTTTGAGAACAGGGGGCTGCAAACCCTGGAATGGCTGGAGCTGTGTGGTGTGGACATGTGCATCACACAGGCATGCCCTTGTTAGCTGTGGTTGGGGCACATTCTTGGGTTATGCTGTCAGGAGGGTTTTTAATATCCTTGAGAGATTTTGGGCACACATCTAGTGGCATCAAGGCATCTCTGATTGCACAGGAGACCCTTTGCCTCTCCTCTCACTGTTCTCCTGGAGATGCCCCTGTGGCTGGTGGTAGAGGATGTTGCAGGACACACTTGCAGGCTCTGTCTTCCAAGGCACCCAGGATGGTTGTGCTCTACTGGATGCCAGCAAGAGTGTGCTGGCGCTTTGTGTGTTGTAAGACGTGCTGTAGCAATGCCACTTCTTGGCTGCATTTGTTATACTTGCCCTGCCACCTTCCCACAGACTTTGTAGTGTGGCACCACACAGAGCTCCCAGCTGGAGCCACCAGTGCTTAGTGACAGGGAAATGCCCATGCACTGTGCCAGAGAGTTTGCAGTCTGATCTGAACCGAGACGAGACGCAGACAAAAAACTCACCAAAGCCAGGATGGGAACATCAGGATGGGCCAGAGGTAATGCCAGTCCAAGTCTGAGCTTTTCCAGATTTGTGCTGTTCTGTACATCTTTGAAATGACAGAGCTAAGTCCATAGTATATCCCTTCTGTTTCCATTGACAAAGTATATTATCTGGTGCGGGAGAGGGAGAATCTACATACTCACTTTATTTTTGCTGTGATGTATTTGAGGAGAAACAAGACCTATTAGAAGGCTGAGCCTGACTTAGTATGAGGAGTTTGATGACAGCCAGGGCTGGCAGACTTCAAATCAGATAAAGAGCTGTGATAAGAGAGCAGCACTGCAAAGGAATCCCTGCTCCAGTGTGAGAGGCGTCACATACCTGGGAGCCCAGAAACTGTCCCTCTCTGTGCTGCACCTCAGTTCTGGCTCTCTCACAAGACACTGACTGAAAGATTAAGGCGTTGAAAGGCTGGAATTAGTTATTTATGGGCAAGTTTCTTTTAAAGTGAGTTTTGATACAGAAATATTTTCTCCTCATGCAAAGTCATCTGAGGTGGTTAGGAGGGAATTAACATCCTATAGGCTGTTCTGTAGGATGGAGCACCCAGAATCAGTACAGGTGGCCTTTTCATCTTCGTAATGATGGAAAGATGAACTCAGACAGGCAGGAAGGTACTATTAGACACTTTTGGGTTATCATGCCTGATACAGCCATCAGGCAGAGACTGATTCACTTCTGGAAAAATGCGACACCGCAGCCAGACTGCTGAGCCCTTGGCTGCAAAGTGGGCCTGTGACTGCTGCGAGTACGAAGTGAATCAGCCACGCAAGGGCAGACTCTAGGTAGGAGCCTCCAGCTGACAGCAGGCAGTGGGAGCCCAGCTGCCAGAGAGAGTGAAAGCAGCTCAGCACTCCCGGCAGCCTGACCTCCATCTCCTACCTGCCCTGTGCACAGCTCTGGTGTCTTTTGCTCAGGCACAGGGATTTTGGGTACCTGCCCCTCGCACTCAGGGGCACTTTGCAGCCAGCACAGGGCTGCCCGTGTCCCGCGGCGACTCGGTACCGTTCCCGTGGAGGCCCCCCGTCTATTCTTGTAAAGGAACCGATTCAAGTAAACTCTGACTATATTCCCACCCTTGCTTGACAAACAGAACAGGGAAATGCCATTAACACACAAGCCTTCCTCAAACCACCTTGTTTTCGCTAGTCACCCGCTGCCAGTCACAGTGGAAACAACACCACTTCCTCCCACATGCTGTCAGTGCCTAGACTGTAGTTATTTGCTTTTAATTGAATTAGCCAGCCCATTGCTTTTTTGTTATCCTATACAAAGTGCTAAGTTCTGCAAACACCTTGCCGGAGTGACTAAATCAGACGGTGAGATAATTATTTCCACCACATCAGTTGCTTCAGTTCCAAATTGGCCATCAAAACACAGGCAGGTGGCTGTGAGGTTCATGGGATGTCCCCAACAGTTAGGTAACACCACAGACCCACCCCCAAATAACTGAAGTAATCTCTGGTTTTTTAAAACATAGAATTTTCTCTTGGGGTGACATCTCAGCCCACAAAGTCAGTGGAGTCAGGATTTTGAGCCTCTACCCCAACCCTGTCCTGCTCCAGCTTAGATTGTGTTTCACCAACACCTCAGTTTCCACTAAAATAATACTTATTCTGTTGTTGCTACTGCTGTCATTAACACAATTGCATTCAGTTCAATATTCTTTGCAGAGAAAATAAAACCTTTGCTTTAATGATCAGCATAAGAAGTGATAAACAGCACATTTGCTTTGTGTACTTATCTTAAAACTCACCTACTTCAAGTGCATTTAAAAGCAAACCTGAATGATTGCTCACAAATAAGCACAGGACTATTTTAGGGGTGGAAGAATGGCTTTGGGTAGCCTTTAATCATGGGTTTACTCTGGACCTACCCCAGACTTTTGCTCATCCCTTAGCAAATCTCACCAAGTGTTCCCCCACTCACTCTGGGGGCAGGTTAACTTTCCCTCTTGCCAGGCAGAAGACATTGTCCTGTGAATCCTACTCAAGCATCAGGGAGGTGACCTTTGCCTGGTGCATTTAGCCTCTTCCCCCCACTCAGGGGATGGGGGAAAGGCTGCATGCTCATGGAAAGGGAAGGACATCTCTGCTGGACTGTGTGATCCAGAGCAATCCATGCATTCTGGGAGCATAGCACTTCCTTTAACCTGTGCAGCTCACAGCAACACCTTCTTGCTGGGCGCATGGTCATGGCAATGGCAGTCCAAGAGCTTTCCGGAAAGTGTTGAGTAGCAATGGCAGCCTGTGCTTCTGCATCATTGGCAGTAAAATCAATGATTAATTGAACTATTCACTACTTAAAATCAGCCTTCTTGGCCCATTAAACCCATGGCAGTCTTGATGAGATTCCCTGGTGGACTGAACAGAAGCTGCTGTCTTTGTTCCAAAAGTAGTACTCTTCACTTTCTACTTCCAAACATGGAGCTGGAGATGGCTGGGCAGGAGCAGGAGCATGTGAGTGTCTGTGGGGAGATGCTTACCTGAAGCCAAGGAAGCTTAGCTTGACTTTGTTGAGGAACTGAGGAAATATTCAACATCCCACTTTCACTAAGGCTTCACCACATCAGGACCACTTACTAACTTTCACTCCTCTTAAAAACGTTCTTCAGGCTATGCTCTGCTCCTTATCTGATCTCTGGGCTCTCAGTTCCTTCTCTATGGCCACCTTTGTCTCTCCCTCAGCATCATCTTCTTGTCTCTCCACCTGGCCTTGCTGTGACCTTGGCTATATCACTGGATGTGGCTTTGCTGCTTTTCTCAGCCTCTCCTTGTCCCTCTGCACAAAGATCCTTCAGGTCCTCTCCAACAACTCTGAGTCTCCCGATTTTATCTCTCTGTAGCACTGGGTTTGCTCTGGCTCACTCTATCCCAGCTCATGAGCTACTTTTACCCCATTCTCCAAGTGTGGATGAAAGCCTGCAGGCAAGGCCTTCCAATAACATTCTCCTCCAGCTCCTCTGCACCCAGCCACACACCTAACACTGACTCCTCTAAACACAACCAGATCCTTACTTCTGACCATCATCATCCTCCATCCTCTTCTTCTTTCCTGGCCTTCCTTCCTCCTGCTTGCCAGAGCACCTGCGGCTGCAGCATCCCTCTTGCTGTGCTGCCTTCTGCTCCTTTTCTCCCTCTAAGCTCTTCCTCAAGCTTCCTCCCCTATTCCAACCACAACTCACTACTCTGTATTCCTCAAACTCCCCCTTGCCCTCCACTTACACGCACACTTCGCAGCCTCACTGTCACCTTCCCTTATGGCCAAGGCCCCACTCCTGCCCCTTGGGGGGCCCTTTCACTCCCTTTTTCCTCCTCCATCCTCCCCTAGGATGGTCTCCAGGCTCGCTTCTGGCCCACTCCCTGATGGTATCCCCCTCTCTACTCTTACTGAGCTTCTCCAGACATATCCTCATAACAGCTCCCATTCCCACCATGCCCCCACATAACTGACCTGTGTGGCCACAAGCAGCAACTCACACCTCTATACCTGTCCACCTCTTTTCCCAGCCAAATTTAGCATGTCCTTTTTTATTCTTTTTTTGAGGGGAAGACCAAAGACCCGTCTTTATGCACTGATTTTTATTTTTACATTTTTTATTCCTTTCCTACTCCCCATGTCTGCACGTGCTGCCTTATTTCTGAGAACTAGCTGACTTCTCCTCCTGGCCAAAACCCACTTCTCTACTTCAGACTCTTGCAAAAGGCAGAACGCACTAAATGGCCCCAGTGAACCCCAGCTATACCTGCAACTGAACTGTCCTTAACCTGCTGTCCTTCTCCACACTTTGTCCTTGCAGTCACCTTGCAGCCACTGTCCTCTGCCTCCTCCCACCAAAGATGCAGAGCTTTTCCTGGGAAAGACACTTTTGGGCTGGAATGGTAGAGACCAGTGCTGATGATCCTTACATCCTGCTAGACTAATTTCAGTACTGTCCCATCCACACGGGTGTGCCAGAGGGGCTGGAAGAAGAGGCTGTACATGAGCATTCGCCTTCCTTCCCCTGCCCACAGCCAGCCTACCACCTAAGCTGGTGGCCAGGGGAAAGGGTTGTTAGTGCCAAGAGCTACAGCCTTCATCCTGGGAACACCTGGCATGTGGAAGGAGGAGAAATGGGTTTATGGGACCCTTGGGGTATGTGCTTTGTTTTTTACAAGACCTTGCAGGTAAGGTGGAGTTCTGGAGCAGCTGAATTAACTTGTAGTGCAGTGCAGGCTAATTGCAATGCAGTGCAGTGTCGGGGGATTAGGCACAAGGCATCAATGGACACTTCTCCCCTAGTGAAGTGTGAAAAATTAAGTGCCTAATACATGTTGAGAGCCTGCAGCAGATACTGATCTACACTTGATCTTTTTTCCTCTCCCCAGTGCAATATTTTCACAAAATGTTTAGGGTGTCATTAGCACCTCCTTCACATGGGAATAAACCCTGACAATTGTGTAAAAGATTATTGAAGAAGGGTGAGGGTGGCTTGCTAGCTGCACACACACACACACACACACAAACACACACTGTATTCAATACCTTCATGTTTTACCTAATGACTCTGGCTTTCATATAAATTTTGCAATTACAAAAAAAAAAAAAAAAAAAAAAAAAAAAAAAAAAAAAAAAAGTAATCAACCTTCACAGTATAAAAACGAAGCCAGGCCAAATAACTTTGCCAGATCCGTGCAGCTAGCGGGCTGCAGGATGGTAAGCAGCACAGAAGTCATGCTTCAACTTCCTGCATTCATCCTCCCTGCGCTGCCCTGCGTGCTGGAGCACCCCCACCGCTGCCTCCCAGAAATGAACTTATTCATTTCCAGAAAACGCCGCACCGTCCCCCTCCCTGCGGCTGGGACCCCGGGTGCCCGGGGTGTTTTTGGCTTTTGCCGGGGTGCAGGTGCCCCCAGGGCACAGATCCAGCCCATTCCACGTGGGTCAGCTCCCTGGAGAGCGGCAGCGCGGGGATGTGCGAGCCGGGAGGCGGGACGGGCTGGGCAGGGCGGCGGTGTCACCTCTGGAGCAGTGGCGCAGGTTGGACCGGGGCCCCGGGCACACGCAGCCGATCACAGCTCCAGCCTTTCAACTTCCTTTTTGTGGTTTGCTTCGCCTCGATTTATTCATTTCCTTGTAATTCGCAGATAGACATCGATGCTATATTTAAACGGTGCCTGTAACTGTGTGGGGACTGCAGGTAAGCCATTTTATTTGTAGAGTGATGGTTTTCAAGGAAAGTGAGACTTCAGAGTCATCTTCCAGGCTGGCGCTGTCTGCGGGTACGGGTGACCTGCATCCCTGCCCCGTGACACCAGGCAAACCCCCTTCCCGGCCCGCGGCACCAGGGACACACAGCTCCCAGCTCCTCCAGCTTCCTGCCACCACCACCGAGAGACAGGGCTCTTCTGCCTCTGCCCCACACAGACAGCTGCACAAAGCTCAGCAAACAAACCAGCTCATTAGCTCAAATAATAAAATTATTAAGAAGGTGCAATTAAAACTTCCAGGATTCCATTATATTGGGGGTGGAAGAAGCTCAAGAAACACACTGTTTCTTTTTAAAGGGTGAAAAGGATTCACAATATATCCATTCAAACCTCTGTCATTTATTTCACCACTTTCCTTTGTAAAGTCCATGTTAAACAATGGAAGACAGGATGGCAATCTATGTTAAAAACCAATTCTCTGGATGGAGGGTCACCAACCAGTTTGGGGAAAGATGAGATAAAGGGTGAGGGCACCAAAAATTCTTCAGACAGTCTGGGTTTTTTAGCTGAGTTGTGAAAACCCCATTGCTCTAAACAGCTCTGACCTTTCCTATTTCTTGGAGACTGACGTCTCCACAGTAGATGAGGTCACTCGCCCTGTTTTTGAATTCTCTCTCTCTCACTACTCCTTGCATGGGTTTTTTTTTCTGTGGGAGGGGACAGTCATGAAGAGGGCTAAACCTCTTTATCATGTGTGAAAAAAGGAAATGAAAATGAGCTATTGGAGATGTATCAAGGCCTGACCCATAACTTTGGTTTCTGAGGATATAAAATTATGAAACCCAGAAGTTTGAAAGGAAAAATGTAGGACATCTAGCTCGAAAGTGCCTTGGGTGGAGAGAAGCTGCACACCAGATTCCTATGGGAAAGCCTGCTGGGCATGCTCAACTCAGAGGCACTGTCTGCCTTTAGATCTTGCTGCCAGTGTAGAGGAAAACTGATAGAGGACCCAAGAGAAAGTCAAAAGGGTTAGCTAGACCACAACAAGGTACCTAGCCATGCACATTACTAGATGGCTGCAACCACCAGGAAAAAAAGGGAATTTCTTGATGACCATTTGCTGAGGCATATTAGTCCAGGAAGAGAAGGCATAAGACTGTATGAGGTAAACAGACCCTGATATATCAGTAGGAGTTATCCATGGACAATGACAGGCTAATGCATTTTGGAGACACACAGAAGAACAGATGCTTGAACCTGAAAGCACCTGACCACTGCCTGTGCTGCACTGGCCATTCCCAGCTCAGGGAGAATCTGCATCTTGCAGACCTGTGGAAATCAGGGTTCTCTATCTGCCTGATCCAGATTTAAACATCTTCATGAAGGAAGTGAGAAGGAGCAAGAGGAACAATACAGTGAGGATGGGATGAAATGTGCTTCATGCACATGGTGTTGTACACACTGCACTTGCACTAACATAGCCAGGAGAGCTTGGAAAGCATATTTCAGGTAAGATGCAAGTGTCTGCTCCAACCTCACCACGTTCACATGGGCAGTCACAGAACATCTTGTGGGAGGTGGTTACATTGATACTACATGGACATGATTTCTGCCTGGCCAGGAAAGGGATTAAAAGCTGGGGCAAGCAGACAGGACAACCAGAGTCCATAAGATTTTGGATTTCAGACGTTCCTAGAGCAAGAATTCAGAAGCTGGTCTCAAAACCAAAACAGAGAAAGCCCAAGGGTCAAAGATGAAAACACTTCCCAGAAATATGGAGGGCATGCATTAGCTGTGGTTTGTGAAAAGTCACCTGGATCTGTCTATTCTCTTAGCTTAAAAGACAGAATTTTTTGCATAATTCATGACTTGTCTTTTGTAGGGAGCAGGAAATGATAGCTGAAGCCTGGAAGACTGATCTGAGAGAAGTACCCAGCACACCAGGACTGGCCTCAGCTGGCAGCACTGTAAGCTGGAGTGGCAGGAGGCTGCCAGCTGCCTGCAGAGACATGCAAGGCAGCCGTGCTGTGCAGAAACAATAAAAATGCATTTGCAAAATGAAGTCCTCTGTTTCAATGCCATTGTTTACCAGGGCGTGACACTACTCCTATCTAAGAGATGAAAACCTGGACTGGGCTCTTCACACTCTTGATAATTGCTTTTTTGTGGAAAAACACCCTGTGCAGAACCACTCAGACGTGA
The DNA here is from genome assembly GCF_017590055.1 of Onychostruthus taczanowskii. Taxonomy (NCBI): domain Eukaryota; kingdom Metazoa; phylum Chordata; class Aves; order Passeriformes; family Passeridae; genus Onychostruthus; species Onychostruthus taczanowskii. Next base: position 6,283,104 of record NW_024501460.1, on the reverse strand, counting down.
GCTGTCCAGCCAGCCTCTGCTAGGGCCAAGCAGAAAAACAAGTCCAAAATCAGAACCAAGGCATCTAGCCTGCTTTTCAGTTTCCTCTTGGGCACAGGTGATTGCCTTTTCCTCTTGCCAGTTGCCAAAAGGACAACAACAACCCATCCAGTCAGCCTGTTTGTAAGTTATTTAACATCTATTGTTCCAAGAGTCTTATTCTGAGACACCTAAGCTAGCTCCTCCTTCACTGCATAGTCAGGGCATGGAGCATTCCACAGGCATTGGGCCAGCTGGTTCCTGAAGCCCAGCAGTGGAGCTGGTTGTGGGTCACAGTGGATGTGACCGCTCCTCTGGGATGCAACAAGGATGTGCTCACCTGACTACACACTTGAAAGTTAAGTGCTGGAATGGCTGCACTGCAGCTACCTCGCAACTACTCCGAGTCACAGGGACCTGCTGACATCTCTTCAGAGCCAACCAAACTCATAAGCATTAAATCAAAAATCAGTAGCTCTCAGCCTACTACCAGCCAGATCAGAGTTCAGATAAAAACCACCCTGGCAATCTTTATTATCTTCCCATCCAAGTTCATCTAAATTTGACACACAGTTCTGCCTGGGAAAGGAGATACGATTGTTTCAATCTGCTTGGCCTTTCTGGTGAGTGCTCTTTCTCTTTCTCTCTTCCCTCCCCCTTCCTCCCCCCTGCCTCTCTACAAGTATACACAGACAGTGATCTGAGAGCGTGCAAGAGAAAATGCTTTACTTTTTCCTGAAAGCCCTGTGCCGAGGGTGGTGTTTCCCCACCTCCACGCTGCTGACAAACGCTGATGTAAACACCATGAATGTGCCCGTCTAAAGGCCGCAGGGGTTTTCACGTGAATCCTGTGTTTTTTCCACAAAACCCATTACACTGTACTTCAGCTTAAAACATATCTCCTTGTTTCTGGTTAACCTACAACCCCTCTAAGGCTAATACAGTTTACAGGCAAAACTGCTCAGCAGAACCAAATTTGGAATATAGCTGCTTCTCTGCTACAAAATCCTTTCAAGAAATGGTTGCAACTGTGGCTGTATTAAAATCAGAAAAACCAACACTGACACAAAAAACGTTTGAAAAAAAACCAAACAGCTATGCCTTCAGTGTTGACAGGAGTAAAACATGTCATTTACAACACCACCGAAAACATAACAGGAAGGAAGTAGACCTCAGAAACTATAAACAGAATTTAACAGAGGTAGGAAGTACCTCAAATGCTTTCACGTAGTGACTGTAAAAAAGATACTAAAAGGAGAAAATGTTTCCAGGTTCTTTTTCTTGTTTGCTTTTTGTTTTTCCCCCATATTAGAACAGTAAGAAATGAACCCAAAAGTAAATACAGCTTTAAGTTGCAAAACAATTTACAGTACAAATAACAGCTTGATTTTCCTTCCACTCACCCCCCTGCGCCATTCCTCCAAGCAAGTTGTGTTTGGCCAGAAATTAAATGGTGCTCTTCTCCCTCCCTCCCTCTCCACAGCTGCTGGCTTTAAATTATGCTACTTCAAGGAAAATAATTAAAAGTGCATTCCAAAGCCAAAAATTATAATGCACTTTGATAGTCAATAGGAGTCTGCACAAAAAGACAAAATACCCTCCCCCCATCTTCAGACACTTTACAGATCTCGTGACTATATTTCACACCTTGCTTGCTCTGTAATATCCTGCACCCAAAAACCCCTCTCAGGACCCTGATTTCCAGCTAAGAGGGGCTACCTGGTAAACCCCCTCCTCCGTGCAGCTTCACTACTTTAGTTCATTTTACCATCTCCTTTTCACCCTTTCCTAGCTTTACTCACTTTAAAGTGCACTGGAAACTCTAACAACCAGGAACCAAGTGGCAGTCAGAGGATCCTCACATGCTGGGCTGGGCAGGAGAGTACCAGCCTGGTGCCCAGCCCCAGAAGCCCTGGAGGAGCAGGTGCAGAGCATGGCAGCACCAGATCCCCAGCTGCACTGGCCATGGACCTGGAAACCAACAGCCAAAGGGGAACCTCCCTGTTTACCCTTTTTCTGTACCTGTGGCTAATATTGCAGACATTTCCGTAAACAAAAATCCTTACCTTCTGACCTTTCTCTGCACTTTTGGCTCAGAACAGAGTTCCCCATAGACAGCCAGCAGCGCTGCCCAGGCTCACAGTGTAGAACCACACGCGTTAGATTTGTCCCACTACTGAAAACAACACATACGCACCGAGCTGGTAGGGAAATAGAACTTTATTCCAAGACTTGAGCTGAAGCAATGAGCATATGAAGCAACAACCACTAGAAAAAAAGTGAAAAACACATCAAATATTTGTATTGTACCAGTTAAGTTTGAACACAGAAGTCCCTTTCCGTAAAATGCAAGCGCAGGACAAAAGCACATGCGAATCTCAGATGGTCACCAAGAGCATTGCTTTTAATGTCTAAGAAAGAGGTCTCCCCTACAAAAATCTGTAAGCCAGGAAAAAATACCCTTCAAGTAACAAAGTAGAAATGATCTGTTCATTCTGCTTGGCACTGTGGAGAAGGAGGGGGATAATATATCCCAAAAGAGTATGCATCTTTAAGATGTATAAATTCAAAGTCCCTAACACAAGTCTGCTGCCAGACCAAGTACCGTTTTTTCTTCCTCATTTAGGAAGTCAAGTAAAGTATGTCTGCTAAGCACAGGCGGATCATGTTCTGGAGTGAAAGCTGCTAAGACCGCATGGTCTGCCTGCCAGCACGGAAACTTCATTGGCACACACACCCAACAGACCTCTTTGTCTTTCTAACAGCACCCTACCACTGAAAGCTGCGAACTGCATCAAATTCTGCAAACATTCAAACAAGTATTTCCATGAGTGCCTTAATACAGAAGGCTAAATGCTGCTCTCCTTGAGCTCTCCCTTCACATTCATTTCAGTACCACTGGAAGAAAGCTGCAAGTGCACATAAACAGCAGAGATGGCTCTGTATAAGTCATGGGTGGTGGTAATTTTAACCTGGCTTATGTATGTGACATCAAAAAGGGGTAGCTGGACCATTTCTGTGCTATTTGCAAGGTCTGCCAACTTAATTCTAATGCATACATACATACATACATATATATGTGTATGTATAATGCATGTATAGTAGCTTACAATTGTAAGAAAAATGAATTTATTTATAAACCTATTCTTTGAGACTCTAGAATTTTAGTGGTTGACCCACTAAATTCACAGGTAATATAAGTCGAATGGTCACTCTTCTTAACACTACGATAAATGCATTACTTTAGGAATTGCTATCACGGAGGCTAATCCAATAACAACAATGGCAGCAACAAAATTAATTGTCAGGACAAGTGTCAGTCAGGCATTAAAAAAATATGTCTCTGAAGAATTGCATTGTTTTCAAAAAATACACTGAAATATTCTATACAAGAATATAGGCATCACACTTATGAATCTAAATTTATAACCACGTACATGTATTAGCTATCCTCAATAAACCATCTACATTTGCTACCCACCTACAGTAGCTACAGTTTCAAATTGGGAACACTGCAAATTTATGTACTTTCCCTGAGATCAGTAATCCAAAATAAATAGTCCTGCAAAGGTAACAGTGTAAACTCTGGATTTAAGTCTTCAATAAGGATCAGTCCTCAAAAGCCAAGAAGAACATTAAGCAAACGTAAACACAGCAATCATTTTGTCAGTTTGTGAGTTAACTCTCAGCGACAGTGGAACCCCATGTGAGATGTAGCATCCAAATGTTGAAGACCCGTCAATTTTATTGTACAATACAGTTGTCCTAGTTGCTCACTTTCCTATCATTGTACCCCTGAATGCATCCAGCTGGGATTGTGGATCTCCAAATCATGAACCAGATCTGCTCTTCCACTCTGCACAACCTTTACAAGTGCCTTTCAAACCACTCTTTCTGAGGTTCTTACTCTTGAATAGAGGAATGGCGAATAGATCTGTGATAATCCTCTGGACTAGTCACAAGTTCTGGTAAATCATAGCCTCTCAGCAGATGTCCACTGTTTTGTTGAGCAAAGTAATACAGCTGCCTGGCAAACATTGGTTCAACCTTAAGAACAGACAAAATGTTAATCAGACATGTGACAAAACTTCACGCTCCTCATCTTAGTTATTCAGGGTGGTTTTAAGTTAAAAACAAGATAGGGCAGAACAGTTCTGCTTACCAGAATGGGAATGCAATTTCAGTGGTTTTCTGTTTTACACTTGCCTAACCTAGCTTAGCTCTGCTGCCAAGTGTCTCACAACCTCCTTACCTTCACCACCTTCATTATAAGGGACTGTAGCAGTGACACAAATGATGTATCAAAAATTGCAGTCCCTTAGCCAGCCCCAGGCTCTGAGCAATGCCCACAGGACACACATGCCCACGGCCACTCAAAGTGTTTAAACATGTTGAACATGCCAAAAGTCTTGTCTGCACTGCAAACTACTTTGAGGACTTAACTTGAAATGCTGGAGCCCTCAGGTAGACTGAGACAAGTCGCCAAATGACTGTGTCTGAAGTTAGATTTCAACCTAACATCAAGGTTACTTTTGTTTCTGTTCATTTGAGCTCTTATGAGGAATTTGTTCAACCACCAAGTGGAATTTGTATGAGTTAACACTGCCTTTACTTCTGTCTCTTCAGAAACCACCACTCCCTCTCAGGGCTTTGGGCTCTGACTGCAAATATTTGAGCAGGACACTGAGAACAAACACCTGAAGCTCTCCTTACTCTCAGTGGAGGACACGCTGGATAACCCTTGTCCACAACCCTCTCCTGCTGGTCAGCCAATCCCTCCATGTTAAAAGACACAGGCACCATTTTAGAGGAAATAAATGCCAAGGTGGAGATGGGAAGGCAGTGGGACAGGTGTCCCAGGCAGCTTTCAGTGCATAATTGTTTGGTGGGATAGTAGAGTCCCACCAGTCCACAAGCCAGGGCAGATCGAGAAGATGAGCAGATTGAGCAATTGCCAAAGCCCCTGAAGCAAAGGTCTGGAAAGAGCAGAGGGCACAGGCTCACAGAGAAGATACCAGGACAAGAGATGGATAAGGGGGCTGGAGGGAGGATGCTACGAAGCAGGGATGGAAAGCCGGAAAGCCAAAATAAGAATGGGAAAAAGTTGAAGGAGAGTCAGGGATGGGCAACCATCTCTAACTAGTCATTGCACAGCTCAGGATGGATTTGTGAGCTTCTCAATTTCCACCCCAGAGACCTGCCAGGCAGCAGTGTGGCAGCACAAAAGCTACACAGCTAAGCAGAGGCCACATTTTACGGCAGAAGTCTCACTTGGAACCCATCCTGCTACTGAAGGGGCTTTTGAAAAATTTGAAAGAGACACCAGTTTTCTTCTCAAGGATGCAGTAAGCTAAGCCCTGCCACTAATGTGAGCACTACCATCTCTCTTGTGGTTTTATGGGCCAATACAGCCAATTCAGAAAGTACCTGGTCTCAGTCTCCACCCTCGCCCTCTCTCAGAGAGCATCTCGAAACAGCAGCTTTGAGTGTGTGTGAACTGAGGTCAGGCAACCCATGAGCCTGACAGCTACTGAACCCTGAAGCTGCACAGGCAGCCCCTGCATCCCACCAAGGGCTGAGGCTCTTGAGATGCAAGCTGGGATTCTGGAGCACCTTCAGGTGCAGTGGGTTTCTGTAAAAGCACCACATCCTGCAGTGGCCAGGCAGCCCAAGCAGCTGCACAACTGGGCTGCTGGTGATAACAACACAGCCCAGCAGTCCCAGGCGCATTTCAGCTTTAGATGGGATTTGCAACAGATCACAAAACGCTCTGTAGAGAGGGAAAATCAGGTGCTCTGCCCTAATGTGGGTTTCCAGTCAATCCTTGGCAGATCTGGGGATTAAACCTTGCTCTGGAAAGTGCTGCATCTTCAACAATTTACACCTCCCTCATAATCTATATGAGGAACAAAAGCCTGACTGGCAGATTCATATCCTCCAAGGAGTGTGCTTGTTTTAGGTAAGGCAGAAATCCTACTTACATGGGCTGTAATTAGTTTCCTCTGCCTCTGTGGATCTGGAAATTCCTCCCCAAAGCACAGAGCGACCTGGTATCTCGGCAGCGGACGTCCATGGTGAGCAAAGGCTTGCAGCTCTGGGAAGAGAGAAAGTACCGTGCTGTGGAATAATCAGGGGAGACAGGCAACCACCACACAGCTACTCACTCACTCCCACCACCAGCATGAGAGAGAAAAACAGAATGGCAAAAGGAAAAAAAACTGTGGGTTGAGATAAAGACAGTTTATTGGGTAAAAAGAAACAAACAAAGACAAATAATAAATAAAACAAAGAAAAATAAGTGATGGAAAAAGCAGTCACTCGTTACTGGCTGATCTACACACAGCCAGTGCCCAAGCAACAGCAACCTCTGGCAAACTCCCCCACGCCCTGTTTTACTGCAGAACACAAGGTCATATGGAATGGAATATCCCTCAGCTGGGATGGTTGAAGCCCTGACTGTGCCCCTTCCCAGACTCTTGTCCACCCCAGACTGCAGCCTGTGAGGGCAGAATGAGACAAGGAGAAAGCCTTGACATTGTGCTTGCACTGTTCAACATCAGCTGAATTGTCCCTGTGTTATCAGCACTGTTTAGGTCACAAATCCAAACCACAGCATCACAAGGACCGCTATGAAGAAAATTAACCCTGCTCCAGTCAAAACCAGTACAGGCCAGTAAGACAGACTTACTGTGGATGATCTTGGAGCACAGTGGAGAAGATAAAGTAACTCCAGGGGTTGATGAGAGAGGTCAGGAAAAAGACAAAAGGTAAGCACAAGACACTGAGTTTGGAGACCTTCCCTTGGATCAGGAGGCTGGTTACAACACTGCAACTTTTCTGTTTACTTTGTCTCACAATTAATTTCATATGCACAAACCAAGATATCTTCCAGTTCTTACTTCTATGGGACCCTGACAGCAGAACCCCTGGAGCAGACACTACTGGTAGCTGGGAGCCATTCAAGCAGACACACAAGAGCAGCACTGAAACCAATGGCTTGGTAGTGCCAGAGACAAAATCCTGCCAGGCACAAAAATTAGCCACAGCCAGACTGTAACAGAGGTAAAGTCACTGTCACACTGTCATTGTCACACTGCGGTAAGGAAGGGGGAAGGGCTCTACTTCAGCCGTGTACTGAGCCAGCAAAAGAGCTTTCTGTGTCTTCTGTACCCCTGCACTCTCTTTGCTAATCCATAACCTTGTGCAAAGTGAAATGATGAAATATTATTATTCTAATCGCCAGTGTCCCCTGTTAAAAGTAGCAGGGGAGGCCTTTATAAGGTACCCCCACTCAGACCAAAATCTCCAGAGTTGTGGACCAAATGTTGTGGCTGTGACACTGCATTTCCATCCAGAAAAGAAAAAATTCAATCTCACACAATATCCTTGCTGAAGTGTGTGTTAAGTGCTGTGTCTCAGTACACAGCTGACAGGTAAATATTCCATTTTAATTTATAACCCTGTTCATGCTTTCTGGAAAAAGCTGCAATTAATATTAAAGCCAATGTGTTATAATGAAGCAGTCTCCCTGCTAGAGAGGGAAAGGAGAGCCTTTGAACTTGACATGACAAATGCATCTTTTCCCAAAATAAATCCCTGCCATTCCTACTTTAACTGCAAGGTTTTCAGACCAAGGTGTGGATTCAGTGGCTATTTCAACAGCATCCCTACCCTGGCTTGGACTACTACTCTTACTGAGAGGGCCAGTAAAGCAAGTAAAACAATGGGCAGCTCACTTAAAACATGGAGTAAAGTGGAACTTTCCCCAAAGTCTCCCCAAAAAACCCTGAAGTGTGCCATGAGCTCTCTGGGACAAGGCAAGAAAGAAGAGGTATTTTCTATGGGACTCTGCTTCCCTCTGTGCTGCTACAGGACAAGGAAGGCTGATGTGCAACTTCAGCACAAGGCAAGGCCAATCCAGCTGATGTGCAACTTCTTTCAACTTCCTCTTTCCCTTGTTCTACTTGGCCTCAGCAATCCTCCAAATCCTGAGTACCTCTGGGAGTGCCCATAGCACAACCTGGGGAAGAAAGCCCTTGCTTTCCCACCACCAGGATAATCATGGTTTGAGTCCAGCCCTGAGCTTCTGCAAAACCTTCCACTCGCTCTGTCTTCCTTTCCAGGCCCAAGTGCATCATCCAACAGCAAAGGGTTCCCCATGTGCCCCCCCAAACCTTTCCCACCTACCTCCTGATACTCCTGCAGCAACTGTCATTCCTTCTGTCCCACCAATTGTCCTCTGGCTGCCACCCTCACACTCCAAGCTCTCTTCCTCTGTTCTACTCTCCACCCAGCCCAATTTACAACAATTACAATGCATTTATCTCTCTCCACAGAGACCATTCCCCTGGTTTCTGATTTATTGCCCCATTTTAGCTTTCTCAGCAGCAGAGACTTCTCAGCACAGGCCCCAAAGCTCCAGTGCAGTTTGCATTGTAGGGTTCAGCTCCTCAGTGGTTTCCCAAGAGCTGTGGCTGGTTCATAGCAGTTCTGCATCCGTCCCTTTCTCTGCTGTTCATGATTCCCTCTCCTGGCAGAGATCATCTGCCTCTCTTCCCAGGGGAGTCCCAGTTTCCCAGCACAGGGGAATCCCTGAGCTTGTTTGCAGGCTGGGACCTCAGCACAATCAATTAACACAGCAGATGTGTCAGGCCCATGGCAAGTCACTTCCAAACTTCACTGAGCATCATCACATGCAAAAACTCACTTTGCACACGCCACAGACTGTGACTGCAACCACACGCTTTGGTTTGCACAGGCACTGGTGCATAAGTAATTTAGGAGGGGTGAAAAATAACTATTGCTTGAGCTTATCTTTGGGGTTAGGTGTCTAAAAAGAGATGTCCTGTCAACCATTTGGAAGAACCCAGAGCACATCTAAAAAACCACCTGAGAAAAGGGAAAGGGATTTCCAAAACCATCACCAGGCACAGAATTATACATCTTCAAATTAGCATGTGATTGAAGCCCAGCCCAATGCCTGACCTCAAATTCCCCTTTCTAACTGTCAATTCTCACATCTATATAAGCTTTCTCTCTTTAAATGCAATTTTTTCTTGGCTGTGTCTCTAGGACAGCGTATCAGCCTTGGAATATAAAGTATGCTAAAACTGATGATTTGGATTTCATTTGTTGGGGTTTTTTTAAATTTTGCAAGGCATTATTCCCCTGAGAGTGTCATGCCAGTGCTGCTGCCCTGTTCTAGTAACTAAACACACCAAACCACAGCAACTTAGTTCACCTCTAAGTGATGCCAGAAATATACAGAAAGGACCAACATCTATTCCTGCTGCCCAAGCTGTCCTCTGGGACAATGACCATCTCCCACCAGTTTCTATGGGTGGACAGCTCTCCTCTCTTTAACTGTGCAGGTGTTCTGGGAAGTGGGGTTGAAGCTCTGCCCCTTCCCTTCATGGGCTGTAAGGAGAAGGCACTGTCCAAAAGCACTCCCCTGCTCCCTCTGCACTGCCTTGTGCAAAATGAGATCTTTCCAGAGAGCTCTGGTGAGGTATGCACCTCCCTGCTCATAATATTAGGCAGGCCTGAAATTCCAGAGTTTGTGAAACCCTTTTGAATTCCTAGATGTCTTTTAGACACTGGCACAGACTGAAAAGAAGGCTTGCTAATGAAACTTGTATACTCAGGGCTTGCTTGGGTCAGGCTGAGAGGAGTGCAGGTGCAGACCACAGACCTTCCACGACTCAGACTAGCAAATCCACGATGAGGATCCAGTTTTCTGTGTCAATTTATGGAAAAACTATTTTGCTAGGTTCCTCCTTATGCTTCATACAGAAATGTGAGAGATTGGGTGTCACCAGCTGAGCCTCAGTTGACTCCTGCTGATCTGTGCAGGGGCATTGAATGTGCAGAGAGCAGAAATTTATAGGATTACTCAGGATTCAAGCACCCCTTGGCTGCATTTGCCCAGAAGTATCAAGGGGCAATTCTCACTTAAATGAAAAGAGCACTCCCATGAAGTTGATTTGGACAGTGACCAGCTGACATTTGCAAAAGGGTATGAAAGCCATAGTGGGAATTACCTGTTAAAAACTGCTGAGTATCAAAGAGCTTGCATGTCTGGTCCCGCTCCAGCTTGTTGGGCCGGTCACTGCAGAGCGCCATTGGCCCATCCCAGTAGATCCTGCTTTGGCAAAGTCTCTTGGCGTAGAGGCCATCAGGTGCCATCCACAGAATTACTCCTCGTTCCAGGTGGCTCAGCAGTTTTTCTATGTTCTTCCTCTGGCCATTATCCTCTGGGTACGGGAAGATAACTTGGTCCAGGCCGCTGACCTCGTAGCTTTGGCCGTGGGATATCCTACAGCCTTCAGGACTGGAAGTTGTCACCTCCTTCACCAGTATTTCACGGTAGTATAAGCAGATGTGGAGTCGGCAGTCTACAAGGAGAAACAGACAGACAAACAAAAAACAATCACTGTAATAAATCAGTATGGATGTTTAACATTTCAGACCTATGCTAAGGCCAAGAGATAAGTTTGCATAAGATTGCTGAGCCCAGTGGTCAGCACCACTCAGAAGGTCATATTAGTCAAAAAACCAAAAAGAATATAAATACTAAAATTTTTGGGGCACAGTAGCATTAATGCTCTCTCATCTTATTAAAAGGGCTATTGATGTGTGGGAATTTGGTAGGAACTAAAATCCCACCAAGTTCACATTTCCATTTAAAAGGAAAAATCTGCACAGAAAAAGTTGATGTTGGTCACATTTTCCAAGTTCACGTCACCATTAAACCCACCAGCTCAGTACACTTCCTCAGATTTAACAAGGAAGTAGCTGTGTTTCCCCCCAGACTTTGCATAGAAAAGGCTTCTGCACAGGGGACCTGCAAACCTGCACTCAGCTGCCTGGAGAGAAGCAACTGCTGGCTCCAGCTCCAACAGGGCTGTACCCAAAGTCCCCTGCCTTGCTTTCAAATGGCCATTTGGTCCACTTGGCTGACTCCTACAAATTCACACAGCACTGAAAAAATATATATAGAGTATATACACATGTGTATATACAATGTATGTTCACATACACACACAAAGACACACACATCTATACACCCACACTGACCCTGACTCAGGAGAACAATCCCACTTAAGAAACCCACCAAGCAGCACTTTACAGGTCTATCCATTATTTCCATGAAAAGCACATTCCCACACCTCTTCCCAGAATTACTTAAAAAGTTCCCCAGTATCCAGACATCTGCAAACCTGGCTGAAATAACTTCCCTTTTCTTTCCTGAATATCTTCTTTTTTTTTTCCCCACCAGGAGTAACAAAGCAGAGCCAAGCCAGATGGCACCAACAGGAGCACTACAAGCACTACCAATTTTGGGGGCAGTCCTCCCAAATGAAAACCTGAGCCTTAAGTCACTGACACTCCTAAACTGCCAAACTCCCCTGGGAAGGCCTGATTTGCTGTCTCACCAAAGCAATCCAGCACTAACACCACAAGCCAGCAAAGCACTTCCATAACCTTTAACCACGTCTATCCCTTGGAGCTGGGGCTGGAAGTGCTTAAGTATCCTGGAAAACAGACTTACAACCATACACCCAAATTCATTCATTAAAGGGGTTTTTTTTTTTTTTTTTTTTTTTTGTCTCCTTTTTTCCTTTCATCTGAAAGGAGAGATGGTGCCTGGGCAAGTCAGAAGTGGGAGTCTCTTGCCAAGCTCCCCAGGAAGCCTGGGGGGTTATGGACCTTACCTGACAGAGCGAGGGCTTCACCAGACCTTATGCTTGGTTCAATCGGGATGCCAGGAGTCTGGGACTCAGGAGGAGCACAAGCATAAAAGGTTCCTGTCACCTGACAACCTGTTTTCACAAACAAAAGTCAGTGACAGAGGCCTAAATCCTAAAGGAAAAGCTAGGGCAGAGATGCAAAAGTGAGTTTTCCAGGGTCCCAACAGGAACACTCTCTCTCTTTCCCCTTCTTCTTAAAAAGGCCCTATTTCCCAACTCTTCCAGGTAGGCCAACTCTACCAATCATTTCAGATGTTACCTGGACTATATTTTCAATTTGGTCTGCATGAAATAATCCCTTAGTGTTTCTATATTCCCCCTAGTCCTTTTCCTTACTAAACCTGTTATTCCATTAAAGAAATAATTGACATTTTTAACTAGACTACAGTGCTCTTAAAAGTCGTCTGCATGAAACAATTCATATTTCCAAAAAATTTTACTAATGATGGGTATAACAATAAAGCTGGAATTAACACTGTTTAAATGTAGGTGAAGAAAAATGTGCAGCAGAAGATTATTAGGGTTTTATTGGCAGAACTACTATTTAGAGCTACTAAACTGTTCCAACAGATGCCTTTGAGTAAGTGGATCATACCATGGACAACTGATGTTTTTCCTCTGTTTCTTAATGCCAATAAAAGTCTTTGGAGGATGATGCAAGTGACTCGCAGGCAAGAACGCATTACCTTTCCCAGTGGCAAAACTCACCACAATCAGGAGCTGGAGTAACTGGGGTAAAAAACACCCACCATCTCTTGATGCATCATTTTATAGCCCAGTGAGAAACACAGTATCAACCACTAACAACAGCCTACAAATTCAGTAAAGCCTCCAAAGGTGTGTAAGTGCTACAGAGGATGCACTTCAGGGCAGAGCTCATTCTGCTTGCTACCTTGATATTTTTTATTAGCAAATAACTCAACTAAAGAGCAAAACATCCTGCCTAATAATTCCAATATACTGCCAGCAAAAGTTGCAGTGCACTGAGTATTTACTTTTTAGCAGATCCAAAGATTTCTCTGCATCAAAAGCGGGAGAGAGCTGTCCTCTGAAAATATAGCATCTACTCCAAGGGTCCTTTCTTGCTTCCCATCTTTTCCTGCCCTTCTGAACCAGATGCTTCTCCTCACAAAGCAAATGCCTGTATCCTCAGGTGAGTTACCCTGCAAGGGTCTGCAGAACACAGTTCCCTTTCTCTTATGTTTTATTCCCTGCAAGCTTCAGCACTGCCAATTTTCACAATTTGGGCTTTTTCCTACAGATGCAGAGCTTGGAAAGCCATGATTGTGTTAGGCTCTGGTACTGTGAGATCTTTGGGGAAGGAAACATTCCTTTATTCTGTTTCTGTTGTACCAGCCCCAAGAGAGTCTCAATCCATGACAAGTTGTCCCACTGCCACAGCATTAAAATAAAGTAATAATTCCAGCTTTCCTCTAGGGAAAATAATGTCAGTCTAACCCACAAGGCTGGAGGGAAAACCTCACTGGTGTATGCCTCAAAAAGCCCAAAATCAGAGAGAAAAGCTAAAGAACATATGTTCCCATTTGGGGTTTTTGTGAGGGCTGGTTGCCTTCTTTGTTGCTCAGGGCTTTTAAGACAGCTGAGGACTTTTGGGGACTGATTTCTATCAATGCAGAGAAGTGCACAGCCCACACACCACACATACACTGGCAGTGGATGCAAGAACCAGGACAAAGGTGGCTCCCCTTCAGGGGAACCCAGCACCCCTCTACATCCACATCTGCTAATTCCAATCAAAGCCACAAATAATAAGCCTGAGGAATCTGGGGTTCCTCCAGGTGGCCAGCCTCAGCAAGCAGCCCTGAACAGGGGTGTCTTACCATTTTCACAGCCAGGCCCTTGCCAGTGATGACCGCGAGCGGCGAAGGGGACGCTGGCGCACTGGTACGGAATGTCAGGATGCGGCTGCTCCGGGGCAAACTCCCTCCAGTTCCGTTCATGGGGCACCATGTAGTTGGGTACCTATTCAATTTAACGAGGTATTCTTTCAGTAGGCAGCTGTCAGAACTGACGCTATGCATTGCATCAGCTTTCTCATCTCAGCTCCTTGATTTTCCCTGCCAAAGCCCACGGAGGTCTGAGCTGTGCCCAGGCTACGCGGATGGCACTTGGCCACCACCACCAATGAGGCTTTCAAATGAGTTTCTCACCACTGGTGTAAATAATAAGCAGAGTGGAACAACAAAAGGCAGTCAAAGCACTGCTGGTAAATGTCTGCTTGAAAGAGCAAGGCTTCATTGGGTGCTCGCATTCTGGCAACAAGAGAATGGCAGCGCACTAGGAACTGTCGTCCAACAGAAAAGAGCTATTACTCTGGGATAAACAACACCAAGGGAAATCAATTGCCCTGTGGCCTCATCTGACATTAGAAAAGTTGCTTCTCAATTTCCCCGTTCTCATAATGAAGTTTCTTCTCAGGGAGAACCTGAGAGCCCCAACAGCAAGGACAGACATAGCACAGAAACTGTGCTGCTCAACGCAGAGGCACCAACCAAAACACTCAACTAATGCCATACCTGGGATGGTAGTGCAGTGTAAGGAGATGTTATTGGAAAGGGATGGTTCATCATTAATGGTTGTTCCTCCATGCTGATCTGTTTTGCACCTGTGTTCACCAGAGGGATGAAAAATTATGCCAACCACATCTTAAGGAAATCCGAAATTGGCACAATAAATGCAAATCCATACAATCTCCATGCAACTGAACAGAGAGAGGACCAAAATGCCTTCCAGTGCCCACTTGGGACTGGATTCCCTGGCCCCCCTTGGGCAGTCTGTCCTACTGGGCCCTGCAGTGCCCCACAGCACAGTGTGTCCCAGCCTAGTGCACAATGATGCCAAGCCTTTGCCTCTCACAGGCCCTGCCTGGCACCAGGGCCTTCTGGGTCTGCAGGCACGGCCCTGCCCCTGCCCCTGCCCTGGAGGCTGCAGGCTGGACATCCCTCACTCCCAGCTCTTTCCCCCCAAGGCAGTTACCTACTGTCTTCCCCAGAATTGCTCTTCTCTGTATTCAGAACCTAGATCCAGCATGCATTTTTTTTTTTTTTTTTTTTTTTTTTTTTTGCCTGTCCCTTGAGCCGCCTGCTTGGCTCTCACTACACAGAACTGGCAGGGAGGCTCCAGCTAAAAGAGCAATTCCTCCAGTGATGTGCAGGCGCCTGTCTGCATCTTCCTGCAGGGGCTCCCTTTCAGTGCTCCAACTCAAACGCCAGCAGTCCTCCCGCAGACGCAGCCTCTCAAGTCACCAGAACAAGATGCACTTGAGCCCTCATTTTGGTCCCTTGAAAAACTTAAAAAGGCTGCAGGGCCATTCCAGAAAAGCACACTTCAGTCCTCATATGCTAGCAATGAGACATTTTCACATTCTGTTACACAGGGAATTTGAGATGCTTTACCTTTTTTGGCTCCTTCTGGCACTATTCTGTACACTTTATAGGGATCTGAGATGTCCAGCTGGCTTCTCTCCACCAGTTCTTCAAAGTCATTGCTCTTGTTCAAAGCACACCTTAATCTTGTCTTCCAGGTAGGGGGATCTGGTTTATCAATGCCCTCTCTGAACTTTCCTTTAAAAAGAGCCCAAGCCTGGAAACATTTCAGATAATCAAAAGAGCAGGAAAATGAAAAAAAAAAAAAAAAAAAAAAAAGGAAGGAAAAAAAAAAAAAAAAAAAAAAAAAAAAAAAGAAAAAAACTTTTAAAAAAAAAAGGAAGGAAAAAAAAAGAAAAAAAAGAATCAAGTACAAGGCAAAATGCTTGAAACAGCATGTGTGTGTGCTTACATGTGCATGAATTGTTCATGAATTTACTCCCTACAGGTTTAGGCTAAAAAATAGCAGCACAGTAAGGTACAAAACAGTTTAGTGGGCATAAGAAAGGGGAATGAATGTGGAAACAGATGTGCTGTGGTCCCAGAAGCATTTAGCTCTACACAGAGAACTGGGCAAGGGTGGGTTGTCCCTCAAACTCAGGGACACCAGGGCACAGCCAGCTCCACCAGCCAGGCAGTGTCCAGCAGCAGCCAACAAACAGAACCAGCTGCAGAGGCAGGTGGCAAGGATGGGATGGTGAGGGGCATCCCTCCTGCCCTGCCAGTGTTCCACCACCCCAAGCCCAGGCTGAGCCTTACCTTGAAGAGGGCGGCGTCCTCCTCCCGGTTGTAGTCCTGCTTGCCAGCGTGCTTCCAGGGGATGCGGAAGATGCTCTTCTCGTCGTTCTCCCACACCAGCCCGGGGTACTTGCCGCTGTCTATCTGGTCGATCAGCCACTGGCGGAGTTTCCCATTGCCACAGCTCACTGAGTTCATCCCGCACTCGCCCGGCTCCAAGTTCATGCCACTCGTGTCAGAGGTTGGGCAGGGGGTTTTGGGGTGCCCCACCAAGCTGACCTCTCCACACACGTCCAAGCACCGGCTCTCTGGGAGGCTGTGGAGGAGGGGGAAATGGGCAGGATGTGGGAAGAGGCCAACCCACAGGTTAAGAGCTGGGCTAAGTCCGCACCAGCGGTGCCCAGTCCCTGATGCCACACACACCACACCACGCCAAACAGCAGCCACGGCACACAGCGGGGCCCTGGGGGCCCTGGGAAACACGGTACAGAGCCTCAGGAAACTGGGCACAGCCCCCCACACCCTCCCCCGGCACCGCCTGCGCTGCAGACTTTGACAGACTTCCCCCTGTCCCGACACTGTTATGCATGAACAGACAGCGGTCGTTGAAATTTTATGGTAGGTGACTTAAGGCACAGCTCCCTTGTTCTGCTGAGAGTTCAGCTGAGAGTTTACTTTTCACCCAAACGAGGAAAAAATCGCATTAAAATAGACTTGCATATGATGGCGCACATATGTGCTATCAGACATATCACGCACACGATTCGGAGGGTTTCACACGCAGTTATGGTTTATATGGCATCCATCTATAACACCAAAGTAGCTTTCACAAGCTCACTTCAGCAAGACACACTTGAACATGTGATGTCCTATACATATCTACCCCTCCAACTGCTCCCGGCACGCACACATAGCAACACCCAAATCTACACACTGCATATACCTAAAAGTGGAAAGACAGCAGCCCACAGAGCCCGGCATAAGGGCACTTATGTCCCCAGGGACGTGGGAGCTGGCAGCCCACCACACAGAGCCCTATAGCTGCACGCAGAGGCGCAGGCGCGCACGGAGAGCGGCTCCGCAGGGATGGGCACCCGCTGGGAAGGTGCGAACTCCGGGACACCGGCACCAGGGATGGGGACCTGGCGTCAGGTTTGTCTCACCGATCTGGAAAATGCTTGAATGCCCGAAATCTTAGTTTGGTGGGTTTCCACTCCAGCCCCTCTATTACATCTAACAAAATTAAGCGATTCCTCACCCACGAATCTTTGCCTCTACCCGCGGGGAGCCTTCCCGAGACCCTTGCCAGACAGGCGCACGATACTGTGGGCAGATGGGCAGCACCGCTCCGCACCCCTTACACTCCTCCGCAGGGGCAGCATCCCCCCGGACACCAAACCCGGCACTCCTGCGTCTCCCCTGCACATGGTGCGTCTGGGGGATGGGGCGCGTTCGGGACCGCGGCTCCCCAGCGCGCAGCCCGTAGGAGTCCGTGCGAACACCCCAAAAAAGTCACTTTCCCCCCTTCCACTGTGCACGAAGCGGATCCCTCCCACACATTCCCGCGACCCTCCCGAGGGTACCGGGAACCGGCCGCGCTGGGAGCCGGTGCGCGCCTTCAGCTCAGACGCGGATAACGGGCGGGTGTTATTTATTTTGCTTTAAATTAAGAAAAAAATAGAAAGGAGGTAGGGGGGATTATAAAAGGGAAGAAAATGAAACAAAAAATCAAAAAAGGCAAACGGCTCGCTCAGGTGCCGGCAAGGAACCCCAGGAGAAGTGCCCAGCGGGGGAAACCGAGGCGCCCGCACCGCCCACCCTGCCGGCCCGCCGGGTGCCGCGGCGGGAGCGCTGTGCCCGGCGGGGCCGGGGGTCCCGGGGGCTCGGCCGCCCCTCGCTTACCTCTGTCGCGGCGCTGGGAGCGGGCAGGGGCCGCCGGGGGCCGGGCGGCTGCAGAGACGGGGCGCAGAGCGACTGGGCCGGCGGCACCGGGAAGTTTATATGATGGAGGGCGTCGTGCCGGGCGGGGGGAGGCGGGCCCGGAGGTGGAGCCGGCGGAGGGGAGCGGGGACTTGGCGAGCTGGAAAACATCTGAGGCAGTGACACATACCCATTGCTGGTAAACACGCTGCGGGCGGGAGGGCGTGCAGCCCGGCGCCCTCCGCGTCCCCGCTGGGTTGGGTTTTTTTAAATCTTTACAGACAGACTCACATACATAAATAGCCTAGGGAAACTCCTACCAGTGAGAGCCGGGCGGCTTTTACTGTAAAGACCCAGCTCGCTACACCCACCAGAATCGTCCTAGACGGCGCCGGCCGGGCCCCCGGGATGCTCGGGGAGACGCGGGGGCATCCGCCCACCAGCCCACGCCGTGCCCGGGGCCGGTGCCCCCTGCCGGCACCCTCTGCGACCCAGCCCCTCTTTGCTCGGGCCACAGAGCCGGGGTGGCGGAGCGCAATGAGACACACACCCGCCTCCTTTCCCCCGGGGCTCGGGCTCTCCCCGTCCAGCCTACTCTGTGTTTTGCAGCCCGAAAGGTGTAAACAGCGGGGCAAGGTTGGGGGGCAGCAGCGGCGCCGGTGCTGGAGGCAGCGAACCCCGGCGGGGCGGCAGCCGCGGGAGCGGGGACAGCCACCAGCTCCGGCCGGGAGCGGCTCCCGCCCCGCTGAGCCCAGGGGATGCTGCCTCCGCAAAGCCCATCTTGGGGCGCCAGGGCTGGAACCCACCGGCTCTCCTGCTTTCAGAGCCTCCTGCCCTAACGTGGCGGATGAAGGAGCGAGCTCCGGGCTTGCATGAAAGTGTCTCTTGCCGCCTTTCGGGTTTCAAGCACGTGTGTCGTGCCACGACACTCTGGTTTTGGTCTGTTCAACGTCCCCAGCGCACATCCATCCACATCCTCTCTGCCGCAACGTCTCAGGTCACAGAATTTGTCACCGCGCTGCGCCGGAGGTTTTGGATATTAATTGCAAATCTTCAACGCCATCTTCTGAAATTTAAATGTAATTATCGCCGCGTTCCGAGGGAGAAGTGAGAAATGCAGGCATTTTCATATATTGGGCTTGTAATACACCATCCATCCTCCAAAAAAACACATTGGCAGGGCCAGTATGAAATCCTTTCAGCCATGAGCCAAGGCAACTTTGGAACATTGGATATTGGATAAACATGTTTGATATTGGAGGTGACTGCTGCCATAAATCAAAACAAGTAACCACAACTTTACCAAAAGGCATCTGAAAGACTTTCTAGAAATCCAATTTCAGTTTGTAGGGTTAAGACTGTGTGGTATTCAGGTTGCCAGCTGTAATTTCAGTAAGTATAAAACCATCTTGAAATATATCACTGTAAAAGGAACACTTCTCGTGTCTTCTCTTTTGTGTTTTTTAAACCAGCAAATTTGGTACCAGGGTGGAACATGCAGAGTGGATCTGCACTAGGTCAAACCCTTCATCAGAAAAATAAAACCTTTTTTCTCAAACACTGGAGACTATTAATAAAAAATAAAAAAATTTTAAAAATTTTAAAAAAAAAAAAAAGTTGCTCTTGTCCAAAGAAATCCATGTATAGATGGAGAGGTAGGTGAGTTGGATGTTATGAGAAGGTAAAGTCAGTCATAAAATCCCCAGAGAGTACCTATGTAGGAAATTACCTGGCTGGGTGGTTGGTTGCTTTGTGCAGCAAGAACTCCATTAGAAAACTGTCTCCAGTTGCCTGAATGTTAGAGGAGATGATTAAAGCCAGACCTCTACGTGCACACTTGGCCTTTGCAAATCAGTCTTCTCATGACTGAAACATACTAATGTCATTAGCTTTGCTGACTTCATTACTCAGTGTTTCTGGACATCACCCCTTTCCATTCAGGATGGCAAAAATATGTAGGACCACCACTTTGGTCTGCAAAGTAGAAAGCTCTGATCAATAACTCAGCTGTGGTGTCCCCATTAAATGCTGCATCACTGGGTGCTTTTTGCATGTCCTACGAGGCAATTCATCCCTAAGCAGCCTTGCTAGTAACACGAACACTCCAGCATCTTACAGCCTGCTCACCCATTTCTGGTGTTTTCCACACCATTGCGAGTGCCTGACTCTTCAAACCTTACCCAAAAGCCCTGCTGCACTCATGGAAGTTTTCTGAGTTAATGACTGAAGTCCTCTTGTGAAAATGCTCTTGCTGCTGTTTAACCACGGCAGTCACTGCCGGGCCCCCTGTTTTTCACACTCTTAAGGTCACACTGACTAAAGGCATGCCAGGAAAAGTGACTGTTTCTTCTCAACAGTCTCTAAGAAGCCCTCAGTGCACAAAAAGATGGCTTCTGCTTTCACCAAACCCCTCTGAAGTCCCAGCTGACTCACCTGGGAATTGCACACAAGGTACAAAAGCAAAGGGAGGCAGATGTCATGTCAGAGCAGCTGCCAAGGGCTCTCTGAAGTGGGTCCCTGCAGAAAGGGGTGGTGCAGAGCCATGGAGCACACATAGTAAATGCTCTTGCACCCAGGAGTTTACTCCTCCTTTCCTGCAGGAAGGTTTCCCTTTCTCTCTGGGTACTAAGGCTCTCCTGTCTCCCTAAAATACCACTGGGTGAACTCAGTCCCTAAGCCAGGGGGACCTGCTGTCCCGTGTGTGCCGAGGACCATAAGTCTGGCAGCAGACACTTTTTGAGGACAGTGGCTTGTTCAGGGGCTCTCTGTGTAGCAGAGACCGTGAAATCCCCTCGGGCATCAGCACAGGGGGAGTTCCACGGTGCAGAAGAGGAACCTGCAGAGGGGAGTGAGGGGCACCCGCTCCGTGGCGCTGCTCTGCCCTGGCTGCCCTGGCATTCCATCTGCGCGTGGCTCTGCCGGGGGTTTGCTCATAGGGGCAGCTCCCAGTGCTCAGTAAAGGTTTGGCCCTCTGCACTCTGGCTGCAGCCCAGAGCAGACCCACCAGTGAGCAGGAGCGTGGCAGCAAGCGAGCTCCTTCCCCAGATCTCCTCTCAAGTGGAGACCCTGACCAGGGCTCTTCAGGAACCCAGCAAGCCTTGGGCTGAAACCCTTTGACAAATGACATTGGTAAAAGCATTTTCAGAAGTGCATTAAGTGCCTAAAAGTATTTTTGGAAAGCCTGCAGCTACCTGCTTACGCCTTTTTAGCTGTCCCAAAACCTGTTCCCCAAGATGGAGGTTGCTGGTGGCACAGATTTCTACCATGGGGGTTTCATCCCTCAGAAGTCCTTGCCAATCCCTGGTTGCAAGTCCCTGTGGAATGATGCCCTCCACTGCCCAAAGCAGCAGCACAACTCAGACCCAAACAGGGGCACTGTAAAAGCCTCCCAACACCACGCTTCAGTCAACAGCTCTGAGGCACAGGGTTGAATTCAGAAGTCATTCATACACCAGAAATATGCGTGTGGATGTAATTTAATGAATTCAGAGACACTGTGGAAATTTGGGGCAGATTTCTGATTACTTTGATTTATTCCAGCAAAGCACTTGCTCTGTAAGCAGTCTAACGTGGTTCAAACAAAAACAACAGTTTTATGCATCTTCTGTTGTAGTAACTTCAGCTTCAGGTGTCATAAGAGCTGCCTTCTTGTTTTGGAAGGGTATTTGCAGTTCCTCCATTTAGTGACTCCTAAAACAGTATTAGTCAGTTATATATTTTCCATAGTACTAATTGCAGAGACATTTTAAACTACTAGAAACAAAGCAATCTGGCAAGCATAGCTATGTCTTTCAAGCAGAAGAGTCTCACAGCCCAGGTGACATTATTTTAGGTGGATTTGGTGGATGTTTTGTTTCCTTTTCCTGTACTTCCCCTCTCCTTCATAGCCAACAATATTTCAAACCAATTCCCATTAGGCTGCTTTCATGCCTCTGTACATCAGCCTGTGCACAGGACTGAAAGAGCCCTTCACCACCTGTGCTCACTCCTAAGTCTTTATAGAATCATGAATTCAGTTATGTTGGAAAAGCCCTTTAAAGTCAGCAAGTGCAACTGTTAACCTAGCACTGGCCAAGTCCACTGCAAGATAAGACAATATATTAACTGCAAAATCTATTTTTTAGAAAAACCTGCAAATTAACAGCACATAAAAATGCTATTCTGAGGCTTTCTTTTGGAGACAAAAAGTTGGCAAGCACACCCAACCAGTGTGGCACACAAGCAGTGTGGTGCCCTTCCCCTGAGCCCAGATGTCAGGCCCAGAGCTTGGAAACCCTGGGTTGACATTTTCACCTCTGAAAATCAACAGCAAAATTTTTATGGACTTCCTGCTCCTCAAGGAAGGAGGCTCCTTGCCTTCTGATTGAACAGCCTACCCATCTCCCCAGAGCATTTCAGCCTTTGGTATTCTATCCACTTTTGTCAGCAAGCAGCAGTCATGAATCTAAAGAAGAAAAGAAAAAAAAAAAAGGAAAAAAAAAAAACAACTATAGGAAAAGGAAAAAAAAAAAAAGTAATTTTCAAATTTAAAAAAATAAGGAAAGCACCTCACGTGGGCCAGGAGCTGTTGAGAGCAACCTCTCCCTTAACTCAGACAATCTGAGACTTCCATCTCAGCAGGGCAGCTACCAAGGACTGCCTGGGACTGCTGGCATGAGGGCAAGGGAATCTTGGTCCTCTGCCAGTCATGTGTGACACAGCATGGCCATGTGTCCCCTATGTCCTGGAGTAACAGGTCCAGCTCACTGTCACCTGGGAATCTGTGATACCCTTCATCCAGTGGAAGAGGCAAATCCAAATTATAGGATTTATCTTCATATCCAACCTCTTTTATTTGCAGTAAAAACATGGGGTGACAGGTAGGAACTTCAGGCCAACAGCCCACCTGACCAAATTTATTCAACTACGTTGTGTTCTCAGAGTATTTCCCATAAAGGCAGTTTACAGACTGTGCTCAAAGACATCCCAAATATGATGGGCACTGACAAAAAAAAAACACTTACTGCAATTTGATCACAGAAGTAAGGCCAAACTAGGGATGCACTCCCACCATCATCAAGAAGTGGGACTGCTCCAGAGGTCGTTCCTGACCTAAATGCAATTTATTACAGCAAAGAACAAGGTAAAGACTGAATTCCTGCCTTGGAAACATTCCGTGTTTGGAGTCCATTTCCAAACTGTGGGACACACAAGGCGAGGGCCAGGGAGACTGTTGTGGGACAAATAGAGAGCTGGTGACAGGGGTGCTGTCACCTGTGTGTCTTGCCTGGGACACCCCCAGCATCACTGTCTTAAATATGTTCCTCCAGCAAGGAAGAAGTGAGTTTCCAGGGAACTGGGGAGCACTGAGCAGTGTGTGGCTGACACATTGTTTCATTCCTGGCACATTCTGAGCTTGTCAGGAGTCTGTGGCTGGATGACACTCCAAGTGCCGGACACCCTGGGACGCTTTGAGAGCCCCATGCCCAGGGGAAGAGAGGCTGCATATACAGCCACTTTAAATACTTTAACCAATTGTTTATTTGTGCCAGCTTTCATATCAGCAAATGTGCTTGGGTTCCTTTTAGTCTAAGTTCAAACCCATATAATTTTCTGGGTTCAAAAGATCAGCTTGGTTTTGTATATTTTGGGGTTGAGGTTCCACTTCCAAGGAAGTGAGCTGCAAGGAGCCCTGTTAAAAAAGAAAATTGCTTGGAGAGGGGAGGGATTAGGGTGGCACAACAAGAAAACTCACTAAAAACTAAGCACTGAATATTAAAAAAACCCACAAGATACATACTGCATATGTATAATCTATTCTGCTCCTGCTTCCTACTACAATTGTCCATTAAATTTAAAACTACCTGGAGTTTCTGTCCTTTTGAACTGGAGCATCTTTCTGAAAAGTGGTGAAAAGCAGTAATTAAAATGATAGAGAAAGGAACTCCGGTGGAAGGGAGCTTTGGGAAGTTCCACAAAAGTCATAGATGTGGGTGCCACTAGGATTTCCCTGCTTTAAAGAAACTGGGAGGATTGCCAGTGGCACACTTGGGGCACATACAGCACTGTGGAAGGAGCTTCACCATTTCAAGCATAATTCGGTTTCATCCTGTCTTGATTAGCGAGGGGTAAATCCCCAACCCTGATTTACTGAACAGATGGTGATGACATGCAGATCGTTGTGAGAAGGAGGTGGTGATGGTCTAGCAGTTTGTTACATTCTTCTTTCTGATAGACAAAAGAGGAACCCAGAGCCCTAAAGGAAAAATACTTAGTGAGCAAGGAGGGCTGTAACCTAAAAATATTTAAAGAAAAAGAAAAACCCATTTATCTATTGCTCTTCTTTAGGCAGCAACAAAAATAACATGCCTACACATTTCTGTTGAGGAGAGACCTGGCTCATCATTCACAGGGGCACAATGTGAGTTTGGCTGTGATCTACAGGGAGTGAGCAATCAAGCCCTAAATGAATGTACCGTGGTATTTCACTTTGAAAAGAAGCAGCTCAGTCCTATTAGATGGAGGATGATTTAAAAGGAAACAAGTCTTTGTAAACAAGGATTTCGGTGCAGGGTGAGAATGGGGGGGTAGCAAGTCAGAATTTCTCCTGCTATCAATGATCAGTCTAGCACATACATAAAGTGGCGAAGGCCTTCTAAAAGTTCTCAAAAACATCTAACTGCAACTCCAACCAAAAATCACTTTACCCAGATGAAGCACTGGATGCTCAGTGGTTTCAGCTCTAGCCCTTGGATCAGCAAGCCTCACAAAGCTCTCCACTGGTCAGCTGTCCTGGGCAGGGGCTTTAATGCAAGACCCTGCAGGGGAAGTTCATCCTTTGCAGTCCCGTGACAACTGGGACATTTGTGTTACAGTCCTCCTTGTCAGGTACCTCTATAAATGAGAGTGAATGAGAGCATGGAGAGTGCTTGACAAGCTTGAAGTAACCCCTCTACCCTGGGGTGTCAGCATCTTTCAGGCTAAAGCAGTTTTGGCACCTTTTTAATCCTGGGTTATGGAGGACAAACCCACTAAATGTGAGGGGAAATGCACAAGAGCTGAAATGTTGTCAGGAGACAGTAGGAAACTTCACAGCATTGTGACATGGTGGGCACTTCAGAAAAAGAGACTTGGCTGCTTTTGGAAATGTCTCCCAGAACAAAGAAATTAGATTAATGATACACTATTACATCTCCTCCCATCTTTCTCCACCCCAGATCACAGCAGCTTTTGGTATCACTGGAAAAGGAAGGGCCATGGCAAGTGTAGTGCTGTATCCACAACTGTCCCATCGGGGGAACAGCATCTGGGATCACCAAGGGCAGATTTACAAGGGTAGAGGGGGAAGGTCTCAATGGCAGTGAACTGCTGCTTTCCTTCCAGTGACACGAGAAATACTCCCCTTATTAGACACATTGCCTGCGTGGCTTTATTTCACTCTATCTCAGGAAAATTCTGAATATTCTCCTAATTTTGCCCGGCAGTTGATGCAGGCCCATGATGCCTTCTGAGGACTGAACAGCTGCAGTGACTGTTGACAGCTGATGCTGCCTGGATGGCCTCTTTCATTGACTTTTGTACCAGGTTGCTCTTTTTTAGTGGTGAAAAAGAAGAGATCTTTGCATGCATGGCTACTCATGGTTAGCATGAACAGGAAGGATGCTCTGAAGGGTGACATACTAGCATGGGGGAATGCTTCCCTTTTGAAGCAAAATATTTTTTTTCACATTGTAAGTGATGAAAGCTTAGCCACACACACTTCTGCTGAAGGTAGCTGCATGCTAGAAAACACCAAGAAATTCCCTCACCCACTCAGCATTACTCATTTTGTTACATAATTCTTTTTTATTTTTTTTTCCCTTTTGCTGTGGATTAGGTCAATAAATACACTGCTAGAAAACACCAAGAAATTCCCTCACCCACTCAGCATTACTCATTTTGTTACATAATTATTTTTTTTTTCCCTTTTGCTGTGGATTGGGTCAATAGATACAATGGCCCTTAAAAAACCCAGCTGTCTGTTATGCTTGTTTATAGCAAATGCAATTTTGGCTGTGACTGAGTGGGAAGGCATCATGGGCTACTGGTCCCAGCAAGATGGTACAAATACCTTGCCACTGGTTTTATTGCAGCACCTCAGGCCCATTGTGGGACAGTTCACCTCTAGATATTCAGACCTACCAGCCTTTCAAAGGCCTTCAAAATCCTCTTGCAGTGTTCCCCAGCTCTTGCTGTCCAGAAGGACACAAGTCACTGGCTGCTGTAAGAAGCATATTGTCAAATGTGCTACATTGTTTTACATTTTTTTCTAACCCTTTTCTTTCATTTAGTCCTTGCAGATGGGAGAATTTATTGGTGATATGAGAAGTGAGATGAAATCCCATTGCATCTCTATGTAAGGCAAAATCCTGTTACATCTCTCTGTTGCTACTTGAGCCTTTCCCCCATACTGATACTGCAGCTGGCTGCCTTAAGAAAGGAAGGAAAAATTTTAAAAAATAAAGAAATGACCATTTGGTGGCCTTAAACTGCTACTCAAAGCACCAAAAGTCAGATCCTGCTGTCCCTGAACTGGGGAGGAGTTCCCCCTCTTTGTTGATTGGGAACAAAGTGTCCAGGCCAGGAGCTGCCTGTTGCACAGGGACAGACAGTCCCAGTCCTGCCAATGCAAGGGGCTGCCTGCTGCTACACTGCCCCAGTTGCTGTGAATTATGAGGTTTCCCTCCACAGCTGCAAGGCAATGACGTTTTAAAAGACTTTTTTAAAAGGACAGACAGCAGCATTTAAGGGGATGCAAACAAAATTCCCTGCTGGCACAGCAAAGCTTCTTGAGTAACAGTAAATGCTCCACATAAAATGGCAGATGTATTGGGTTTCTGAGGCATCTCTGGGGCGAGGACTTTACTGCCACAGTTACTTCCAAGTCACCACAGCACTGACAGCACCATATGACTGACAGCAGTCCCAGGACACAGCTTCAGTGATGTTGTTCCCAATCCATCTAAACTCCAGCCTAGACCGATATCCGTTTAACGTGCAACGAAGGGCAGAGACGAGTGCCTAGGTAGTCCAGTCATCCCATGTCTGGGATAGGTGTGTGCTTCCACATCAGGCAGTCAGATAAAGTGCTGTCATGTCAATTCTGGGAAAGCTCCAAGACTGGTGTTTATTTTTCATAAGGCAAATGAGGAACATATCACAGAGTATTGGAGAAGCAGCAGGACAGGCTGTCCTCATTAGGGGAAAAAAGTGTTTGACAGGGAACTCAAGAATATAATTACTGCTGCCCAAGGCTCATTTGGAAATCCATATTAAAAGGGCTCTGCTTGGGACCAATTCTTTCCTCTTCCCTCAAAGGTCCCCTGGAATCAAGTTCTCATAATTTTGACACTTGCCAGAGATCAAATAGGTTCCTTTTAGCAACTCTCAGTCTATAAATTTACACTTCAAAACACTAACTCACATTTCCAGAGCACAGAGGCCATTCAAAGAAGGTCACAGATGCCGCCAGTGCCTTGGGGTGAGGATAGTTGTTGGTGCCACTAAAGAGCACAAGCAAAGGATCTGATGTTATACCTGCAGAACTGAGAACAACTGTTCACCTCGGTGCTCTTTCATGAAGATCCTCAGAGCTTAAGGGAAAAGAGGTTGTCCGTTCCTTGCACCTCTCTGCACTGGCAGGAGTTTAAAATATAAAATATCAGTACCAGGTGGACCTGCTCAGGAGAACATCAGAAGTCAACATGGGCTCATGGGCTCATGTAGCCTAAGTCTGCAAGTCCGAAATCTCGCCATGGAATCACAGAGTACCAGTCTGGAAGGGACCTCAAGTCTCATCTGGAACAACCTTTCTTGGCAATAGCATGGTCTAGACAAGATGGCCCTGTTCAGCTAATTCTTGAAAGCATCCAGTGTTGGGGAATCCACCACTTGCCTGGGGAGATTAGTCCAATGTTTGATTCTTGTCATTGGGAAACATTTCCCTCTTGTGACCAATAGTAATCTCCCCAAGAGTAACCTACACCCATTACCCCTCATCTTTGCCACATGACTCCTCTTAAAAGGGGGTCTCCATCTTCTTTGTAGCCATCCTATAAATACTGGGACATGGCAATAAAGTCCTCTCTGAGCCTTCTTTTCTCAAGCTGCTTGTCCACTAGGACCAACCCTCTGTCTGGATAGATCCCAGTCTGTGATACAATCCTGGATTATGTTTTCCAAGATACAAGATATTACACATGTCCTTCATAAGGTTCTTGTTCACTTGTTCTTTCAATCTATCCAGCAGGGTGGCTCTCCCTTACAAAGTGTCCACTTCCCTTCTCAGTTTGGTATCACCAAATTTCATCAGGATATCCTTGATCTCGTCATTCAAATAACTTCTGAGGTATTGAACAGCATTGGGCTCAATTTTCTCTACCAATGCATTCATGCTCCTTCCTCATATTCCTGCTCCACAATATTGGAATGGTGCTCTAATCATTGGCCTGTCAAGTGCAGCTCACTGGCAGCTAGTTTGTGTATTCACCCTTGACTAGAACCATTGGTTTGGTCTCGTTTTCATTATTGGGTTCTGGGAGGCTTTTTGGTGCGCTGAGATACAATAGTCAATTCTAATAATTCTCCAAGTAAGTGTCCTTTTCCTTTCACCTTTCTGATTACACACAATATTATCCATCTTTTCTGCCCTCTCAGTAATTCCAGAACAAAATCTTTACCTCACTGTGTCTTTCTCAGGAAACTTACACAGTGCCTGAAAATTCCTCCAATTTTTCCTCCAGCTCCCACAAAGTGCCACTATTTGCTTGTAGAGATTTTCCCTTGTGATAAAGCAGCAGGGAACCAACAGACCAAAATTAAAGCCTGACTTAGCTTTCTCCTAAAAATGTCATTATGCTTTTCTCTTTACCTTCACTAAGCTAGAGCACTATAAACCCCCTTAAGATCAGCCTATCTGTTATGACTGTTCACCACCAGGGGCTTAACAAGTGTGCACCACGGCTGCCCAACACGCCACCAGTGACAGAAACTGAGAGTCACTGATGCAAAGCTCTAGAAGACCATAGGAAAAAGAGAAATTTGATGACAGCCCAAAGTTCTACAACAACTATGAGCTTTTCTCTTCCACTAAATGTTATGTGTTATGTTTAAAGATGATCACAGCAGATACCTGCATAACTCAAACTACTCTCTTGTTCATTGTTCCTGCTGTCAGATGTCAGGATACACCACCTTGCTGGAAGATCTTTTGAAACCTTAACTTTGGGCTATACTCCATCAGTAGTCTTGTCTAAATAAATAAACTATGCCTCTCTAGAGGGGCTCTTTGTAATCTCTTACCACACCTAGTTATTACTGACAGGTGTAAGGGAAGATAGATCATAGCAGAGGTCTTCCTTTTTGTGACTGCTATGACTCCGCTCCAGGCATGACTGTGTACCTGCAGGGCCTGGCTAAAGTCATCCTTGAAATGTGAAGCTGCTGTTCCATAAAGCTGCAACAACATGCGACAGACCACAAATATTGATCACCCTCCTTTGAAGGATAGCCAAAAACCAAAACTGCCAAAAGCATCGTTGACTTCTGAAAACGTGCATTAAAGGCTTATCTTATGGTTGCACTCAAATGTTTAAAGCTTCCCCTGCAGGTGGTCAGGCTAATCCTCTCCCAGGCTGAACCAGTGCACAATCAGCTCCCAGCTCCCTGGGGTACGGCTCAAGCAGTTCACCAATAAACCACTGTGCGGGCCTGTCCCAGCTCGTCAGCCCTCTGGGAAGCCAGGGCATGCTGTGTCACAGCTGGGATGCACAGCTGGCAGCACTCCTCACTGTGCAGGTTTCACTCAAGGTGATGGAGACACAACCCCATTTATTACCAGCTCCCAGGAGAATGCGGCCATTTCACACAACTCCATTGTCGAGTATTTCCTTGAGGCATCATCTTGGCATCTTCTATTGAAATGGGGTTGCTGGTGTGTCATTCCATCCCTTCTCTAAAAAAGTACCCAGCTGCAGCCTAGCACTACTTACAGAATGCTCCTTCTTGCTCTAATTGCAGTCTCTTGTTTAAAATATCCACTGCCCATCTGCCCTCCCTCCCCCAACAAGAACACAGGTGGAAATTCTCTTGCTCAGATATTCACAGTACTTCATGAAATATTAAATTAGAATATGGCTGGTTTAAAACAGCTACTAATGCCTTTCTTCTGCAGCCCACAAAGCATTCTTGTAACCAAAGCCACAAAAAAGGAGGTATTTTTAAATGAGCTGTGCAGATTGATTCACCGATTACCGTCTCTTCCTCCCCTTTATTGTTTCCCATCAGAGCTGGCAAATCACTCTCAGAGCACTCACCAAACCATGCTCTCCCTACTCTTACCTCTGCTATTTCCACAGCCTGGTCCCCACACGAGTTATTTTCAGCTAGGTAAATAATCTATTAGTTTCTAATCACCCTAATATACAAGCTTCCAATTTAAAATGGATTAAACTGTTCGGCTTTCTTGAATAAGTGATCAGCACAGAGTCCAGCAACCACCTCCATTCAGTCTTGAAGGGAGGGAGGAAAGCCTGGAGGAACTAAGGGGATCCTAATTACCCAGCTTAGTGCTCAAGGCAACCCTGGAGAGGACAAGGAGACTTTGGCCATCAGTAGAGAGACAGGGGCTTCTCCACTACACAGTTTGCATCTACTCCGGCTGGAAATTTAAGGTTTTCTTTTTTAACCGAGGTGCCCACAGCAGGCACTGCAAGTTCCCCAACCCTGCATGAAGTTCAATGTGTTTCAAGCCACAGAGGCTCCCTGATCACTCAGAGTCCCCACACACTGACCTTCCCTCAGAAATTACCTGAGAGGTGGCACTGACGGCATTTCACAGAGTGCAATGCATTCAGAGAAAAACAGCTAAGACAAGGGGGAGTCCCTTCCTCTGCTGCCTGGAGTTTCCAAGCTGTCTTTGGAAATGAATCAAATTCATGTCTTCCATGAAGCAGTCCAAAAGTAGCAGCAGCAGCTTGGCCAGGGAGACACTGATTTTGTTCTTCCTCCAGTTCTCATCTGCCAGAACAGCCTTTATTAGATGTATTCACCATATGCACTTTCTTTCCAGAACAAGAAAATCAGGACAACACTTTTTTTTTCTATCATCACCATAGCCATATATCCAAAGTACTGTGGAGAATCCCTTTTATTTTTTTTTAGCTTGCAGACATTTTCCTGGAGTACATGGAAGGTATCAGCACATGCCTCAGGAGCTCTAACCATGTTATCCTTAGCTATTCCAATGTTTTACTTTTTTGCCATGTGCTATTCCTCCTTTGCCTGCTGCCCACTGCTCCCCCCATCATTCTTGAAATCACAAGCACATTACACATCCCATCCATGTAATTTTTACCTGCAATTTTATGTCCAACCGATGCACCAGAGGGATTAATTTCACCTAGGACAGTCACAACCAGAATTGCTCTGGGCCTCTTTCTCTTCATTCCATTTTTTTCTCATTTAGAAATTAATTAAGACAGCTGCACTTTATTGTTCATGTTGAAATACAGTGAACGGTTCCCGGGAGAGTAAGATCTCAAATTTTCTCCCATCTACATCCAACCACCATCCTGTGCACCTTCATAAGCAGGTGGGATGAAGGTGTTGAAACCCCCACAGCTCCTTGACCTGCCCCAGGATCTCTCTGTTACAAACATATTTTAACACACCTGAGATGGAGGGCAGGTACCTCATTTGACAATAAACAACCAACATTGATGCAGTGCTTTTCACCTGGGGCATCTCAAGTCTGTACCAGGGAAAGTTCTAGCTGGTTCCCTATTTTACTGGGAAAATTAAGCAAACCACAGCAAACGGTAGGAGATTTGGTAACAGAATCCTAAATGCTGCTCAGTCCAGCATTTTATGGATTGGACAAAGGTGAGGGACTCAGTATGCTTTCTTGGTAAGTCAAAACCACAAGACCTTTGTTTCAAAAGGATTATGGAAACTTGAAGCCTGCCTTACTGCAACACTGGCGCTCTTGCCACCCTTTCTGTGCCATTTATGCAACTCATGCATTATCAGGGAGGTATAATTCTAAGGGAGAGAAGCCCAGCTAGAAATGTG
The DNA here is from genome assembly GCF_017590055.1 of Onychostruthus taczanowskii. Classification (NCBI taxonomy): domain Eukaryota; kingdom Metazoa; phylum Chordata; class Aves; order Passeriformes; family Passeridae; genus Onychostruthus; species Onychostruthus taczanowskii. The sequence continues at coordinate 6,251,204 of NW_024501460.1, read as the reverse complement.
AAGGGAAACACTGATGTATGACCAAGGGAAACACTGATGTATGACCAGCCCAGGGAAATGAAGGTCAGCTCCAAAAGAAAAGAAAATATTGTAAAGTATATAAGACTCCTTCAGTGACAGCAGAGTCTAGAGTGCATTTCCAATGAATTACTATATTACATTAATACCCACTGGTGGTTATATCTTTTCCCATTCATCCTCCAGACTTTTTACTGGTTCATTTCATACAGACTTACTCAGCTGAGAAATGACAGAGGTACACTTGCACAGCCTCCAAAAAATATGTGCAAAAATATTTTTTTTTTCCCCTTCTCTTTTCTTTCCTTCTTTTGAGACATTGAGGGATTTTATAAGCTGTTTTGCTGGAAAAGCCACATGCTGCAGACTTAACTTGCAAAGACTTCCAAAATGCAGTCCTTGGAAGAATAATACAAAGTGAGCATGCATATACACAGCCATAATTCTGACACCTTCAAGATACACTTCCTCTAAACACCGGACAGAGTTTTCTCTACTTAAAAACTTTCAACTAAGTCCCATCTTCCTTAAAATGTAAGGGAGAGGATCAAATAAAATGTTTGCAATAGTAGTAACCTGCACAGGATGCAGGTCCACCAATGAACATTACTTTTTGGCATACAAATCAGAAATAAAATATCCCTTTTGAATGTTTTCAATGACGGGCTCAACACTGTCATGGATCAGTGTTACTCATCCAAAGCATCCAGTGGTGTAAAAGAGCCAGAAGGCCACAGAAGATGACAACATCCAACAAAAGGCACATCAAGCTTCAGAGAAAACCACCCCAACCACAACAGGAGAGACACACAGACAGCCAAAGTGTACTTGTTAATCCAATTAAGTAAACCAGCAACCTCGTAACAAGAGCATTTATTAATATAAATACATACTCATTGGAAACAAATTGTTTGCATGCCACACACTGGCACTTACCCTGACTCAAGAAGTCTGGGATAAATACTAGCTATTAAAAAAAAAAAAAACCAAACAAACCCATACACAGGAAACAAAGGTAAAAGGATGGAAGGAGGGGAAGAAATGCAATAAATAAATTACAACAAAAATCCTATTCACTGTATTATCTGCTGACAAATTAAATAAAAACTCACTTGCTTCCAAAGAAAGAAGGGAAAAAGGAGAATCAGAACTCAGACTTTCAAAGGGACCATTTGTAAATGTCTCCTCCCAGGTCTAACACTGCACTGTCAATGCCTGTATGAATAATGACCAATCAAACAAACAACCTAAGAACACTTCACATTTCAAGTCGCTTCAGTGTATTGGTTCTGATCTCTCTACTTATAGTTCAATAAAGAATGGAGGATACAAACCTGCACATTCATAACTGTCTCATCTGAAATGGAAACTGGGCTCAGGTCTGGCTGAAAATCCCACTTTTTGAGGCTGCTTGCAAGTGAGTTTTAGTCCCAGTTCACTGCAGATGTGTTTGGCTCACATGAGCAGAACCAAGTCTCCTACAACAGCTCAGTCTCAGGACTGAGCTGTGCAGCTGCTCAATGGCAAAAGGACACATCTTGCTCACACTTCACTAATGCCCACTCCTAATACTTACACTAGAAACTACATGGAAAACTACAGGAAGTCACTTGTAGTGACTACAGGAAGTGACCTGTAGCTACTCACAAGCTACTCAGTTTTGGTAAACAACAGCTTGCACAATTCACTAGAGCTAAGCACACATTCAAATATATAAAGAAGATTTTTTTTTCCTTGGCTGAGGGCAGAATAATAATATTGCACAGAACAGCTAAATGTAGCAGTGAAATAGTTAAGCACAGGAGCTGGGCCACATGGAAAACAAGACCCACATTTAAAGCTCTGCTGGGAATAAAGTATGAAATTAGCTGTTTCTGTCACGTGCCTTGTGTCTCAAGGGAGAAACACTGCACAGTGCAACATCATCTTCCTCATGCTAACATTTTCTACAGGCCATCATCATTTTCCCTCTGCCAATGGAATCTTCTTGAGGAGGTGGAAGGACTCTCATAATCTGCTGGCAAAGCCAAAACCCCTTATCAGGTTATAAGCACATCTAAGGACATGCAGGTTTGCCCTCTACTTCCCTCAGCCAACTGCATGGTAGGACAGGACTCCAGGCATTAGATTAGAACTCTTCAGAACTCTTTCCAGAACGCACAACAGTTCCACGTAACAGGGAACAAGATACACAGTCAGGAACAGCAATACAGCACCACAGTTCCAGCAGAGTTTTTGCATGTGATTTGGTTAAAAATTACCCTTGAAAATTACTAAGTGGTCAAAAGGAAGACTAAGCAGTAAAGCATTTTTCATTTAGAAACTGCTGTTTTCCTTTAGGCAGCAGAGAAGCCTTCTCTAAAGCTTATGAGGTTTCCCTAGATCAGAAGGGATTACACTTGAAGCATGTATTCCATCTCATCAGTGTTGTAGCACATATATTTAAGACACTTCTATGGATAACAGATGGGAGAAAGAAGGTAATCACACTACTAATTCAAGTGTCACATAGCAGGCTGTACTGAATTTAAAGTCTCTTCATAGAAAGACATGAAGAGGACTGAAACACATATCAATAAAATCCGAGCAATCCCATTTACACTGAAGATGTGTTATGTATTATGAAATGTATTTGAACAAGATGCATCTATCACTTTCAGAGCTATCTACAGACACATCTACTTTATTCTAGTGGGGGGTGTTACTGATTGAATGCCCAAGATTCCTTAGGAATCACCATCTACACATTCCCAATAGCATATAAAATAACAAGTGCTGGGAGAGGAAGGAGAGGGAGAAAAAGAGAAGGCCCAGAATTCACTGTGCCCGAGCATCTAATTCTGCCTTCATGATAAGGGAGTCCCACTGCAAAAACAGTTCAGCCTTCAGCAATGACTGAAGTGGCCATGAGATCTGGCTAAGATCTCACGATTATAATCTCAGGTTGGTGGCCTTTTTGGTTTGGGTTTGGATTTTTTTTTTCCCGATTGCCCAAATGTCAGAAATACTCTCTAAGCAGAGGTAGTGTCAAACCAGAAATTCAGTGAGTTATCTGTGGGAATTTGAACGGGGCATTTCCTCTCTTACACTATATGTTTCTTAATGTTTTCCCCTGAGAATCATCTGCCACTTACATCAGCTTCCTCTGACAGACCACTACCGAGAGCCTTGAACACTGGCAGCCTGAAAACTAGGTAAGTTTTACAGCTGGTAAAGCCCTAAATCAGTGTGCTATGAAAAGAAAGAATTTCAGAACAATAAAAAACATAGTATTCTCCATATACCCCATTGCAATGATGGGTCAGGAACAATCAGTAAGAGAGCAATATGCAAGAGCCTCTTGGGAGACTATCAAGAGGTGCTTGTGCTGAAGATTCTTGAACTTACCTGGAAGGAGTCGGTGAAAAGAGAGGTAGTTTCAAGAAGTCTGTGTGCAGGAGAAAAAAGTAATCACAACACTAAAATGAGTTAGTCTGGTACTCTTACTGTACCTGCAGGGATACAAACAGCGAGTAGAAGCCTTCTGGACACTACCATTGATTTCAAGAAATACAAAAGCAGATCAGGTGTTAACATTTAATTTTATTTATAAAAAAATTGTAGAACGTATTAAATACAAACATTTGGAAAAAGCAATCAAGGCTTCACTAAGATGCCCAGGAAGAGGAAGACAGCGAATCAAGAAGCTTACCAGATTTAGAATTTTAAACTAGTGGAATAATTGCTATAATTTTTCACTGACATCTTTATAGGTGGTGGCCATTATAGCAACCAAAGTTATTATCCCTTTTAAAAAACAGATATGATTTGCCATATCTTCCCATTCAACCACAAAATGTAAGGAAGCAACTTTTTCCAGGTTAAAAAACTTAGTAATAAATACTATTAATGCATTTACCCATTACCTACATTCTAAAACACTAGACATTTGCTTATAATCACACATGGATATCAAGTTTAGCCCAAAAAAAATCGATTATACATTTCAAATCTGGATATCCAAGAAGGTGTTATAAACTTTATACATTTTCCAGTGAACATCAAAATGAGGACAGTGTTTTGAAGTACAGAAACAAAATAACTGAATGCATCATCTACACTACAAAGGCCAACTACTAAGAGCTGAATTGGGTCTAGTCATGTTCCAGATAGCTGGAAAGTCCTACAAATTGCCACTGAAAGGCTGGTTGGAAGACAAATCATGTCACATTCTCAGTCTGCATTAGCTCCTCTCCCTCTCTAAAAGGCCAAAGGTGAGACCTGTAGCTCTCTCTTCTGCACCCGTGGTAATTAGGGAGCAAACCATCATTCTGCTCTCTACATGGACAAACCAGATTCAGGTTTTCTTAAACTGCTGTTGCTCTTATACTGCTCTTACCTGCAGTATGCAGTACACAAAGACCACTACACAAGATGTTGAAGGCGGAGACTGCAGAAAATACCCCTTCTGCCTTTCAAAAAGAGAGAAGCACTTCCACTCACTGACAATACGGCATTCCCTCCGTCTTCCCAGCTTACCCTGTATCTGCTTTGGAACTGCAGCATAATGCACACTGATGTTGGCTATATGAAACTCAGTTCCAAGAAAAATCCTGTTCAAGGGACCGACTCTTTGGAGATAACCAAACTATTTAAAAAAAAAAGTGCAGATTAATCTTGGACACATGAAAATTAACAGATATCTCCCATTCTGCCTTGTACGCATCAGAACAGTAAAAGAACTGCCAACTTACCAGCACCCACAGCATTACTAATGAAGGGACAAGAGTGCCAGGAGTGTTATAGGATACACAACGTTGGCAGCCAGCTACAGGAAGGACTGGCTGGACACCTGCAAGGCCATAGGCAGAATACTTCTGACAAAGCTGCCCTTTGGGGATGGGCTGATGCTGCCCTACGTATCCTATCATGAGTAGAGGGTTGAACAAATGGACCCGCATCCTGAACGTGTGTCAGACCCTGTTACCGAGGAAAACATTTTCCAATTATTACACCTACCCTCAGAGCACAGAAGGGACTGCCAACGTGGACACTGCTGGGCTGGAATTGTTAACCAGACTATTATCTGCAGATCTACATGTTCAGGAACAGCTAAATACTTATCTTACCAGGCAATCACAGAGCAACTGCTGGATATACCAAACAGGCAGCAGTTCATTTACCTGCAAGCTTGAAAACAAGGTAAGTTCCAGCACTTTTCCCAAATCCAGCAACATCCCTTACTGCAACAAAGATATGATTATCCTGCTCTCATCATGCTCAGTATACTTCAAGCACTTAGTGCAACCCTGATGCAGGCTTGACCTCAGATGAAATGGACAGGTCAGGTCCACCCCATTCCCTTTTTTCCTTTTAAGCAATTATTGATATGCACAACCCGTATTTCACAAGCCGTAACATATTTTTTAAGATACTTAACAACAGATATTTAATGGCCAGAGTTTACTTGACCCAAAAGCCTTGCTCCCATCCAAAGAATTCACTGCCACCAGCAAGCAAGAAATCTCATGTAGAGGAATCTTGTGAAGGAATGGGAGGCCAGAGTACCAAAGAAATTGAAAGAGACACAATTTGGACACTGTTTAGTATGCTGATTGCTTCTCACTCAGTGCTCAGCTTTTAGCATGATATACACCACACCTGAACAAATGAAGGGTTTGGTTTTAGTTTTCTATCTTGGCTGTTTGAATAGTATTTTTTATTTTCTAGAATCTTCAAGAAAAGTGGCCTTCCATCCTCCAAGTCAAAGACAAGAAATCATGATCTTGGTATCAGGGCCACTCCATATTATACCATCAGAAATCAATACACTGCCCAGAATCCCTACTGACATGTTTGAAGTTACACTCTTACAAGCCACTTGAGTCAGGCAATGGCTTCATTCCAGAAAAACACAACGTTACCAAGAGCGGAGTATGGCCCCTAGTTTCAACCTAGTTTAAAATATATTGTACAAATGCATTCCCGTAAATCTGATCACAGCAAAATATATAGTGGTGTTTAAATGGCAGGAAAGTTGAATTCCAACAACTCAATCTTTAAACCAGTGATAAATATGGGCAATTTTAAAAGAAAACAATAAACTTCTCAAACACAGACATTTTGAAATATACGTGCACACGCACTCTCGCACACACACGCACCCACTTACTTCACTCAGTGTTAGATTAAGATTACACAAGGCAATTTTCAAGGTTGCATTCACAACCACAATGACAAGAACAGCATTTTTGAGGTAGCTGAAGTCAAAGAGCAAACCACAGCACAAGCAAAGAAACAGGTGCTCGCACTCACACCGAGCCCACTCTTTGGAGACGCGTTATCGTGTGCGCATGGGCGCGTGCTGAAGAGGCACGTGTTTCGTGGGGAATGAAGTTCAGTGGCTCTGGAGACATGATCAACTATTCTCCAGAAAAGCTTATGTTGGGAGACCAGATGCACAGTCAAGGGAGCACGGCTTAAATCACTGCACATCAGCTGAGCTGTGGTAACAGCCTGGGTGCTCTTGGTCTGTGGCAGCTCTGCCGACAGCTCAGTCTCACAGGCACTGAAGCAAAGACAACTGCGGCGGTTGAAGGTGTTATTACTCAGAGCTGTCTGTCCCACTTCTCTCCTAGATGCCACTGCTGGGGGAAAGCTACTTGGGCCCCTGTCTCATCTGCTCCAGCTTTCAGCCTGCACTCAAGTTCACACCCACCTCCATGCTACTACCTGCCAATGGACTGTGAACAGGAGCAGCAGAGACACAGACTCGAGTTCCCTTCTTCAGGTGCAGTAACACCTTTGCCACACTAAGAGTGCAGAGATGCCAAACTGCCACAGCTTGAATCACCAGACCTCATCTCTCCAAGCCCTTTGCTAGCCTACAACAAGAGGAGTTGAGCTAACCTCACAGCAAATGCCAGGCAATGTGGGCAGAAGGGGACATAGCTGTGGCTGGCAGACAGACTGCCTCAGCCACAGTAACTGGATCCTGTCTCTGGGCATGAACAGAGCTTGATCCTGCCCGAATTACCAACTTGTGTGAAACACACTCATACACACACACACATAATGTCATCAAGAAGCTTTCTATAAATCAACAGTTTGCATGATTTACTGCTGAAAGTCTTGAAGATGGGATGGAAAACATGGCAAGATGTTTTGCAAAAGTAGAAAGGAAAAAAAATCGACCTCTTGCAACTAGGTCTCTGTTGTGTAGTTGCTGTATGAGAGTGATGGCACAGATGAGAAGTTGTTATTCCACTGCCTTCCTCCAGTACTCTGATGCAACTCTGCCTGCTCTTTGTATTTGCTCAGAAGATTTTTGGCTTCTTGCAGATCCTGAGAAGAGTTTTCCCCATATTCTTCTTTCAGCCACTGCCTGAACTGGAGAAATTGAAAAGACATACACAAAATAATGAAACAGTAACATGAAATGGATGGAGAAGTAATTCTTCTTCCTGTTCTACAGAATTTCAATAACCTTTAGGATCATACACAGTTTAAAGAAAAGCACTGCAAATATTGCATGTCCTTCAAGAGCAGCACAGAATGCACAGCACAGGAACACATGTTTGAAATCACTGAGACCCCTTACACCTCCTGAAATGACAAATCTGTGGAACAGCCTGGCCGACTGGAGCAACACAAAGTAAGGAACACTTGCTGGGAAAGGACATCCTGGACTTAAAATCTCCCTATTCCTGCTGCACACACAAACAATAAGAGGAATTAGTATGGAAGTCAATATGATTAGCCAACTTGCTCAAGTCACAACAGGCTGCAAGAAGGTTGAAGATCAGAAAGTGAACCACTCTTATAGGTTTTATCTTGAGCCCACAAACACCAGTAGTAAAAAATGTAGTGTGGATATCCTAATAGGTGTCTTCTAGGAAGAAACAGTCTATGAGTTTTACAAGCTATAGAATAGGACCCCACATGTTACTGATATGAATGACTGAATTTGGTACATGGTAACATATGTACCAGGCCCAGCTGATAGTCAGTCCAGCCCTGTATCCTGCTTTGAGAGTAACCAGATATAAATGATGAGGAAAGAACCAAGCAATGGCAGGACAATAATGCTGGAACCTTTTCCCTGGCCATTTCCTCAGCTTGCAGCAATTTTCAGGTCAGGTGTTTTCAGAGACTGAGGCAGTAACTTTGTGTCTGATAACAGAAATTAATTCTCTTGTCATGAGATCTCATTTTAAACCCACATTTTTTTCACCATGAGATACCCATAATCCAACAAGCTCAGTAAGTGCATACTGTATAAATCCTCCACTCCTTTTCCTTGATTTGGTCCTGCCAACAGATAACTCTGTCTCATAGGAAAGAGTGGAAATTTCACATGCTCACTTTTTCTATCCACTCAGCTCTGACCCTTCTCTGCCTGCTGGAGAATTTGAGTCCAGCTGAGGACAATTCCAGCTGAGGAACTGTCCAATTCCTGACAATTTTGTTGAGCTCACCTGCAGAAGCAGCTAGTAAACACAGACTCCAACTGTTGTGTCCCAGTGGGGATAGTATTAATTTTCCAAACCTTAACCTTCATGGCTATGTTCTGTTTGGGGCTCAAGAAATAGCTTGATCCATAAAGGTCATTTACTAGGATATTGGGAGAAAAGACCTCAACATAGATACTTCCTCCCATTCCTTAAGGAGGTCCTCAGGCAAATCTGAAGCCTCAGGCTACCATGTGGAAGTTTGGAACAGGGGCAAACTTTGTCATGACCTTAGTGACTAAGCCTCATCCTTTAAGACCAAGATCTAGATGGCAAAATTCCAGAGAGGCCACAGGATACCACCACCCTTTAGTGGAACAGCAAAACACCAAACGCTGCTGAAATCTGAAAAAAGTTCACGCCCTTGGCAGATGGCATCATTCCACCAAAATCAGGTGTATAAACAGACACCTGCTGAGGATGTGGTTGCTTTTAAGAGACGGTAAGAAACTACAGCCCAGCCAGTGAATACAGGTGGATACTTCTTTTTGCAACCTACTGCCTCCCCCTCAGTGAATAAAGACAGAATGCGCAGTCCATGGTGGATGAAAAAAGAGAGACGTTACTGTCTTTATCAGGCTATTTGCATACAGCCTTAATTGTCACTGCTGTTAGACCAAACCAATTAGAGTAGAAATGACTGTAAGGGAGGAAGGAGACAAGTCTGGAAAGTCCCTCTCTGACTTTTGTCTCTTAAAAATCAGTTATTCTACCATTTACAACAGTTCCAAATGATCCAGGAAACATTCAGTTAAATATTAAAAAAAAAACGCAAATATTTACAGTTGCTAACTGCATCATGCAAAACAAATGGTAATTTCTAAACTCTGAGCTTTCTGCAGCAGAATGACAGGGATGGAATAAAAAAAACAACATCCTTTGTCTTGTGTATTTTGCTTTCCGACTTTGGTTCGCCTCTGTTGTTGTTATTTTTATAAGCTCAACAAGCACAAAAGCCCGCACAACAACAACAACATGCTGAGCAATGGAAAATGGAAAGGACAGCCACAGTAGGTTGGTAACGTAAGTGGAAGTCACCAATCTCCCACGGGGAGCAGGTCTTTTGCGTAGGATGGGGCTTTTTTGGAGTAAGAAACTAATTTTTGTTTTATGAAACCCCTTTAGCAATCCTACATTTTCTTTGATTCTCCTAGTCCTACAAAACCTTCAAAAGGCTAATAAGAAAAAAAAGGTTCAGATCTGAGGCTGCCCTAAACACCAGAAGATTTATGAAGTCTTAGCCACAGAAGGTGGGAGGGGGTCACAACACACAAATCATAAGGACTTAGTTTAACTCCTGGACATGAAAGATTTGTGATAATGATTTCTTTCCTGATTACTATTCCAAATGAATGTGTTGGGAGGAAACTCACTACTTTTAAACAACTGGTAGTTATAGGCTGGCCTTTTACCTATGTTCTGAGAACTCAACCTTTACCTTTTACCTCTCTAAAGGTGTTAATCTTAAACTGTGTCTTAGCTCACATGAAGCAACCACCAGATTGACTGCACAGCTGGGCAGGAGGTGCCTAATCCCTACTCTGATCCAGCATTTCCTGACACCTTCAGATCTATCTGTATCTCCTTTGTGGAACTGGCTGGGCTAAGAAGCCTTTCCCTCAAAGCAAAAACAGGGAGTCCGATAAACCACACAGACCACAAAATAGTGAGAAGTAGCCCATGATCTGACTTGGAGTTGTGTTTCACAGCTCTTTTTTGTACTTCATTTACCTGATCAACATCATGCTTTTCGAATTCCTGTAGCTGTCTCTGGAAGCCCATGTTGGGATTGGCACAGGACCTCGCCGCGCGGACAACAGACAGCGCATCTTCCCAGCCAAAGTCTGTGATGGTCATGATGTAGGCAACCACCAGGGTGACACTCCTGGAGACACCTGCAAGGCTGCATGGAAAAGGGGGTGCCATACACTGAAGCAGTGCTGTACTTCACCTGTCACAGCTAAAAGCATCACTTCTCAACATCACAGACTGCTGTGTTGCTTGACATGAGGAAGAAATATTATAATATTTGAGTTAAGTTGTTTTGGTGCTACTTTTTCAAATGCAGCAGAAAAAAAATCTACATGATCAAGAAAGTGGGTTTTGAGTGGTAACTCATGTGAGGCTGAAAAGGAAGAAATCAGTATGAAGTAGTCACAAAAGCAGGGGATAGTGCACACATTCTAAGTTAGATTTGGGTTTTAAAAAGGCAGAAGTAAGTCACCCACTTTTTTTCTTCTGTTTATAAAGATCAGAGCAGTGAAATAAAACTGTTTCCTCTCCACCATGTATAAAGGCTGCAATTTCATGGGGCCAAAATGAACTTTAACTGAACCAGTAAGAGGTATGTATGTCTGGTTGCTTGAGTTCCTCTTTCTGCTATCCACTGCATTGTGCAGCTTAAACTCTCAGGACTCCAGTTTCCCAGATGAAAAGCTGGGATAGAGTAAGAATCATTCATGATGCCTGGTTGGACAACATTGGACAAATTCAGAATTATTTCTATTCAGAGTATTAAAAATGTGTTAGAGTTATATTTACCACAGTAAAAATAAAGAGTTACCAGACTCTTTCACCATTTTATGTTTCTGAATACTTCACAAATTTAAATATATGTTTTTTAAAACTCTATCAGTATTCAGACTACTTATTCCTGTTTTCCATACACCAAGACTGACCAAATGGCTCATGCACAGCCCTGTCATGAGTCAATAGCAAAGTGAGGATTTATACCCAGGGCCTGTGTACAAGTCCAGTGTTCAAATCATGAGATGACTCTGATTCCAGATGTAGACTCAGATATGGCCTTTGGACATACAGCACAAAGACCACAGCCAATAGCTGAGAGCAAGAAAAAGCCCAGGGTGGGATTTCCTTTTCTATTCTTTACAGTCCCAGGAACATCTCTCCAATCAGGGTCTTGCTATTAACAAATTCAACATCTGAATGCTTCAGCAGTTTAAAGAAAAGAAAGAGGGGAAAAAATCAATTTGTGTTCAGACAGGCTTTTTTAATGACTCTGAAGTCACCAAAACAGCCGTTAGAGAAACTAATCAAATTATTAGGATTATGGAAATCACATTTAGAAATCCAGTGATTAAAATGATGAGAAATAAATAGTATGTCTTCAGCCAACACATTCCTAGTCAAAATGTTTGATAAGAGAAGGTCAAGAAGAATTTCATGGGCTCCTTTCATCTCCAAGCAGCTGCCCACCCCAGGGACTTGAAAGTTCTAGCATAAGGCTTTAATGGCATTTGCAAATCTTCTGGGGCTCTTTGAGTAAAGTGGGCAATTTAGTCCAAGCAGATTTTGCCACAGAGGAGAGATGACCACTAATTTATTAAAATTATGAACATCCAAATCAAGGTAGAGAAACCCTTTAAAAGTTTTTTTAGCGAGCAGTATACATACCAGTGAACTAAGCAGCCTTCACCTGTGAGCCGGCACTCATGGATAAATTTGATGCTCTCTCTGAAATGCCTTGCTCTGAAAACAAAAGCAGAAGGAGGATAAAGAAAGTGCTGCATTTAGTAAAATCACTACTTAGAAAGAAAGAAATATATCCGAAAGCTCACCTCACGCTGTTTCTAGAATTTAGAACTGAATACAGGTCTTACAAAGTAAAAGTTATTGTCTCCCAATGAAACACAGAACTCAATGGTGTAATTTATTTGCCACTCTATCCAAGTAAGAGACTGGTATTTTAGGCACTACAGTGTGATAAACTTTATTCTGATGACTGTCAAGTCCGTATTTCTGTGTGTGTTTGATTCTTCCTAAACGCAGTGACTTGACCTCACATGTCCTTGTGTGCTCAGATGTCAGGTGGAACTCAGCACAACTACACGAGCAGTTCTCCAGACATGTCTCTCACAAAGAGACACTGCCTGCTACCCAAACTTATGCTGAACTCTAACTCTACCTCCTCCTTCAAGCCATGTCTTTCTGCTTGGCTACATGAAATCACTTCCTTTTGTCTCTGCTATGAAAAAATTCTCAATTCAAGCCCTATTTTCTTTATTTCCTTCCAGTCTGCTCCTTTCAGACAGCAGTACCCTTTCTGCCCTTATTCAGGGTGTCAGCCTACAGCCTACCTGTTTTAAAGCAGCAGAGGAGAAAACCTAGAGAAGATTCTGTCTGCAAAGTTTAGGGTTTATAATCTCATTATCCTTTACACATGCCCCTTTTATTTTAAGTGGGGCACAGTGAAGGATAGCTAGCAGGCAGCTGTCATCATCTGAGTGGATGTGCAGCACTGCCTCTTTGCATCCCAGTTCTAAGTTGCACACCCTGCCTTTCCGACTGTGAAGCCTTTGGCACTGCCTGCAGTTTACCACAGCTGCAAGCAGCACCCCTTAGCTCAGCAGAGCTGGAGCTCACGGTGGCCTTTGAGTGCTCTTGCAATTCAAGCTCACAAGCAGAAGCAGTGTGGGCAACACAGGCAGAGGAAAGAGGTTCTTAGGGGGCAGTCATTGCCAGGCCTGCTGGCAAGGGCAAACCTGAAAGCACATTGCGCTCAACACCCATGAAACACAACGTCCTGTATTCAAGATGTTTCCCCTTTCTGGGTGAATATTATACCACAAGGGTAAAAGAAAAAAAACCTCAGCTCAGCACCAGCAGCCACACAAAAATCAGGAATACCCACATAAAAGGAAGCTTCCCTTCCTGCCTAACAGTGCAGCTGCTGATTCTGTAAACACTCCTGACCTGAAGGACAACACTGATGCAACAGAGTGTCACTGCCTGCAGAACTTGCAAACACAATGATATCTAACTGGAATAAACAAAAAGAAGATCCCAAGCACAGGACTCCCTCTCCAATGGAGTTCCTGCATCACTGGATACAACATGGAAAACACAGCTAGAGAAGACCCAAGCAGCTTATTTGGAAAATCTCAAGGCACAATGCACTCCCAAGCCTTAGGACAGCAGGTCAACTCAGGCTTTTATATTTCTCAAGGAACTGATGAAGCATGTGGGATAAGTGAAGACAAAGCCTTACAAATGCATGTGTACTCGGACTGCCATGCCAAACCAATGCCACTGACTGAGTTCTAACAAATCATGGTGCTCAGGTCTGCCAGGGAAGCACAAGAGGTTTCACATGAACAAATTTAGAGGACAAATGAGATCTCTGGCTATGTGTGCAAGAGGCTTTGCTATTGCACAATGAAGAACTTAGCTGAGATTGAAAGCATTCACTTAGATGCAGCTTGGTTAGGTCTGTATTATCTGACCTGATCTTCTCATCTTTTCTCTTTCTCTCTAGAAAATCTGGCCAGGAGGGCAGCTTCATGCACCAGTGAATTTGTTTCAATGGTCTCGCACAAGTTTCGGTAGACACTTCAACACTCTGGTTTGAAAAATATCTGTGACTGAGCAAAACACCTTTGCAAGGTACTAAACATCGTGAACTCCATTCACTCAGTTTTCTTCACCCTTCCTCACTGCTGATGCTCAGATTGCTGATGTGCTTTCAAGTGTGTTTACAGGCATTCATGAAAATGAGAAGAGAAATAGTCACATCTAGAATTAGTGCTGCTCTATAGCACTCTGGCCCCTCCTCAGCTTGAGCCAGAGAAAAGGAGGCATGTACTCCTCCACAGCCCTAGGGCATCAGGGTCCCTTCTGGAGCAGCAGACACAGTGGCCTGAACTCATTTTCAACATTATGGCAACACCATATTTATATGAAAACTAAGATTGAGGACCAGTTAGCTGTGTGGCAAGTGCCAGACACAAAGAAGAATGGTAAGTCTTACACTAACCACAAAACAGTTGACTATCATCTCTAACAGGAAAGCACTTGACAAATGTGTTGATTTGCAGCCCATTTGTTGGACTTCAGGTTAATTTATTACATGATATCTGGCTCTTGCATCTCCCAGCTGAAAGCTGGGTCCTGAACTGCATCATCTTTACAGTGGGAAAACACCACAGGAAGAACCACCAGTACAACGCCCCTACCAGGATGTTGTAGAAGTTATCTAAACTCATGCATTAGCACGCTGCATAATTCAAAACTGGACCAAGAGCAGAGTTATGATACCAGAGCTGTATTTTCATTTGTTGCTAGTTAGACTTCTACAAAGATTCACAAAGGTTAAAAAGACAGCATCCAAATCAGATAGGACGAAGCATCTTGATTTTTCTTTCCTTTGGTGATGTAAAAAAAGTCTACCAAAATTTTCTCCTGTTAATAGGTCATCTGGCGTCTGCATTATCACCACTAACCACCTGACTGTTGGAGGTTAATTCCTTAGAATCAGGCAGTCAAAGATAATTAACTGGAACAGGGTAGGAAGGGAAGATTTTATTTCTATAGAAATAACTTTTTAGTGATGACTTCTACAGAGGATGACATTTCTGGAGCAGTTACTGGCCCAAGGTAAAATTCTCACAGACCAGGGAAAACATTGATTTAACATCTAGGAAGTACCTTGAGTCTGAAAAGCAATTGCTTTCTCCCTATGCTTGCTAGGAGCAGAACAGGGGAGTAAAATAAAGCTTTTGAGACACTTTAGTGAACACACACATGCTAACAGTGGAATCCCTGCTGCTGTATTTCCCTGGCAAGTCATCCCTCTGAGGAAAAGAACTCCACTAAACAAGCTTTCTAGAAGTAAATGTGCATTATACACACAAGAAACCAGAGGTTTCCTTCAGAAAAACTGAGCTGATGTGCATTAAGAGCTCACAGTCCCAAAATTCAGTGGGTAAAAGACTTCCAAGTTGGCCCTTGCTGTTGGGAAACAGACAAGAGAAGAGTGCACCCCATCAGTTGTGCCTGTCACCCCTTGCTAAGAGAACACAAGGACCTGCAATACAGGATGCTGCTTGGTTGGTTGTTTTTTTCTCCCTAGAAAGAAACCAAGAGAATCCCTCTTTTAGACGAAGAGGGTAGACATGCAAAGATGTTGCAGAGGGATCAATTCCCTTTCCTGTTCCCTAGCTATCCCTCCCTCCACAGTGGGCACAGGCAGTATGGTTAACCACTCCCAGATAAGACAGCATCCAGTCCTCACAGGCTGAACAAAAATAACTTCCTCTTTCTTTCAGAAGACTGCATGTGCAAAGCAAGCAATGGTGCTATTTGTGAGCATCATGATTTGATTTTACTTGAAGGCCTGGACTGTATAAAGTGTAAGAAGAAAAATCAGTTACTCATCAAGTTTTATTTTAAGTGATCGAATGTATCAGTATTAGAAGTAATGACGTTTGCTTGCAACCACCTGATACCAAAGCAAGTATTTTCGATGCCTGCAGCGTAACAGAAACAATACTCATGCAAATATTCCATCTTCTTACTGAAGCCTTAAGAGCCTTGGTACTGCGCCAGACAGCTCGAGCACAGGAGCTGGATTTTCAATATAACTCCTTGATATTTTACAGTGAGGGAATTGTACATTGATTGATGTTCATCATAAATGCCATCCTTTCTCTTTCCAATCCCGATTTATCTCTATTAACAAAGGAAGCAGGTTTAAAAAATATTTTCAAAAACGCTACACACCTCAAAACGCTAATGAACAATTAATGACGTGAATATTTTCCTCTGATCTCATATTAGCTTTCCTTCCCAAAAGGATATTTCTTTAAATTTATTTATTTTTTTTCTAAATATTAAGGCCATGGAAGTTGTCCATGACAAAGGCAGTTAGCTCTCTGCCTTCTCATTACAGACCTGAAATTTAGGGGATTAGGGTGTTTTTCATTGCGGGTGGGGTGTGGTGCCTTTTTTTTTTTTTTTCCCTTCCCCTAAAATCATGACAGAAATGCAGAATGAAAAGGCAAATCATCACACATCAAGTGCCACGCTGGAATCTTTCTAGAGTATGAGAAACACATGCTCTAAAAATATCCCCCAAAAGCATGAGCCAAAAAATTGCTGTGATACAAGAGAAAAGCAGTGCTGCACTTCCTTCCGTACCTACCAGGCCTCTTTCCACTACTTGTCTCTCTACCAAAACGTGGTAGTAGGATGTGGCTGAAACCCCCCTCACCTCTCCCCAACATAAACAGTGAGCTCTAGAAGAAAGAGCTGGTCACCATCCAAGTCCTTTTGTTTTGATTTCTCTTTGGAATCAAGACTTGCCATGCTCAATTAAAAGCAGGGGTAAGTCAATTAGCATTACGTGAACTTTAGCAGAGATAAGAAAGAGCAAGGCTTGGACACCCTAGTTGCAGTCCCTATGTCCTCAAGATCAGACAGGGCAGAAAACTCCCCGCCAGCTTATACTAAGAGCAGCAGGGACTTCTGAGGCAGGTTCAAGAAGTCCCCAGCAGATTGTCACAGAGTTAGTTTGCACACAGGGACTTTGTTTTGAAGGCCCACTGTGAGGTATTTATTTCAACCCTTGAGGCACCAGGCTTCAAACCTCTTTCAAATATTGTGTTTCGTTAATGGCTGCAGTTGGCACTAAAAAACAAACAAACAAATAAAAAAAAAACAAAACAAAAAAAAAAAAAGCAAAAGAGGAGCCAAACACAAAGATTTATAAAAACAGTGGCTAGAATAAACTGTGACTGAATTAGGCTCAGACTCACTAAGGAATTCCTGAAGTTTAAGGACACAAATCAAGAGTGTTTACGTACTGAGCCTCCTAAAAACACACACAAAAAGCAGTTTGAAATGAAGTGTTACTGGGTTTTCTTAACAGATTAAACCCCACATTTGTGTAATACTCATTAGAGATCAGAATCAGAGCTTTCAGCAAATTTTAAAATAGGCATCATGGGATTTCTAGGGTTTTGTGATTTACTTTTTAAAAAATACTTACAAGTTCTGCGAGGGTGAGTCAGCAGCAGGAATGCACAGATACTTCATTCCCTGTATAAAGAAGCAAAACGGTGTGAGAAGAAAAGATTCAAGTTAAACACATTCATCCATCACAGCACAAGTCCCGCTCTAGACTGGTGGAATATTAATGATTTTGAGGAAGCAACACCATCATTCAGAAGAGATCATCTCTATACAGTCAGATTTTAAAACACTTGCTTTCACATTGCTAAGGCACCAGCATATAGCTTAGTCATGCTTCTCCCAAGGCTCAATAGTGATCTTTTACAAAAAGGAGCATCTTTACTAAAAAGATCAAAACTTCTTTCTGAAAACACAATTGTTCTTACATTTCTAGGAAAATGAAGTTGCATCTTCTCCTGCCCTTCCTTTTCTCTGAACAGATGTTACAGCCTGAAATTGTGATATGCAGTTTCTTTTAAACTCACATAATCATTTTTCTTTATTTCAAAAAAATATGTTTGTGGTATAGATTTTGTTTTCTTATTTTTTGAAACCTTCAAAAAAGACAACCATAAAACTCATACTTTTCTTCCACAAAATTAGCCTCTCCTTCTTAGTCAGCTATCATAATAAATTACCAGATCAAGTAAGGAAGTTAGATAACCATTTCTGATGCATGAAAAATGTTACTGGATATATTTAAAACAACATATCTACAATCCTACACTACTGCTTTGCATTGTCAACACTCATTTCAACTGTCATTTTATTTTCAAAGGATTTTTTGCTCCTATGACTGTTAAGAAACAGAACACTTCTGAAAGCACATTTAGGTGACTTCTCAAATAGGACTTCCAAGAATACAATCTGCAGCTCAGACACACAAAAACTATATTATTCACTGGAACTCTATTGAATTACATCAGTTGCCAAGTTACAAATTCTTCAGTTGCACTTGTAAAGATAAGAATTCAAGCAAAAGGGTCATTAAAAAATGCACCTAAATCCATCCTTTTGTGACAATGCATACTCCTGTAATAATCCCAATAATCATGTTTATGTTGAACATAAACAGGTTCAACACCACACATGGAAATTCACACATTTATGTGCAAGATATCCCTTGCCAACAAGGTGGAACACAATCTGCACCCACCAGGCATTTTATTTGCCAGCTGGGGAAAGAAGAGGAATTTTCACTGCTCAAGTGTGTGGCTACCTGAGGTAGCATTATCTACAACCCCTTTGCTTTGCTGGCTGAGAAACCCCTCCATATTTCCCCTATATATACTTTGTGTCTTCACTTGCCATTGCACAAAGAGCAAGCCCCTTTTACACGAGATCCTGACCCCAGCACCATGACATACCTCTGCAAGGTGCACAAACTTTACCACTTTATCAGAGAGATTGTGGTGCGAAACAATCAGAAACATTCTCGAAAACCAAGCGGGCCCCACAGCCAAAAACTGATCCAAAGCAACTTGTATAGACAGACTCATTAGAAAGGTAGTGTAGCAGCAGTACTTATACTGATATTAGGCTGATGAGCCAAGGATAATTAATTGTATTGACAGATGAATTACAATAATAAGAATTTGTATGACACATCTTAGAGGTTTATCTTGGACACTAGTATCACTTCAAGTGAGTCACTCCAGTAGAATGAGGGCCTGAGATCCGAAAGTAAATTTACATGCTATTCTTTCCCCATCACCTCTAGCAACTCCATACCATTGAAAAATTGAAAATTGAGGGCAGGAGATGGGTTAGCTCTGGAGTGCAGTGCATGCCAGAAGGTTCTCTCCTCCTGCACGCACTGACGCAAGTTGTTCCGCAGATTTCAGAAGCTATGGCACATGCTGAGTGCTTTTCACAGGCTGAGTGCAGAGGGGCTTTCAGACCGTGTTCACTCTAAAAGCAGAAGTAGCACCCAGCACAAATTTAAGACCTGCAATGTTCCTTTTTTTGTCATGGCTGGTTAGTTCCAACTACTGCAAGCAAGCATGAAACCAGCCTATGAGAGACCACAGGTGGTCCCGAATGGCTCATCCAAAGCCTGGTCCTGGACATCTTGAGCACTTACAACTTCAGTGAAGCCCATAGCACACTTTTCATTACTGGGCTTGCAAACACTCAGCACCAGCCTGTTAGCTTTATTGATACATCTTCTCCGAAAGGAGATGGTTTAAGTTACTGGAATTTGGTATTTTGACTGATGTATATCACCTGTGTTTCTGGAAGGCTGTGGTGATGGACTCCTCCCTGTGAGGAAATAATCACACACTCAACTCAGAAATAGTTAGAGGTGGGATTTCAAAAGTACTGTGCAGTGACCTAACCCATCTCCCACAAAAATCAACAGTGAAACTCTTAGCAACTTCGAGCCAAACACAGTTTGGCCAGAATTGGTAACTCCTGAGGATCCCACCCTACCATCTAGTTTTGCTTCTCTTGGTTGAAATAATAACTATAATAATAGGATCAAATACCATTCATCATAATCAGATACTTGAAATATAACATCACCACAAGATTGTATGAAGCAGGTATTCATACATGAGACTCAGGATTTTTTGTGCAGCTATTCTACGCTGATTGCTGGAATTAGATTTTCCTCACACATACTGTATAGACTTTCTTTTTTTAAACATATCAGCAATAGGAAGACACTTAATTGCTGAACCCTGCTGTTTATGACTCTTTTTGGAAAAAAAAACTATCCAGGATCATAATATTTGTATATCTGTGCCCCAAGACACTACTGTCTTTCCTGTGCACATACCCTGCAGGCACCATCAAAGAACTGTCCCAAAGGGACCTTTCAAGCAGAACAGTTTATGCCAAGCAAACAAACAGCTACCTACAACATTTAATATAGGGTACTAGCATGCAAGAAAGACAGAAACACCACTATTTTCTTACCTAGCAGTTTGTTTGCCATTCTCAAACTGCAAAGCATAAAATGTTAGATGGCAACAATCACTGGAACAGTGACTACAACAGAGTAAGCTAAATCAAAGACTGTTGAAACCAGCTTCATGTGAAAATTTCAACAGGCTCCAAATTAGTCTCTAGTCAGCAGTTTCATTAAATAAACCTGAATCCAGTTGCAGATGCAATATCCCAATTGAACCAAACTGGCCTATTAATAAAGATGGAAAAACAAATACAAATTTCATGTCAACCACATGGAAGTCTTTATTTACATCTTTTTAAATTAAGGACACTTTGTTCCCTAAGAATGACAATTCTGTAAAATTATTCAGTGAAGGAAGGACAGAACAACTCAAAACAGGTATTGTGCCAAATTCACCTACACACACTAAATTAGGTGCTACAGAGCAGCTACTCATTTCAAAACATGGTTTTTATTCAAAACAAAGGGAAAAGCATGCAAAGCCTAAAAACTGATGAAAAGAGAAACACAATTTAAAATCCTATACAAAGTAATACATGCCCTTTATTTATTGCATATTCTTGCATATATATTGTTATTCAAAAATTTATTCAGCTGACCACTATGTCAGTCATGCTTTATCTCTCCCAACACGCTTTTCCTCAGAGTACCCAATTAAAATCTATTGATCCAGCCTTTTTAATTACACAAAATCTATGTATATTATTAGGTAATATAACATCCCAAATATATGGAATGGGTATAGACCAAAGCTCCTAGGGCAATGAGATGCTGAACACAGGATTTTCCTGCTCATCTCAATTCACTACTACTTTCCACTTGTTACTTTGAAATCACTGCTCACTTTCCTTTCTCCATCAATCACCTTTACCACCAAACACCTCTACCTTCCAACAAATACACACAAACCAGACTTTTTGCTTATTACTTACATGATGATCCTAACTGATACCCCCATCAAATAAAAGCAGTGCTTCCATTTCTTTTGGTTATTTAACCTGTTATCATTGTCCCCAAAAAATCAGTAAAATAAAATATAATTTACTTTTTTGTTTTCTGTTTCAGCAGAGTAACCACCAAAACTAGATTTCTCTCGTAGGCCCTGAAACTGAGTGCTGCAGTTAAACCGATACAGTGAGAGCTAACAAAACTATGGCAAGTATTCAGATTTCAAGATTGTCAAAGCTGAAACAAGGGAGAGTTAAGTAAAATTTCAAAAATTCACTGTTATTTGAGAAACAACAACACTTTCATCACAGATTCTGGAATTAATAAGCAGCTCTACTGCAGTGAATATCAGGGGATTAAACCAGATTTCAGGTGCACACATATATATGCAGAAACTTTACAGTCAATAATGTATTAATGGAATTCTGTCAATATTCAAATTCCTAATTATTTTAGAGGTTGATCTACTAAGGTTGGAAACAGAACAGTTATGTCACATTTGGAAAAGTCAGTAAGACTAAAGAACAAAACTTTCCCAATATCATTAGCTTTTAAAAAAGGTAATTACATATTTGCTATTAAATCCAGTACTTCATTCAGTGCTCAGGAACACAATGGTCCAGTATAGAGAAAACTCTGTTTCTATTCTACTTAAACAGAATCTTATTTTAAAAACTCCAACTTCATTTTAACTAAACTTGTAAAAACTGGCATTTGGGGTTTTTTGGAAGAACTTGTAGAATTTTGCAGTAGCAGAATGACATACCTCTAAGTGCCAAACGTCGACTAATGGGTCAATGACTGAAAACAGGACCTTTGCAGAGCACACACAAATTCAATTGTACAATACCAAGAATTATTTCGGCTCTGAAGAGAATAAAGTGTAAAAAGTGCTGCAAGACAAATGCAGCACCCATACAGATGGCTGCTCCTTTGCAATGATCGAAGATATTCTGAAGTCATTGAGAATGACAATCAGTTTGATTACATCTTAACTATACTAATATATGTTCTATATGTCAAAGGAAACTGTCCAGTGATTCTTACATAAAATGAGCACTCAGAAAAACAGCTTGCACGAGAATAAGAAGGACTAAAAATGCTACTCATTATTTCACGTTCAGTGGGTTTTCCAACTAATGTTTTTACAGACGTTCTTCAGAATATCATCTCTGCCGCTGCTGTACATACATTTCTGAGGTTCTAGTTAGCACTGGAAACCTGAGTCTAGAGTGTCAGATTTTAAAAGTTGAGGAGAGGGGGAAAGAACCTCAAATTACAAAATTTCTGCTCTCCAAGGGCAAAGAGTAGGGGGAAGGGTCCGTAAAAAAAAGTTCAAAAAGAGCAGTATTGTATTTTTGTCATTACACTTCTCTGTACATATGTAAAGATACCATCAACGATTTCCAAGAATATTTTTTTTAAACATAAAACTCTAAATTTATATTTGTGAACCAAGATGCAAATAGAAAACCTCCAGCACCTGGCAAGTTCTTTCAGGTTAGTCAAAAACCATGTGTTAATTTGAGTCGTCACATCAACAGATGAGGACAAGAGGACTTATTTTTGTTTAGGGGCATTTCAGCAAAAAAGCTAAAGTGGGAAACAGTCAGCACAAAGCTTCCTCAAGCCAAACCAATGAGACTTTATACAGGGTTTAGTCCAGTAATGTACCAAACTGAACCTGCTAAACTGAAAACCGTTCAACCGTTTGTTTGTCCTTTCAGTTACTTTCTGTAGCAATCACCATTAGTGCTGATTTTATTAATGACTCACAGAAAATGCATTTGTGTTTCAGCCAAGGATAACCACTAATTGACTTGAGTGAACAACACACTCAGGTTTGCCTTTGAAAAATATCATAAACAAAATTGCAATGACATGAGCAATATGAACAGCGGCAAATGTGATGCTTCTGCAATAGAATTCATACATTTCATTCTTGCTGTCAGGAATAATACAATGTCAGTGTTTTACAATGCTGGTTGCACAGTTTTCTTAGGAAGTAGTCTCAGTGACACTTCTGAAAAGCTCCTTAAGGCTGGAATGTGTCAATCACAAATAGAAAGTGTCCTGTTAAAACCCTCCTTCCCCATCTCTTCTCTCTAAAATTAAAAGAGGCAAATGTTGAAAATGTAAGAATTTTGTTTTAATTGCACAGAGATGTGGTTATTATTTCTAATTCTACCCCTGAATTCTCATTCTAACCTGTCTCATGAAAGACTGCAGAGTGGGAGAAAATACTAATGACTTTGTATTCAATTGTGGTTTATCTCCTTCAGGACACACCAAGAGTATTTACAGGACTTCAGCTGAGAGGAAGGACTTTGTTAGTCTGCCTTGACTACATGATTTATTCAAGCTCCCAGGCATGTCAGGGCATATCTGAGCACTACCAATCACACTTATCCCTGAACCCTCAAGGGGGTCCCTGAGTGCTAAATAAAACTATATATCACAACTGCTTCTTTCTTTAAGGGAATGCTGGAACATGATCACTACACCTCTGGAATAAGCTCACTTTACTTTTTACAAGGGCACATAGCGACAGGACAAAGGGAAATGGGTGCAATCTGAGAGAGAGCAAGTTTAGATTAGATACTAGAAAAAAATTCTTTACTGTGAGGGTGATGAGACACTAGAGTAGTTTACCCTGAGAAGTTGTGGATTCACTATCCCTGGAAATGTTTAAGGCCAGATTGGATGGTCTAGTGGAAAGTGTTCCTGCCCATCCATGGCAGGGGGGTTGGAACTAGATGATCTTTAAGGTCCCTTTCAACCCAAACCATTCTATTATTTTGTGATTAGAAGCATGGGTTAACACATTGTGTCCTCTGCAGAGGCAGGTCAGGGCACTTGTCCTGTTCTGATTAACACCATAACCAAGCAATTAGAAACACCAGACATCTACTGGTCTCAACATTCCTCATGCAAACAGCTCACCATTGAAAGCTCCAGGCATCCTCTCCTCCCTGCCACCTGCCATGGCAGGAACGTGCTTCCCTCGACACAGCTCACATGTGATGAGCAAGTCAAACTGTGAACTAATTTAGTGCCTCACCAGAGCAGCCTCTGCCAGGGGTACCCCATCATGAAGGCCTGGCCTGGAACACTTTAAAAGCTGCTTTGTCTGTTAGTGGCTTCTTAGTAGGCTACTGGGGTAATATTTGAAAAATTACTCAGAGCTCCCAGCTTCACAAGCAGAATCAATGCCCCAGACAGGGCATTACTTCAAACTAGAATCATCTGGCGCTGCTATACCTGAAAGAAAAATGGTAGCTGTTTTGCTCAGCATGGTCTTCTGAAACATCTCATGAGGGGAAACCCTTACCATGAAAAGACAGTGAAACATCAAAGAGGAAAGTTAAGATTTTTTGTTAGAAGAAGTGCTTGTACACTTTCTCTTGAAATTAACACAATGGCTGAAAACCAACAGCTTCTAACACTGGTGATATATGAGTTTAGCGCCACGGATGGAAATGCAACAGTGCAACTTGACTAAATTACTAATTGTAGAGCTGGTCTTTATATAACAGCCATGACCTTGCTATATGATATTAGCACCTCTGATTTTGAAGGCTGTCTTGCCATCTCCCTCTTTAACAGTCCCTGTTAAGTGTCTGGGTTGGATCTCAATGACAAAAGAGCCTGCACATGTTGCACAGTGATACCCAGCAGGGCCTTCAATTGTCATGTCATCAAGATGCAGTTTTCATATATGAAAGGCCTTTTACAGTTCAAGACTTCTGCTTGCTATTCAATATTGCAATACAGTTTTAACAGATTAGCTGTTTTCACTTCCTGAGCAGCATCTCTCCAGAATAAACATTTGTTGATGTTTTGTGTTTTGCTTAAAAAAAAAAAAATACAGCTCATTGGTTTCCCAGTATTTCCCTTTTTAGTTAGTTAATGTTAAGCAGTGATATGCCTTTGAGTCCAGACAAATGCTTTCTGGACTACCATGTGTGTGAGGATAGTCCTCAGAGAGTGAAGGATGAACAGATCAAGGGCAGTCCTGCCTAGAAGGATTTGGAGGTGCTGGTGGATAAACTCAACACGGCCCAGAAATGTGCACTCACAGAAAGCCAACAGCATCCTGAGCTGCATCCAAAGCAGCGTGGCCAGCAGGGCAAGGGAGGGAATTCTACCCTTTTGCTCTGCCCTGCTGAGACCCCACCTGGAGTGCTGCATCCAGCTCTCGGGCCCCAACACAAGGACATGGACCTGCTGGACAGAGTCCAGAGGACAGCTACTGAGACGTTTAAATGGAAGGAGAATAAAATAATACAATCTAGAACAGAAGGCTAAGAGAATTGGGATTGTTCAGCCTGGTAAAGAGAAAGCTTTGGGGTATCCTAATTGTGGCTTTCTAGTCCATGAAGGGAGCCTACAAGAAAAATGGAGGGAGACTTTTTACAAGAGCATGTAGGGATAGAACAAGGGAAAATGACTTCACACTGAAAGAAAGTAGGTTTAGATCAGTTGTTAGGAAGAAATTCTTTACAGTGAGAGTGAGACAGTGGAACAGGTTGCCCGGAGAAGCTGTGGATGTCCCATCCCTGGAAGTGTTCATGGCCAGGCTGGATGGGGCTCTGAGCAACCTGATGTAGTAGAAAGTGCCCCTGACCACAGCAGGGGGCTGGAATGAGATGGTCTCTAAATCCCCTCCTAACCCAAGCTACTGAATCAAAACAAATCACTAAAGCAGCTTTCAGCACTTCCAAAGTTATCAGCTGGGAAAACAGGGGGCATAACACAGGATTTTTTTTTTAAGGTTAATTCCTATTATACATACACATAAAAATATTAACTCAATCCAGGAAGTGCAGCCATGAGAGAAAGAAGTTTCCCCAAACTTGTAATAAGGAAAGAATTAAAAAACTTAAAGGATAAGGCCAAAGTTATCACATTAAGTGCTAACAGCAGATATCATAGGTTTCTATAGTCAGAACCTAAATAGCTGCAAAAATGCAATCCACAAACTGTGCTAACCAGATTACTTGTGTTGTGCCAGAGCTGCCACTTCAGTTCTTCTAAAATAGCTGACTTTGCTTTCTCAAAAAAAACAAGCATGTATAGTCTAAAGATCATGGGTAAACATGCAAGATTACCAAGCTCAGCTGAAACTGCATTAAGACTTACACCATACAGCCAGGCTTGAAAAGTATGAAGCAAGATTCCGTATCTTAATGCGAGCTGGTATGGATCCATTATCTATACCAGGTCTTCAGGCTATGACCATTTGATCGTATAAACATTTCTCAATTTTTGATAGGTGTTCAGTCATTTAGCTCCTCACTTTCTTCCAAAGGTCTGAATTTAGCAGCCAGTTGTACACTTTATGTTTCATTCATAATCTTTATTCAGCACTTCCTCTTGTGATTTCCCCAGTTGCATGCTTCTCATTCTTAATACCTTATATAACAGGTATATCACAGCATTCAGCAGTGATTAATCTGGTGCAGAGAAGTTATACATCTTCTCCACAGCATCCTTATTTTTCCACAATTTCTATTCCTCACACTTACTGATTCTGTTCCAGTTACAGCATATTTTCATTACCTGTATTCTATTAATGCATTTGACTGTTTACTCAGGGAGTATGAAAGATTTTTCTAAAAGATCATCACAGAGCTTTTTAACTGTTGTTCCCTTTCAGTTCCCTTTCAGACTAAATCTTTGAAACCCTATTTCTATTAGGATAAAAATTTTAGAATTTGAAAGGAAAAAACTATCTAAAACTCTTTGTAAGAAAACCTGTCTGAGAAGTTCTTTATTTCCAAGACACAGTTCATTTAAGTTTTGCTGGATGCATAAACTGATAGACTGGACAAAAGGGATTATAAAATCATAGATTGTGCCAAGTTGGAAGAGACCAATCAGGATCATTCAGTTCACCTCCCAGCCCTGCAAAGGACACCCCAATAGCTACACCATGTTCCCTGTGAATGCTGTCCAAACACTTCTTAACTCTGACAAGTTTGGTACTGTGCCCACTTCCCTGGGGATCCTGTTCCAGTGCCCAACTACCCTCTGGTTGAAAAACTTTTTCCTGAAAACCAACCTAAACCTACCCTGGCTCAGCTTCATGCTGTTTCCTTAAGTCTTGGTCATGAGAGTGAAGAGATCAGTGCTTGCACCTCTACTTCCCCTTGTGAGGATGCTGAAGACCACAATGAGGTCTCAGGGCCCTAAGTCTCCTCTTCTCCAGGCTGAACAGAACAAGTGACCTCAGCTATTCCTCATAAGGCTTTCCCTCAAGGCCCTTCATCATCCTCATGACCCTTCTTTGGACACTCTCCAATAGCTCAATGTCTTTTTTATATTGTGGTGCTCAAAACCACACACAGTAGTTCAGTCAGCAACCAGTTTTTCTCTGCCTTCCCCATCCCTCCACCCACCCACCCACCATATCAACACTTATTTAGGTAGTCAAATTCAGGAAAAGGGGAAAACCACTGCTCTGGAGACACCAAGTACCAGATTAAGACGATATTGTTAATGCATCAGAACACAAAGGAAAAATAGGTAACTGTCCTCTTATGGTGCTCTGGCTAACTCTGCAGAATGAGGGGGAAAAATCAACATACTGAAAATAAAAACCAAACGAATATTCTGAAGCCACAGAAAACAAAGAAAGAAAACTGATGTGCATACAGAGGCAGCACACATGCAAAAAGCTGCTCTTAATGCAGTTCCTCGTTAAGTGAGTGAACAACTGAGAGCTTCTGCGGCAAGGGACAGTACAGGCATGCCCACATGAACTCTTGTTGATTTAAAATCTACATTACTGTAATTGTTATGATGTCTACCAGATGAGTGCAGCATCAAAGCTTCCTGTGACACAGCAGGAGTCAATCTGGCAATGATAACGCTAAATAAATTAATGCCAAAGGACCCCACAATCACAGGCAACTGGTAATGGGATTCATACATTTATTAGATCAAACCTCTGGTGCAGGTCAAGAGCAGCAGCAAAATTACTGGTAACTGACAAATGTGTGGTGGACTGTAAGAAAGAAGCTGCTGGTTTCAGTCCATTTCCTGACTGATGGACAGGTGTCTGCAATGCTCACTACAGTCACCACAACTGGCACCTCAAAATGTCTCAGACAGACTGAGGACAGTGAAATGCTCTGGCTCTGAAATGCAGAACTTACAGACCACTATAACCCAGCCTTACCTGAATCAACTTCCACACAAAAATGGAGCATATGAGAAAACCCACCTCTATCTCTAGAAATATATTCCAGCAATTACTAACCCGCACGGTCAAAGTCTTGCTTACTTCCAGTCCGAATCTGTGACACGTCATTTGCCAGCCACAATGACGTGCAGTCCTGATGAGGATTTTCCACACAGGGACCCACAGAATGCCTATCCATCCCTGCCTCTCTTTGGGGATGACACCTCTCTGGGACAGGGTCTGAGCACCTGTTTGACAGGAAAAACTCAGTACTCCTCCCTCACCCAGGACTCACGCTGTCCTCCCTCCTGCTTTGCACACAGCAATCACTGCCCAATGCAGCATAGGAAGCATTCTTCCTTCTACCAGCATTTAAACTTGTGGCTGTGTGGAGGAATGAGGAGAGAATGAATAAGGATGCTGATAAGTTCAGCTGCTTGGACATGACTGGCCACCACAGCCTACACTTTCCAGAATGAGATGCAGCTGTTTTCAAGTTGCTGCACAATCCACATCAACATCCACATCAACAGTCTATTTAGTTTGGGCCTACATTCATATCCATATAAACCCCAGAAGAGGATTAAACACCTGGAAAATCCAGAGACAAAACCTCAGTGGACCTGCAACCATATTCTTCTGTTAAGATTAACACGATTTACCTTTATATACCTTAATTCGAGCAACTGGAACAAAAATTTTTGTCATCTGTAAATGTGCTGAGGGGGCACTCAATCCCTCTGTCTATGTTATTGATGAAGACACTAAACAGCAGTGGTTCCAATACAGACCACTGAAGGGCACCGCTCACAAGTGGACATTGAGCTATTGACCCTCTGGATGTGACCATAAAACCAATTCCTCACCCAGACAGTCCAGCCATCACATTCATCTCTCCAATTTAGAGAAGAATGTTGCAGAGTACCATGTCAAAGGCCTTACAGAAGTCCAGACACAAGACAACCTCTTGGATGGATACTACAGGTCACTGCCAGACACGTTATTATCTAAAGCACACTTAGAGACGTGTTTCCCCATCTACCTTTCAGTGTCTCATATTCTGAATAGAAATTTTAAAACCTAAACTAATGGAGAAATAGAATAGAAAAAGTAGGTGGCAAGAAACCTAATTATTCTCCTCTGTTCATGGCTCTTATGTGGATTTATAAAACATCTGTGAGTGTCCCATGGGCAGCCATCCAAAGTGCTCTGGAGGAGACAACTCAATTCACCAAGGCTGCTGCCCCTGTGCATCTGAGGGAGCACACATGCTGCTGTTGGACACTGCTCCACTCATTACATGTGAAATAACAAACCTGGTTCCATACGGCATGCACACCTTCCTCTTGGACATGCTACCTACTTAGCCATAGGGATTTCCATGAGACAGATATTTGTATCACAGGAGCTATAAACATGCATCTTTAAACTACAAAACTGTCACCAAATTGGTTAAGATCCTGTATAATAATGGTGCACTTTGTTGGAACAATAGCCTTAGAATGCTCTCTGAATATATTTCAAAGTTAGTTTTATTAGAGGAAAAAGTTATTTGAAACAGTTTATACAAAAAGAACTAAAGGGCAATATTTTGTCAAATTTTTTCCAGTGTAAATCACTTGAAGTCTTACAAAAAATTGTGTGTCTTGCACTTAACTTAATGCAAGCTAGCCATGCCTAAAGGCGTAAGAAGTCTTAGAATCCGACTATTTTATACCTACTTTTTCCTGTTATTCCAGCTTGAAAGCACTTATGACTTCCTAAACTTTGATTATGAGCCACCATGAATCAGACATCTGTAAGGGTTTGTAAATGGTGATTGAGATAATGTCCAAAACCAAATTTCTATTAGAAAACTTTTTTTTAAGTATATCTCAGTAGGTACATGTAACCTAAACCAATATAATACTTTGTTGTGAAACTCTTCAATCATTTTCTAATAGCTTACTAACTTACAAGGAACTGAAGCAACCTATACCCAAAACCTAAGTCACACAGGAAAGCATACTTTTAAAAAGGTACTATGAGCATTTCAAACAAGCAGGTAAAAACAGTCTGTAACATCACAGAGAGGGCCAATGCCTTGAGTTACTACAGTAGAAAACAGTTTTACAGTCTGTAGCAAGTTGGTGTTCACCACATAGACTGATGTTTGTTTCCATTTCTCCAGTATTTCATTCTTGACTATGAATGACAAAGAGAGATTGGGCATTTTCATTCTCTACCCACAAGACCCGCTGTGTATAGAATCAGTACTTTTGATACACCACTTTAAGCGCTCTATTCAGAGGTATTATTGCATCAAAACAGTGATGAACCTTCAAAATCTGACAAGCAAGATGTGGTTAATTTGTGACTTCTGAGAGCTAAAGTATGTATCCATATTCTTTGTTCCATACATGGGCAGAAAAGACCAAATTCTCTTTGATAACATGCTATTAAAACAGTACTAGCTTTTCAATGTCTAAAAACACTTATCTTCCTTAGAGTGCACAGAAAGCGTTGTCTAATGAATTATTTGTAGAATTTCCTACACGTTCCTATATCTCCTACACGACTAGGGAATACTGGAGATAAAATATTCTTAGTTAAAGACAAAGGCAACTACTGCAGAAGCAAAGGCAGCTTTTTACAGGTGATCAACATTCAAATAAATGCATACAAATGAAACAGGCAATCTCAGGGAAAAGATATTCCCTTATCACTGCAATTGCATGTTAAGAAGTCTGAATAACATCAGATGATTTCTAAACACAAAAGTAATCACTTTCCATGACAGAAATTTGGGGAGAAAGGTGATGAGGGATACACATAGGGAAAACATTCCTATTTGATTTCAGTGGACATGAGAACAATCCCCAATACTGCGGACACACAAGCTGTAAACAAACACCCCCAAAACCTGGCATGGATGTAAATAACAAAGGAAGTAATCACACCTAACAGAAGTTTTCAAGGCACTTTGCTCCTAAACAGAAGCATTCAGTCAAAAACAATCACTGCAGTAAGACTGTGACTGATAAAGTAATCAAAATTAGCTCAGCTCCCAAACAAATGGAATTTGAAATCCTTACACCACTCTAGGAACTGGGGAGGAGTTTTAAAGGAACTGTACTGTATGCAGAGAAAATCGAAGGCCCAGTTGGAAGCAGGGCTGATTAAAGCAAGTCCATCCTCAACCAGTCACGTTGTTCACATGTTTGTTCATGCGCCACTGTTACTTTTGAGACACTGCTGTGAACCAGATTGGGAAGAGATCTGGGTAAACATAATCCTTCATGTCTTTTGTGGTGGTAACTAGAGGAAGAAATGGTGACCTGGTTATATTTAAACCACAAAAGCTCCCAGTTCTATTTACCATGCAGCCTCACAAACAGATGCACCACTACAAGCAAGGAGGTGGTGAGTGGGCTGCCAAAACTACCACCACCAGAAGCACTGGCCTGAGGCTGCAGCTGATCTGTACCATAATCAGCCTTCCTAGCTTTCTAATAATGATAAAACAAAAGAAAATTCCATTCATTTTAAAGACCAGCGCCCTAGAGGCAACATGCCATCTCCTTTACTCAGCAAAAATGTTTCTCTTCAACTAAGAGCACTCTTGAAATTCAGCCTGTTTCAGACTTCACAACACAAGTCAAATGGACAGTGTAACAAAGTCAACAGCTAAAGCACATTTTATTTTATGAAGTACCTTTATAAATCTGCTTCAGCACATTTATAAATTCAAGGTCAACCCAGAGTTCCCCATTACCATTACTTATTATTGGGGTTGATTGTGACTACTGGGGACACCTCTTGTTCACCTTACCTATTGACTTGCCTGGGAGACATGGAAATTCTGTAGTTTAAGGACTGAATCACTGGAGACATTTTGCATGAAGAAAAAGAAAAGCAGACATTTCCAGAGGTATATGAGGGCTAACACCAACTGCCTTACCCACGATTTTGCCACATTTCATGAGAAGCAGAATGCAGGGAAGGAATGAATAAATCATAGAGAATAATAGTTCCTGACATAAATCAAATAGCCAGATTTTAAGATGTGGCAAAGCCCAGAGAGACTCCCCTCCAAAGTAAGCTGGTGTAAAGAAGAAATCATAGCATTCCAGCAAAGGAGACCGGTATCCTGTTCCCAGCTCCTTCCCTGCTCAAGATAACACAGTAAATACAGGTCTTCAGATGAGTTTCCCTTCAGTAAAATGGGAATAATACTTTATGTAAAGTTTTGGAGACTACAGATGCCCTGCTATTTTAGATCTATTATGTGAGGATCACAGGTTCCTCCCACACTCCAAGCCTAAATAAGACAAATTCACATAGAAAAGGACTGCAAACCCATTTGCCATAAAGATTCAAGGAAGGGGCCCAAATACACAGAAGGGTTAGTACTGGGGAAGGAATGTTGTTTATGTGATGCTTAAACTCCAACTTACCTTTACTATTAGATTAATAACACAATCCCATTATTGTGTTATACAGATTGACAGTGTAGTTCTCTTCCCTTGTCAGTAACATTTCTTGTTGTTATAAAGCAGCAACAACAAAACCTGTGGCTGGATCTCAAAACTACAGCTTTCAAGAAAATCAGTCTCAAAACATCAATTGCACAGAACAAAAAAATTAACTCCAAGATGACTGTGACAGTCAACTGCAAAGGAAGGATTTACTGTGGAGTCCCCCACAACTCTTACCTCAAGCATAGGGCGGGCACTGTCATGGATTGAAAGAATGTGCGTAATGTTATTCTTACTCAATTGCTCTACATCTCGGGCATCTGTGATAGAGGGAAAAAAGGAAGATAATTTTTTTAATCTCTTGAAATAGCATTTCCATTGTACATGTTGAAAAGTTACTTATTGTTGATACATTTCCTTTTGAAGCTGCATGAAGTCAGGCAAAACCTCAAATGCAGCTGTTCTAGAACACCATCATCACAGTGGGTAACGGGAAGACACACTTCTAACTCCAAAACAAATTATATACTATATAAAGACCAAGCTTAAGTGACTCAGGAATGTGTTCTCAAGTCAGAAGTTTCATGTACTTTGCATCCGAAATGTAATTCTGTGCATGCCTGTGTGCAGGTGATGGCCATCTGAACACGCACTCAGAGCTGTACAAGAAATATCTGACCTCCTCTCTACCCACAAATCCCCCTTCAGGGAATACATTTTCACTTGGGAAACAGACCCTGTGATATCCAGGTCTGAGAAGGGAAGCCAACCATATCACTTGAATTGAGGTTCCTTTAGACAAGTCAAGACGATAATAAGATTCTTACTTTCTGTGAACCAGTAGAGAAAAATGCGCATTTAGGCAACACAAATGATAATTTTAAGTCTAAAGAGAGACAGGTGATAAAGATATTGAATGCATGAAAAAGCAAAATGCTACAGCAAGGGAGGGTAATTGTGAAAAGGTGGTTCCTAGACCTGTAACCAAGGGGTTTCAGACATTCATAACCAAGGGGTTTCAGACATTCAAAACTGGAAAGAAAACTGAGGTGACTGAAAATTTGATGCTAGATACGGCAACACCATAGGCTTGATTCTATGAGAAAAAAGGGTAAAATAGACAATCTGTCATCAGTGAGCAACTTTCCCCATACTAAACTATCAGCATGTCAAAAAACAACCTGGAAGAACCGCCAATACAGGTAAAAGTGAGCTTGTGCCCATCTACTTTTGACCTTTTTGCTTGAGAATGGCACAGCACACCATGGTAAGTACAGCAGTGGTTTTGTGATGGGAACACCTGCCTTCGAAACCTGCCCATACAATCTTTTCACATTAGCCTGGTTGCACACAAAAAGAGAGCACTGACCACAAAGGTTTCGAACCGGCTCTC
This sequence comes from Onychostruthus taczanowskii, assembly GCF_017590055.1. Taxonomy (NCBI): domain Eukaryota; kingdom Metazoa; phylum Chordata; class Aves; order Passeriformes; family Passeridae; genus Onychostruthus; species Onychostruthus taczanowskii. The sequence goes on along the minus strand of NW_024501460.1, from coordinate 6,217,048 downwards.
TCTAGGTACAAAAATAATAGCATCACCTGTGCGTTCTTTATGTACATGCAAGAGTTCAATTAGCATCTCTTGGGTCATCTTATCCACCTACTATAAAGTTTCAATGCCTTTTCTACATCACAAAAAAGAGCTGGGCATTTAATTATACTGCCTCATAGACAAGGTCCAAGTGAGCACAGTAACAAGCAATGAAATTTAAACCTAATCCAATTATGAAAGCTTCTCTACAGCTAATAAAATGAAGAAAAGAGTCAAAACTGCAAGGATTTTATTCACTACTGCTCAAGCCTGCATGATCAACACAGATGCCTAATCCTTCAGGAGAGAATTAACACAAATTCTGTCTGAAATAGAATTAATGCCTAGCTTCACAGAACAAATAAAATTTCCTAAAAATATCAGAGAAAACATTTCATATAAGAAATGCTAATGCTTGCCAGGCGATGTCCTTTAATCCACCTGACCTTCAGATTTTTTTAACAGTTTGTAGGACAGTCTCAATTCCTTAGGGAATGTCCAAGCAGGCAAGGATTTGGAAGCCCAGAAACCTAAGTGCCCCTAAAAATCACTGTTTTCTGTCTTACAAAGACTAAGGGCAGACTTCAGAGCCTGCTGGCTGAAACTCATGGTGTTAAGGTTCAACTAGCACAATGAGATCCCAATCTCTAAATATCAATGTGACCAACATGGTAAGAAATGTCTTGCCATACAAGGCAAACTGCTTTAAAAGAAGATATAATCCAAATTAAATGCTGACTGCTTTCAACTAGTTTGAAAGGCCTAATGGACATAGTATAACTCAAAAAGAGTGAAATACCTTAACAGAGACTCAGGCTAAAGGAATTTCAGCAAATCAAAACTATACACTGAGATTTCAGATATTCCTAGAAACAAGCTGGAAATGGCATCCCAGACCTACATTACAGGGTAGCCAGCAAGTCCTTAATATATTTGGGAAATAAGCACTCAGTTCACTAAAGCAGAGGAGAAAAAGCTTCCCAGCTACTATCTGGATCTAAACTTCAAACAGATTACAAAGGGGAAATTCCCCTGGTTCCCCAGCACCTGCCTTAAGTCTCTACAGATACTACAGAAAAGGTTATTTAAACAGCAGTACAAATAAGATATCCTGTCCCTCACAGTCTCATACCATAATAACAAAAAAAAAAAAAAAAATTTAGAGGTTATGTGAAGAACCACCAAAAACGTAAAGAACCACCACCACCATAGCAATTCTAATTTCTTTGCTGTAACACAATGTTGTACAAGCACATCCAAGCTCACATTCTAAAATCACAGTAAAAAACACCCTGTTTTCAAATGTTATTGATTAAACCTACCTAGCAGAGCCCCCTCCTGTACATCCTCTAAAGGGTGCCTCAAATGCAGTATTATTCTTCAACAACAGCTTACCTAACATTCTGTTTCATACACCAAAGTGCTTCTCAGCTAATGCAGATGTGGACTTTTGAGTAAAGCCTTTGGGAAATTCTCACTTCACACAAAATTACACAATTCACACTGGGGAAGTCTTCCTCTTTCCCTCCCACATTTAACCTTTTTTCCCTCAGTTTCATACGATGACTCCAAGCTTAACCTCTACTCACGCAGAGAGCTGCAAACACTTATATACAAAAGCAATGCCAAAGTCACCAAAATGGGACCGGGGCCTCAGACTTTGTCTCCCTGCAGCCCTGGGAAGCCTTACTGTGTGGCTGGGGAGCAAACCACTAGTGCAGTGTTCTTCCATCGCTGTCAGCAAAAGAGAGACACAGCTCCAACCACTGCAGCTAGGGCACATCAATGACTGAACAACTCCAATACTACACTGGTGAAGTCTCAAATGTACCTACAACCATCCTCTCTCACATCACTATTTTAGTGCCTCCACAGAAATGCAAGGTGAGGGATAAGGACTTCCTCTCAGAGAAGGCAAGTCAGCCCAGCAAGTACAACAATATTAAGTCTCAACCTGCAGATGCATAGAGACAATTTCATCATCATCAGATTTTTTTTGGTTTTATTATATAAAGAAATTTTTGTCTACGCTTTCTCTTCTGCTTTGGAGAGAGACAGATAGAGAGACAGCCACCTAAAGAACATCCTGTGTGGTGGTTCAGAGCACTCAGAGCTATTACTGAGAGTGGTTTTCCATCAGGAGAGCTTTGTTCCAGCTATGTGCAGTTACAGACACACACAAACTGTGTACATGAACAAAAACTCCACCTCTCCTGTCTCCACTTCATATTTTGTTCTAAAATATATTTTGTCCAATCCTCTCAGAAGGTGCTTTTTGGGGAACAAGAAAGGTGGGGAAAAGAGGTCAGTACTCTGTTTAATAGAGTACCAATAGTCTTCCTTCAAAAGGTGAAGCTGAAAAAGGAAATGGTATCTCCATCCTGTACCTGATATAAAGCCTTAGGAAACAGAACTTAAAAAAAAAATACTAAGCAGATGAGAATAGGAATTAACTGACTTTAGAAACACAGCAGAACTACTTGGTGGGCATTGCCTTTTTATACGCTTAGTAAGGCAATGACTTTAGAAAGGCAGAAACTTCCCCAAGACTCTCCAGACCATCCACAGCAACACTGGACTCTTTGGGGAAATTAAACCTAATATTGTGGCTTTCCCCTTCAAATTAAAAAGCCCCCAAATATTCCATGGAAAAAACCTTGAATGATTACAAACAAGGAAGAACACAAGCTCTTTAATATTCAAGGTAGAAACACTCCTGAGCCTCTGGTTTCTGCTAGTGCCACACCTCTTGGTTTGGAAGCAAACTGAGCATCCATTAAGAATCTCTCATTTTTCCATTTGTGCAGAGAACCAGGTCCTGTCAATCCCTTAAGGACAAAGCAACCATTTTTGTTGTGAGCACAGGTGATTTTCAAGGGCCATCAGGTTTCCAGTGCAGAAGACATGTGGACATGCTGTCCCGCAATAATTTCCTCGTCTTTTGAGAAGACTGCATTTCATATGTAAGGTACAAACGACAAAACAAATTTTCTCTAAAACCAGAGGCAGAAAGAAGAGCTAACTTCCTCTTTCTTTTCCCTCATCTTTCCCTCTTAGCCCCCTCCTCTCCCATTTGCAAAGAAATAACTACTCCTTTACTTTCACAGAAAAATCCCAAGTGCTGTTTCCTTCTGGGTTTTCAGACCAGACTCAGTCTTGTATTTTATATTGACATCCATGGTTCTTCTTGAATTTTTCTGCCCTCTAGCTGTGCAATCTCAAATATAACCTCTCAGGAGCATACCACACTTTTCATGTGCTACTGATGAGCTGAATCATGCTTATAGAGCCTGTAAGATAAAAAGCACTTGAACACATGCCAAGATCTGTGCTTATTCAGGAAAGGTTTTCAGAGACATACTCAAGTTCTGTCGACTTAGGGGGATTTCAGGAGATGCATCAGTGCTTTCCATAATCAGCACTACATGTAACTTTCTACCCTAAAGACCCTTAAGGTGATTATTAAAGCCCCTCTCAACTCCATGTGCTTAGAGGTTTGTGCAACACCAAATGAAGCAGAAGCAGCAAGCTCAGCTCCACAGCTCAGCTCCATTTCTGCCACAAGTTCATTTCACAAGCTGTTTCTGGGCCTCTGTTTATCTCCCAGTCAAATGCAGAATTTGCACTGCTCTATCATAGACTGTATTTAAGTTTACTAGGTCTAAAAGCAGAAATATAGCTGAATGGTGAATAATAATTCCCCAATCCGAGCAATTCCTGAATGCCTTCTCCAGACAACAATCCTCCAGAATTAGTGTTTAACATCTCAAACATCCTACTCTCACTCAGCAGAAAGGATCTCATCTGGAAGAACTGTGCCTTTTCCCAGCCTGCCAGTGTTCCCAGAGGTCTCCCATGCAGCAGCAAGACAGGAGCATGAGTAGGATGGTACTTTGATTTAGCTCTGGAAACTGTGCATGCCCAGGCTCCCTGAGGAGCCACTGGGGAAAGACTATCCTCCAGAGGGCAGATCAGAGCGATTTACAGACATTCCCCTGACTCAGCCTCAGGAGAAGCTGCCTCCTCTCCACCCCAGCTCAGGGACTCAGACAGTGCCTTGAATTCTCAGCCCAGTGTCTAGGCAAGATGCACAACACCAGGGATTCAGTGTTTCCTCCTCTTACTGACAAGATGCAACTTTATTCAATTTCAAGCTATCAGTCTTAATCTGAAGAATGGGAGACCGGTCAAAAATGCATTACAGGAAATAACTTTGTAAACCCCTGCCTTTATGAGTAGCTAGTCACTTTGGCTACCCAAATCAGGATACTCTGACCAATCCCAACTGCACATGCTGCTGAGTATTTCTCAGTCAGTGATCCCCTTCCTGGCAGTCTCAACGTTCACTAGTCACTTTTTAAAAAAGTCTCATAAATCAGAACACGCCCCAACAACATCGGGATCAAACTCCTCCAGAAAAATACACCAGTAATTAACCAACAACCTGTTCCTAAATGGGATGACTTCACCGCACAGAGAGCTTGCTGCAACTGCTCCTAAGCAGTGAGGCAAGGGGATGTTGAAGGACAAGGAATGCAGAAAAGGGTAACAATTGTAAAAGCACGCTCTTTTATCAGTGAAGTACTTTTAACACCTATCTTTTCCTCACCAGGTATGGTAGCTTATCTGAGATTATAACAGGTACTTGTGAGGGTAGAATGTAATGATTAAATGCGATATGAGCAAAGGTCATAGCAGTAAATAAACTGACATTTTTGTTTGTGTTTTTAATTAATTTAAAAAACAGACTCCATGAAACAAACACCGGGGTTAAAGACAACTCTTTCCTCTCTTTTACGGAGGTAAGCAGAAGCATTACACCCTCTGTCTCTTTTTCAACGAGGTTCCCAGAAACACTTCCATGCACAGCACCTGCACGCCTCTGCTCTCCGCATGGGCGTGACCTGCCCTGCCATTCCAGGGCCGCTCCCAAGGCACACGGGGAGAGAGAGGCCACAGGCCTGGCGTGGGCAGAGATGCTGATTCACTCTGCAACCCTGGCCAAGTCCCCTGCTCTGAAAACAGAGCTGCACCAGCAAACAGATGCTCCCGCTGAGTTTCACTCTCCTGGGCAAGGACTTACCAGCGGGATGGCCATGGTGAGAGGGACAGATGGGGAGCCACGTTACCAGGGCCCATCCTGCTCACCCCACCTGAAACATGAAGGACTCCACTATCCAACATCCTCCCAATTCCACCCCTTGCCTGAATTACTTCAGGAAGAAAAAAGAAAACAAAAAGAGGAAGCAACATGGCTGTCACCAAGTTTTAATTTCGTCATCAGACCATGCAGTGGTCCATCCAAACGGCTTTCAAAACTACCCTCTTGGCCTTATTTTCTTTTTTTCCCCTATATTTTTTCTTTTTTTCTGCTTTCATTATCAGCATGAATTCACCTCTATCCTCTCATTTTCCTTACCATGGCACGATTAACTCCCTCACACAGTAGCCATTGCAATTGTGTTTATGGTGTGGCAAAAGGCAGCTTTTAGCCTCACATGTACCTCCGGGCTGCCTTCCAAAGTTATCAGCTCCACGTCCCAAGGGGCAGCAAGCACTGGATCCATAGTATGGGTCAGCAGATCCAGAAGCAGGCAAAGCAGGCAAAAAAACACTGAACTCACAGGTTTTGGGATGGGGAGACATGGAGGGAAGAGTGGGCATGAGGCAGAGAGAAGGTGCAGCACCATCTAAATCCAGTGTAGATGTTGCCAGCCTTAACAGACTGGGTGTGGTATCAGACAGCCCAGGAAGGACAGGATATCTACTGCAGGAGCCCCTGTGAGCCCTGCTTTGCTGTTTTACCCAAGCATAAGAAATATGGGGTCTGCATCTATCAAAACAACCGCACATGCACAACTGGTTTATTTCTGAGTAGGGAGAGTCAGCCAGAACTGCTGTTAAGAGAGTGTTTTGAGAACAGGCCATTTGTTTGGATGTCTGTATAAGGTTTCCTGTGATTTCTAAATGTGTCTGTTTTTTTGTACACAAAAAAATAAACCTCATGCATGAAGGAAAAAAAAAAATCCATAGAAACTTACATCTGCAACAGAGACAGTGTGAGTATCAGTGGTCAGGCTGCAACCAGCAGACATATCAGTCTCACAGGCGGTGACAACAGAACTCTTTAGCAGTTGTTATAAATAACCAAAATAATGAAAGCAATGAGCAGGAGGTATAGTAAGCCTTTACTTATAAGGAGGACTTGTAATAAGCCTCACAAAGAATCTGCCTGGCTCACAGGCTTGCTTGCCAAGCACGGGACTTGTTTAAGGCAGGCCAATGTTTAGGAATTCCAGCTGAAGCATGCTCCAAGGAGATGGTATTCATTTTACTTTTCTCAAACTACTTACAGCACAGCACACAGATGAGAGAGCAAACAAGTTCTTCTTTAAGTGCTACCAGGTGAATCCAGACATGAAGCAAGATGGGGTTAAAAAGCTACAGAGATGCCAGAGAATTCTGAGTGCCTGCAAAACAACACCTCAAGATCCCTGCTAAGTAATCCTAGAGATAGTAATAAAACTAATCTTACCTTTAAAGTTGCCAATGAACAAGCCAGGGAGAATCTGTGAGAAAGAAATATAGTATCAAATATAGATATCTTGTGGTAAGACAATTTGACAAAGTTCAATTTGCATACAGGATGGAACATACTACTTTAGCAGACTATTGTGAAATGCAATCTAAAACATGCTGACAACTTTTGCAGCCTTCTCAAACCAGATAGTTCCAGGCATGCTGAGCTTTGACAGCATTCCTTGGCAGATGGGGGTTGTTAATAGTGGGGATTCTTCCACTTAATGGAGGCTCTCCAAGGACAGCAAATGTAGTTTACAAATTACAAAGCAGCCTCACAACACAGCCCTCCCCTGCCCCCCGCAGCAGGGTAACAGCTACCCTCATGGAACTAATGATGAAACTTCACACAGCAAAGGTGATTTGCCTAGAGTTGCTAAGGAAGCTGGACAAAGCCCTGCAAAATGACATCCTTCGAGGCTTTTGAAGTGCAAAGCCGTGCAAGTCAGGGCTGCAGCACTGTGCAGCTCTTAGAGGAAATCACTGCAAACAGTGACTTGTGTGCTCACATAGAAAGGGAACTGCTGAAAGTCTGTGAAATGCATGTTTCTCTCCCAGACCTCCCCATTCACCCCACACTCTCGCACGCCTGCACAGGTGTCAGTTACAGGACATTCTTTAACTTCACTTCAGTCTCTTTCCATAACAAGTACCAGGTATTTGGGGAGTTTCAAGGTCTGCCCAAGGACCAGCATGTGCTTGAGGGCACGTGCATGCACAGAAACAGAGGCAGGTGACACTGTAGTGCTACCCCCTCCTATCCTCTCATAACCCTCCCAAACTTGGGAACAGCAGTACAGACATCAAAAAACTGCCAGGCACACCAAACTGCTGGCCAAGATTTTTGTTCTCTGCCACCTGAAGTCTCTGACCCACACCCACATCCTTCGAGGAGATCAGAACTGTGGTGGTGAAACCACATGATCCATTTTTCTTCAGTCTCTGCATAGCATACCACCAATACAGATACATCAGCACTAATTTCCTATAGCCTTAGCAACACCCTGGTGTCACCACAACAGCAGCAACAGCCTCTCAGGCACAGCTATTTAAAGGGAAAACTCCACCCATTTAGCTCAATCCGGCAGCGTGAAGTCCCAAAAGTCATGAAGGACTTTTCATGAGGGATCATTGCCACAGACTCAGTTTCACTGCAGCCTTCCTGCTGAAAGGCAACCCAGCCCACCATGCACAGGTTAGCAGGGCCAGCAGAAGGGCCTGTAAAACAGCTTCTGACCTGCCTTAACTTCATGGCTTTCATCTGGTCAAAGCATCATGTTCGCTGTTATTTACTGAGCCTTGCGGGAAACAGAAAGGCTGCAGCACCTCTTGCACTCCTTGCAGCTTTGGTTTGTGCAAACATTCCTCCCTTTAGGCTTTGCTGGGCGATCACTCTCTGCCTGCTGTGTCACACCAGCTGTAAACACAGGGCTCAGTTCTTCCCCTGATACAAAAAGACAGCTTCTCCAGGACCCTTGCTGTACCTTGTTGCTTGCAGACCCTTGCTTGAAAATTAAGGGCTGATTGACAGCACTGGTTCATCAAGAAAACAGTTTAGTCTCGTACAAACAGGCACCTGTACATTTTGCAAAGATAAGCTCACACAGCTTTTTCCCTTTTCCTTCCCTCTTGATTTGTACAAATTCAACATTCTTACAAAGACAGCAAAAATGCCCAGGGCAGTTTCCAATGCCAGGGTATCCTATAGGGCAAAGGACCTTTACAACATCCTGCTGCCCCCTTCCATGTGCACAAGACTCATGGTTTCAAGGGACAATTCAGTATTTCAAGCACTCTTGATGACACTGCTAGAAGCGCAGCTCTAATGCTGCATCCCAGGCTAGGAAAAAGAAGCCTGTAGTTGTTCCAGATAGGACAGTATTCAAGAGTCACTGCCAAAGAGGCTAAATTCTGCAAACAAAATCATGTTCTAAAGCAGAAGGGACTCAAGTTACGAATGGATTTCACTAATGAGATCACTCCAGTGAGCTCCCTCAACTTCAGTATAAAAATATTTTAAAAATTTAAAAGCTTTCTGGTATTTTAAAATAGCTGTCTGGTATTTCCTATCTGCAGCACAAATCTTCCATCACACCACTACTGCTGTACACTATAGCATTTCAGACTCCAGGACATTATTTCTGCATCAAATGTGCATTCTCAAGAGAGAATAAAAGCCTCATTTCAATTCACAGTCATTAAGCTTTGACATTAGAAATTAAAGATAGTGAGAAACACTGGGGGGTTGCAAAAATGAGGTTTCTTGTTAGCAAAGGAGGAAAAATCCAGAAGTCTGCATTTGTGCATCAGGAAGCAATGCTGTACAATAGACAGGTAATTAGGACACCGTGCAACCAAGGACAGATGTTATCCCTCTTGTACTAGTCATTCTAGAAGCAAGAAACATTACTATGGGTGAAAGCTACCTGAAAAGAAGTGAATCTTCATGTCATGCTGACTAATACTTCAGCACTCAGCTATGGCTGGGAACTTTCAGCTGTGTCATCTCACACTGCCTTCAGTAACTGCAGCTCCGAGCTGTGCAAAATGAAGGCTGATGGCAGCTAGGGGCGTGTGAGAGAGAAGGGGTGGGAGTCAGAAGAGTAGAAAAATAACGTGGTTGTTTTTGTGAACTACTCAATCACCACTATATGAATAAAAACAGTAGCCTCTTTATATGATCCGAAACATTGAGAAAATGACCATAGGCCAAGTAACCGATGTAGAAAAATGCACAACCAAAGGACAAGGACACCAACGTCTGCCCTAGTTTGCACCTGACATGAAAGCAGCTCACGTTCTCCACCTCGCACCAAGACCGAGCCCTGGGACAGACAGTAGTTGCTAATGCTTCTGTCAGTCCCCTCTGACAATACACCTCTCTGGAAAATGGCTTGAAGGACTACTTTGCTGCTGTTTCCTATATCAACAAATGCTTACAATAAAGCATCTAACTCCTTGCCTAACACTGCTTTTGGTTGTGTTAGTACTGATGTGCACTCCAGAGAAGTCCATGGGGCTTTCTCAGAGATGTCCAGGCACTGCAAAAAAAGACAAGCCTACCTTTGTCCAGTAGTACACGAGAGTGGCACACATCAGGGAGGGGGATTTGCTGCTGACATGAACTGGCACAACTTCTCTGACTTCCGTAAAATGAGCTACCTCAGCTATAACTAGCCACACTGGTTTAAATTTCTTATTAATCCACTCCTACAACAGGGCTTATCTGCCGTTTTTGTAGAGATAATACTCAAATCTTCTGAAGAGTTTACATGAATAACTGTCAGTTAACTTTAACAGCACTAAACAACAACTAAACGCCAGGAAGAGCCCTTCACCAAGATCCTGTTCACAGATAGTCAAATCTTGTCACCATCTCGGCCGCTAGACTTCAGCTCCTGGAAAACATCTTTCTACATTTCAACCACAGACTTCAACTTGAACTTTGAATACAAGTCAAAGTTAGACATTAACCATGAACACAAATCAGACTGCTGAGACAATTTCCTAAGTCAGACCCCATTACTCATTCTGTAAAATATACATCTTAAAAATACAAGAAAAAAAAAGTGAAGTACTGAAAATTAATACTAGCCAGGTCAATGCACATTCACAAGCTGATTCTCCTTCTCTGAACAGAATAAAAAAGGTATGCATGAACAAATGCTTTCCGTTTAATTTGGGAAATGTCAGAAGGCTTGGATGGGCTTTAGGAAAAAAAAAAAAAAAAACTAGGAAACTAGGCCAGGCTAATTTTACAGAGAAAATTAGCAAAGAAAGACAAACCCCACCTAAAAAGAATGCCAGGCCTCCAGCCCCTACCGCTCTAATGGCCACACCAAGTCATGTGCAACTGCTATTTGCTATGAAATACATCAGTATAATGGGACAGAAAGATAAAGAGGGGACCATGCCATTGAGAAAGGATCAACATCCAGAGGCTGCAGCAGTCCCTGGAGCTCTTTCTTACCACACCCATTCCAGGCCATCATTAATCCTCTTCCCTTGGCATCTGTACAAAGAGACTCCTTAAATGAAATAATCCATCATCAAATGAGATGATTCTTTTTTCCTACCATCCGTATACAGCTCTACCACAAGAAAGACACTTCAGCTGGAAATGAAGGCAATTTGTATTGACTGACTACACTGAGACAAGCAAATACCACCTCCATCTGCACTGATGGCTCCATGCCTCCCCTTGCCCCTCTAAGCTTCGCTGACTCACAAGATCAGGAGGAAGAGATGATCCAGGGGCCACATTCAGAAGGTGGCAAGTTCCAGACCAACATGTGGGACCCCTCCAAATACAAACCCTGATGACCAGTACCCAACATGACTGTAGCCTCCTTAAAGGAGCCAGCCCTTCCCAGACTGCTGAACAGCTCAACTTCTTGGATACAGCTAAAAGAAAGGGGAGAAAAATCCAAGTAGTGAAAGCACCAGGTGGTACATGTCAGGGCAACATTTAAAAGAATTAAAATGACACAGATTGCCAATTCCTACCCACACAGTACCACAGTAAAATATAATGCAGCTTCAATGGGCTGAGAGTTCTCCTTTTAGTTTTACTTTTTTTGCTCCCCAGACTGCAACTTAAGTGTCCCATATTGCGTCCCTCTAAATGTTCTGATAATTTCAAACATTCCAAGAAAAATACTACAAATACACCAGAAGCCTAAAAGGAGTTTCTCTAGCTGTATTTCTTCCTAACTGGCCATTTCAAGAAGGCTATTATCAGTGAATGGCTAATATCACAACATTATTCCCAGAGTTTGAAAGCAAAAACTGAGAAAAGGACCAAGGGAGGTTCTACCTCCTACGCACTAACTCGATTCCTCAGCAGCCAGATCTTTTCCCTGCCGAAGGTTTCTATTTCAGTGTCTCTACCCATAGGATGGAAAGGCTTCCCCTTCCAGGTGGCACACTAAGCACTCTGGATGTTCATCAATCTGACTTTCAGGGGCAAGGATGTCAGACTGGGACAATATGTGAGGAGCTATTTCTAGCTGTTCTCCTCTGCTTTGTCAGAGGCCACGCACACAGCAAAGCTACTCCCAAAGCACTCAAAGCAGGATGTAAGACAGAGGAGATGACTCAACTTCTGTTCCTCATAGTAAGCTATATATAAAGGCTAGTTACCACCACACTTTCAAACCTGGGTTTTAAACAGAGGTGGAGATAGTGGCCCCTAGGTAACCACCATCACATGCCAGGAGAATCGGTGCGTACAATAAGCCCCCTATAGCCAAAAGGCCAACACCCTTTGCAAAACAGATCCATCTTCCTTCCTCTTCCTCACTGCGATCTCCACTGGGGCCGGGCGCTTTCCTGTCCCACCGGCACCGGGCGGGCCCAGCCCCTCAGCGACAGCCCATGTCCGGCGGCTGCTCCGCGCCTCGGGAGCGGAGCGAGCTTTGCCCAAGTGACACGATTCAGCGCCGCGCTCGCTGACAGCCCCACGCCCCGCTCCTGCCGCGGGTCAGTGCCGGCTCTGCCCCACGGCAGCCCCCGGGGCTGGGGGACACGGAGAGGGCACTGAAGCCCGGCGCCGGGGGCACGGCGGCCCTCGCCGATCGCCGGGAACTCGCTTCGCCCGGGAAGGGGAAGCCCAGGCGCATCACCGAAACCAGGGCCCCCTCTCGCCCGCCCGCCGGCCCGCTGGGGAGGAGAGGGCGGCGCGCCCCGAGGGAGCGGCGCGGCCGCGGTCTCCGTCCCTCCGCCCTCTCCCCGAGGCGGGGGACCCCCAAAACCGAAGGGAAAAGCCCTCTTGCCCTGGCCTTTGTTCCTGGAGCGGGTGTCCGCGGCGCAGGGGCGAGACAAAGGCGGGGGCGCCGCGGCAGCCCTCCCGCCCCGAGGCGGGCAGGGACAGCCACCCCCGGTCCGCTGCGCTGGCCCGCGCACATGCACTCGCTCACGGCGAAAACGACGAGCGGGGTTACCTTGTTCATCCCATTCCCCATGGCTTAAGCGACCCGCACGCCAGCACCGCGGGAGAAGCCGTCGGCCGCTGCTGCCAGCGGCGGGTCGGCGTTCATGGGATAGTGCTTGCCGAGGGGGGACTGGGGACGGGCTAATGGCTAATTAAAGGCGGCCGCTGCTCGCCGCTGTCGGACAGGGCGAGGCGCATCCCTCTCGCCCTGGCCGCGGCCGTCGCCCTGCTGGATGCCGGGCGGCTGGGGGCGGGTTTCCGCTCCGCCGCCCCCGGGAGCGGCGAGAGCCGCGGGGCCGCACTGCCGGGAACCACCTCCCGCCGCCGCCGCCACCGCCCAGCGCGCGGTGCGGCCCCCGCGGGCTGCCCTGGGGCTTGTAGTCCGCGCTGCCGCCTCGCGCCGCCGCCGCCCGCCCCAAGGAACTACGCGTCCCAGCGACCACCGCGCCGCAGACCTGCCCCACCTGCCGCGGCCGGCGGCGCCCGGCGGGCGTTCCGGGGAGGATGAATAAGCGCCGGCCGCGGTGGCGGAGGGGTGGCGGCTCTGGCTCTTGTGGGTCGCTCCTCGGCATGGACCGCCCGCCGCCAGTGCGCCCTAGGAGGGCAGGGCTGCGGCATGCGGTGGGGGAGCGGGCAGGTGCTGCCCGCCCGCCTCTGCCATCCCGAACCCGTTTGGTTTCGGCTGTGAAAGGATTCTGGCAGGAGGCACCAGGCCTTGTGCACCGGGGGCTGCTGCCACAGCTGCCCGCTCCCAGCCCGCCCCGCTCCGCTGTGCCGCTCCCACCCGTGAAGCTGAGCCTCGCCCGGCCGCCTGTGCCCTGTCAGGGCGCCTGCGGTGCCTCCTGCTCTGTCATCCCACACGCTGCGGGCAAACTGGGATCGCAGGTAGACAAAGGACATTCGTGTCCTTTACTCAAACAGATGGACACACAGAAGAGAGTAAATTACTTGAAGTAAACGTTGCAAGATCAAAATGACTGAGATGGGAAGACACCTCTGAAGGCTGCCTGGTCCAACCATTTTCCTCAAGCAGCGAAAGATGCTTTTTGCGAGCCGTGGCAGGCGTGGCTTCAAAGCCGTGCTCACTACTTCCACCCTCATTCTTTGCTCCACAGTTAAGCGTGACATGACAGAGTCACATCCCTCTACCCATGGGGATGTGATTTTTCGAGGTGTGGTGGTGGGGATCTGGTGGTTAGTGAAGGAAATCTTATCCCAAGAGTTAATTTGATAGGGGATATGCAGGGTTCAAATATGCAGGGACAGGATGCTACTGCTTAAGGTCTCTCCCAATAACCGGTGCAGTAACACTACCTGGAAAACCTGAAATCCTTAGTGGCTGAAATGTAAGACAAAGGAGGATGCTGCAATCATCAGGTTCCCTGTGCATTTATATCTGTGTCAGTGGTAGATGTCTGTAAAAGGTGACTATGTCATTTTTTTGGGCACACCTTGGTAGGACTGGGCAGGTCAGGGGCATCTGCAGTCCAGCACAGTCCAGTGAAAGGGTGAAAGATGGAGAATATGGTAAAGCAAATGGGCAGCAAGGGCAGGTATGAAATAATGGATTGATGAACTCTGTGAAGGATAGATTAGTGACAGGGGACTCTTACCTAGTGTCAGTGGTTGCCAGTACAAGGAAACTCCAAGGGAACAATTTCACAACGTCCAGTTGCAATCAAACATAGGCATTCTCATGCTACCCTTGACAGCACCTCTGTTCCCTTTTCCTCAGGCAACCCTTGACACCTGTCTGACCCAAGACCGAACTAATTCCGAGAATGAGCCCTGTAGAAAGCTGAAGAATCACAAACCCACTCCCTGTGAGGTCAGATCACTGCCCACAGAGACGGGGATCAGGACCAGCCTGATGAAGAGCTTATGCTGTTCCCACAGAAGCCAATGGCACACCTGAAAGCCAACAGAAGTTGAGTTTGGGTACATAAAAAGATGGAAAACCATTCCTGAACTTCTCCCTCCCTGAGGCTTAACAGAGTTTGGGGGCTGTATCATGTCATCATCAGCCTCAAAAACATCAGAGCAGTCTGTCTGTAAAGCCAGGAAGACTAGCCATCAGATTTAATGAGCTGCCCCTTCTCCCTTCCCCCTCCCTACTGCTGAAAAGCACAGCGGTGATCTTTATCTCAGATATCGACTTTAATATTTCATTGGCAAAGCTCTCCAGGATGTAATTTACTTCATTCTCATGCCACAAAAATATGAATGGGGTCCAAACAGTATGAATCACAGCTTACCATAATAACTGCTGAACACTTTGTATCCCCGAAGTGAAAGTTGTCAGAGACTCAGGCAAGAAGGATAAAAAGTAAAAATATCCATAATAACTGCAGGGATCTGTGTTGTGCTAAGAGGTCCAGGATAACTGGGAGGCATTGTGGTCAATTTGCTGGAAGCCTGGGTTTGTCAGTTTCTTCCCCATAACTCCGTTCCTGTATCTGAAAAACATGAATAACAATATCTCTGACATTTTTTCAAAGAGCCCTGGAAAAGTACTGTGCATGGGGAGTTAATATGAATTTTTTATATTAGGCAATACAGATGCAAGTAATACAAGTATTTCTAACTTAGTATCTGACATTTTTCTGAATAGGAAGTGTTAAGCATCCTCATTCTTCTGACTGGGAAGGGTGATCCTCTGTTTTAATTTCAAGTTTTGTGACTCTCTTCAGGATGCCTACTTCAGCCTGCACTGTTTTCCCATATTCAACTTTTATTGCATGCATGCAGTGTTTTACAGTGAAAGAACAAAAATTAGAGTGGAAGCATATAACATACCAAAATTAAATAGCAGTGAGAGGAAATCCACTTCTCTCTTAAAATTTACCCTTGTGTATAGTATATCCTTTGCCTCTCCACAGATCTACAGGGGGAATCCTGATACTGTTGCCAGACCTGCCTCTCTTACCCAGTTATTCCAAAAAGCGATTGTTTTAGTTCTTCAGCCAATTGTTTAATAAAATACCACATAATGCATTTATGGGGGCAGGTCTTCAGTAAATGTAAATTGTTTAAAACACCTCATAAGGTGTTTATTCATTGTCATTTCTCAAGATTCATTGTTACTTCTCTTATTCCTTGTGCTTAGTATCTGCACGGTTTTTAATATTTTGAAAGTTCATTTTAAAAAGCAAGCTATCCTGAGATGACTGAATAAATGAACTCAGAAAAAAGCAAAAAGCTCTGGCTGAATCTCATAGTCTTCAGTCAGTATCCCTGAAAAGAGATCGCTTTAGCATAGCCTGTAATCCTACAAATCCAGGGATTTTCCTACTTCTTTGTGATATGAGGATCATAAAGAGAGTAATCCCCACTTCTTGACTTCACGCACAAATGTTTCTGGCAATGACAAGTCTTCAACAGCAGTGACCATATTCTAGGCAATTGCCTGAAAACTAACAACCAACCAAACTGATAACGAAACTGAACCTTCTTAAAAATTCAACAAAACTTCTGCTTTGACAGTATGTTGAGCTTACTATGTTAAAAATAAGTAAGTAAATACTATCGACTTCTTATCGTCTGATCTCACTTTCTCTAAACCCTAAGGTCACATGCAGCCACAGGCAGAAGGCATGTCAGCTATCCATGATCTGTCAGGAACTGATAAGACCTGGGCTGGGTTCCTGGGAAGCAGCGTCACAACTTGGTTGTCAGAGGTGGCAAGAAGGGAGATAAAAAGGATGGCTGGTCAGAAATAGCCAGTGAGATTGTTTTCCTCTGAAACAGAGCAATTTTACAGAAAGGAACTGTTTCATCAGAAATAAATAACAAAACTTTAACATTCATAAATACCACTGGGTTTGTTTTCTAACTGTGCTGAGAGGGAGATCAATGGTAGGGAAAGACCTTGGAGGACGCATGCCCTTTCTTTTAATATTTCTACTTGGTAATAAATATTGCCAAAGCATTTCAAAACCTGTTTTCTCTGGATAGAAGAGATAACACCTTGATTTGTTGCCATGTGGCCTCAGGCCAAAGTTCATTGATCGTTTGATAATTTCACTGTCTTAAGGCAAAATTTGCCTTTTACTATATCTCTGTGAATCTGCAATAGCTGCATCAAAATCAATGATTTTGCAGCAAGCTCTATGTCCTGAAAATGAGGGGAATTACCACTGTGGTTTACTTCAGTGAAAATCAGCTTTCAGGAAGCTGCTCTTAACAGGCAGAGTATCTGGAAGACTGTACTTGTACTCCTCTTGCTTCCCCTTTCCATTAATGGGTAATATCAGCAACTTGTAGAGTATACCAGGATGTGAGGCCTGAGCCAGCAGATGAGGCCAAGGTAGCACAAAGAAGGACTTTGCAGAAGGCGTGGCTTAAAAAAAAAATTAAAAATAAAAGGGAACCAACAATTCAGACAGAAGGAACAATACCAGAGAGTGGCTGCGAAAAGCATGTAGGATAATTTAGATGTAGGTTAGCTGCCATGGTAACCATGTACCAAATTACTCCACTTCTGTGTCTCTAAACCTGCCAGCAGCTAATTTTGTTTGAGTGTACTTCAGGCTTCAAAGCAAATTAAAACACCTTAAAACTCATGAGGGATTGAAAATAACACGCAGATACTGGGACTGCTGTGGGATGCTTGGGATAAACATTTAGAAAATAGAGATAGAAAATTCTGATTTCAGTAAGTGGCTAAAAAATACATAATTTCTTTAACAGTCATAGTGGGCAGTTTTAACCCTGCATTTGTACTGCTTTGCCTTGACCTGATACTTTTACCTCAGATGTGTTTATAAGAAAGAAAGTGGTCTTAGCAGCAGCTCTGTTTATTTTTCACTGCAGGAAACTGCCATGTTATAAAGAGAAAAATACATTTTCTTTTACTCCAGGATTCTTTGTAAAATCTTAGATCCCTAAGGAATAGAAACAAGGCTATCAAAGAGCATGCTGCAAGGCACATGCATATTATTAGTTACTAAGAATAGTCCATTGCTGAGTGTGAGTGAAAATATCCAAGTGCATTCCCTTGATAAGTTAAGCACGTGTTCCTCTTTCTGGGCACACGTCAAAGTGTCCTCAAATGGAAAAATAATGTTATAATAGCCTAACCTCTACTTCCAGGCCATGTACATATAATCCTAGAGAAACACAACAGAGCCTTCACAACACCTCCATGGAGGAGACCCACAGACCATGAGAGCCATTGGACTCCTCTTGTAGGGTCCATGGAAACTCTTCAGAGTAGAAAGAGGTCCGTTTTTGTGATTTTCCCACTGAAACTTAGTGAACATCACTGAGATGTTCAGCCATTAGTTGAGAGGCATGAGGGCTTGACCCCCCCAAAATCAGCAGGAATCTTTGAATCAAGTGCAACAAAAAGCTGTGGTCAATGCCAGGAGATAATTCCCTGTCCCTCCATCATCACATGATACTCTGTGTAGTGAGGTATTCAGTAATCAGGGCCTGTCTCCAGGCAAAATGCTGGACAGAGGTCTTTATTTTGATGGCATTTTCCCAATAGCTTCTCCTTAATATGATTTTTCTTAAGATCTGTGTTTGAAAAATTGAAAACCGTCTCAATTCTGTTTTCTTGGCCAAAATTTGAAATAATAGCCCTTAAATACCACATATGAAAAACTAATACAAACAGTTATGTGACCACATTCTCCAAGAACATTTGGTTACCCTGGGAGGCCTTTGCGCTGTTGCTTTTGTGGCTTACTCTTGATACAAGAGTATTGTCATGGAGCATTAAGTATTTGATTTTTCTTGCAGAGTTTTCACTTGATTTCATTATTTTAGCCTGTTGCAGTTACCTGTGTCAGCAGAGTTGCTCCAAAGTTGCTTCCAAGCTACACGGTTACCTAAAAATTCTGGCTCCAATGCATCTGTGATTCAGCATGTTCAGGACAGTTCATTGTGCTGTCTGGGAGTGGTCTGTAGCTCAGCTGGGAGCAAGAGATGAGTGGGAAGCAGAGCACAGAGCGTATTTACAGCCAAGAAACCTGCCTCTTGGAGTGTGTAGGTGTAAACACTTAAGATGTTCTCAGGTTAAGCAGCAAACTCAGTGCCCCTTTCCTTCCTGCCTTCTGCAAGTTAAAGTTAAAAACGTGTTTTCTCTCTAAGTATATGGCTACCTGAGACACCCTGGATCAGTGTGATTGCAACTACTCTCAGCAATGGTTAAATACCGTGGTGGATGTGAATCACGTCAAGCTCAGGAAGCAGTAACAATGCCAGGACTTCAAATTCTGCTGTTGGAAAATCCCTGTTCTTCTAGCATCATCCCCTGCTGAGCACTGTGGCTCCTGAGGAAAGTGTCCACTGCTGACAGACCATCCCACTGATGTGACCAAGTTAAGTACCTGATGCTGATATGTAAACCTGTGCTCCACTGCACATGGTGTAAATTCAGGATCATTAAGCAAAAGATATTTTCAGATATTATAATATCCAATATGCCTTGTCTGGCATTACAGGCACAGTCATCAGTAAAGCTGTGTCACAGAAGCATTACTAGTCTGGGATGGCTACTGTTTGCTTTCAGGTTGGCAGTTCACTGGTCTTCTTTCAACCAATGCCTCCTTCCGAGGGAGAAACTACTGGAACTGCTGATACTCTCTTCTCTGCTTACACTCTGCTCTCTAAGCCAATGTCTGTCTCTTTTTGCATCTACTGGACCCCTTGCAATTGCAGGAGATATTGGTACATCTGTCTCTGAACTCTTCAGGTGTTACTGTGATGTTTAATTGTGGTATTTTGGACTGTCAGTCAACCCTGTGCTACAGCACCAGAACACCCAGTCATCTTCTAAACTGGCAAAGGTTAATTTAGGGTCTCTTGTAGTCTCTTCTGAGGGTTTTTTATTTGTTCTGATACTTTGGTCCTTTATCTGGAACTTGAGACATTGGTTCTCATGTTGTGTACCTCTATGGTTTCACTTTCCTTTGTGACTCCAGGTTAGATCTAGTCACTCGAACTGTTCATTTGACATAAGGGTATAAGAGCAGCTGTTCTAGGCCGTAGCAAAGATCCTTACAGCTCCATCTTCTCTCAGCAGTGGCAAGTAGTGGATAACTATGAGAAACAGGGTGAGTACAGAAGGTTCCTTCCTCTTTTATATCTTCCAGTTTCTGGCAACCAGCAGGTCAAGTTTGTGAGCCAAGGGCACACCCAGTCCCTGGACTGAATGTTAAGCTGGTGTTTTTGTGGTGACATTTACAGTGACTGCAAGAACTCTTTCTTGAGTGACAGCTGCTTATTCAGAAGCAGTTATTTGGGCTGCATTTATTAGGGCTGTATTTTTCTTACATGCACTCTTTTGTATTTATCAGCATTGTATTTTTGTGCCATTTTACTACCCAGTCAGTTGATAATGTGAGATCCCTCTGTTACTTTCTCAGGCAGATTTTGGTTTTGACTGTTGGAAATAGCTTTGTATCATTAGCCACTTTGGCTATCCACCATCTTTTTCCAGCCCATTTGTGGATGTGTTGGACAATGCAGGACCTGTCCTGATCTCCTGTGCTTGCCTTTTTGAAAATTCCATTATCTGATGATCAGTAGCTCCCTCCTTTGTTTTCCACCCTCTAACCCATTACTAATTCACAAAAGGATCTTCCTTCAAATGAAGGCTTTTTAATGAGCCTTCTGAGGTTTAGGGAATCCTCTGAAAAAATTTCTGAAAAATGCTATTATACAAATGCTGGGGGGAATTGGAGTGCTGGAAAGCAAGGAGATGTATTTGCCTTTGAGACCAGAAAGGTTTTAGTCTTCTTATGTTTAAACTTCCCCTTAACCTGAGAAAATGGTGTAGTCTTCCAGAGCACTACTTGTGAAAAGGCAGCATATTTCCACTGAAATCCATCTGGCAATGCTGATAACGTGGGCTGAATGTTCAGCTTATTAGTAGAATTACGAAGGTTTTTTTTTTTAAATTTACTAATTTCTTTGAACCTAGTTTTGTAAGCAAGAATACTTTTGTCTCTTCATGGTGAACAATTGTATTCTGTTCAGAAGGAGTCAAACCCACTGGGTTTGCAATGCTTAATGCAATACTCAAACTCCAGTTAGACTTGGGTGAGGTTAATGCAAGTTTATACTGAAATCCATGAAGGCACAGTCAGGGTTTGCATTTTTACTGCCTAGCAGGAACAGCTTATGCTGCCAGTGAAGTCAGAGTAGCTTAGTCACTGATTTCAGTAGGAAAAAGAACAGCATTTGTCATACAAGATACCCTTGACCTATCTTTTTGTAAATAATGAAAGAAGATGTTTCAGGAAATTTCAGAGTGTCTTTTTCATTTGATTATTATTCCACCTGCTTTGATGGTAACTTTATTTGTCATCTGTCAGAAAATGAAACTCAGTTTATACTCTTAATATCTGAATAGAGCTATAATGCATGTACATGGGCTTGTATTTAGGAGTGGTGCCAACACTGAGTAATTTTAATATATCATATGGTTGATAATATCTGAAGAAATATTCTACAATAAGTCACTATAGAAATGAAGGTAGGTTTCCTGTGTGGCTTACAATATGTACTAAAATACAAAAGAAACCTGACTGGGTTTCAGTTATGAAATAATAGATACTGAGCCATTTTCAGGTTTGCTCCATATTGCCAAAGTATTTCAACAGGTGTGTTTCACAAAGTTTGTGAAACAAAAGCTTACCTCAAAGTAAATCAACATTAGGAAGCAAAACCAGTGCTGAGTGATAGTGCTTAAAAACTGAGAAACAAGAGTGGTTTTAAACAGCAACTGAAAAGATGCTTTGATGTTTTTTTAAAGCACTCCCCTATAGTCTAAAATAATTTTAGAGTTTTCTATGATTATGTATAAGACACTGCATCTTATATCAGGGTAGTTCTGTAGTTTGGATTATGCCCATCAAACATTAACTTTTTTATTGTAATATCAGCATGTCAGCAGTTTTTGAAGATTAAGAAAACATGCTTATGAACCTAACTGCTAAAACCTACTATTTTTTATCTAGAGCATGTGTACAAATGGGGGAAAAGAGCAATAAACCTAAAAGCCTTGTTAACTTCACTTGACCAGCAGTTATACTTGTGGTTTGTAGAAGCAGGCAAACTCCTTTACAGTGAAGGAAAGGGTAGGCCAAATATTGTTTGCTGAATTCAAGTGGCATCTGTAATCAACACCTGAAGGTGATGACAGCTGAGAAAGTACCATTCCCTCGCACCGTGAGCTGAACACCTCCCATTGCCGCAGAACGACAGGTGGCCTCCCTCTGAAACACAAGGCTCAGCAGGAGCACAGGCAGGAGTATTTGGGTCAAAGACTGCTAGCAGAGGCAGAGGTGGATAACGTGACCTGAGGAAAAATTAAGAATGTCTTAAGAATTCTGTCTTAAAAACCTTTAATTCATTTGAATTCACTGAAGCAAATGGCTTCATGCCTTTAAGTGTACAGAAACCTTGTGACAGCAGGGCTTGCATTGTGTAGCTCTCTGACATGACTTAGGAAGATAAGACATGAACAATGGAGAGTTATTAACATGAATAATTTTCCATGCAAATTGGAAACACTGCAGAACAATAGGATGGCTCTGGCTTAATGGCATCAGGTTTTCTGCAGAGTTGAGTATAAAATATCACAGTAGGAAAAGAATAATGGAGTCAAAAGCTGCTAGAATAAAACTGCTTTGAAAAATTAGCTCAGGCAGGTGGACCACAAGATTCCTTTTCTTGGAAGTGTTTCCAGAGATTTGGTGCCCAGAAAATATGCCTGGAAAGCCAGAGCTAAAGAAAAAACACAGCTTTTCCAAACCTGAAGAAGTCTACAAATACAATGCATGAATCTAAACATCTTCACCAGATTCACCTTCATTCCACACCTTGGGTTCAGTAGGATTATGATAGATGCATTTGCATCTATATTAATCAAATATGTTGCATCCTTCAATATAGGAAACAGAGAAGCAACATGAGAAAGACGAGCAAGTTAACTTTTTCTCCATTTCTCTTTGTGTGTTGTATTGAGGAGAAAGGATGTAGGAAGGTGGAGGGCTAGTGGAAGATGAAAGCTACATGTTCTTTGAGGTAGGTAATTGCTGGTCTGATTTTCCCAAGACTGTATCTGTTACATGTGATACAGGTCTCAGCTGAGCAGCAGAGCTGATGCTAGTCTGGGTGGCGTTATCTTATACTGTTGAAACACCAGTCCCAAGAAGTTCAAGGGAAAAATGGTTCTCACAAAAGATAACAGCTGTTCCACTCCCTGCCTGTTCTGTCTTCTCCTTGCTGAAGCCTCCTCCACTTACACTCACCTGACACCCGTGGGAGTGATCTGACAGAAGTGTTTCCATTTGACATTTTGGTGAACAGTCTATGGAGCAGCAGGATGCTCTCTGAAACAAGCAGACCTCTTTTGATTTATTTATTCCAACAGTGGGGATAATTTTAGAGCACAAATGACAGGAAATAATTTTTTGTGCAGTTCATCAGGAAATAGAACAGGGCAAAGCACCAGCTATTGAGGAGCATGAGCTATGACATGCTGCCCATGCTGCATATTCAGTGCCTCTGCCTGTAAAAGGAATTCAAAATATAACGTTCATAAAAAGGGTTGATTTTGCTGAGTCAAATCAAACTACTGTATGACTGTGGGTTCAAAAACTGCCAATGTAGTTTATATTCTATTGGAAACCAAAAGGTGACAATCAGCCAGTTCTAGTCCATCAAGTGCAACACTGACTGAAATCAGCAGAGCTGTATCATTTGCCCCTAAGTCTGAAAGGTTTCCAACAAATTGCTGACATAGAAGAGATCACTCAACCATTTCTAGAACTAGGGAAGGAGAGAGGGAGAGATGGAAGGAATTATACCTTTAGAACAAGATTGCTGTATGTCTGTGTTTGGGAAGTCTACAATGCTGCTGCCTTTGTGAGCCTTTCTGTGGTTACAGGCAGGATTTCAGTCTCTGTGCACCTTCTGGTGCACTTGGCAGTCTGGCACCGTCAATGAATACTTGATTATCTACTGAAAGTCTTGATGCTAATTCTTAAAATTAAGAAGCTGTTTTCCTCTGCCCATGTGAAATGAGAAAGTGTAAATTTGTTTGCATGTCAATTTCTGTTGCAGTAATGAATCATCACTCAATACAACAGCTTTTGTGTTTTGTGTACAGGTTTTCTGCTTAAGTGGAAGAAAGATTCCCTGTTTCTGCAGTCTGATAGCATAAATCCAGCCAGATCTCTAAAGTTTGTGATGACTTCTTTCCTTCTTGAAACTTTTCTCCAGACTATTGTATTATGTCCCTTAATATATTCTATGCAAACTCACCACTTTCAAAGTGGCCAAAATAAAATGTGACACAAAGGGAGTGCTCCTGTATACATTGAGTCAAGGTGTGAACAAAAGTCCTTGCTTCAAAAGCCTTTTTCATGCAGAACTGAATCACATATCACCTCCTTTAGTTGGTCACCTAGCTGCACAGAGGTAAAATCAGGGGAAAACCCCTTCTTCAGCACAAGTGATGATGACAGCTGTTCCTACAGAAGGTGGAATTCTTCCACGGTGACTTCAGGACAGTGTCAGATTTAAAGTGGCCTTTGGCTCTTCTTGGCTTTAGACACAGATCTCTTTTTAGTGAGCCTTCAGTGACCCTCTTGTGATGTTAGTTTGGTGGCTGACCAGCGAAAAGATTGGTATTTCAGCAAAAATGCAGGAGAAACAGTGACAGCTACGTGGGCAGAAAAATTGGAAGCATTACACTTCTTGGAAATGGAAGACAGGCTTTGAAGCTACTTCAGTATTAAGAAACAGAAGAAAACTATTCAGTTTCTGAGACCAGGTACCAGCCTTAGCTGCATCCAAACATCAGCTGGACTGCAGTCTCACCTCACAACTACACTCACAGGCACATTGGCAGTGAAACCTAGGTGCGCAACCTTGTGAGGAGCTAATGTACACTCCAGCAGGTAATCTAAACTTAGACAAGGTGCATGTCCCCCCCCAGGACCTGAAATTTTACTCAGCAGTTGAATAAACATCGAGGATGCTGTTCAGCTGTAGGCCTGCTACATGCTTTGCTTGCTTGTTGTGTGCCTATGACATTCAAGCTACTGTTTCATTATTTTGTGGCCCCCTGAGACACTCTTTTGATAATACAGTAGTTCTGCCTTGCCTTGGGTGTCACAGTGCCTGTGGCATGGAGGTGAGAAAATTGAGCTGATCTAGCACCTATACAAGTACATGGCCTTACTAGTTGTGCAGTATGACTCTCAGTCTCAAATATTATTACTTATGCATTTTTTCCATCACAGTTAATATTTTGAGTAGTTTCAATTGTCATCTATGGGTAGAATTTTCAAAACCGCAGTGTGTCAGCCTAACTCTGCTTTCAACAAAATCGACAGTATTTTTATTGACCTTGAGTTTGGGTGATGGCTGTGCACTATAAAACATTTCATCTTGTATTGGGACAAAAAGAACCTCCAAAAGAAGACCTACTCCTGAAAGCATTTGACTAATAAAATCTTTCTTTTTAATTCTGTCTCTACTTCCCCAGAATATGTTAAACACTGGGAAAAGTATCTGACCATGAACATATCAGACAAATGAGGACAGGTCAAACATTGAAAGTAATAACATCTGCAAAATCACATAAGAATTAACTGTCTGTCTACCAATGAAAATAAATTTTAAGTTTTCTTATTCCTAGTGCTCATAGGAGCCTTTTAGAAAGGTCTCAACTCTTTCTGTGCCATACTTTAAGGGCTTATACAAAATTGCTTTTGACCTGCCATTTCTGAAACCTCACTCACTGACAACTTCTGGCACTTTGTCCTAATGCTAAAATCATCCTTTTAAAATTAAGGATTGTACCATTCTCCAACATCCTACACAGTCTTCTAGAGTTTCACCCCTGGTCATAGGGAGGGTAGTTAAGCACTCAAACAGGTGCCTAGAGGGATTGTGTGCAGCCAAAATCCAACTGGGCAAGGCCTGAGCAACCTGATCTGTCTGTGACATGCTCCCTGTTTTGGGCAGGAGCTTGGACTACGTGACCTCCAGAGATCCCTTCCAACTTCAATTAAGTCTTGGACTCAATGATTCTGTTTCTTTTTCCCAGGTACCACCCACTGCTATGGGAGATCTCACACAAAAATGCAGCTATTGCAGCTCTCCCCTGCTAGCCTTGGCCTTTCACAATTGGTTTTTCCCTAATAAATACCCCACTTCAGTATTTTCTCATGGTGTCTAGCCATCAGTTTAAAGACAACGCAGACAGATCTTCAAGCCTTTCTTACAAAATCCTCAAGTTCAGTCTCAATTTTAGGTACCATCTTTTTCTTGTCCACCTTTTTAAGACTACATATTCAAGCTGTATCTAAACATTGCCATTTCTTTTTACATCAAATCTCCTACACTCATCCCTCCCTGACAGTAATGAGGGACCTAAGGGTTCCAGAGATGTGAGCTTTCTATTAGTATTCCATCTACTTCTGTATATCATTTTGTGGAGGTTATTTTGGTTGGAGGTTATTTTTCTGCACTTTTTGGTGACTCACTTGAAATATTCTACAGTTTCACAGATTTTTTTCTGCTTTCTATTTGTTTTTTCTTTTATTAAAAGACTTAATCTTTTAATTGTCTTAATCAGACAATTTTTTAAAAGGTAATTTCTAAAAATTAAAATTAAGATGAATACCATGGTCTTAGCTCTCCTTCTAGTTCTCATGTCATATCTTTACTAGTGGATGACAGGAAGGGTGGTTGCAAAGAGAGTGAATTTAAGATTCATAACACTTGGTGTTATTTCCTGCATTTCAGTAAGTCCACAGTGCAGAGCTTCACATGAATTGGCAGTGCTGCAGTTGGAATACATGAAGACTTTGAGACATCTAATTTATGTTTTGAAAGCAGAGTTCTTTATTTAAATCTGCCTTTGTTATCTATTCACCTATTGAAGTCTAAAGGATAAACATAACCGAAAGCTAAAAGCTGCACCTCAGAAAAATAGGGATAATGCTGTTTTCACCCTTTTAACCTTCTTCTGGGTATGACAATTTTAACATCTTTCTAGCGAGGAATATATTTTATTATATGTTTCCAAGGCATGACTGGATATTCACTCTTTTGAATTAGTGGAGAGATTTAAACAGAAATTAAAAAAAAAAAAAAAAAAAAAAAAGCTAAAAAAAATAAACCAAACAACAAAACACCCCCAATTGGTTGTACTGCTTCAGCTTTTAAAGGACAGCCTTTTAAGAAATGCAGTTTTTCTTATGCTGCAGCCTGTCAGAAGAGATTCCACTTTCTAAGAAAATCAGTGAGAGTAATTTTTGTGATTTCATCTTGGTCCTGTAAGTTAGGCTAGGAAATGCAGCTGAAACTAAAATCTTCCATACAGTTTCTGTTTTCTGAGAGTATTTTTGAATATCAGGTGACATATGTGGGTGGGGGAACTTCAAGATTAGGTTTAATCAAATCTCAGCTTTTGCAGGAACTTCCCAAAGCCTTTCTCACCCTTTTCTCCTGACTGAAACATTTTGCTAGTTTTGGGTGCATTCCAATTAGAACCTAAAATATTTTATTTTGGTTTGCTGTCTTGCGATGTTCCAAGTACTCCCAAGTTTCATTTCACCATTCAGATCTATCCTTTTAGCCTTCTGTTGTGAAGCTAGACCTAAAATGTTACCTCTGTGTCTGAGATACAGACCACATTCAAACAGATCTGGTGATTTCCAGAAGACTTTTAGTCTGAATAAGGAAGAAAAAAAATGGATCTTCCACCACAGGCAATGAAGACAAAATTAACAGGACTGAAGAAAACTGAACCTGTAGAGAAAGCAGCTTCCTGATGCCATTTTAGAGAGAAAAGATGAAAGGTAGCTTCCCTATGTTTCTGTGTAAAATATCACTCATTCAGTAGTGGTCAGCAGAAGAACCTTCCAATACAAGAGTGTGGGTTCATAAAGTGAGAGTTGAAGAGTGAACAAATAATCCAGAACAAAGTAAATGCTTTTAACCATCTTTCTCACGTGATAAAAAATGTTAATAAAATAAAAAGGCAAATGTAAAGTTAGAGCTGGAACTTGTGATCAGAAAGAAGATACTTGGGAAAAGAAATTTATTTCACACAAAAAAGGCCCAGCAGGAAAAACTGTTAAAATGAGTCCTTACAGCTATTTGGTGTGTAATATGATGGGTCTTTTTTCTGGTTGAGAACAACTTGAGGATGTCATGGAACATGTAAATCATAACAGAAGCCTTCAGTTTCTTTACAGTGATAACTGGTTAAATACACTGTGATTTTCCTCCTTGTTTTAGCTTGTCTTCCATTGTTCATGCCTTTTCTTTAGCTTTCTCCTTCTCACTTCACAAGTATTAATTTTTTATCTGCTTTCCTCATTTAACACCTTGTCTTGCCATCATGATCCTTTCCTATTCCAGCTCCTGGTCTTTTTTGCAGACAAGCTGTTCTTGTCTGCCTGTTTCTCCTCCCAACACAAATAACCTTGAGTATATTCTATTCTTAATTCTGCTACTTCTAGAGATTATTCGCTCTCATTTCTGTCTGAATAATATTGATTAGGAAGCAGATAAATACAATGTTTATCAATAAGGCAAAATGCCTAAAATTCACATACTCGTTGCCAATATTCACATACAGGACATTGACAGAAATGTGAGCAGCATATTTTTTTCTCTTCTAAAACAGTGCAATGTAAACAAAACTTTTCCTGTTGATTTTAAAAACGTATTTTTTCTGGACTCTATCAATTATTTCTAGTTGTAACTTTCCACCAGCTGTGTTATTTTTGGGGGTTTTTTTGCTATGTACCACTATTACTTTGGGTTTGTTTTGATCAGTTTACATTGCATTATTGAGGTTTTCATGCTGGGTGGGGCTTTTTTTCCCAAACAATCTATGCAGTTTTTCTTCCTTACCACATTTTCATTTCTTTCAACTAATTCATCCTCCACTACCAGTGTTCTCCTTTAACTAACTCCTCCTATTTCTTGCACTCTTGATACTTGAAACATGGAAGAGCTCTTTCTTTTAGAATTATTTTGTAACATGGTCTCTACTTAGCAAATGCACCTAACTGATTATTTTGGATACCCCAGGTATGTTGCACATGGCACCTGTAAGCACACTGTTTAGAGCTGGCTTTTTTAATTATATCTCAGGCCTCCCACCAGTTCAGTTCCTGGAAATTGAGTTCAACTAAACTGTTTTCATCATAGTCTCTAGTGGCTTCTTAACTGCATCTTACAGTTCTAGCGCTGCAGGCTTTCCGTTCTTGGTCTGCTGGTTGCTCTTGGCACAACTACATAATTTCTGAAAATTTCACACTCATTGGCTTCAGGGTCTCCATTCTCTCCTGGTTCTCCTCCACCCTCTACAACAGCTCCCAAAGCTCTTTGGAGGCATCTTCATTCCACCCCAGCAATGCAAGGAGGATGGGGTGTTCTATCAAATCCTGGGTTTGGTTCCCTTCTCCTGCCCCTTATCTCTGAATAATCACTCCCCTGGTCCACTTAACGACTTCATACTCATCACTTACAGATCCACATTTCCACTCTAGGCATGAATCATTTCAGCCAGGCTAACAACTCAGCCTGTCCTTCCCAACAGCTCACTCTGGCTGTGTAATCATCAGTGGAAGCTTAATATGGTTAATTGTTCTCCCCCTGTAATTACTTTTCCTGGCTTTGGCAACAGTCTTGCACCACCCAAGTGTTTCAGCAAAGACAAACTTTCTACAATAAGATTTTTATTCCGCCTCATTTTTTGAGACACCTCTTATCCTTGCTTTTTTAAATCATGTGACATTTAACCCAAACAGTTTTCTGATTGTAGGACCCATCACAGTCTATGCCCTGATCTAGTGACTGCATGTTTCCTATTAAAATGCTGAGTATGAGAGGTCCTTTCAAATACCTTGTCACACCTGTCCCATTTTGAGATCTACACCTATGCTTTTTTCTTTTATCTTGCTGATGTGTGCCTTCATGTGTCCCTGTAAAATGCTCCATTACAACAATGTGAGTCCCAATTATGCTAACAGTTAAATAATTTAAGTTTCATCTTCCTTACCAGACTATGTTCCACTGTTATGTTTTTGGGTTACTCTTTGATTATATGCTCCAAGAGGAGAGAACCACCTTGACAGCAAAAGGGTTTATGGTACCTGAGTAAAAATTCTAATTTTAATAGAAATATTTGCAAACTAATAATGTCTTGTCCTTGTATTATTGTATGGTACTGTGCAGAGTTCCTAAATACTATAATCCTTCTGTAAATTGCACATTTTCCGAATAAAATTTACTTCCAAAGTACTCTAGGCACATTGCAAATAACTGTGTATCAAGTTATTTAGTGTAATCTTATTTACTTACTAGAGCAGAGGCATCCCATATTTCACCACAGTCAAGTAAAATGACTCCATAGACCATGTATGCTCAGTCTGGAAATGCTGGGAATCAATTAGCAATTAATAAATACAGTACAAATGAAGAGCTCTGATGAGCTCCCTAACACTTATACCTGAGCAGATTTATTTTAGAATAACTTTTTTTTTTTTATAAATCAGTATCCAATGCACTGCAGGATAATGTCTATATATGCCACTACTGGAATATGATATGAGTGCCAAGTGAAGTGACTATGCTGTTGCATGAGCAGAAAAATAAAAGCTTTTTGCTTTTATTATATTTTATATTTATATTTTGCTTTTATTATATTATATTTTTGCATATAAGGATCTATTTAAACAATGAAGAGTCTTGATCTATATATGAAATTTTAGAGCAGTGTAATTGGAAAGAACTGCTACAGAGGAATATCCTAAAATTGCCAGAAAATAAAAATGTGAATTGGCAACTAAAGAACATTTATAAATACACCATGTAACCACTTTACTATACAGAAGCATATGTAAAAAATTTAGGAAAAGGTGTCAGTGATAGAAATAGCTTAAGGAAATAGAAATTCTGCATATTATGAAAGCTTCTTAAGAAGTAGAAGTAATTTGACTTTTAGATTTTTCCGAATTTAATGAGTTTGGTTTCATTAAATGCTGTATGGCATGATATATCTAATGTAACACTACACTCTGCTGAGGGACATACCTGATTTAAGGAGGTGCCAAGGTAAGGAAAATAAAAGAAACCTGTGCTTTTCACCTTTCAGGGAAGTTCTCACAGGATCCAAAATTGATGAATGTTTTTATCAACATTTGATTATTTCTTAATACATCTTCTGCTGTCATCTACCTTACAGTTTTTGTAAGATGGGAAAAAACACCATTGTGATTTCTCTAGTCCTTCATCTATAGTAAGTACAAACCACTAACATTTCCATTATCATTCAGCTAGAAAATTATATTTTGCTGTAAAGGTCCTGTGAAAGAAATAGACAAACTTTCTTTGGTTTGGATAGGTTGAAAATTATTTCTTTTTCTGAGTTGTCCTCACAGAACAAACTGTTTAAATGAAAGCAAACTTTTATATAAATTTTCACCCTAAACACAGCATAGGACAATGTCCACAGTTGACTTGATCCAGTGGTCTGCAGTCATAAGCAGGCCTGGAAATTAATATGGAAAGAATGGATTTGATTTCTAGATGTATTCACAAGCAGCTGAGCTACAGAGCCAGGTTCCTGTCACACTGTACCTGCCTGTGTATTGACACACGTGCAGATACAGATATCTTCCCTGCATAATGTGCCACCAGTCTGTAACCTGTTCTAGTACATGAAATTCCTACATCCCTTCTAGTAAACCTAAGCTTTATTTTTTAATTCTGCAAATATCAGAGGCCTCCTCTCCTCTTCTTTCATCTGATGAAATCTCAACATGTTCACTCAGCTTTTCCCCACTGCTTTGTGAGGTAAAAGTTCCCATCACTTTCTGCAACCTGCTTTCACCAACTTTCCAAACTTGTTATTTCCAAGGAGTGAGACCAAGATGGCCAGCTTGTTTCACCATGGTACAACTAGTAGGCTTAGGACTCAAGTCTCCAGGGCTTCCAAGTTCAGTTACATCTACTGGTGTGCACTGAAGATTGCCTACAGAGATGTTTTAGTTTCTCTGAAGCAATTCTTAGGTCCTTTACACCCCTCTCACCTCTTGTCCAGCTGCCTGGGACTCCCCCAGTTGTGGCTGAAGGTGGATTTCCCCCTAAATGGGGAAGTTCCCCAGAAAAGACAGGACTCACAGAGAAATAAATGCAAGTCTCCAGATGTAATGAGCATCAAAAAGATTCCCCAAGGGACTAACAGAGGGACAATTATTTTCTTCCCATGAACTACCTCCTCTCTGAATCTTGTGCTTACCCTTCAGAAAGAAGGAAAAAAAAACAACACAAAAAGCAAAGACTGAAAAATAAGTACGAGAATCTTGATAGCCTAGCAGAGGATGTACAGTCAGGAGTGGAAGCAGGGATAAAGAGGATCATGCATGCAGATATGGCATTTCTGACTAATACTGGTTTTGAGAAAATGGCCTGGACCCCTGGGAGCTCAACCTCAATAAAGGCTGAACACAACCTGAGTACCACATTCTGCTCTATCACACTTGAGAAGTAGAGAAGAGAGATGAAACTCTCAGAAAAGCTGGAACAGGGACAGTTGGCCCATGTAACAACCTTCATATCCAGCCCAAGATATTTCTGGAGGAAGTAACTCAGAACAAGCGGGCAGGATAGGTCAGTCCAACTGACCTTGGAAGGGGTCAGGCTGTGTCTGCAGGTCCATTTTTGTTGTTAATGATTCTCCTTTTGTGAAAATACTGCCCTGTTGCTTGTCTCATTACAACACATGAATCCAGTCCTACTTCTGAAGAATCAACAGGAGTTTGATATCTGTGGGATCGTGAAAACTGAGACCCAAGCTGCACCAGACATTGTCCTATGGCATTTAGTTTAACCTCACTGAAATATGGATGAGGGCAGAAGAAAATCTCTTCATTTGGTGTAATTTTTTTCTCTAATATCTACTACTTTGACACTTCCCCTTTTGTTCCACTTTACACTGTGTTCTGTCCTCACAATTCACACACTTTCTATTCTCCATATTCTTCTTCTTTCATTTTGGTTTAATGATTCAGTCACATCTTCTTTGGGGTCAAGAACAGCTTCACGTGGTAGAAGTGTGAAACGTGGGGGCATTTACAGGAACTTGGAAGCATTTTTATAAACATTCCTATCAAAAAAGGAGCATTTTAAAACAGAATTTGGGGTAGAGGTTTTGGGGTTTTTTTCAGATGAAGTAGTTTCACAGAGTGTCTTCAGTGGTTTCCCTTTGTAGAAAGAAAGAAACTAAAAATAATCATTATTAAAGCTTAATGGTAAGATCTGAACAGTTTCAGAACGAGCTTTAATTACCTCAGTGCTTTTTGTATCTGATAGTGACATCTTTTGTTTACACTGAAGTAGTGCAACCAATATTCTTTACTCTGCATTCTTGCTTTGAAGAGTAAACTTTGAAGCTGCAGTTCAGTGGATGTACATTACACAGTATTAATTTTTTCACCCATAATTCCAGTTTTGCCTTTTCTGTTGTGTCAGTGATGAAATGAAGATTCAGACAAATATTGAAATTAATAATTTATATATTCTGTATCTGAATCAGATCCTGAAGCTTCCAACTTGACATCCCACTTCCTTTCTTGTCTCTACATTGCATCTTAAGAAGAAAAATTTCCACTAGATTCTTATGCCACAGATACTAATCCATGCTATTACTTTCTCCCCCCTATTTTAAGAAGGCATGACTGAGAAAGAGCCAAAGGGAGAAAAAAAATCTGTATTAATAGTTTCCTGTGGGTGTCTGTCAATATATCCTGTCACAGTCTAAATCAGGGACTGACTTTTACATGAAGAATACAAAAATTAAAGAAATTAGAAATTAAGAACATGAATCTCAATAACCCAATTTTAATATTCTCTTCTTCTGCATGTACTGATATTTTAATGGTAACTTCATTATCGAAGAAAAAAGGAACTTTAATCAATCATGAAACCAAAAATCCTAGAAGGTAAAAATGCTGGTCAGAGTAAAACAGTTATTTTGCTATTTTACACTAAGAAACATTTCTCTTTTTATAAAAGATAGCAAAGCAGTACAATGAGTATCAGTTAGCGACTGAACATTACCCACACCAGGCTTGCCTGGAGATATTTGGGTCCATATTATGCCCTCCTTCTCTTCAGATTGGCGAAATAAGCAGTGAACAAAAAATATAATGGAATATTTAGACCCACGGCAAAGAAATATGACTCTTCTACTAAGCAGTGCAGCAAGATCAATGTGCAGGTGTTCATGTCAAGCCTTTTCAACTGCAATATGTTTGTAATCCTTCTCCTGGAGTCTTGCTCCATTGTGGATTTGAACACACCAAAAAACCTTCACCTCTGGGGTGAAAAAACACCCCAGATCCAGATGGCGATCGTGCCACATGGCCGTGCCTTGGTTTACCTCAGTAAAAGACCCAAGTCAAGTTCTACAAGAGCCATCAGAATGCACCTCTTGGTTAGCCTGACACGCACCCTGGGCCTTAGCAGTCTTTAGTGTATAACTTATTTCAAACTGCTAGGCAGCAAGTTAGAGGGCTAAATGCCAAGGCAAAAGTAAATTCTGCATGGTTTTATTCAAATATGCTTACATTATATCTTCAAATAACTTTGCCATGTGTAGCACAGTTATGGGTGAAACCAGCAGCTGCCTCTAGTCTAATACCCCTATACCAAAACCCCTCAACAGATCTGACTCTTCTCCCCCATCTGCTGCTCTGTTCTACTCTCTACAAGTCACCCTATTCTAAGGACAAATTCCTCGAGACCTCTCCTTCCCCATTCATTATGTCCTCCAGAAGGCTTTTGCCAGCTGTCACCAACAAACAAGGATTTATTTTGAGACTTCAGACAGGTGAATCTTTCTTTCACCAGCCACAATGTATTTTTTACTCCTGGAAACCAGTAGCTGTGTGGCAAATGAAGAGTCTGCCAGGTTTTTTTGCCACTTGAACTCAAATGCAAAACCAGATGAAACAGTCACCTTCTCCACTTCCCTAAGTGGCCACACTGGACCTGTCAACCAGACTGTGCAAAGCATTTGTACCCACACAAAAAGAGCAGAAAATCTCTACAGTGCTGTCCTAGGTTAAGATAAGGACCCGCTGGCAATTGTATGCGCAATTCTACCCTGCTCTGAAAACTCTCTGAGTGGGAGTAGTGAGACGAGGCAGAGAGCTGGCTTAGCTCCTGAGAGTGCCAGATGGGAGAGAAAGCTTGTGATTAGATGCAAGGCACAGAGAAAAACTTTCCAAGAAGGCAAAGTTCCAGAAACTACCATCAGGAAAACAAGCCTGTGGGAAAAGCAAGTCACAGTCTTTTCCAACCAAAATTAGCCTGACTTTAGGTATCATTGAACATTCAGTCTCTTGTTGTTCTGAAATACTGAAGAGGATGACCAGCTACCAGATACAGATGGGGGTAACCAAGCAGCTTACATTTTCCAAAATCTTTGAGAAAGAAAAGGCTCTAAATGCCTTTCCTTCATGCCCAAGCCAAACATCTTCTAAAGAAATTAGATTCTAGGGTTCATACAAACTGTTTTCTGTTGATACAAACATCAGTTCATCTACTTGTTGTAGCAGTGCCACAGTGATTTTCAAATCACTTCAGATTGGGAAATGCACCAGATAATGACAGCTATTTAAAGAAACACCACACAATTTCTACACACTAACCAGGAAGCAGATTCCTCCTAGTGCACAGAATGAAAACAAAACCTTTCACAGCAAGGGCACTTAATTTTCTTTGCTGTCATCAGTTTGTTGACTGGTCCCTGAGAAACTTCTCTTTACAACATTGCATTTTACTGTCATTCTATTACCGCTCATTCAAAACCTGGAGGAAAGCACAAAATGATTAAAGGTGATCTCAAATGTGTGACACTTGCAAGATATCCAAAGCTATTTTGCCATAGACTTCCTCTGAATAGTGCTGGGCAACTTGTTTCATCATTGTGTCAAGCCTAATGCAGGAACAATTTATTTTTCACCAGAGTACAGTAATATCAAATACTGTGCCAGTGGAGTAATTTGGATATCATAAAACAAACATAAAATTTTGTTTACAACCTTTTATGTGCTCTTCAAAGAAAAATTCCAGGTGAGGGGAAGAGTAGTTGCCCTGCACTGGGGGCCGAGTGCCATCATTTAGGAGTTTTCTATCATTAATAACCTCATCGTGACCTGTGAGTTGCAGGGAGCATACACAGCGCCTTTATCATCCTTGCTACCGATTGCCTCTCACTTGCAGAGGATGTGGGTGCTGTGGGTTACCAGAAAATGTTGGTAGAATATATTCCTCTTGCTTGAGAGCACAGTTCACAGTGAAACCAACCGTTCATGAACAATTCCATGCCAAAGCCTTGGATCTCATTCATTCCTGCGTGGAAGTTATCAAGAACAGGGTTGGGACCTGCACAGGAGCGCTCTTGACTCCGCAATCTCCCTTCAGGAACAATGAGCTGAAAACACTGTTCTACTACCCTGTGAAGGAGTGAAAACACATCAGAGATCTTCTGTCAGTTTTGGTAAACGTTGGCTGTAAAAGTCAGTGTGGTAGTCAACTCAAATCATTAGTTATAGATTCCCATTTAAATAAATCTGAAATAAATTTGAAATGCAATTTCATTCTGAACTTTTTTCTCTGCCCAAGTGAATACCATCATTTAGCACATTAAATATTATTTATCATCTTTCTGTGTATTTGGCAAACCATTAGATCCCTGATAAAGAATGGAACTTCATAAACCTGAAATGATTACTTTCAGCTTTGCCAGGAAACACCTAAATGTCCATAACAAATTTACCTTACCATATATTTGCAATGTTACAAAAAACACTGGTTATTGACTCTCCCAAGTGACCTCCATGAAATTAAATTTTCTAATAATGTGAGGGAGGGAAAGGATATATTTAGAAAGAAAACCATGTAAGCCCACAAATAAAAAACTGAAGAGCTACATTCTAGATGGAGGAAAAACCCTCTCTGTAAAAAGCATCTGGGAGCCCAGCAAGCAGCCAGGAAAGGTCCAAGGTCACAGAGCTAGCAGGAAGGCATTGATTTCAGTTCAAGTTTTTAAAATTTTATATGCAGTCATATAAAGCATATATCAAGCTTTTGGATCTTTTGGAAATATTCATTACATAAATTTAGTGAAAATGGCTATCTCATGTTGCTGCATTTGCTAATAGAAAATATTTAGACAAGAATTCCACTTTGGAAGGAAAAAAATGTAATTCTGTGCTTTTGTGAAGGCCTTATACTCTTGTCCTTTACTTTTATTACATATAAGAGTACACACTTTTCATGTAAGTACAGGCATATGCACATATATGTAGTGACTAAAAGAAAAAGAAGTTCAGAAAAAATTAAGCTAAATTTGTGTGGCTGGAGAGATGTGCTGGTTTTAATCTTACATACCATCTCCGTGGAGAATTGCATATGAAACTGTGCCTGGCACACACCTGAAGCAACAAGACAAGAGGCGTCTTCTGTAACATCTGTAATATACCCAACCCCATAACTACACAGGAAGACTGGGAGGAATAATAATTTTCCTGGAGCCAATATGCCAAAGGGCAAATTTTTTCACATGCCTCCAAACAAGAGGTGGGTCTAGATTTCCTTCACCATCAAGTGGGAACTTCCCGTGATGGGAAAATCATGAGTATATCATGAGCTTCTCTGTCATAGTGATTTTCCAGGCAGGTCTGAAAAGGACTAGAGTAGTATCTGCAAATCCAGCCCTTGATCAATGAAAAATTCTTAGCACACTGCATTTGTGTAAAAAAAAAAACAAAAAACCCCAAAAACTAAACAATCACCCATCAAAGGCAGCCCATCAGTACACCACTATCCTATTTCTGGTCTATCTTTGACGTCAAGACTCAGCTTCTTATGTGAGTGCAGAAGAAATTGGCAGAAGTTCAATTTGTATAAATTGTAACATATCAGCAATACAATATAACTTCATGCAAAACATCAGCAGCCGACTTCCTCCTAGTAACAGTCACAAGTTGAAACTCAAGAAAGATCAAGAGGAAATCATACTGGTTTAACTTTTTAAAAGGACACTTAGGAAATTCACTAAAAGATAGTGTTAGCCTTTAATAAAGGGACATTATGAGATTTTAGGATCTCCTTGGGTTTTTTTAAATTTGGTTTCAAAATAAATTATTGGAGTTTTGCTTTAGGCTTCATCTCATGTTTACTTCCCCACACACTTCTAGAATTCCTTCAAACCACAAATCAATTTCTTAAGAGCTGAGCTTTTTTATCTTTTCCCTTCTCTTCTCAGAACTCAACCATTCCAACCCAGAGGGCTCATGTTTCAAGGCAGCAAGACTTCACACTTATAAGTAAACTTGACATTTACTCAGTTACTAGGAAATACCTCTGTATTCAGGCAAAGTTCTTCTAAAGCAATACAAAAAGAAGGCAGCAAAATTGATACAAGACAGCATGATGTACCTATTCAGATTTTTGAGGTGAAATTATGGATCTTGGCCTTTTCTCAGGAATTTATATTAAAATCTCAATACAAGCGTGGTCGATTCACTGCCTGTTGGAAAAGGTGACACAGAATCCCATTGCTGGGACCATGCTGGACCCAGGGAGCATTTGCAGGGAATACACGAATTGTAAAATCAGAACTCTACAGCTTCACTCAATTTCTGAAGAATTAAAAGGAAAGATGCTATGCATATTGTTCAGGAAGGATATTGAAGTGGCAAATTTTGTCTTGTTCAAAGCCCTGGGAAGCAAGGCAGGAGACTGGTGAAGGGAGGGGTGTACTCAGGCAGAAACCATCAGGGAAACAGCAGCAATTGCTTCCACCATTCTTCTGCTGTCCCAGGAGCATCTGAAGGCTTTCCTAAGCTCCACCATATTTCACTTTCTAATCCTTCCATCTTTGTCTACTTCTACCCAGCCTTGACATCCTTGGGCTAGTGCTGGCATTGGACTGCTCCTGGCCAACATGTTGGTAAGTCACCACAGGGAACATCGTGGCACTACTTGTGTGTGAGACAATTTGGGCCACCAAAAAGGGAAAGGTTTTCTAAACAGGCATGGAAATGAAACAATGCCCAGTCACAGAATACAGTTACAAGGAAATGAAGGCTCAAACAGATCCTGGAGAAAGGGAGGCCCACAGGCCTGGTGGTACTTTTGTTACTCATAATGTAATTTCATTATGTATATGGTCCCTTTGCTTTCTCTCACAACTTCCTTTTCAAAATCTTGTACAATACATGTGCTAAAATACCACACTACTGCGGTAGTGTGGTATGGGACCAGCTGCTACATGGCTGCCAGACTGCTCAGGATCTGTCCTTTTTTAATCCCTCATGCAGCCTTCACCTTTTTTGTTGCATTTTCTAATTGAGCTCAAAGCCTATTCTCTTCAGAGTCCTTGAGCATAACCCTCAGCAAGGCAAATACAACACCAAACAAATCCCCAAGTATGCAGCAGGACTAGACACCTCCACAGCAGTCCACCAGAGGGAGGAAGGAAGGAAGGAAGGAAGGGAGGAAGGAAGGAAGGACAGGACTTTTAAACAACTTCTCCTTTTTCACAAGCTCTTCCTGCAAGAGCTCTTACAAGCCAGCATTGTAAAGTGAGAAGCTGCATAATCAGGCTGCAGTTTGATGCAATCAATTCACTTCACAGGACTTTCATTCCCGGGGTTCAGTATTAAGGCAGGTACTTTCAAAAGCTTCTTTTCTGAGTGCCTTTTTTTTCCCGCCTGGTAGTTACATGGAAAAGACACTCTAGAACAGACCTGATCTCAACTCCTCTACAACAGCTCCTCCAAAAAGCATTGACTGACAGAGATTGTAAGATGTCTGTTTGTTTTGTAATAGAGACAACTGCCAAGAAGCCTAATATTATTTATTAGGAATATTAAACTGCAGTGTTCCATGGATCAAATCCTACAGAGGCACCTACTGGGGAAGTATGTCCACTGAAGTTCTGTCACTAGGTTCCTCTTAAATTTAACAACAGTAGCAGTTCAAATCCGAAGAAATTCAGCTCATCCTTTAGTCTTTCACGTTATAAATATGAGATAAAGATGTGAGACTTTTTCTGAATATGGCTTCATTTCCAAGATAGAGTTTTGGAATACAGACACGGAGATATAACTTCATTAAAAACTGGGTTAAAATATTTTGGCTTCACTTTTATAGAGTAGGTGGCTGTAATTGTAGCTGTACTTAGACTGTCTGCAGTAACTGTTAGCTATTCTAATTAGTGCTAATCGGGGCCCTCTTAAACTGTATAAGTACTTCTGACATTAAAAACTGCCAGTAAAATTTAAGATATTTATGCAGGTAACTGAAATGGCGTCTTGGACTGCATAGGCTGGTTTTATAAACATAGGTTATCAAGCAATAAAAGCTGACATTACATACTCAGCTGAGTGCTTAAACTTTGTACCCCACAGATGTTAGGATTAAGTAAAACTTGTACCCAGTTTAGGATGAACCTTTCTATTATCAATAGGGAAGGTTTACAATCAAGACCCACAGTCTTCTTTTCAGGCAAGTTATTTAGTTTTGATTCTGGATCCTACAGAAGACTTGTCCTTGGTTTTCATGCTGACAGCTGTTTTCCTGTTAGTCCTGTACACTATCTGAATGCAGCAAAGGTTGCTCTATTTGAAAAACCATGTACAAAGGGAAACAAGGGCTCATTTTCTCTTCTTTCACATTGCATGACATCACTTACATACAATCATTTCTCTCCACACACCCACATTTTTCATTTAAGAACCAAAATTATAAGTACAATCTGACACATGATACTGCACAGTCCTGGGCTCTGGGAAAAACAGAGTTAACCTGTAAAGCCAAAGTCCAAACCTGCACAAGCTGCAGCTCAACCCTTGGCTTTGCATGTGTCTTTCTAACTCTAGGGGAAGCCAGAGGAAACCTTCCTAAGCAGCACCCCTAACACATGGCAGCACATGAATTTTGCATTTTTCAGATGCTGCTGGCTCTCAGCCAGCTCTCCCTTTACACAGCATGTCCTGTAGCACGTAGGGGCTAATATGTGTAACACAACTTCAGCCTAAAACCATTTATCTACACAGCCCTCACCTGTACATTCTGCAGGGGGCCAGGAAAAAATGATGCAGTCTAGACATCTGACTAGACCACTGCCATTTCCTCCTCACCACACAGATTCTCCACCCCAAGAAGAGATCACAGCAGGGTTTAGAGAAAGGTGAACAGTACAACTGTTCAGTACAGCTGCTGAGTAGGATGGTATGGATAAAAAAATTGTCAGCAAGGTGCTCACACTCACAGATCCTGGACGAATACACAAGCATGCAGTCCCACATCTGTTTCAAACAAATGGTATTTTCATAATCTTTTATATGAATCCCAGCATGTAATTGTAAGCAGGCAGTTTTCCAAAATACAATTGTGTTGTGCAAGTGAGAAAGCAAATAATAGATGCTGTGTACTACACAAAGAACTATCACAGTGTCATTCTTCTCTAGAGACCTTTCAACATAGTGAAAGAACGATTTTAAGTTTTATACTCCTCCAGGGTGGCAAGTCAAGCAAGGAGGCTGGATATGGCAATCAAAATGAAATTGAAATTTGTCTTTGAGAACAAGACTTTCCAGAAGCAATGTCATGAGGAGATGACATGGGCATTAGAAAGTCAAGTATCAGCCCTCATCAGAAACCTAAGAGC
Source organism: Onychostruthus taczanowskii (assembly GCF_017590055.1). Lineage (NCBI taxonomy): Eukaryota > Metazoa > Chordata > Aves > Passeriformes > Passeridae > Onychostruthus > Onychostruthus taczanowskii. The sequence goes on along the minus strand of NW_024501460.1, from coordinate 6,175,784 downwards.
TTTAGGAGCATTGCCTGCCATGTCCATGCAAATAAAGAAATTAGTCACTACATCATAACGGATGAAAACATTACAGTTAGTGAGCACTGAAGGAAATACATTCACACAGCCTTAATCCAAGTCATGCCCCAGCACACGTAAGGCTCAGCAGAAGCCTGGCATGTTTCCAGCAGCCTGAAAACACCACTGTGCTTCAGAACATATTGCTGGGGAGAATCGTTTGACTAAATGCCTCTGCAGCAAAACCACCAACACCTACGAGGTTATGCAAGCAGCTCAGTGTTTGTTCTATGATACTGTTAGAGCAATGCTCAGAGAAATTCAAGTGTGATCCACAAACCATCAGATTATCTATTTAATTATATCCAAATCTGCCTGTAATGCAACAGATGAAGTAAAATTTTGAAGTCTGCCATGAAACAGAGATGTTTGAAAGAGAGCAGTGCATGCAGATCTTGGTTAAAGATTTTGGAAGAAAAAGAAGGGAAGATATTGGTTTCTGTTAGCGCCAGACCAAATGTTCCTGTTCAAATCTTATTATATCACTAATAAAGCAGATGACTAGTTATCCACAGAGGTTTCTATTCTCTTATTATTTTTTTAACTCAATTCCATTACTCATTTACACAGCCCAGGAAGACATAGTGCATGTTCTTGTTCCCATTTCTCTTACATTTCTGTTTATATTTTCCTATCCTTTCTTACAGTTAAAACAACCTTGGTTGAACAGATAACCCTATTACGTGGCAACAAGGTCTCCTAAGATCAGCTCTTAATTTAATTCATAATAATTTACAGCTCTGCTGTGGAGCAACATTCAGTCACAGCAACAGTATTCTTGAGCAGAGTGCATCCAAGCTTCATCACCCTTGGCCCCTTTTCAAGCAGGGGGGCAGAATGCTGTCAGCATTCGTGTCACTTGTGGGCTGTGATTCTCCAGAGAAACAGCAGCAGCAGGGGAGACGCCCTTCCTTCCCTCACTCCTGGAACACTCATCTTGGGCGCTAGCTGACCTTTTGAAATAAGCATTCATGATAACCAGCTTTTTCATAACCTTAACCTTAAAGCCCTTCTTTGAAAGCTTTTTGTTTCTGAGAGCTCAACCCGAGCTTGCTCTCATGAGTGCCTATTGCCAAGGGTTCTCTAAGGAATATGCTGATACAGGTGCTGAGTGGCCCTTTGGTACTCCCACCCCATCTGATTCAAGATAGGCATCAAGATAAATGAACTTGAGTGAATGACTGCTCAAAACAGGAGTCTATGCTACTTTCCCATGGCCAAGGAGATTGTCAGTGGAAGAAATGAATTGTTCTTAATTCCCAGACTTGCACATATTCCCCTGACTGTCCTACCTCTAAACCACAATAATTTTTCATGTTTGTGTATTCACTATCACAAAAACTAATGCACACTTTTCCAGGAACAATTGTGCTATCATTGCAGTAGTTTGAAAATGGGAAGAAATTACACATACCTTGCTATGCTATCTTCCCACAAGGTAAAACTGCAGTAGTGAGGAATTCTGTTATGGGACAGAGCAATTAAAAGGGGGAAAAAAAGGCTATGATGCCTCTTTATTCAAAAATGTGTGGAGAATCCTTTAGGTTGATCATTTGAGTTTGCAGAGAGAGGGAAAGGAACTTATCTTTCTTTCAATTTTCTACTTGGGGTTTTGCTGTAAGCTTTGACTGCTGCTACATTACTTGTCAGGTTTGAGCCCCTGAACCACAGAAATTAATCCCAGAACAAACTATTTTGGCTTGTGAGGTGGTGTGAACACAGGATGCTAGATGACAATAGGCCACAGAAAAGGTCAAAAAACCCAACAGGGGAAGCAATGTACATGTTGAGTGCTGTGAGAGTCATGCTGAGTAGCTGCATGGATAACTGAGTTTGGGGGATTTCTCAGCTCTGCTCATTGCTCTTGGGGTTTGCAATACTGCAGGTAGCAAAGAAAGGGGGAGGGGAAGGGGCTGGGCAGCAAAGATGTGTGGCAAGGAAGTAATTCTCAAATGTAAGGGCCCTAAATCAGCAGTGTTGGATCTACACTACTAGTTAGGGTGCTGCAGGGAAGTAACCACGCCTGTGCCTTTTGCGTAGGAGGTCTGGGAGCAAACGGGGATACCCCACAGCAACATGAAAAGAAAGAAGTATGCATATAGCTGTATGACTAATGCCCCTTAGTGCCTGGGACAGACCTTTCTGAGCCATACACAAGTCTTTGCCAACTCTTTCATGCAGACCAAGCTAGAAGCAATCTAAAGCAATGGGGCACACTGACTTGTGTGAATTTTAGTTCATACTACAGCAACAAACTTAATATTTCTCAAACCAGAACCCCAAAACACAAGCAAACTATTGAATTAACAACTTGTATGAATATGTAATTTTGCATAGCTCTAATCTCCACTCGGTCAATTGCCAAAATGTTGTATTGGTCATTCTGTAGAACTGTAACATCTGCCCTTCAGGGCAGCTTACCAAGCTGGCTTCTGCAGTGTACTGGAGGAACACTTCCTTATGTGGGAACGCCTTCCTCCTTTCCCTGCATGGGGAGGAGGCATATATGGGTACTGGTTGCATTTCTGTGTAGATTACCCTTTCACACCTCTGATGACTGGGATCCCGAGGGGGCGGGAGTAGCTATAGTAATGCTCCAGCCTGGCAAAGGCTTACATTATATATTAATGTTATAAACCTACTATTTATCTGAGAGAACACAGCCCACAAGCAGCCCATGGCAGCGCTCGGACCCTGACCTAGCAGGGTCTAAGAGGCTGGGGTGCAAGCAGTCATTTTCCAGAGGGCCACCAACCAAACCCCAGCTGCTCCCCAGGGCAGCCCTTTCCTGGCTGCGGCCAGCACAGGGTCCACTGGCAGAGAGAGAGGAGCCAACATGGACATCCCTGCAAAGAGGCTTTGGGCTTGGAGTCACAGGACCACAGAAAGACAGATTATCTGCATCTAGCCAACAGTAATGCAAAAGTAAGTAATATTGGGAATATGTCTTGAATCATCTGCTTCCCCAGCCATTTTGGTACATCCCAAGGGGACAGCTACCAACAGGCCTCCACTCCCATACACAGAAGTTAGCACACGTCTTTTTCCCAAGCATGCATGTGCTGATTATTTTATTTTTCCCCTTCTATGTTATAGCCCAATGATTAAGACTGGAATTGAAACCCTGTCTCCCTGGAGAGAATTTTACCATAGGTTTCGCACTTCGGGGCATCTCAGCCACGAAACTGTAGAAGACCAGGAGGTGAGGACAGGGGGAAGTCAGGGCACCTCCGTGCTGGAGAGACACTCAGCTGCAGAAGAGAGCTCAGGCAGCAGCAGCTCTTGCACAGCACGGCTGTGGCCTGCTGGCTGGCCCTGGTAATGCAGAGGTAGTTTGGATCCCAGCTATGGCTCCGGGGATTTTCCCTGTGTTTCGTGCTATACAATCATTACCTATAAAATTCCAGGTCAAATCTTACTTAAGAACGTTTTTTCCCTGGTGGATTTTGAGCATAACAGATTGGGAAACACGCAGTTTAAAGGGCTGAAGTTTTGTCCATAGGCAGATTGGAGGTGGTTGTATCTTTTTGTCGAGTCTCCCTTCGTCTCCAAGCATCAGTTTCCCTATCCATCAAACATTAATCATTACCCTTCGTTTGTATCAAGTACTATGATAACAATATCTGTTCTATGAGTAAACTATTAAATGTACAGGTGAAACCCAAGGTATCGAGATTCTTTATCTGACATAGAAAATGGACCAAGAAAAGATGGTGGAAGCAACAAAATAGCTGCTTAGCAGAGCCACACCTGGCAAACAGAAGAAAGATTTTGATTAATTCCCTATTTGTTTTGCAACTCCCCGGACAAGGGAGAAAACACCCTGGTATGGGGGAGGATCTGCTGCTCCGCGCAGCTGAAGGAGTCTAAAGCATCTCACGGCGCCGTTCTCGGCTCTCCAGCACCGCCAGCTGGGCTTCGGCGGGACAAGCACCGTCCCGGCTATTCCGTCGCTGACAACAGGTTCGATTAGTTGGTGTCAGGGCACTAAAGAAAATTAGACGTTGCTTTGCTGCTATTGAAGCCTTAGACGGTCTGGTTTTGGCTGAAATCCAGAGGTGATTTCCCCCAGAATTATATCCTCTGCATAGCATTATTCTTTTGAGCTCTGGCTAAATAGCTGGATTTGTTTTGAAGTCACTTGTCACTGAGCTGCTCACTATTTCCAGTGCCAGGTTGTTAATCCTGAGCCTGGGCAGGGCACTGTGTGTTAAAACAATTTTCCTTTGATGACTCTTTTACCAGGATTTTACCATGGCTATTGCTCAGCTCATGGGATAGTGTGTTCCTGTACAGGACTTGATCCCATATTATAGCTTGATTCCTATAGCTTATTCCTAGCTTAATGAAAGGCTCAACAGTAACTGGAAAGCAATCACCAAGTTATTGTCATGGGTGCATCCCATAACAACTTCCAGGATGAGGTCATGGCACACTGAGCAAGTGGGTGCTCCCTCTTCATTTCCCTGGCTTTTCTCTCCATGGCCTTTGCAGGTGCACAGAGTCACCTGTCAGCAGATGTTTCAGACTAGTACTCTGGCATGTGAGAGGAACTTGTAAAAATTCCTTTGGAAAGAATATCTAAAATTAGTTGTTTCTGAAATACATAATGTCACACTTGTCACCGGACTCACCAGAGGCAGTACCTTACGTACATTCTGCTGCCTCTCTGGTTGATCAGCTGTATAGGATTGTTATCCCCCACCCTAACAGACTTCAGGCTGGGCTTCTTTCCAGCATCGCTTTTCAAATCCAAAGAAGCATCAGCTTGAATATGAAAACAGAATGCCAACATGATGCATGGTTTTTTCTCCACAACAGACAAATGCAAATCTTGCATTAGGGATAGAAAGCAATTTTGATGTGCAATGAGTATTGAAACAGGTCTCCAAAGTTTTTGTTTCATCTAAGGGAAAATTATTGGCATAGAAAATCTGCTAAGTCCCTTTTTCACCTCTCTCCTGAAAAAGCCCACAACCGTCTTTCAAACTATTTCAAAGTCAGATAGGTAGAGTTGTAGAATATCAGCAGATTTCAAAATATCTTCTCAGAAAACAATGCTGAGATGTATTAAAGTTCTTTAATATCATAGCTAATGCATTGTCATTCTCAGTTCAAATACTTCATAAAGTACCTTGCCCTGAAATTAAACTGCTTATTTATTGCCTCTTCAAGTACCAGTTAATGTCACTCCATATTTACATTAAATATTCCATGAGAAATTGAGTGAGAGTGCAGACACTACTTATTGCCTTTTGTTATCACAAATCGGGCAAAGAAAGACAGTCACATTATGCAGAGATTCTCATTATTCAGATGCAAAGACAAATCCTAGATATACTATGCTTTACAGACAAAGACTGAATTCATAGCCAGATTTGAAACTTCAGCCTCTCTTCAAAAGAGCACCTCAGGCCAGACTCCTCAATCAAAAATTACAGAAGGGATTAAAAATTTGAAAGTAACAAATTTGTTACTGAACTAGTAGGACTAGCAGGACTGAACTAGTCCTCTTACACCCTGGCAAAGATCTGCTAGCAAAAGCTGCAATTCAGTTTCAAACAGATAAAAGGCTTAGATATATATTTAATTTATATAATTTCATAACAGTAAATATTTAACATCACAAAGTTTAAAAATAAGATAAACATCTGATAAGAGATGTTTTCTGGGACACTATCCCTGTTCCTGGTTTGCTTTTGATTTAGAGACTGTATTACAGACTTAACCCCAGAGGTTTCCATTTGCAATTTCTGTTACTCATCACCATACAGACAGGCTGAGAAGAAAACAGGTCACAGTGAGAGGCTGTTAGTCCCACAGTCCTCCTGCTTCCTTCCTTCATGTTGCACAAGCCCATCAACCTTTCTGCTCTAAGGAGAAAGATCAATGCAAGAGTGACTGTCATCTTTATGACATGACAAAACAAGCCTAGGAATAGCTACGGTGTTATTGTGATGTGTATGGGGGGAAAGACCTATCTTCTGTTGGATATTATTTCTCAGTTTCTCCTTTTTTCTTCCTTTTCAGTGCAGGACCACAGTACTCACTGCCTAGAACTGTTCCCCCAGTAGCTGTGTTCTCTGCAAAAGTCACGGAAGACTAATCTTAAAGAGGATTTCTCCCACACCAATGATTTGTTAGCATCGTGTTTCATTGCTGTGTATTATCACTGGCAGCAAAGATTCTTAAAACATTTTGTCTGTGGTGGAATTTGCATTAGGGATTAAATGCTCCTCCTTGGCGGAGGCTTCTCTTCTGCTGTAAGGATAAACCCTCGCACTGGGTGCTAGAGGGCACAACAAACATCCTTTAGATACACAGTATCTTAAAACATTGATGTACTGTAAACTTCGTATCAAACCTAGGAAAAGGCGTAACAATAGTTCCTCCGCGGTTATATCCTAATATGTTTCATTTATCCTAATTAATTTATTTTCTAAGATGACCATCCCTTGCACTCTAATCCACAGTACACAATTTGTATAGAAGAATATATGTATAAACACACAAATACAGTTTCCACATGAATTTATACAACAGCTATTGTGCATCAGAACATTGTGTGCTGTGTCTTCTGATAAAGTGGGAGGGGAAAACTTTCATCTAGTTCAGTTGCTGAAGAAATTTGTATTTATGACTCAACTCTTTGTTGCCTTGAAGCAACAAACCTGGCTGTTTCAGAGTGGTTTAGATGGAAGTGCTGAACTCCCCTCTCCTGGATCCAATGACAGTGGGAATGGTTCAAAGCTGCACCAGGGCAGGTTCAGACTGGACATCAGGAAGCATTTCTTTACCCATCATTCAGTGTTGTTTCCCTCTAATCCTCCCCAAGGGATTTATGAACTAGAACCTGGGTTACCCTCACCTTCTGCAGTGCATCACTACAGCACTCATCTGCTGTTGCATGTTAAAAGTTTCAGCAATTCTTGACATAAAGACTGGAGTTTTCCTGTTCTAAGGTCATCACAGTGCCTAAGTAATAAAATGATGACCACTTTCTCTCTTTTCCTTCACCAAAACATAAAGTACTTTTCTGCAATGAAACAGCTTCAAAGAGAATCCATAGAAAATCAATTTTTATCAAGTTTCATTATTAGATTTTCAGAGAATAAAAGTTATTCATCTTCTTTGGAGGGTTTGGGGCTACAAATAATGAATAAAAGTATTTTAGATACCAGTAGGAAAGTGTACCCATAATACATCTGAAGAATAGTATTTAAGCTACAAAGCTGTGCCAAATTCTTCCAATAGGTAAATCATTCATAGAGCAAAAGGGATGTCTCTAACTTCTGTGAGAACTAAGGCCAGCACAATGTTCTGAATGATGCTCAGGAGGTTAGACAAGTCAAAGTTATTTTCAGTCTCTGTGAACCTTAAGAGATGATTACAGGAGAAAAACAACCAGATTGGCCTCACTTTTAAAATAAAGAGCTTTGAGCTGACTGTCGCCACACAGGAGTAAAATCTTCTAATTATGACAGATAATTCCACACACTCATCAGCTCAACAGTCCATAGCAGTCAAAAAAGTACAAATTTTTTACATCAGGAATTACAGGGACCACAGAGCAGAAAATCATCAGGGTATATACAAGGCATGTCCACAGTGTAAAAACTATGCGTAGAGCTGGTTCCCTCGCTTCAAGAAATGATAGAGCAAAACTGGAAAGGGGCAGAGAAGGGCACTGGGAAGGAGTGAAAGTACAGAGCAGTTTCAGAAAACAGATCGCCCTCAAAGAACAGTCCAGGAAAGAGGCGGTTCAGCCGGCACACGCTGCAAGTCCACAAAATCACCAGCGGACAGGGGAGAAGAGCACGGACTGACCCTTCACTGCCACTCACAGTACAAGAACTGCAGCTGTGGGGTGTCAAACGAAGCCAGATGCAGAGGGGAAAAAAGCCGGAGCCGTGGCTGCGGGCGGTGCCGATCCTGATCCCGCCCCGCGCTGGCGCTGCCCGAGGGCCGGCCCGGCCGCCGGGAAGAGTTGGACTGGTGATCCTTGTGGGTCCCTTCCAGCTCAGGATATGCAGTGATTTTATGAAGGGCCGCTCCCAGCCCCGCCGCAGGTGTGTCCGGGGCCCGAGGAGCAGGAAAGGGCAGCTCGGCTGGGGCCGGGGCTGATCTGGAGCCACTTTCCAGAGGGCGGCACGGCACCGGGAGCGGCGCCACACACCCGGCGATTCCCCTCGCACCTGGTGCTGATGTTTCTCACCAGCAAATCTCTCACTTGAGTTCTCAGGCACTGTCAGATTATCAGGAGTGAAGCTCCCCAGCGATGGCAGGTAAGAACAAATCCGGGTAAACGCTGCTCGCTCCAGGGGGCCGTGGGCACCTCAGGGATGGGGGCTCTCTGCCGTGTTTAGCTGGCACACTGAGGACTTACTTTCCAAACGACTGAAATTATCTCAGTAAGTGATGCCTTGGAAAACTCAAGTCTCTCTAAACACTCTGCCCAAGCGCCCTCAGCTCTCTCAAAAGGGAAAAAAATCTGGCAGCCTTGCAGAATGAAACTGAGCACTTTGGGGAGCTTGTCCATCTCCAGGCACTCCCTAGAGCTCCCTGTTTGCTGGGAGCTGCCAGGAAGAGTGAAGAGGCAACTGCTCCTTATATTCCACAATAACATGTAGAGAAGGGTTTTAAAAGCTTGTACACACATTGAATTTATGATAGCATTTGACCCGCAAGTTTTAATTGTCCTTTTTGCATAGCTCTTCTTTCATGGACACTGTGCACCCTGATGAAATAATTACCCCTTAAAATTTACTTTAAAAATGAGCTGTTGTTTCATCAAATATTCAGTTTAGTTTCTACAAGTTTTCCAAGACACTGTAAACTTGCCTGTCACTTGGCAGGTGTTGCTCTGGGATGAAGCTGTGCACCAGTGAAACTGACCTCGAAGATGCCTGGATTTTTGCCTTGGAAATCAGGAAACAGGAGCTGCATGTTTTGCAGACCCAGTCATTTTCAAAAATCACTATAAATTTTGCTGTCTGGTTATCTATAAACAACTGCTATGTCATAGAAAATATTTCCTCTTTCCTTATTGACTCAATAGGAGGGACAGTGTTGTGCTAATGTAGGGCAGTGTGACCTGCTATGGAACAGCCCATCTGTCCAGTGAGTTCCACCTAGAAAAGTCCAGTGTAGCACAGAACTGCTGGGCTGGGCACTTGCAGCAGTCAGGGCCTCAGCAGTCATTCAGTGCTACTGAGCAGGAGTCAAATGCTGCCACTGTCACCCTGCTTTCACTGCTTCTGTGTCCTTGGGAAAAGACACTAGAGGAGGAGCGAGGAGCAAGCCCCAACTCTACAAACTGTTCTGCACCTGCCTCCTAGATTCCAAACGGTCTCCTCGTTTTCTTTCTGCCTCCAGGGAAAAAAGTCCTGATAGTCTATGCACATCAAGAGCCCAAGTCCTTCAATGGATCTTTGCTGAAGATTGCTGTGGAAGAGCTGACCAAGCAGGGCTGCAGCGTCACCGTGTCGGATTTATACGCCATGCAATTTGAGCCCAGAGCAACAAGGAATGACATTGTTGGTGAGCCCAGCCAAAATACGCCCCTCCCAAAAACCAGTGACTTGTAAGCCCCCTGTCAGGAATCAGAAGGCTGAAAAAAGTCTCCCTGAAATCTTCCCCATGCTGAACAAGCCCAGCTCTCAGTCTGTCTTGATTGGAAAGGTGCTCCAGCCCTTCAGATCATCAAGAGATTAATGAGAAACTCATTTCATTAATAATAAACTTATTCATGACCAGACATCTGCATTTCTAAAAGTCCACTCCTGAACATGAACTTTGTATCACAGTGAGATTACTGACAGGAAGAAACACATTAACACGTGTCCATAATCAGCCTCTAAAGTCCATTTCTCATGGAGAGGAATTGCCTTCAGATACCACTCTGGGACTTGCTAGAGTTGAGTTCACGAGGCTACAACTGCCCCTCTCTTCTGCTAGAGACTGATGAGCTGCTCATGGAATCAGTAGAGCTGGCCAATACTGGTTGCCCATCCCCTGGTGAATTTCCCAGTTACGAAGGCTGGAAAGCAGCTCCATAGTGCTTACAAGTGCAGGATGGCCTCAGTAAGCCCTAAGGCAGAGGCAGAACAATCAACAACGTTCTCTTAAATTTTCCACCTGTATCCCCAGAGTCCTGAGGCAAGCTCAGGTCCTCATAGTGCACTTCCTGTGTTGCTACAGGAAGTTGAGGCTTCAGAACTCTGAGATCCTACATTCCTCTCTTTTTTAAAATCAAGTGACCATCAGCTGGGATGATGCTGAATATTCCACAAGGACAAGAACGTAGCAAAAACCAAAAGCAGTAACTCAGTTTAGAACTGTGAATGGCAGCCTACACTCAGCTCTTATCTGGTACTGATACTGCACAGGGGGCAAGGAATGACTGTTCATTTCTACCCACAGGTCACCTGCACAACTCAGAAGCCTTCAATTATGGGGTGGAAACCTGGGAAGCTTACAAGAGAGGAAGTTTGTCCAAAGACCTGGTTGAAGAGCAGAAGAAAGTGCAGGAAGCAGACCTGCTGATTTTTCAGGTCATTATCTTAAACAGAATTCAGTTGTGATGTTGACTTGAGGTAATTGTGCAGTAAACACTACAGATCAGTAGTACAATTACCTGGATCATTGTTACAGAAAATCCAGTAATTGTGTAGCACCATGATGCAGGTTGAAACAACAGCAACCCCAGGAACTCCTCAACAATGGGGCAAATTTCCTGATGGATGCACAGACCTACATGACCATGGATATCAGGCAGGCTGGCAGAAGGCAGAGGAAGCATTATTTCCTGGTCAAGGAGATGGGGGTAGACAGTGTAGTCAGGGAATTGGGCTTTCCCAAGTAGACTGTTCTCATTTGGTGGTGAGATGTAGAAATACTACTGGGAATTGATAATGGAGCTTTACAGCCCATGTCCACTCTCCATTATGCCAGCTCTGTCCCCAGTGTGAACAGATCCTAAAGTACTGTGAAAGGAAATAGTAGTCTTATATTTCCTTTTACCCCTGTTGGCGTTAGACATAGCTTGGTGGCTTAATGTCGGCAGGGTTTGAAAATAAGTCTTTCCTATGATCCCCTGGCATTTGTCACCAGACTGGCAGATCAGAACTGATCACCACATGTCAATCCTACTAATAGTATTTTCAATTCTTTTGCATTTCAGCCATATGAGGCATGATTCTGTACAATCCTAAGTCTTAATTAAATGGCACCCTTCTCCTTCATCCTATTCCACCTTTAATCTGGAAGGAAACCCTCACATGCACCACAGTGCTGGTGTGCTGTAGGTGCTCAGGTCTGGCCCTGAGGTTACCACAAACAGAAAGCACTTCAGCTTCTTTTGCCAGGCACAGGTACTACCTCTACTGGCAGAGAGCTGGAGAAGGTACATACAGGATCTGAGCAGGTTCAGAGGACAGGATTTGTCCTGTCAACCAGGCCTAAGGGTGGCCCAGACTCTCTGTGCTAACCAGGTAATTTTCTCTTTGCCTAGTTTCCCTTGTTTTGGTTCAGCATGCCTGCAATCCTGAAGGGCTGGATGGACAGAGTCTTGGTCCAAGGCTTTGCTTACGATTTGTCAAAGGTTTATGATGGTGGTTTGCTCCAGGTATGTTTCTGGAATTGTTTTTAGATCAAGGCTTGCACCATGTTCTATGGGGCCTTGTTCATTCTTTTCCATTGTAGTTTCTTAGAGTTCTCACTTTTCACTGCTCTGAAATAATGCTTTGGTAACATGTTTAGAGATTTTCTGGGTTGTTCACCCTGTCTGGAGGGTAAGAAAATAATGGGACTGCAGCATTTCCCAAAGATTTAAGCGATCTCCTAGAGATCTTTATTGGCCTGCTGTGTGGGGTTTATCATTTATTAGGAGTATCAGAGTGTGCTGGGGTACCATACAGCTTGCAAACAGTTTAAATCAATTAATTTCCTATAATTATAGTCTTCCCACCACTATAGGACTCCTCTTATCTGTAATGACTGACACACTAGGTGTCATAGTCCTCTTCTGGGATTAGATGTCAAAGGTTGGAGTTGAACTATAAAACTTAATCAGAGATCTGAAACACTTGGAGTATGAGCCTCAGTCACAACTATCTACTTTGAACCTTTTCCTCTCTGTAGCTTTCAATTTGGCAAGCCCAGTATGTCTAGATGTCAAAATCATACATTTTTGATTCTCCACAGCACTGGGAATATCCCTGGAAAATTCTGGCCCACTATCTCTGATAGATCTTATTTGGTAACAAATGCAGCATCAAAAAGCAATCAATATTATTTTCACCTTTAATTCACTGCATGTTAATCTCTGTTAGTTCTGATGTTCTTAACAATTCCAAACATTTCAGTTTCTTTAAATTTCAGAAATGGCTGCCTCATTGACATAAGTAAGCGTAATCCCCAGTGATCACAGCTTCACATGGAGTATAGGCTCAGGACATTTGGGATACTGCACTGGAAAAATGTTAGTTCGATTACAGAAGCTAAAACTGAAATGAGAGTAGCTGAGCACATGGCTAATACCATAATCACAGGAGCAGAAGAAACATGGTGGTTAAGCAAGCCCAAGTTTGAAGGGGGAGTTTAGCAAAAAATTTCTGCAGTCAGAGAGGGCAGGAAGAGAGATTTTCACAGTAACAGAGGGCTTTCCAGCTACGGTTTTCCAAAGGTTGCATATGGAAGAAAAAGGATCAGCCCTCCTTCACACAAGTTTCTTTTTAACCTAGCTCTGCCCAAAGCCCAGACACTCAGTCCATTGATGTAATTGTACGACATCAATCTTTGCCTCAGAATTGCCAGTCCTTGGAATATCTGGAAAGGAAGTGGACACCCCTTCCTCTAGAAATGCATGCTGTCCAGTTCCCCCAAATATCTTTGTAACTATACAGACGCTCTTCTTTAAACACATCTAACTCAAGCACCACTCTCCTAATTCTAGGACAAATTATCCTTGTTTTCTTTCACTACGGGAGGAAGCAAAGAGAAGTATGCAATCCGAGGTGATATTCGCTATCTCCTATGGCCCATGCAGGTATAATATAAGAATATTTGGTTACTGTTTGCTTTAGTTTTTACTATTCCAGCTGTTTATAGACAATTGTTTTATTGATTATTTTATACAAAGCATAATAAGAAATAATTAAGTTGCCTGTACCAAGCATCTGCAGGTTATAAACTGGGCTCAAAAATCCTGAGATTACTTCAAAAGTCCATAGAGTTTTAAAGTTGTTTTGTCCCTCTTCACCAGCTGGGGAAAGCTTCTGCTGTCAGCTTTTCCAGTCTCTGGTGTTACAGGATTTTCTTTAGCTCTAGTTGTTCCCCATGGTTACCCAATTCATGAAGGATGCCATGATCTCCTCCCCAGTGCAGTTACCAGCTCCTCACCCCTGAGGTGCTGTCCAGCTCCACAGCTTACAAGAAAATGTGACAAAAACATGAAACACAACTCTGAACTTAGAAACACACAGAGAGAAAATGGCAAGCTGAACTTCCACAGGCACTAGCCTTCATGCAGGATCATATGGCTATCTCAATCCCAATCTCTGTGTTTTAAAAAAAAACAAAAACAAAAACAAAAAAAAAAAAAAAAAAAAAAAAAAACAAACAAAAAAAAAAATCCAAGAAACCAACATGGAAGTAGATGTGAAACACACTGAAGTTCAGGAGCAATCTGAGGAAGTTCAAACTGGACAATGAACTTTAGCCTGTCCCTTATCCTTGCAAATTGAACAGCGTACAGCATCCAAAGAGGACAGTCCTATGTGTTTAACACCAATTTACTTCCCTTCTCCTGACAAATGCACAGGTTTAGAGTTAGAGAACCTGAGTGATATTGGGGAAAGAAATAGAACGATGGGCACAAAACTCTTTGTGTTCTTCTCCTTGCTCACATAAATGGTGTCATCCTGCCTCCTTCTGCTTGATAACACGTGATATTTAATAGCAGATTATACCATTGCTACTTGTGAAACAATAATGTACATGGCCAAGTTTCTTTTAACACTTTTTTCTCCTTTACCAGAGAATATCTTGCCCATACCCAACTTGTCATTTAAAAGCCACTTGTCACTGGTTGTGAGAGCTCCACACTTGTGCCTTGGAGCAACAAAACCAGATCATGAGTAGTGTTGCAAAAGGATGTACCGTTGCAAAGTGTCTTAAACAGCTGGAAAGCCTTGTGGGCAGGCCTAGGCTTTTAGACATATTTACAAAGCAATGTTAAAGCCATAACAGATACCAGAAAAGGGGAAAAAACTAAGCAGATTTTGTATATTGGTATGTGCATGAATTGCCTTCCTTTGTCTACTACAACTTCCATTTGTAAAGTATTCAGCTTCCTAAAATCAAAAGGGACTTCTCTATTTTGCTTACCCTTTGTAGAGATAAAATGGAATCCTGGTTTTTTCCTGCCCTCTCACACTAGTCACGTGTTCCAGTTTGCTCTCGTATGAAGTGAAGGGCCACATCCAGCAGAGACATTTCCCAGGAAGAAGAGCTGCCCCAAGCTGTTGCAGATGTCTGCCGTGGGGCATGTAAGCCGAAGTTTCAGGTTCCACAAGAGTGCTGCTGTTGCAATGCTTTGGAAGCCATCAGCTGTGCAGTGAAGTGAGTGGTGAGCCAAGGGTTATTGTCCTTGTCCTGATGTTCCTGCAGTGCATGCTCTGCAGGGCATTGTGCTGGGCTGCACGTGTGTTCGGACACATGCCTTTCCAAAACTCGGAAGAATTTTACCACACTGAACACCAACAGTGACTTGTCTGTGGTTAGTAAGGAGAGAGAAAAGAAGTGGCTGTATTGCTGTCTTAGCAGCACTGGAAATGTTACAGCCATTTTGGACTAAAGAATAATTGTCCTTCTAAATCACATTATGCTAAAAGTCAAATGTCACCCTGCCAAACCAGCATTGATTTCATGAGAATGAAACTAGATTTAGCTGAGGAACTTGTAGCTGCACTTCAGGCTGGGGAAAAGGGTGTAAAGGAACATGCTTTTCCACATTTAGTCTCGGGATTTGTTTTTTGTTGCTGATGGTCCTGCTCTCTCACAGATGTCTAGGCAGTGGTCTGATCTTTTTTCTTTGACAATGTTTTCCAGAAATCATGACTGTATTTCTTTCATTTGGTGTTCTGAAATGGCAGGTCCAACATGCTTGCAACTGCAGAACAATAGAGGAAAACAAACAGATATGCATAGGAACTATGTTACCAAGAATCCTCATAGCCTAGAGAAACCAAGACTGATGTCTTGCTGTAAGGTGACTTCAATCCAGGTTTCAAAAAACCTGACATTTAAAGCCAGGTGTAGTTCAATCTATGGTTTAAAATTTGGTTCCTGAAGCAATATCACTGAGGTGAACTGCCTGCTTGCAGAGGAATATACTTTGTAATAAACTATTCATCAAAAGTTTGTTCTGAAGAGAGAAACAGCCAATAACTGATACCATGCACAATGCAAGTATTATTTCTTTTCTTTTCTTCTTCTTTTTTTTCTTTTTTTTTTTTTTTTTTTTTTTTTTTAAGAAAAATCCTACTGTGTTATTGGATATCTTAAAGCCTAAAGAGGCTATATTCTACAGAAGTGATGCAAAGAATTTAAGCTGATGCTACACTCAGGTCAGTGCTGGATAATTGTCTCATCATTCTAAGAGTATTAAAATGCTCAGTTTCATGCAGCTTGAATACACAGGAATTCTGATATGTTTGAAAAACTCAGGAAGGAGACAAAAGACCAGCTTCTTCCCTAGGACTGTGGAGCCAAAATACTCAATAGCCTTCTCTGTGTTGCCCTTGATGAAATGAGAAAGCATTTTGTTGACCTCCAACAGAGAGAATAAACCAAGACCTAACCATCTTATCCATATAACAGATTGCCAAAAGTGCAAATACAGTTGCACTCCAGTGTGACATACAGAGCAAAGGTGGTTCTTCACTGGAATTCAATAAGAATCCAAGACAAAATTAAATCCTCTCCATGTACTCTACACAGACACCCTTGTATTCCTGCCATCTTTGCTAGGCCACAGTTCAGCATCTATGGGAAATATCAGGTAGTGCTCTTTTGAACTTAACTGCAGAGAAGAGTGGCTGCAGTCAGTCACCAACCACAGTGGTTCCAAAGGCCCTTGGAGCCTCCCATTCTGCATTCATACTCCCCAGGGGGATGCAACCCTTCTCCACAAGCATCAGCTCTGTTAGGTGCTGCAGCTTTTCCCACCTCAGCCCTCTGAGGGTTTAGAGAAATACAGTATGAGTTTTGGTGCACAGATAATGCAAATTAGCTAAGATCACAGCTTCTTTCAGCTCTACAGCATAATATTCATGGCTGTTGGACAGCAGGGGGATCAATCACACCAGATAATGCTTTACTTTTAGATTAAAAGCTACATTAAAGAAAGATTATAGACAAGTATTTCCTTGGAGTTTTGCCCACCAATCATTCCCCTCCTCAGAGTTCTGGACAGGGTATAGAGCCCAGAATTAATATTCCAGCATTGAGTCATCTACAGAGCTGGAAGACTCCTGTGTGAGAGAATGCTCATCCTTGCTAAGCCAGGCAGAGGGTTAAGACAGAGACAACCAGAGAATGATTATGCTTAGGTCCCTACAGAACTTGAAATTTGTCAGAGAAATTGAGAGGAAAAAGTCTCTAAAGAGATAGCTCGCAGCAGACTACAGGAGGAGAAGAAGGAGATGTAATAATTAAACATTTGTTGGCAAAGTTTACTGCTACTGTACAGCCCTTAAAGTTAATACCAGGAAAACAGATACAAAGTCACCTTCCCATTATGGCACAAGTTTACTGTGATTGATTTTTAGTTAAGATTAAGGAATGAGGTAAGCATTCCAGGTAGCCTTGGTCTAGCACTGTGGAGATTTGATGTTTTTTACTCATCAGTCCCTACAAATTTTCCAATGTTGCGATGAAACCTGCAAATTTCACACACAGCAGTTTTCATTCTGTTGGCAAAATAGCCAGCTATATATCAAGGGTGTGACCTCTAAGCACATGCAAATAGATGCCAATATCTCCCTGTCTTTGCCCAGCACATGCTGGCAAAACAACACTGAATGAGACATATACCTTTCGAACCAAGCATTTTTTATAAATTCAGCCATCGCTCTTCCTTATGGAGGCTTATGGAGCCTTCAGCCCCATAAATAATGCAAAGCTCAAAATTAAAAAAACCAAACCAAAAGAAAGCAGTCAAATGCTATCAAAAGGTTCCTGTAATGTTTTGTGTTGCAGGAGAAGATCGAAACTGCACAATTGGCCCACCAGAGATACCACAACTGTATTTTGCATTTGCTTTATTTACCTGGCAAATGTCCCAGTCTCTCTGGACTGCAAGTTCAATAATGCTCTCCTTGTGATATTTCACAGTGTGGATGGACACAAATTTGCTGCATTCAAACTACAGTGAGCTCAGTGTCACAATTCAGCATTTGGTCCCGAGTCTCCTCTTTACAGTAAGTGTGATCAGCCCTTGCACTAGGAGCTGTCAGAGCATTAAACTCCAGTTTTGTCTCAATACCAGCTGATCCAGAATGGGTGGAAAACAGGAATGTGCTGGTCCTGCACCAGCTCCACTCGTTCCACTGTCAATTTCTATTTTTCTTCTTTTTTTTTTTCTTTTTTTTTCAAAATCTTAGAAAGGAGCTGTTTATTCAGTTTGCCCATCATAGAGCAGTTTTGATACTCAGAGAGAAAACTTCATCTTGAAAGTGATCACCAAGGCTGTCCTATCTCTGCAAACCCACAGCTGCCTGCATCCTTCTGTGTCCACCTGTCTTTCCCAGAAAGCTGGAAGGGAGAGCCCCTGGTCCCAGCAGATGCACGTGGGGCCAGCACAAGGCACAAAGCAGACAGTGCCATCCCTGGAAGAGCAGATAAGGGTAGGTGGATGGTTTAGGAGCGCCCATACTGCATTGCTGGGAGAAATGAAGGACGAGATGTGTACTCGGAGAAGAGCAGAAGTCCAGGGGAAAAAAAATATCCAGAGATAATGTAGGTGTCGCACGCTGCCACAGCGGCGGGGGCGCGCTCCCGGCCGCGCGCGGCCTCGAGCGGAGCCGGAGCCGGAACGGCGGGCGGCCCCGATCCCGATCCCGCCCCGCGCTGGCGCTGCCCCTGCGCCCGGGAAGGGGGGGCCGCGGGGCCGCTGGGAAGGGCCGGTCCCAGCCCCGCCGTAGATGTGTCCGGGCCCCAAGGAGCAGGTAAGGGCAGCCCGGCTGGCGCTGGGGCCGGGCGCTGCTCCGGAGCCGCTTTCCAGAGGGCGGCACGGCACCGGGAGCGGCGCCATGCGCCGGTCCGGCGGCCGGAGGAGAATTCCTGCTCCAGGGCCCGGGCCGAGAGCCGGGGGCTTCCCTCCCGCTGCGGCGGGCCGCGCTTGGCCAGTGCCCGGCTGTGCTGAGTGCCCGTAGTCACACCACGGCACCTCTGCCCCTGAAACAGCGATTCTCCTCGCACCTGGTCCTGATGTTTCTCACCAGCAAATCTCTCACTTGAGTTCTCAGGCAGTACCAGATTATCAGGAGTGAAGCTCCCCAGCGCTCCCCAGCAATGGCAGGTAAGAGCAAATCTGGGTGAAAATGCTGCTCGCTCCAGGGTGGCCGCTGGGCACCTCAGGGATGGGGCCTCTGGGCCTTTGGGACACTGAGGTCTTACTTTTCCAAACGACCGAAATTACCTCAGTTGAGATCTGGCAGGAACAGCAAAGTTGTAACTGCTCCTGAAATTCCAGAGGATAGTATGGAGCAGGGATTTAAAGAGTTTATAGACACATTGAATTTATGCTAGCATTTGACGTGCAAGTTTTAATAGTATTTTTTGCATAGCTCTTGTTTCATGGACACTATGTACCTACATTCAGAAGCTGTACTGCAGAGAAACTGAGTTCAGGAGATGCCTGAGTTTTTGTGTTGGCAGTCAGGAAATGGGAGCTGCATGTTTTGCAGACTCAGTCATTCTCAATAGTCCCTGTAAATTTCCCTCTCCGGTTATCTATAAACAACAACAACACCATATTTTGTCTTTGTTGATGACTGATTTTCAAGAGAATTATTAATATTGTAGGGCCTATGCTCAATAAAACTTTGAGCACACCAGAGAGCTCTTTGAGCAGAGCCTTGTGACAATGCCTCTAAGATATTCCATCCCTACACACCTACTTGGCCACTCAGCTTACCTGGAATCCACTTTGACAACAGTTTGAGATACACATGACAATCTAATCTCTGAGAAAAACACCTTGTTTAACTCTACAGAAGTTACTGTGGTTGTGCTGAAGTGGACAGGACCATATTTAATGTCTCCCCCACTGTTGTAACTTGCACAGCACTGAAATGAAAGATCTGGAGGTATCGACCACTGCGGTGGGAAGGTGTTCTCACCTCTGAGAGGTTGTTTCATTGACACTTTCGAGCAATCTCTCTGGCAGTGCTTTTTGGGTGGTAGTGGAATCAGACCAAGAGAAATGTTGTCTCAAGAGAAGGGGCTGGTTTTTCCTAATATAGGGCAGTGTGACCTGCTATGGAACAGCCCATCTGTCCAGTGAGTTCCACCTAGAAAAGTCCAGTGTAGCACAGAACTGCTGGGCTGGGCATATGCAGCACTCAGGGCCTCAGCAGTCACTCAGTGCTGCTGAGCAGGAGTCAAATGCTGCCACTGTCACCCTGCTTTCACTGCTTCTGTGTCCTTGGGAAAAGACACTAGAGGAGGAGCGAGGAACAAGCCCCAACTCTACAAACTGTTCTGCACCTGCCTGCTAGATTCCAAATGGTCTCCTCGTTTTCTCTCTGCCTCCAGGGAAAAAAGTCCTGATAGTCTATGCACATCAAGAGCCCAAGTCCTTCAATGGATCTTTGCTGAAGATTGCTGTGGAAGAGCTGACCAAGCAGGGCTGCAGCGTCACCGTGTCGGATTTATACGCCATGCAGTTTGAGCCCAGAGCAACAAGGAATGACATTGTTGGTGAGCCCAGCCAAAATACGCCCCTCCCAAAAACCAGTGACTTGTAAGCCCCCTGTCAGGAATCAGAAGGCTGAAAAAAGTCTCCCTGAAATCTTCCCCATGCTGAACAAGCCCAGCTCTCAGTCTGTCTTGATTGGAAAGGTGCTCCAGCCCTTCAGATCATCAAGAGATTAATGAGAAACTCATTTCATTAATAATAAACTTATTCATGACCAGACATCTGCATTTCTAAAAGTCCACTCCTGAACATGAACTTTGTATCACAGTGAGATTACTGACAGGAAGAAACACATTAACACGTGTCCATAATCAGCCTCTAAAGTCCATTTCTCATGGAGAGGAATTGCCTTCAGATACCACTCTGGGACTTGCTAGAGTTGAGTTCACGAGGCTACAACTGCCCCTCTCTTCTGCTAGAGACTGATGAGCTGCTCATGGAATCAGTAGAGCTGGCCAATACTGGTTGCCCATCCCCTGGTGAATTTCCCAGTTACGAAGGCTGGAAAGCAGCTCCATAGTGCTTACAAGTGCAGGATGGCCTCAGTAAGCCCTAAGGCAGAGGCAGAACAATCAACAACGTTCTCTTAAATTTTCCACCTGTATCCCCAGAGTCCTGAGGCAAGCTCAGGTCCTCATAGTGCACTTCCTGTGTTGCTACAGGAAGTTGAGGCTTCAGAACTCTGAGATCCTACATTCCTCTCTTTTTTAAAATCAAGTGACCATCAGCTGGGATGATGCTGAATATTCCACAAGGACAAGAACGTAGCAAAACCAAAAGCAGTAACTCAGTTTAGAACTGTGAATGGCAGCCTACACTCAGCTCTTATCTGGTACTGATACTGCACAGGGGGCAAGGAATGACTGTTCATTTCTACCCACAGGTCACCTGCACAACTCAGAAGCGTTCAATTATGGGGTGGAAACCTGGGAAGCTTACAAGAGAGGAAGTTTGTCCAAAGACCTGGTTGAAGAGCAGAAGAAAGTGCAGGAAGCAGACCTGCTGATTTTTCAGGTCATTATCTTAAACAGAATTCAGTTGTGATGTTGACTTGAGGTAATTGTGCAGTAAACACTACAGATCAGTAGTACAATTACCTGGATCATTGTTACAGAAAATCCAGTAATTGTGTGGCCTAAGGGTGGCCCAGACTCTCTGTGCTAACCAGGTAATTTTCTCTTTGCCTAGTTTCCCTTGTTTTGGTTCAACATGCCTGCAATCCTGAAGGGCTGGATGGACAGAGTCTTGGTCCAAGGCTTTGCTTACGATTTGTCAAAGGTTTATGATGGTGGTTTGCTCCAGGTATGTTTTTGGAATAGTTTTATTAACATCAAGGCTTGCACAATGTTCTATGGGGCCTTGTTGATTCCTTTCCATTGTAGTTGTGTAGAGCTCTCACTTTACATTATGTTGAAGTAATGTATCAGCCCTGCTTCACACAAGGGTGTCAGACACATAATTCCTTTTCTTTAACCTATCTCTTCCCAAAGACACACAGTCCACTGTCTAATTGTGACATCAGTCTTTGCCTCAGAACTGCCGCTTCATGTAAGGTCTGGAAAGAAGTCACCCTCTCCCTTAAAAATCCATGCTGCCAGGTTTATATGAATATCTCTTGAACTGTTCAGGCACTCTTCTTTAAATATGTCTTAATTAACTACGGCTTTCCTAATTCTAGGACAAATTGTCCCTCTTTTCTTTCACCACGGGAGGAAGCCAAGAGATGTTTTCAAAAGAAGGTGTCGGTGGTGATATTCGCTATGTCCTGTGGCCCATGCAGGTATAATATATGAACATTTGTTTGTTGTCTACATAATTTTTTATGTAGACAATTGTTTTATTGTGTTTTTTTTAATTAAATATAATAATTAATAATCAACTTGTCAGTTTTAAGGATCTGCAGGTTGTCAACTCCTACCTAAAATCCTGGGACTACTTTAAAAGTCCACTGACTTTTAAAGTTGTTTTGTCCCACTTACTCCAGATTAGATTAGAATGTAGAGAAAGCTTAACACTGTCAGCCTTTTCAGTTTCCCTGCTGTTACAGGATTTTCTTTAGCTCAGCCATGCAGGATTTCTGTTCCCTGTGGTTTCCCAATTCTTGTAGGATGCAGGGTAGGAGGGGAGCCTCACATTACCCTGGCAGTAACAGTCAGCACACAAAAGTTAGCATTCTTCTGATTGCTACTCTTTTTTCAGAAGTACCCAGCATGGTTTGGGAAATACAGGTGGTAAGGCAAGTTTAGCCAGCTTCTTCTTGATACAATACAACAGATGAGCTAAAATTCCATGGTCTCCTCCCCATGCAGTTACCAGCTGGCTGCTCCTGTGGAGCTGTTCAACTGCAGAGTTCACAGGTCAACATGGCAGAAACATGAAAGACAACTCTAAATTCAGAAACACATCAAGGGAAAATGGCAAGTTGAGTTGATTCCACAGGCACTAGCCTTCCTACAGGAACCTTTGGCTAAGCCAGAGGCAAAAGGCTAAAAAAACCCATCTTAGAAGTAGATGTGGAACACTGCAGTTAGAGACCAATCTGAGGAGTTGCAAATTGAACAGTGAACTTTTGGCCTCCTGTGATCCTTGCAAACTGAACAGTGAACAGCTGCCAAGGAGGACAATTCTGTGGGATTAACAGCAGTTAAAAGTAAATTCCATAGAGCAGAATAAATGAAGTTGCCATTATCTTTCAGTATCTTATATGCCATTCTGCTGAATGTCTTCAGTAGTGACTGCCTGGATAGGTAGTGAACTTCTGCAATTTATTTTCCTTCTCTGGATAAATGCACAGGTTTAGAAAACCCGACTGATATCGGATCAGAGAAACAGAAGAGATTTGAATCTTCCATGTTTTTCAAATGAAAGTAAGAGTAAATATTTCCTATATTTCCTGAGGCATTTATTTCTTTTTTCTTTTTTTTTTTTTTTGGTTTTTTTTTGTTGTTTTGTTTGTTTGGTTTTTTGTTTTGTTTTTTGTTGTTGGTTTTTTGTTTGTTTTTTGTTGTTGGTTTTTTTTTGTTTTGGTTTGGGTTTGGTTTTTTGTTTGTTTGTTTGTTTTGCATCCAGCATGGAATCATGCACTTCTGTGGTGTCAAAGTCCTTGAACCTCACATCTGTTATGCTCCAGAGAATGTCTCTGAGGAGAAGAGGAAGGAGATGCTGGCTGCCTGGACCCAGCGTCTGAAGTCTCTTTGGAAGGAAGAACCCATAGACTGCTCTCCTGAGTGGTATTTCAAGTAGTGTTCAGGTGCAAGACGACAGAGTGAAGATTTTCTCCATTCTTTTTGATGCTCTATCTAAATACCTGAACACTAATCTCCTGATTCAAATATATTTTAAGAATCTTGAATACTACATCTATCAGTTTAACTGACAACATGGCATTTATCTTTAGTGATTCCCAAGGGATTCCCTTCAAGGATGGGCACAAAACTCTTTGTGTTCTTCTCCTTGCTCACAGAAACGGTGTCATCCTGCCTCCTTATGCTTGATAACACATGTGATATTTCATGGCAGATTATACCATTGCTGCTTGTGAAACAGTATGTGGCCAAGTTTATTTGAACCCTTTTTGTACCCGTTGCCACTTTTTTTTCCCTTTGCCGGGGAATATGGACACATACTCAACCTTTAAAAGCCCAAGATGGATTGTGATAGCTCTACACTTGTGCCTTGGAGCAACAAAACCAGATCATGAGTAGTGTTGCAAAAGGATGTACCGTTGCAAAGTGTCTTAAACAGCTGGAAAGCCTTGTGGGCAGCCCTAGGCTTCTCCAGATCCAATCTAGGCTTCTCCAGATCCTATCTCTACAGCAATATTAAAGCTATGACAAATACCAGAAAAGGGAAAAATTAAAGGTGAATGTAGTGATATGTGCATGAATTGCCTTCCTTTGTAGACTACAGCTCCCATTTGTAAAGTATGCATCTTCCTAAAGTAGAGAGAAAAAGTAATCCTGTCTGTTGCCTGCCCCCTCACACCAGTCAGTGTTGGTGTTTGGGTCAGAGGGTGTTTGCTTCCCCTCCAGCATCAGCATTGATGGGCATCCTTGGAGATGTCTAGCACCAGCAGTTAGTGAGGCAGAGCACTAACCTGAAAACCTGCTGGGGCACTGTCTGTCTATGAGTCAGGGTCTATGGGACAAATGAATTTTCTGGCTCTTAATAGGCAGGATTTTTACCTGGAACTGTAGCAGGATTATTTTTGTGCTTTAGAGTTGTTAACCCTGTTTGTGCATATGGCAAGGGGTGGATTTCTCATTTAGATACCGAATTTCTTGCTTTGACCAGCTCACCTAACTGCTGCCTTTGCACTTTGACATTAAAAGAATGTGGCCTCTATAAGAACCTGTCCCCTGAGTCACTATCAAATGACACCTAGGCCTCTGTGCATCTGCCTACCTGCTTTGTGGCAGTCTTGTCACACCCCAGCCTTGCGGTTCCTTGGGGACTAATTGGATAATAAACATGCTGAGCCCAGGCTCTGGAGGCTCAGTGTAAGCTGATACGCCAGACTGGGAAATGCCACCACAGGGGAAGGGTCAGTGTTCCAGTTTGCTCCCATATGAAGTGAAGGGCCACATCCAGCAGAGACATTTCCCAGGAAGAAGAGCTGCCCCAAGCTGTTGCAGATGTCTGCTGTGGGTCATGTGAGCCCAAGTCTTTAGGCTGCAAAAGCAGGAAATTTGCTTTGGCTCAACAGCTCTATTATAGGAAAAGGAAAGTGAAAGGGAATAAGGAAGATAGTGTTACACATCTAAGAGGTGGGGAAAGCAGATTCATGCCTTAAAGACTTAAGGAGAAAAAGTTACCGAGAGAAATCGGAGGTAAATTTCAAAATTGCATAGAAGAGATCTATTCACTGTGTTCGATTAGCAGACTATTCAGGAAAGAAGAAAACTGAGGTGAAAGCAGAAGTTGCAACTGTCAAACCAACATTACTGCTTTGGAACAACTGCAGAGCTTAGTGGGGTTAACTATGAGATGAAGAATGCCAGACTGACCTGTATGTTGAGGATACTGTGCTTACCACTATCTGGCAGACACATGCCAGCTCCCACACATATGGTAGCACTAAGTTTTAATAAGATGGCTGAGACTTTTAGTACAAAGTGTGTGAATGGTTGAGATTAATGCAAGTTCAGTTACAGTTAAAACGAATAGCCTTATTCTCATTAATGCTAAAATTGAAGATTTCTGCTCAAATAAATTCATTATTGAGAAAAGCACTAAAAATGTACCAATCTTTTTGTCCATTTCAATATAATCTTTCCTTCTCCTCAGTCATAATTAAGACATTTCTCTGTAAATTCAGATTGCATTTCTGGATGGGTTTATTTTCCCTATTCATTGAATGAAGGAATGTCATAACTGGCAGCACTGGCCTCTAAGCACATACAAATAAATTACAGTTTCTTTCTTTGTGTAGTGCTTATTGGCAAATCACCACAGAATGAGACTGACATATCTTTAACCAAGCAATTCTTATAAATTCAGCCATCTCTCTTCCTGCCTTTAGACCACACCTTTGGCCCCATACACAATGCAAAGCTAAACAGCAGAAGAACCAAACCAGAAATACCAACCAATCAAAGAAAGAAAAAAACCCTCAGAAGTCAAATGTTATCAAAAGATTTCTGTAATGTTTTGGGTTGCAGGAGAAGATCGAAACTGCACAATTGGCCCACCAGAGATACCACAACTGTATTTGCATTTGCTTTATTTACCTGGCAAATGTCCCAGTCTCTCTGGACTGCAAGTTCAATAATGCTCTCCTTGTGATATTTCACAGTGTGGATGGACACAAATTTGCTGCATTCAAACTACAGTGAGCTCAGTGTCACAATTCAGCATTTGGTCCCGAGTCTCCTCTTTACAGTAAGTGTGATCAGCCCTTGCACTAGGAGCTGTCAGAGCATTAAACTCCAGTTTTGTCTCAATACCAGCTGATCCAGAATGGGTGGAAAACGGGAATGTGCTGGTCCTGCATCAGTTCCACTCGTTCCACTGTCAATTTCTTTCTTTTTGCCTGCATCCTTCTGTGTCCACCTGTCTTTCCTGTGAGAAAGAAAAAAAGAAAAGAAAGCTGGAAGGAAAAAGCCCCTGCTCCCAGCAGATGCACGTGGGGCCAGCACAAGGCACAAAGCAGACAGTGCCATCCCTGGAAGAGCAGATAAAGGTAGGTGGGTGGTTTGAGAGTGTCCATACTGTATTGCTGACCATCAAAGGAAGAAATTAAAAACATAATTGTGGGCTGCTATTGCCCTACCACATTGATAGGCTGCTGCTCTTCTGTCATTGCTACTTGAAAGCACCATAGGGAATGCAACAGTTCTCCCAAATGGGAAAGATCACAGTAAAGACATTAGATACTCATCATCACCATCCTTTTCACAGATGAATGGCAAAGGAATGGCTCTTATATAAAGAACCTGTATTAACTACACACCTGACATCCAGAGGAGGCTGAACTGTGTGGTTTATGGTGATTCTGTTGGTTATGTATTACTCCAACTGCCCCAGGACTGTTAAGTGTGATAGTAACTCTGTCAACAAACAAACTCCTACTTTGGGCCTTCCTGAACAAAAAAATCCTAACAAATCCAGCGCCAAATCTTCCACAGACAAAGGCATTTCCAGCATGCCTTGAACTCGCAACCTGGCCTCAGACTCAATAGCATCACCAGGTTTTTAAGGCTTATAATGCTCAGAGACCTCAGGCAGTGACAAGGTCACCGTGCGGCACTGATCGGACTACCCAGACAGCTCGACAGGTGACAGAGTTACAATGTGGCACCGATCGCAGCCCGCAAAGTGATGGAGCAGCGGCAGAGTCAAGGTGTGGCACCACAGAGATCTCAGGCAGCGAGAGGGCCACCGTGTGGCGCCGATTGCAGTGCTCAGAGAGCTCAGGCAGGGACACTCACTACGGGCACCGATCGCAGATCGCGGTGCTCAGAGAGCTCAGGCACTGACAGAGTCACCATCGAACTTCCTATTGCATAGAGACATCGAGCAGTGCCAGTCATCGTGTGGCTGCGACCGTAGTTCCCAGCGAGTTCAGGCAGTGACAAAGGCACGGTGTGGCATTCATCGGAGTTCGCAGACAGCTTAGGCAGGGACAGTTTCACTACCGGCACCGATCGCAGCGCTCAGGCAGTGACACAGTCACGGGGCGGCACCCGCGCCGCTCACAGCCTTCCGAGCCGCCTCCTTCCCTTCGCGTCACCCGGGACGGCCCAAGGCATTACTTAAGTGCCTTAGGGGCGAACCCCATTGCCGGCGGCACCCCGGGAAGCTGTAGGGGCCTCAGAGGCCAGAGCGCGGTAAGGCAGGCGCGCCGGAGCGGGGGCAGCTGGAGGGGGCCGCGCTGCTGCCCCGAAACCGAAACCACTGTGGCGACCCCGCGAAGGGCGGTGGGAAGGCGTCGCCACGGCGTGATCCGGAGGGGCTGACGGGTTCCGAGGTGAGATGGCCCGGTGTCGGTGTAGCGCTCCGTCCCATCCCGCACCATCGTGGAGGGGCTCCCGGGCACGGGAAAGGGGAAGTGCTTTGCGAGGGAGCGGTGCGTGCGAGAGGAGGCGGCCGCGGCGGCAGGAAGCCGCCGGGAGGAGAAGGGCGATATGGCAAGTCGGCCAACGAGGAACTAGGCCAGAGCAGCCCGCGTTAGCGGCTCCCGGCTCCTCGGCGAGCAGACGCCTCTGGCTAGGCGGGCTGAGCGGGAGCGCCCGGCGGCGCCCGTGTCCGACAGCTACGGCCCGGCGCGGCCTTTCCCGATTCCCATACGGAATGCACACTTCTGTGACCAGAACCGACTGTAGTAGCTTTGCAGGGGTACTGGCTACTGCACAGATCCCATCCTTTCGTGTTCCCACGCTGCCTCTGCTCCTGTGAAAACTTGTGTTGCATAACACCTTTGTTTCCCTTGTATTGGCTTCTCCTCCCCTTCCCGCGGGATCCTTTCTGTAACCTGCTGACGATCTGACACAGGTATTTTCTTTGATATTTCCAAGAGGAAAAAAGAAAAAAAAAAAGGAAAAAAAAAACAAAAAAACACCTCTTCCTTAGCGAAAAGATGCATCAGTGAAAAATCTGAGCAGAAGGGAAAGATTTAGATGGAGTGGGTTATGACATTTACAGATCCTGTTTTGAAACATTATTGACACAGGCAATATTTTTGTTATCACCTGTAGCAGCCTTTCTCTTTGTGTCCTGTTGGTCATTAGGGGATACCAGCTTTGGGTATTCCTTTCCATTACTGACTGATAACTCAGTGGCCACGAGTTTTGCTACTTGTAAAGGTGCTAATTTTCTCCAGTTAAAGTTCGTAGCGCCTCTTAAGAACTTAGGTGCTGGGAGCATCATTAGACTACAAAGGCTCCATGGTTTTTTATATTACTCTGCTAATGTGCTCAGCGCTCCTCCTTAACCATGCAGGTCACATCATTACAGATTTGTAACTGCATTAGATCAGAGCAAAGCACTGAACTCAGCAAAGCACTTTTGAAACAGTGATTAGGAATATGACATGATGACCTAATGTCTAGGTTATGATTCTTGTGAATTTATATGCCCTTTAGGAGTAGGAGAAGGGCGTTAGGCATTAAAGGAAAGGACATAACCATGGTGTTAACAAGAAAAATACCACAAAGCCACTTATTGCAGTTCTATCCTCTTCTATGGAACACCAGTCACACTGGTGGACAGAAATTCCTGTCTTCTAGCAACTGGTATTAAAAATTTTCATAACACATGTTGGTACTTGGTAAATGTGAACCCAACTGAATACAAATGTTCAGAATAGTATATGGAAAAAACTGCTTTATAATTAATCAATTATACAGATTACAGTATACAGATGACAGCTACTTCACAGAACATAAATTAACCACTAGAAGTATGCATAGCTTCTGTAAGGATTGGCTAAATTAAGCTACAAAATTTCTGTTCTCTCAACCACAGATACACAATGCATGAATTGGTGTGTCCTAAGTACTGAGGATACATATAAATTACCCTGTATTTCAATATTGTATTTCAATAAGCAGTAAGGTTGAACCTGAGTCTTTGAGCTTCCATCCTTGTTTTTTTTTATAATTTGACATTTCAAGCTATCATAAGCCTATATCTCATACCAGAATAAGTAGTCTTTGCTTTAAAGCCTAGCTACGCATTGTTTTCCTGTGATATTCATTCTACACAAAACCCCCCAAAACTCTGAGTTTGAAATAAAGAGAACTTCTATTCAGAGTACCTCATTACTTAATAAGAACACCAAAAAAAGCAGTAGCATCTTACCATGCCCAAGGGGGAAGGTTCCCTCCCATCTAATAAGAAAATTCCCTCTTCTTGAATGTTACCCAGCTCACTTCAACAGACACATTATGATTTTAGAAGATATTACTTCCTTGGAATTTCCAAGATTTTTGATCATAGTGACTATATGTGGCTTGGTAGGAAGGAACAGGTAATTAACAGTGTAAATAGGAACAAGGTTCTGCATTTATTGCCGTTTTGGGCAGAGATATTTTTTGCCAGGTTATATGGTATTGAATGCCAGTCCCAAGCTATCAGTGGTATTAATGCAGCTTTAGAGATTCACCATTCAAAACTGCACATCTACTTTGCATTCACAAGAAAAGCACGTGCAAGTCTTATAACTACTACCTAGCTGCATAATTGCTGTTAGCATGGAGAAATGAACATACATAAGTGACTTCAAACTTATTCTTGGGAGATCCAGATAAAGAAGCAAGATGTTTGTTTATGCCATGTTTGACTCTGATGACTGAATTTAGGCCCTTGTACGTGTGACATCCACCCCATCTGCACAAAAGTCACTATGACCACACCAACAAATCCAGAGAACCATCACCAGAAACTTCCAGGGAGCTGAAAGCTCAGTTATGAAAGCAGCAATGGCGCTGCTATGAGTCATTTGTTACCTGCTATTTGATTTGCTGTAAAGGAATTTAGAAACAAAACAAAACAAAACAAAAAAAAAAGCCTCAAAACAAACAAAAAACCTCACAAAAAACCAAAACAAACCACCAAAAAAACCCCCTACCACAACAAACAAAACAAGAACAATTTCCTCTAATCATTATTAGGCATAGCAGGACTTACCTTCTTACTAAATGAATGCATCCATCCTCAGGCCTGTGCTCATAATGCAGGCTAACACTGCAGCAAAACAAAGCCTGCATCTCTTTGAAGTCCATAAAGCCAAAGCAGAAAACTCTGAAGAGAGGACACTGCTCTGGGTGTAGGGATGTTGTTCCCTATCTGTGCTACAACAGCCCATAGAGTCTCTATAAGTACTTTGAAAAGAAAGCTCTTGCTCTATCTCTTCTACAGGCACAATTCATTTATTTTTTTTTTTAATTAACTGACTCTTGCCTGTTTTGGTTTGTCAGTATTGAACTGATCATACCATTTCCAACTCAGCACTGAAATGTCTCTCTTCCTCAGGTACCTACTTTCCACTCACACTAAATCCTTAGATCCCAGGCTCCCCAAAGAGGCTGTTGGTAATGAGGCAGTCAAAATTAGGCTGCAGCTGATTTTCACAACAACATTAAGCAATCTTTTCAATTAGAGATTGGATGATACAAGTGCACAATCGTTTACAGGAGTTAGCAGTCAGTTGTTGGTCTGGAAAAACTTGGGAGTCCCTTTGCTACACAATTTTGAGCTCTTAGTTACCCAAAGGAGCCAATCTGCTGTTGCTGGTAGTGGCACTTAGAGGTGGTGCCTTTCTCCCAGCTTCATCTGTCTGTGTCTGTGTTGTAGTTACCCAAGATGAGTGGAAAATGAACAGCCCTGCCAGTCTCTTGGACTTTGTCTTTTCTCAGCAAACGCTTTCTTTACCTGATGTAAGGTGCTTAAGTTAAAAACTTAGTGAAGGGGGAAAAAAGCAGAGCTTGTTGGCTTGCACCAGTGCTAGCAAAGCAGCTTGCTAGCATGTGCTGAAGGCAGGGGCTGTCTTGCCTGGGAAACATATTAGGCAAGAGAGTACTGCAGCCTTATCAAAGGATTAAAATCATTCTGGCATCCACTTGTGTTTACTTACCTATTACTTACCTGTTACTTACCCATTTCATAGGATCTCCCAGACTCTCTTTTTGTCTTGAGGCACTTAGGAGTTACTACAAGCCTTCATAATTTCTTTGTTCCTCTTCTTTTTAAGTTGCTGTACGTATTCCTTCCTAGCACTTGTTACCTTGAGATCATGTGCAAATAAGTTTCCCATAGAAGCTGAGTCATTCATTTCACCCTCCATTCGGTTGCTTGGTTTAAGCTTTATGCAAACCCTTTAGAGCAAGGTTTGCAAAGATGCCTAAAAAGTAGCTTAGGGTTATGTAGGCATCTGGACACCTGACAGGCCCATGTTCAGGCACGTCAGAAAACAAGATACCTATCAGAATCATTAGGCACTACCTGCCTTTGGGACCGTCGCTCTTGGTTTTTCTGGGGTTTGGATTTTGCACATATGAAGTGTACAGTACCAATCTACTGCATATTGTATGGATAAAAACTATTTATCAACAGCACTTAGAGGTCCTCAGATGAAGAAATTATTTTACATCAACTGAATATAACTGTAGTGGGTTGACGGGATTAATCTTTAGGTCTGATTCTGTGAGAACTGCAGCATTTTTTGTTTCCAACTGAGCATTCATAAGGGTCATGAGATTTTATGTTTCTGTCCCACTCCTTCAATGTACACTTATTTACAGTGGAACAGCTGAATGCTTTCAATGACATTTCTTTTTCCCTCCTCTGTACTGCAGGTCCAGAAGCACAAGGGTGCTTGATTTTGTTTTAATTGCTAAGACACAAAGACCGCAGCCATGTCTCTGGAAGACATCCACATGAACACCAAGGATTTGCTTGAAAAAAAGCAACTAGATGCTGGAGGATTTGGAACAATTTCTTTATGCCTTCACAAGAAACATGGCTATGTAGTATTAAAAAAAGTGTATACAGGACCACAGCGCACTGAGTAAGTTATAGGTCTCGGTCCTGATTTTCACTTCAGTTGGTCTAAGTCCTCTAAATTCAATTAAGACAAACCTAAATGGAGTGTAATAATTTCAGCTCTTTGGCTTCTGGATATACTTCATGTGGGGAAAAGCAAACAATACTAACAGCTGTCCTGCAAATTTTCTTTTTTTTTTTTTCCATCTTGAGACAACTTTTTTAGTTTAACTCATTGTTCCAGTGAAGTTCCTCATTTCTGTTACAAGGTGAGAATTATCACGAATTGTTAAGAATCAAGAGGACTCTTGCACACTAAAGGAAATGCAGGAACTCAGTGACCACATGATGTTTTCAAACTTGCAGATATGTTTTCAATGAAATTGAAAATTTTTATCCAACTGTAGATGTCCACAAGAAACTAAACGCACATAAATTATCAGCAGGACTCCAACCTCATGTGTGTTAATACCACAAATGCAACCATGTCTCCCTTGAGAAAGAGCTGAGTGAGCCAAGCCCACTGATCTAATTCAAAGATTGAATTAGCTGTTGATTTCAGTGGATTTAGGTCACATTGCATCTACTACCTCACAGCCATAACAATCCTAAAACTCTCCCATGAGTCATCCACTAGAAAGAGACAAAATTCCATGTTTTTTCTACTTTGGGTTATGATAAATAAATTAACTGAGCTTTTATTTTCCTGGTAGAAAGCAAAGTAAGAGATTCTAGTAGTTTGCAGCCTGCAATGAAAGTTTAGGATGACCACAGTTAGAATGGACAAGCCTGCCAAGTGTATTTTTGGGTTTGTGGTTTTTATTTTTTCATTACACAGGCTCATAATTTTGTTATTTCTTAAAATATTGAACCATAAGTCTTTAGCAAATTTTTTAACTGAGCATAATGCCAACAAAACAACCGGTTTGTTCTCTAGTAATACAGAGGAACACAGATGGAGAAAGCAGTTTCCTTTTAAATCAGAGGGTAGGAAAGCATTAGCAAGCAGTAGAGTTTCAATATTTTCTTACAACCTTCCATCTGATGACTAGAACAGGAACAATAATAAAAATACCAGCCCTTCTATTCATTATATAATGGATACTATCCCTTTTTAAGACCCTTAGTGAGCTCCCAGCTATGTACCTGTGATTATTGATGGGTTGTACTGAGGCCAAGGTAATTGTTAAACTAGTAATTGTTAGCAAATGCTGTCATCATTTAGTATGTGTGTGGTTCCCTTGTAAGAAATCTGTTTGGAACATGAAGCCCTTTGGAAACAAGACCTGTACAAGAAGTAGTGGAGTGGATCTTGATCCTTCTTGTTCCAAGGCTCTTTCAGCTCTGCCCAGATCTCACCCCAGTTAAAAGATTTGGACAGCTACCTACAAGAAGAATGCTTATGCAGTTTCTGAAAAGCAGGCCTTAAAATCAGACTGAGCAGACAGTCTCTGTTTAAGGCTTTTCAGCAGAATCTTAGAGGATATAACCTGGCATGAACACATCTGTATCAATTAAAAATCAGCTGAAGGTATGGTTAATCTTGCAGGGGTTCTAGGGATGTTAACATTTTTGGCCATGGTTTCCATCATGAATCAGTGTGATTTTCATCCCTTTGTTCTTTCTGGGCTGGCACCTAAATTCAGTGTAATTTCTGTTTTACAGGTACAATGTTTCCCTTCTTGAAGAGGGCAGGATTATGCGCAGACTGCAGCATGACCGTGTGGTAAAGCTGCTCGGCGTCGTTTTGGAAGATGGAAACTACTCACTTGTGATGGAGTACGTGGACCGGGGGAACATGATGAAAGTGCTACAGAACGTGAGCAGTCAATTACTTCATCCCTTAGGGTTGGTGAGCTGCTTGAAAGGGGCAGGATGTTACTGCCATATCCAGAGAATGGAATTTTTAAGTTCTTACTCTTCTTTTTGTGTTAAAAAGCCAGTGGCAGCACTGCTTTCTCTAGAGACAGCAGACAATGGATTTCCTGTGCATCATAGAGAAGCAGACCAATTACAGTTTAAAAAGTTCTAGAAGGGGTGTAGAGATTAGTGGAGAATTTGCTAAATATTTAGCAAACACTTGTAAATATGGAGTGACTCTAGAATTATTTTAATGCCAAAATTTCAATCCAAGAAGGACCTTATAACCATAGAATATCCCTAGCTGGAAGGGACCTTGAAAGATCATCAAGTCCAAGTTGCACATGACAACCTCAAAAATCACAACCACCCTTTGGGTGAAGAATCTTCCCCTGATATCCAACCTAAACCTTGCTTAATCCAGCTTCATGCCATTCTGACAGGCCCTATCACTGACCACCAGAGAGAGATCAGTGCTGGTCCCTCTGCTTCCCATTATGAGGAAGCTGTGGACCATGATGAGGTATTCCCTCAGCCTCCTCCAGGCTGAACAGACCAAGTGACCTCAGCCCTTCCTCATATGGCTTCTCCCCAGATTTTTCACCATCTTTGTGCCTTCCTTTGGAGACTCTCTAATGGCTTTACATCCTTCTTAAACTGTGGCCAAAACTGCACAGAGTGTTCAAGGTCAGGCCATACCAGTGTGGAATAGAGTGTGACAATCACCTCCCTCAACCTGCCGGTAATGCAGATTTTTCTTACTGTAGCTTAAGCAGAGGTACTCTTGGGAGTGAGGAGCTTTCTTTAAAGATTGAGTTTTAATTTGATTGTTGTAGTTGCATTTTTTAATAGATGGCACTTCTTGTTCTTTCTTTTAGCTCTCACTACCTTTGTCAGTGAAAGGGCGTTTTGTCCTGGAGATCACAGAAGGAATGCTTTATCTGCATGAGCAAGGCTTTGTACACAAAGACCTAAAACCAGAAAACATCCTTGTGGACAGAGACTTCCACATTAAGGTACTTGTTAGAATGTCAGTGGAGAAGGCCAGTGATTTGGGTTGAAGAGCCCATTTCAGCCATGCTGGTTAGAGTTCCTAACTTGGTGGAATTGGTAGATGAATGCCTTTAGTTTAGTGAGCTATCACTGAGAGAGTGTTGCCTGGATCGCTGAATTATGGTGATCTATACAACCTCCGAGTCTGGATTTGCACAGTATTCCTCCAACTGTGAAAAAAAATCACTGAGGGCATTAAAAAAATAATGTAAATAACAAGCTATAAATAACATAACAGTTAGATGAAAAAAAATGTTAATATGGAGATTGAAACAAAATAGAATGTTTTATGGATGATGTCTGTTGTCCTTTATTGCTGTAATTTCTCCTCCTGCCTTCACTTCCTTTTTTTTATTCCTTTATTTCTTTCTTCTATTATCTTCTCTTTTGTATCCCTCTTTTCCCTTAGTCATCATTTTAAAATGACGTCCAGGAGCTACAAAAAAAAACCCATCAGGACACTACTTCAAAGAATGGTTTATAAGCCTATTCCAAAGCCCTTCTATTAACTTTAGTGGGGCTTTGGATCAAGACACATAAATATAGAGGCTACTGTGGAATAAACCTGAGGGGAATTTGCAGCAGTCCTCATCAAATATCCTGTCTCTGGTCAAGGTGAGTCGGTGAAATAATGACCCCCTTACAGTTTGAAACTATAGAATAAATTTATGTGAAGAGAACTCTGCCATTTTCTATTTCTCACACATAAATTAGTAAGTAGTTCTTCGACAAGGTTAATATAGTAGCAAGTGCAGTATGAACAGCTTGCAGATAAGAATTATAAATTTATTTCTTTTCCAAAAATAAAAACCTCATCATTATCTGCTTTAAATGTAAATTGTATGGGGAGTTGGGTTTCAGCTCACTTATACAGACAGGACCAAACTAGGCTATCATCTCATTTCATGACAAACTGGTCTGGAACACAGGATCAAATTCAGAATCAGATACAACTGCCTTAAGTAGCTCGATCAAAAATATAATTTAAGGCAGCTGTTGTATAATCTATCTGCTTGAATGTGTCTAACATTGCCAAAAATTAGAAAGGGAAATAGTTGTTCCAGGAAATTGTAAATGTAGAAAGATTTGTCATATCCTTCTCTATCACTAGACCTCCTCTCACTTGTAGACATGAACCTGGACTCCTATTTCCTCAGCAGAATGTTGCCTAGATTTTCCTCTGAATACACAACCTCTAAACGTAGCCCAAGGCTTCAGAAATTCAAGAGGAACAATAAGCTAGTTAGAGGCAATAAGAGAGAAAAGTGAGTTAGAAGTGAGGCAAGGTGTCATGTCGCTTTTATCTGAAGTAATTGAGTTACACGACTCTGTTTGACAGCTGCCTATGGCCAAGAGAGACAGGCCCATTTTCTTTCAGCTTTCCTCTCCTGTTGACCTCCTGTTCCTTTGTGTTAGCACTGGTGCTGATGTGAACAGCCTGTCTTGATTTGGGAAGCCAAACCAGCAGATTACCATTTACCTTGTTGGCAGTGCTATCCTCTTGGGGAGCACTTGGTTCAGCAAGCTGCTTGAGTGCCTTGCACTGGGTCTTCCCGGGTAAGTGTCAGTCCTGGAACAAGAGGAGCAGAGGGAGCACGTAATAAGAAATGGACAGAGAGGAGGGAAGGATTACTTTCTTCATCACCAGCCATTAGTCTAGTTGTAAAATTTCAATAATATCACACTGTCAAGCACACAGTGCCCAGGTATCTCTGCTTTAACCTATTCCATTCTATTCTTTTCCGTGTCTCCTTGTCATACATGTCACATCATTTTAGATCCTCTTCTTTCCTTCTTCTCAAGGAAGATCTAAGTTGGTTGAGTTAAATGGAATCTGAACAGAAAGGGCAGTGAGAAAGGAAATTGATTCTAGGTTGGAATCTTAGATTCTTCTCCTATGAATCTTCTGTTCTCCTATGAGTGCTGCAAGCAGACCTCACATAAGATTGCCAATATGAGTGAAACCAAATTTCTTCTATCCTCACATTGTGCAAGCATTCCACAATTATTAATAAAAGTTCAGCCTAATGGCTCCCAGTTGGCAGTGCTACTTTATTTAGAACAAAAACCAAACCAAATAAACAAAGAAAAACAAGAAAAAAAAATCAAATTATTTGTTTTCCTTTGTTAAGCTGTATTTTTTCACTATTTTTTAGGTAAGTTATTAGATTAGTATTAAGACTTGATAAAATTGAGCACTGAATGCAATGCTTGTTTATCTCCTCTTCATTTTACAGCACTAGCTCTGATGTGTCTCATTTTTCAGATTGCAGATCTTGGCATTGCCTCCTTTAAGAGCTGGAGTAGGCTGACCCAAGAAGAAACTGTCCGACAGAAGCAAATGAAGAGCACTTACCAGAACAAGGCTGGGACTCTTTTCTATATGGCCCCAGAGCATTTACGCAGTGTTAATGCTAAACCAGTGGAGAAATCAGATGTTTACAGCTTTGGCATTGTGATCTGGGCAATTTTTGCTAACAAAGAGCCATACGAAAGTACGTTACTTCCCAAAGGATGCTATCAGAAAAATAAGTTACAAATATTTAAGCATTTATTGTTATAAAATTAAGATTAGTAGATTGCATCACCCATGGCCTAGAATAGCACTGGCTTGGCACCTCATGGCCAGTCAGAGGAATTAGTTGCATCATTCCTGACTTCTAAGCATGGACAAGAACATCTGAATGAAATCCAGCTGTAAGCTGAATCTGCTCACATCTACATGGTGTAGGCACAAACCAGACTTGGTGGCAGAAATTAGGCAAACCTCAGGTGGGCCAGGTTGGAAACTTTGATGGACACTATTTCCTGAGGTAGACAAGTTACACATGGAAATGAGAATGATCTCACAGTCAGTTACTGATTCTCAGCTGTGTGGTGCTGATTTCTCGACATGCACCAATGGGTTTATTTAGAACAATAGAAGCCAACTGTGGAATTCCAGAGTAACATGTTTATAATTTTGAATGGATCTTTTGCTATTTAAATGGCTAAATGTTGCCTGTGTGGCCGTTTTTGTGTTCATATCTAGTGCAGAGCTGATGCACCTGAGAAGCAGGTTCTAGAGAGGTACATCTGTCACCCTTACTCACACTGCACATGTCTTACATATAAAAGTAAATCCATTAATCTTAAAATAAATCTCTAATCCATGGAAGTCAGGGCAGTGGATTCAAATTCACTAATATAAAGGATTTGTAGCAGTAACCTGGACCTCCTTGAAATCATGTTTAACACACAGGGAGCCACTTCATTGTTTCTTTTACCTATGGAAAGGTAGCAAAACTCATGAGCAGAGCCTGACAGGAAATTTCATTTTTCAGATGGTATAAATGAAACCCAGATTTGCTTTGGCATTATGAATGGAAACAGACCAGACATAAAGGAGATCACTGATAAATGTCCAGTGGAAGTTATTGACTTAATGAAGCAATGCTGGGATGAAGATTCAGAGAAACGTCCGACCTTTGCAGGTAAAGCATTACTTTAGGATTTGTATTTGTTTGTGTCTATTGATAGCTTATAATGCAGCAAAGCAAACCTGAGTATTTTCCTCTTGAAATAAGGTGGGGTGTTTTTTGAAAACTGAAATAGCCATGCACATATTCTGTAAAGCATGCTCTCTGTACTATGACCAAAAATGGGATCTGATCCAGCATTTGCAGGTTTGAGAAATCCTAGTAAGTGAATGGAGCTAATTAAGACACTTTATCCCTGATAATTTCTTTTCAGCATAGTGTAATCTTATTGCTGAAATTTACATAAAAACTAACATCAAGGGATATAGTATATCTTGACCATGAGAAAATATCCTATTCAAAATACTCTAGATTCAAAAGCTGTCCTAATTGTCCTTCCATAAAAAACGTGACTGACTTTGATAGCTAATTATCCTTTCATTTGGTCAGATGGCAAAACACTTCCAATCAGTAGAAGTCATGGCTGAATGGTCTGGGAAGAAGGCTAAGAGCAAATAAGTAAAAATTCTATGTCTCATTGTCTCTTCTTTCTGCCTCAATACATAGTGCCAAAAAAAACGCAAACACACCAAAAAAACAAAAAAAAACCCAACAACCCAGAAAACCCCCAAAACAACAAAAAGAGGGAAAAAAACCACCCCAACCCACAATAAAGACCCCAGCAAATAACAGGAAACTGAGGTTTGTATTTAGACACAGGCACCAACAGCTTCATATAAAACAGGCATGCACTTAAATACTCAGAGGAAATGTGTATCCCATGAGGAACCCACCTACTATCTCCAAGTTAAACATATATAATGTACTGCTAATAGATTAAGTTTATGCTTGTATTGGATCTTAGCTTCTAATTTTCCTATATGCAAGTCAAGGAAAGATGCTCTCAGCTACTGATCATAGCAGTAAAAAGCAATACAACAAGAACAACAAATCCCTAGAAGTCATCCTGTTCTTGTTACTGTTTGAGACTAAATGTACAAATTACAAATGTATGTATACTTTTGTTGTTTCTGACATTGTAGAAGTCTTCATTCTTCATTCCTTTTCCATCAAGGTGGTTAACAGTACAAGTCACTTTTACTTTCCTGTGAAAACCATTTTCACTTAGTTCTTTTATTTTTGCAGAAATCAGTGAAAGATACAAGCCATTTTACTATGAAGAGCTAGGAAAAAATATTGAAGAAGATCTGAAGAATTTGAAAGTGAGTAGCTTTCTAAGCATTTTAAGGTTCCCCACATTCCTTCTTCCCAGCCCCAATTATAGCCAGATTCTGCCACCTCAATACTCATCATGCTTGACTTGATATGATTTCCTGCTGTGATAAAATAGCTGGATTTGTGAATGAGGGCAGAGCAATGCATGTCATTTATCTCAACCTTCAGAAGATTTTCAACACTCTCTCCCAAACTACTCTGGTATCCAAGTTCAGATGTTGCTGTGTGGATCAGCAGATGAAAACAAGTTGGATGGTGAGTCCCAGAGGAGAGCAGTTGATGGGTCCTACTTCACCTGCAGGCCAAAAGCAGCTGCAGGAGTGCAGGGGGCTGGGACCTGGTTTACTCTTCTGTCAGTGACCTGACAGAAGCGGTGAACACACATAAGGTGTGCACTGCACTAGAAGGACTAGCCAAGACAGTCACAAGGACAAGGCTGATAGCTGCAGGCTGGAGGAATGTGGTGACAGAAACCTTGTGAAATTCAGAAAGCACAAGAGGAATGTGTTGCACCTGGGATTAAATAACTTGGCTTCAGTGCCAACCAGGGGCTGCCCAGCCACGGAGCAGCACTGCTGAGAAGAACCTCAGGGTGGTGGAGAGCAGCGACCTGGGCACCAGCAGTGTCACAGGCAGCAGATCTGCTGAGACCTTGTTAGTCCTAATAGGAGATGGCACTACTTCAGCCCAGACATGCAATGGCTTTGGAGGACAAAGAAATAGCAACCTGCCCCTTTGTGTGAGGAGTCTGAGAAGACAGAGCCAAGCTCTTCACAGCAGCACATTGTGTGAGGACCAGAGAAAAAAGACAAATACAGAAACAGGAGAGACTCAAACTTGGATGTAAGAGTGAAATGAAAAGAACCCAAAACATTTCCCTCTGAGGAGAGCAGAGCAGTGGCACAAATTACCTGAGGAGGCTGTCAAGTCACCATCATTGGAGGTTTTTAAACCCGACTGCACAAAGCTCTGAGCTACCAACTCCAATCCCATAAGTGACCCTGTTTTGAGCAGGAGGTGGGCCCAAGGTCTGTTTCCACCTGAGGGGCACACTGATTCTATAATATTTTGCAAAAGCTCCTCATATATCCACTAGGTCTCACTCATGAAATAAAACGTTATTCCTATCAATTCAAAAATGGCAGAATCTGATTTCAAGTAACTTCATAAACTCTTGGTAATTTTTGCCCTGCCTTCAGGCAATGTCTAATGAGTCTCAGCCTGCTTGAGATCAGGAAGCTATTCCACAGTAATATTAACAGGTAAAAGTTAAATTCAGATCGTTTTCCTGAGTGTCCAAGTTGGTTTCTCTTACTTTTCTAGCTGTAAGTTTAAAAACTATGATTAAAATAATAATTTCATGACTGAAAAGAAGAGAATCAGAACTTCTTGAACAACTGGGCCAATAATGAAATCTTTTTATCACAGATATTATGAATTTAATCACTTGACTGTATAGACTTCACTCATAGACAATGCAGACAGTATTCTTAACTAAGAAAACAAAACAAACTTCCTTGTGAAACCATTCTTTCACTTTTTTTTTTTTTTAAGTGCTTCCTTCTCACCAAGTCTTCAATTGTGGAAATAAAAATTACTCATTTCATGTGATGTTTATGAAGCACCAGTAACTGTTCAAAAAAGCAACAGAGTTTTGCAAAATGAAACTGATGAAACAGATTTCTTGGACTGATTTGATCAAATTCCCAATATGAGCTGTATATATGTCTAATTTATGACAGCAACCCCAAATCAGGACCATGGTAAATTTTACTACGTGCATTAGCTCTCTGCAGATGCACCTCTCATATCATAGGGACAAAATGGCTATTTAGGAAATGGGCTGTGAGTTTATTACTTTCTCAGGAAGGAAAGCATCCATTACAATCAGGGCACAGATTGTGAAGAGTGGATCCAGGGAAAGTCACTATGTGAATTACAAGTATAGCTTCAGCAGCAACATGGATTAGAGAGTTTGGGCATAGCCTCCCTGCTGCCTGCAATCAATTCAGCAATCATGGGAGCCTCCTAACTAAAAGGATCACAGAATCACAGGATGGTTGAGGATGAAAGGAACCAGAAGTCATTTGGTTCAATCTCCCTATTCAAACAATCCCATTACTCAAGTAAAATCTAAGGACCTATGGTTGTAATGTGTGTTAGAATGTTACTTTTTGCTTTTGGAGGGAAGTAGATTTTTTGGGAAGAGATAGGTAGGAATTGTTGACTTTTAATCTGTGAAAGTACTGTGTTTAGTTAAAAAAAACAAACACTAACACAAACTCTACTTTTGGAAACTATTTTATGAGTAAGCAGCACTTGGGGAACTTGGGAAATAATTTTTCCAGGTTTAAAAAAAAATTACTTCCAGCAAAGCCTGAATAATGGGAACATCAAAAGAATAGAACAGGAGTAGATTTTGCCTTCACTCTAGTTAAGTGAGGATGAGGGTTATAGAAAGAAAATTGCACTGCTTCTTTCTGAAAATTTACTCAAAACTCCTCATTTTTAATAATCTTCATAAAAGTCAATGTGCCTATACCTGAATGTTAATTATTTCTTATCTCTTCTTCCCTGTTGATGAATGAGCTTATTAAATATAGATCCACAGATCAGGATGCATGTTTGCTACCTTTACCTCATCAGCATCCCCTCACTGAGATTGCTTGCCAAAAGTCTGGCTATTAAATACAAGTCAGACAATCCAGAGCCACTCTGGATTAAGGTCACATTGATGTAGGCAAGGGTATTGTTTGGCCAAGTCAGAGTATTACATACTGCAGTTACATTGCAGTCCTCCCTCCCTTCACTGAAGAAAAGATTTTACCCACCTGTTGCAAAGGAGTGGGTATTTCCTGTCAGGCTGTGCTCTTTGAAAGAGTATGGGATCTTTTCCCAGAGACTGACAGAATCTGCTCATCCAGGTCACTTCACAGTGTAGCTGTGCTGTTTCATACTCTACAGGTACTCCCTTTGTTTAAGCTTTTGCCTATAATTTGATCATTTGTTCTTTCTCACGTGCAGAAAATGCAGCCCAAGTCAAATGAACTGCTGCATAGCATGGAATCCCTTCAAATAGATGCTGTACCAGAAGATAGCAGCAATGGTCAAGTAGGTAAGTCATTAGCACATAATTATTCTGTGTATTTGCCATAGATAAAGTTGTGTACAAAGCAAGTAACCTTACCATTAAGGGTTAAGAGACTCAGTTATTCAGCACCTCAGAAAGAATTGTAATCACTGAGATGATATTTGCTTCCAGAAGTTACACTTAAAATTTCCATCCCCTTTTACATTCTTATGCTTTCCTCTTCCATGTCAAAAATTTTGTTCAACATTAAGCTTTATGGTGGTCACTTTAATAATTACTTTTCATACTTGATCTTTCTTCTCATCTTTTTAGTCATGCCAACTTCTTGATTTGTAGGCTTTAATTTCATCACAACTTTTCTTTTTCCCCCTCCATCCTTTCTTATGAATACTCTGAACATGACCAAGATACATAATTGTAAATTATTCCTTTGTTTAGGACTTTGCTCTTTAAGGAATCTGAGGAACACTAGTAGACAGGTGTTTTTTCTCTTTTTTGTCATGCTTTCATCAAATCTTGGATGAGTTGCGTGTTTTGCGATTTCAAAGAGCTGCTATCTGTGATAATATATCTAATATGATAGAGTTTTGTAACAGTGTATCTGGAATTCTCTTACCAAAGTTTCTTAATATCAAGGGACACAGGATCTTATTTGCAACACTGATTTACAAGAAATAATAAAAAAATCCAGTAGAAATAAAATTCTGCTGAGTTATCAAAGACATGACTAAATTAGTAATGTTAAACTGTAACATACAACTAATAAATCTTCCCCAAAGCCAGGTTTCACACAACTGTTCCTCAGTAGAAGTGATGGACTTAGGGCAGCCCCACTGCTCTATTTTTGAGTGTAGTTAATTTCCTGCGCAGAAAGAATCGTGTATGACTGCTGCAGTTTGCAGATGCTCTCATGTTTTAAGTACAAAAGACTTTGTTGTGAATCTCCACTGCAGAAAGATGCCATCTTGCCAGACTGTCAGTCAAAGGCAGGGGTTTTTCTCTAGTCAATGGGCATCATTCAGACAGTGGCAGTGAAAGCTTGCCCTGGGGAGCAGATGCCATATAGTTTATTCTAGTACTGAATTGCTAAGAGCTGTCACTTTGGATGGGGTATATTCTGTATTAGCCACTCCTCCCACTCCCTCTGTAGCAGTGGTAGCAAAACAAGCAGAGCAAGTCCAACTGAAAGTG
Organism: Onychostruthus taczanowskii; assembly: GCF_017590055.1. Taxonomy (NCBI): domain Eukaryota; kingdom Metazoa; phylum Chordata; class Aves; order Passeriformes; family Passeridae; genus Onychostruthus; species Onychostruthus taczanowskii. The sequence goes on along the minus strand of NW_024501460.1, from coordinate 6,131,869 downwards.
TTCTAATATACAGACATCCAGAGGAACTAGTTTTGGTCCTGCCTAATATGGGCTGAAATAATGTAATCTGGGGGGGACCCAGTTCACTAGCATTATATGAACTAAATAGAAGCACATACATACACTTTATTCCAGTTTTACAGTGCTCTGTAAGTGTCCCTTGCTTCAAGAAATGTGTAATATTTTCTAGAAAAGTGTGAAGCTTTCAGAACTTTAAGAAAGCATCTGTAGTTCTACCCTTAAAAAACAATTACAAGTAGTAATAAACATATTTTTATGTTTCTTATAGTCTCAGAATGCTACAGCATCATAGAGATTATAACTCCATCTAGCTCAATTCTGAAACAGAGCTTCCTTTGATAATGAGAATTAGGTTGAAAGGTATAGATGACATAGACTATTTTATATGGTAGACATTACTTGTAAAAATGTAGTCTTTGGAAAGAGTATTCATCATGACATACCCAGAAGGACACTTTACATAATCATTTTTAAATAAGATTTTCATGATAGATTATTTGTGTAAAATTACACCTGCTATTACAGTGGCACTATTTTCCACCCTGTTGCACCTCAGTTTTGCACTGATCAAATTCCAGTTAATGCCAGAGGAGACACACCAGTAAATCAGACCCTACAAATGCCTCCAGGAATGTTTGTTTCAATGGTTGAAAACTTGGTATCAATACAAGCAGAGTACACAGTGAATTCTCACACTACTCGAGATAGTGAGATTTTAACACTGATAGATTAAAAGCAAACCTGTACTTCCTAGATAAAAATCTAAACACAGTAAAGCTGTGTTTTATTTTATAGAATGCCTTATGCTGGAAGTAATGTTTTATTGAAACCTTTTACATATACAATAATAATAAAGTAGGTTAATAGATCATTGCAACAAGTTAAATACTTGCATTTGAATGTTTTCAAACATTTAATGTTCTTCCCTTTCAGATCAGCCTAATTCTCTGCACAGCTCTCAAGGTCCCATAACCAGTGAGGTTAACGAAGCCCTGTTTGCTGCCTCCCCTGAGAACCAGCCCGTTGAGAGCTGTGAGACCTCATTTGCACCTCCTGATAATCTGGAAAGAAAACTTCAGCATGAATACAACTACCACGCCTTTGGGAGCCGGATGGATAAAGCAGTTCCACCTGCACTATACAGCCCTGAAATGATAGAGGAGGAAAGGAGACGGAGAGTTTCCTGCGATCCGTTTGCAAAGCCATCTCCTACTTCTCAACTGTGTGAACTGCATCCAAGAGCTGAAAAAATAGGATCAAACACTAATCCATATTTCTGGCCACAGGTAGCTGCAACAACACCAAAACGGAATGTAGATGTTTTTTATGGGCCCAATCCCAACAGTCTTGCAACAGGAAACCTGGTGGATGCCTATGGATTGTATTCAGCCAATAACTTTACCCTAAGTAAACCTCCTGTGCCAGAATCTGGACAAAGCCTGAAGTCACCGACCAATGTAAACTTGTATTCAAAGAATTCAGACACAGATACAGGTGCGGTTCCTCCTTCTCCAACAGCTATGTTTCTGAAAACACACTTTTCCTCTATTCAGTGAGGTGGTCAGGAGAGTTTTGTAGCTCAGGGAACAACCTGCTTATTGCCTGATCTGTAATATAGAAGGGTGAATTTTTTTTCATTAATTGTCTTTGTTGACTCAAAGTTAAAGCACTCTAGCTTTGACTTCATTATGCTGCTTTCACTGATGTCAGGCTGCCAGTTTCAAATGAACCATTTCTAAAGCATCAGGTAACAGAAGAGTATGAGACCCAACAGCTGACTCTACCAGCCAAGGAAGAGCAGACAGCAAGTACTGCTAAAGCAGCTCACAAAACCAGGAGCTGCTACCACTTGTTCTAGGAAAGCTGAGGAGAACTTTGACTCTCAGAACTGTAACATTCATACCATAGGTTCTACTCGTGCAGAAACAACACCTGTAGCATTTCAGAAAATAGATGAGAATTTTTTAGCTTGGCTTGCAGCAAGCTGAGAGACTCGGGAACCTAGGGAGCCAGCAAGGAGCTAAGGCTTGTAACTGGTTTCTCCAGAGAGCTCTGCCTGGTGCTGAGGGAGAGCTTCTGTTGGTGTTTGCTGGTGAGCCATGGGGTAGAAAGGTATGGAGACAAAGAAGGAAGAGAATATCAGGCATTATCAAAACATATAAATAAGTGGTAATTGGAGACCTACAAGATACAACTTTGAGGAACTAGGGACAAAATGAGATGCCTGCTCCTACTCTTGGATATTTTTAGCATGGTGTTATTTTCCAGATCATCTCACAAGAAAATGAAGGATGACTAGCTTTTTACAAGCAGAATGCCATAAAGGTGTTATTCTGTTAAATTATTTATGCAGAGGCTGTGATTAGTTGTTTATGTGAGTTTATTTACTGAAATGAATCCGGGGGCTGTCATGTCAGAAGGCAGGCATTAGAATTTTCAACATTACTAATAAAGGAAAAGCTTCTGTTTGAAAGAAATGAAGAAATGAAGAAAACATTTATTACAGGAAGGCTGTGTGGAATAGTGTAGCGGATACCAGACTGAGGTGCACAAGAGCTGCATTTCAGTTTGTTACTGACTTGTTGGGTGACTGTAACCCATCTGCTCTTGTGTCTCCAGTATGAGTTACAGAACTCATCTGTGTGCATCTAAAAACTCACACTTGGGAGTTTGGAATTTGCCAGTTTGAATACCTCATACATGCAGCTCAGTCTGTAACTGCAATGTGCAGTGATCCCACACTTCCAGGTATTCCTACACCCACATGGAAGCCCATTGTCCTCACTGAGATCCAAGGATGGTTAAGGTTATTAGTAACTCAGCAAAACCTCAATAAGATCATTGCTTAAACTAGAGTTATTCAACGAGACACAGTGCTGCTAATTAAAAAGCTGCTTCTCATCTCTGTATTTAAGAGCACTGTATACTCACGTTGTTACAAATATGGCAGTCATTGTTAAGTATATCTACTTTTCCATTTACATAATGCTTTTGGCATTTCTTTGGTTTTTTTCTCTTTCTACAGGTTACAGGGATTCCACTTCTTTCACAAGGGGAACATTTGCATACTATCCTAGTACAGCCAGAGTAAGCCAAGGTAAGTGCTGTGGCCTTCATCTGCCCTGGTAGCCAGCAGGCTGTGTGTTGCATCCTTACCAGTAAAGCAAAAGACTTCAAGAACTTGAAATAATTTCTGTTATTGCTTAACACCTCTAACCATAGCTGAAGTTTTCAGTATCAGTAGGTAAAACTTAGTCCTGTCTCTATCAGGACCTAAATACACCATTAAATGTGCATTTGATAAATCAAGGACAATATATTATTTAATGTAAGAACTTCAAAAATATGAGAGCATTGCAAGATCTCCTGTACACCTAAACTAGTCACTTCCTTAGATTAAACTTCAGGTTGCTGTCACTCTGCCCAGCTCTGGAACCACACACGCATTTGGGACACTTTGTCCTATCCTGGTTAAACTTCAGGTTGCTGTCACTCTGCCCAGCTCTGGAACCACACACACATTTGGGACACTGTCCTATCTTGCTCTGCATTTTAATACAAATTTCTAGCTACAGGCTTCATGCTGATCAGCCTTCACTGGGGCACAGGTCTCTACAGTTCTACTGGCTTGAACCCCTAAAATAATGTAATATCCTTCAGGAGTTATTAGTATATGCTCCTTTAAAGTTACGTTGCTGGGGGCACTCTGAATTCTTTAATTAACCCATTCAAAGGCTTGTCCAGTTTCTAAGTGGTCTACACTGCAAAAAAAAACTTGAAAGAGGAGATTTCTGTCTTCTTGACTCTGCACCCCTTAAATGATGACCCAAACCTGAGAAGCTGCAAGGTGTAAAGGCTTGGGAAAGGAGATTTATAAGCGTTGTAAGTTTTCCTCTTAATACTGTAATATTGACAAAATGTGTATATATTTTCATATGTTATGCTAAATTAATTTTGTTTCCGGATAAGAACATAGCAAACATGAGGTTTCTTTCTATTTTTAACTACAAATATGATGTGTTTCCTAAGTCCCCTGGCTCTTAAAAAAATACAGGAATCATGTAAAAAAATACAGTAATACTGTAAAAAATACAGTAATAATGTTATGAGACATGATAAAATGCATTCCATTTTTGCAACTTCATCCATCTAATAATGCATGTATATAATATTTCTGACTTGCAGTCCCAGGTTAGCATATAGTAAGTATACTTAGTCAGATTTTCCTACTTAACTATAGACTTTCACACTTCACATTGCAATTGAGTGTGTAACAAGGATGTAACCATGATTCCAGGTGATTAATTACAGAGCTTGGTGTATCATTTTAAGTATCTGTACTTCAATTTTAGACCCAGGTTGTGAGATTCATCATTTAAGCTAGAGTTAGAATGTTCAGAAAACACTGTCAAGAGAACAGAAAACTGATATCACCTAAAATGAACAGTGACTTATCTTCATGCTGCATGTGGAAATCAGACAACTGTAAACAAAAGATGAAATTATGTGTTTTACTAATCATATTTTATGAGCAACATGAAATTATTTGCTGTAGTCTCACAGAACTCAGAAGTTATAACTGTAAATCTGAACTTACATCTATGAAAAGTAAAGCTGAGAGGCAGAAGTGAGGCTTTAAAATTTAAACAACAAGAGCGTTGGAATCAAGGCTGGGCTCCTGAAGCTGTTAGGCAGCAGAAAGCAAGACTGCTACTATGCATTCCCAAGGCACAGAGAACATTATTTACAGTCTAGTAACTATCAGCTTGGTTGTGGCACTCTGTCATAAAATAGACTGGGCTTTCACTGAAGTACACTTGTGTCACACTGCATAGTGAAAATACACTTGCAGCACAGTTGCCAGTAAATGGTTATTTCTATATCAAGTGCAATGAATATCACTTCCCTTATTAGTGGAACTCTTTCCTCTGCATGTTACTTCTTGACATTTGAACCTTTTGCTGTTGTTTGTAAATTTGTACAGACGATTCAATCAAGTACAACATAACAAACAGCTCTGGAATTCAAATTGGATCCTACAATCACATGAAAATTGAAGAGCAGAATCCGCATGTCAGCACTTGTTCTGTTGCTATGGAAAAAATTTATACTCATTATGAAGCAGTGGGTGCATTTGGTAAGAGAAATATCTCCCTAGTTTTCATGTATTCACCTCATATAATTAACTGAGAATCATTTGGTTTGGAATGTATAAAACATTCACACTGGCAGAAGCAAGGCTAGGATTGGAGATCCTCACCTAACTTCTAGTTTAAATCATAGAATATCCTGAGTTGGAATGAAGCCATGCAGACCATAGAGTCCAGTGCCTGACATAACACATGGAAAACTAAAAGTTCAACTGTGTAAGCAAGAGCCACGACAACTTCATTCGGATAGAAGTTGGACAGTTTTGAAATGTACTTTATTTTTATTGGTCAATACTGAATTCAACTATCTCTGTGTATTCCTAAGTAACATTTGTGTCTCAGAAAAAAACATATACAACTCTTTAGGAATTCTAGAATGGGTTTTTTCAACCTTGCAGGTTTAAGTGACAACCTATGATAGCTTCAGATCAAAGAGCAAATCCAGCAACTGACCCGTGAATACACATGTTCTGTCTGGATATTTCTTGCCTGCCATCACTGGGTTATGTTGCCTCCATGAAATCCACTTCTGATTGCATCATTAAGATTCTGTCTCTAGATATTACCAATAAATATTTGGGGGAGGACAGGAGAGAGAGAGTGAAAGGAACAGAAGAACTGCTGAAAGATGCAATTTTCTTACACTCTTCTTCTTTTTGCAGACAATACTACTGTGCTGACAGAAAAGCATTTGAATCTAGTGAGAGAAAAGCTGGCTAAGCAGTGGAAGCACTGCGCTCGGAAACTGGGCTTCAGTGATCCTGAGATTGATGAAATTGATCACGACTATGAACGAGATGGACTAAAAGAAAAAGTTTACCAAATGCTGCTCAAGTGGGTAATGAGGGAAGGTGCCAAAGGTGCTACGGTTGGAAAACTTGCCAAGGCCCTCTTTGGCTGCCAAAGACTGGATCTCCTCAGCAGTTTGATGCAAATCCAAGAAGAATAAGTCTACTGAGAACAGACTTTCTAGAGCTCTCCTTTTTGCACAGGCTTTTTGGAACTTTTTTTTTACCAATCTGTTAATACTGCCAATAAATCAAAAAGTTCATGTCACAATATTTTGTCTTCCAAAGGATAAAAAACAAAAAAGCATCTTCCTTCCAAAGAGAACGATTATCCAAAGATAACGACAACAAAATGCAAGACAAATATCAATTCAAGAAGAATATATTACACAAAATTTCTACATTCTAATCTTGAAACATGTTGGTAGTCTTGTTCCATTCTGAAGATTGACCTATTGTTTGAAAAACTTGGATATAAACCAGAATCAACCCTTACATTTTGCCAAAAGTGCCAATACTTATCATGCCAGCATTTGACTGGTCCAAGTTAATAATACTTTTCAAATATTTTTATAATTTTTATTAAATATAGATGTATATAATTATGCAGAACAGCAGCATAAATAAAAGCAAAACTTGTTTCTGGCTTTAAAACTCTGGTATTGATATTTTATAGTTATAATGTTGCATTAGATTTTTACATTGTTTGGTAGAAAATATTTTACAGGGTAAGAGTCTCATCTGCTTTATGAAATATTGAAAAAATAAGTTCAATCAGTATGCAATCCAAATTAAAATCTCAAGAATACAAGGGTTTTGGGAAGGAAAAGGTGCCTTATTACCTCTTGACTAAAGACCCATTCTCCTGTCTGCTCTGGGGGCTCAGTGTCACTACATTCTGAATCTCTTAGACTGCATTTGTATTAGTTGGTTAAATGTGCCTGGAGATGTTACTGGATGCTGAGGTTAAACTGGCATGCTGCAGCCTGCTGCCAGAACAGCACATTCTTTAAACCTCCAAAATGTTGTGCAAAGACTATTTCACAGCACTCAGGTTTTTCTGGGGAACACTGGAACAGCTCTATAGTTTAGGTGATGGTATCTCAGTGCCTGGAAATGTTCCTTATCATTCTGACTTCCTAATATTGACATAATCTCAGTGTGTAGTATCTATGAAAGAAGAATTACTGCAAGATTTTTTGTCCAAAGAATTATGCCAGACTCTTCTTATGAGGCACAATGCCTCCTGTTCCATCAGATTTACAGACACAGATTTTCAAGCAGATGTTTTGGAGCAGATAATTGTTTAAGCTGTACATAGAGCACTAGGTGTTCATTAGTATTCAAAACTATTCATTTTAATGGTAAAAAAAAGCTAATAGCTTAATGAAGTGTAGTCAGAATGGATTTCTGCTCCTTGATACAGCACCCGCCATTTCAGTGGAAGCAAAATGAAACTACAATCAAAGCAAGCATCACCATATTTGTCATCTTTAAACTTACTTAAAATTCCTTATAGTTTAGACTTAGCAACATGCTAAATTTTCTATAAACTTTTGAGTACAATATAAGGATGTGGTTTATCTGTCTAATATAATAACCATACACTTCCCAGAAAAAGAAAAATTATTCTTTAAGCCAATAGAGAGATGGGGTATCTTCTCAGTCTTCTGACTGACTTCTATGTCAGCCCACAGAACTACAGCCAGCAGTTACTGTGTTAGTTCATTAAAACAGATCCCTGAACAGATCACAAAGCCCATTTATGTTCTGTTAACGCTGGTTGCACTGCATTGCTACATCAATTCCTGCGCCCCCCCCTTGGTTTTTAAAGTCTCCCATATCTGCAGTCTTTATTTAAACAATATGCAATTTTTCAATTATAAGATCTTTGACTTATTTGGTACACAGAATGAATGGTGACCATTTAATGGGCCTACATTAAATGCTTCATTTGCTCTTTATTAAAGCAAGTCTGGACCCTTCTTTCTGAAACAAGAACAGAGATGTAGAGCACAAACATGAAGCATTTTAGAACAAGACTTAGGCATGGAGCAGTCCTAGATCTTTAATGCAGGACGTGGGAGATGAAGGTCATTTTAGTTTTGGTGCTTGTCGAGTTCTAGACTAGTGCTCATAGTTCATGTGACATTGTGGATGGTACAGAACACAACTGAACCCACCTAGAGACAAACTCCTTCACTACAGCCCTTGCAAAACTCAATCACAGAGAGGATTCAGCTTCTGGGCAGAAGGGCTAAAGTACTACGAGTCCTTTAGCATATTGTGGAAAAACAGATAATAGGACACAATGCCTGAAAGCAACAGCCAGGCATGCCAATTAGAATACATATTCAATAATAAGGATGATGAACTACTGGGATAAACTACCTAGGGAGTCTGTGGATCTTCTTATTATCTCTTAATTAAGACTGGTCTTGTTTCTTAAGATAGCTAAATTGAAATCAAAGCTGTAAGTCTCAATACAAGGTTAACTAGGTGAAATGTAAAAGCAAATGGTGTACAAGAGGTCCAAGGAAAAGTTAGCACTCTTCTCAACCTAAAAACTTACAGAAACATTAAGTATGGAAGAGAGAGAGAAGCTAATACTAACTTAATGGATTGCTCGTTTCATCTACCACCCCATACCCCTCTCCCACTGCTAAAAAAAAAAAAAAAAAAAAAAAAAATTAAGGATGGAGCTGATTTTTGAAAAGCAACCTTTCATGAGAGATAAAAATGCAGGAAAATAATGGGGATAAGGATGAAAGAGAGTGATGTATTATGGCAAAGATTTGATACCTTTCATGGCAAAACAAAGGAGAGAAAGGACAGAAGAGTAATTTCACATCAAACTGGCAAGCTATCAGCCTCAAGGGCAGAGGCAGCAGTAAAGCAGCAGCCCTACAGAGATTTTTCATAAGACTGGTGAAGTGCAAGACAGTGAGGAAAAGGCAGCAGCCCTCCTCATGGTCTCTCCTTGAAGAACAGGAAGTGAACTCATCCAGTTATGCACAAGGACATTATATTTTCCCATTTTAGGGCAGTTTAATTTTGTTACTATGCCACCACTAACAGCGTACAAGCAGCTAAGGAATATGAGGAATTTTTACTCCTTCCAAAATAGTTGCTAAATAATACCAATTAATAATGCTGCATTAAGAACTCAGACATTGTTGCAAGTATTTGATATGTGACCTCTGAATTGAGCTGGTAACGTACAGCTCCTCTTCGACAGAGGCCAGTTTCCAAAGAGAGGCAACACTCAGCACTTAAAGCTGTTTGATTAGTCCGAGGTTAAGTAAACTATGCCACTTTTCTCTGATGGATTTTTCAATAACAAATTAAAACCATCTTTCAGCATGGAGGCACATAGGAAATTGAGTGAGAATCCCTAAGCCTCTGAAAAATCTCAGCCATGTACACAGTGAGAAGGAGCTGCAGGGAAACAAAGTAGGAAGGATCATCCAGCACAAGCAGGGACACATTACAGCTAAGTAGCACTTGGAAGAGCTTTCTTCACGGGATCCTAGTGTACTCCAGGCATTTTTTCCTACCCCTTCCTCATTGCATTCTCTACAGGCTACAGAAAGTGCCACTTGCAGCATGCTAGGTTTCCCTTCTAGCATACCAATTAGCAACAGGAGTCAGCCGACCATGCTCATTTGTTCCTCAACACACAAGAGCAGCTAGTGAAAGTGCAGCCCCTGGGGAAAAGGGAAGGGGGAAGGCAGGATCAGAACAAGCTCTGGGCTGTAGAGACTAGAAGTGATCTTTGTGCTGGAGGAAGTATTGCCCATGAGTGAAACAAAGCAGACCAGAGTTCTGACTTATGCTGGGTTTCCCCCTCCTCCACAACTCTTAAGTAGGTCACTTCCTTTCTCTTTAGCACAGTCTCCTCATCTCTTTGGTACAGACACTAACTTCTGCCAGAACTAAGATGTGATCTGATAATAAGCCCTGTAGCCTATAGAGCTCAGAGAGATGCTTGATAAGAGCTCCTTGAAACAAAAACCCACGCTAATTTCCTTAATAAACCAGTAATACTGCTGGATTTTGAATGATGGGTTGCAACTCCTGTGCACACCACACACACCCCTCTCTCATGAGCTGAGAAACCCAAATGCAGCACTGGAAAGGATGTCTTGGTTACCAAGTTCACCAAAATAGAGTCGCACGACCCCTTCCATAAACAAATCAAGAACTATCTTCTAAATGTTACTCTTTCCTTCTCCAAGGGACAAGTTATTTCTTCCTTCATAGCAGAGTATCTGGAGTCATTTCAAGTCTCTGTGTCTAGAATGTCCTAAATATGGTCAGAAATTATACCAAGATTATGCTTGAATTTACAAGATGGAGATTATATTCAACTTTGAAATTATGAAACCACCTCCCATGGAAGTGGCCAAGTGCAGGTGTGTCAGATTTATAATGCAGTTATTCATGAACATACAAGAGACATGCAGACACTGCTTAAGTTTACATACACTATCTTTTGCTAGCATAAGAAAACTGCAGGCAAACAAAGAAAATCATTACATATTGTGTTTTAGTTTTTCATAAGTCTGAAATGTTCTTTGAGCCAAGGTATCTGGGATCTTTTTCTATGATCTGTTCTGCTTATGACAAAGCATCCTTTCCTTTCTGCTTGGTAACTAAATAGGCCTCCTGCTACAAAACCACATACTGCCACTCCCCACATTTCACAGCTTCAGAAGTCATGCCATATTCAGTCTTTCGTGTTTGGAAGGTCAGTACCAAATGACAGAAACGCCGGTATTTTCACATCTTTGTTCTGAATGTGGCAATTTCCACTACCCAAATCCTACCTCTTCGTGGAGCTGAAGCAACAAGATTTTTCTCCTAAGGCGAAAACATAACAATCAACATTCAAGAGCCCAAGCAACAAAACAGTCCTGAAAACGTGTCACCTCATAGAAGCAGCTAAAATAAATTAGGCAAAAATAATCAATCAGCGTGTTCACAGAGTCAGGAAGCAATGTCTACAACAGTACCTGGATCACAGGAAACCCCAGCAAGTCACAGAGATGGCTGTAACATAGCTGGAGCAGGGACAGGGACTGATGGCACTGAGCTGAGCTGAGCTGAAATTAGGCTCCAGGAGACAGGAGCCAGGGTGTGGGAGACCCCAGCTGAGGCTGATTGTGGCCATTAAAGCCAATTAGTGCCCCGATGGCCCTGACAAATGAGCTCCTTCTTGAAAACTCCAGAGTTAAATCCCTGCTAATGCTGATGATTCCAGTGTCTTGTATGGGATCGCAGCTCCTGATAGGAGAATCCCATGTGTGGGTGAAAATAATACCTCTTCAGAACTGGAATTAGTCTTTCTGCCTGATGATCCAGCACACATTCTGAGAATTTGTTATGTTTTCTTCAGCTTTAGTAAGTAGTTCATATGGACAAAGAAAAGATTGAAAGGCATTTTAACCAGCATTATGTTGGATACAAGTTGGAGACCTTTCCCTCTCATAGTGACACGTGAGATAGGAGCTGCTTTTGATTAAGAGAAAATGCAGAATTCAGGAAAAAAATTACATTTTTACATCAGTAGACCAAGCTACTTCTTTGTCCTAAACACAGAATAGTCAGTCATCTCCTCCAGTCATTTTCCACCAGAAAGAATCTTAGCCAGTGAGACTCACAACAAAGATGAGCCTCTGAAAGTAGCCTAAGAACCGAGGAAACTGCAGGGGCTTGTACATGTCATCGAGCAAGAGCGAAGGCAGCTTGTCCTGATGAAGGATTGCTTGTAATTATCCATACTAAAGACCTTAATCTTAAATGGTTTGATCTGCTCAGGGGATAAACCGAACCAGTATGCTTACACAGCTGAGTTAATCTCTTTATGCACTGGGATTTGTTATGACTGTCATTCGTCTCTAAGACTTGTTAGTTCCATGCACACATATGGCAGTGGGGTGGAAGGCTGACAACTATTCACCTTCAGGGCAATCACTGAGCTTCTGCTGGGCTGGAATACAGAACACTGACCTGTCCTGAGGAAACTCCTCTCATCCAGGTATAAGGCAGGAGACCTTTAGGTCTGTTTCAAGCTTTGTGTCAACTCTGCAGCTTTTTGCTATTTTCCTCACTACCTTCTCCACCATCACCCTGGCCGGCTGTGACTCAGACTCATCCATTCTCCTCCATGCTTGGAAAACAGACACCAAGGAACACAGCCGGCTACCGAGGAAAGCAGTTGGTCCCCTTGGTGTTTTATGTGCAAATTGTGACAATGTGCAGAGGAAAGCCCTGCCAAGTGCTGCGTTAAACAAAAGCAGCCAGGCTGCTCCAGAAGTGGCCAGCCCTGATCAGCACAGGGACTTGCCAGGGCAAAGCAAGGCCCTACAAACAACATTGGTGAGGCTGGGTTGATGATCCCTGCCACGGGCCTGGGAACGCCTGGACTCTGAGACGCTGAAGGCGCGGCCATCGGGGAGGCTGCACTATCCAGAGCAGCCCAGGCAGACCTGGAGCCACAGACCACCCGTGTGCTCTGTGTTCTCACAGTCCACGGAGCTTCCGCATCACGGCCACCGCTGGAGCAGGCAGTTCATGGCTTCAGCTCCCGTTATCTCCCAGGGCTGGGATCTCTGCTCCCTGCAGACAGCCCGGGCGCTGCCATGCCTCCGTTTGCCCCCGCCTCTTGAAGAGGAGGGAGGCGCTCACAGCGCCCCCCTCCCCACCACGGCCGACGGTGAAGCCAAACACCTGTGCTGCGCTGGGCGCTGCTGTCCTCTTGGAGGCGGCTGGAGAGGGCAAAGCCCTCAACCCTCGCCTCCTGCTCTCAAGCCGGGGCAGCACTACCCCTCCCCATCAAATGGGGATCAGAAACCGGGAACCGACCCGGGAGGAGGGACCAACTAACCCCCGGCCCCGCAGCTCCCGCCGCTGACCAATCAGCGCCACGGAGGGGCGGGACCACAGCCCAGAAGCCAACCCCTTCCCTATCTGCCCTGAGTGACAGCAGCAATCACCAATCAGAGCGCGGACAGTGCACCGCCCCTCTCCTTGCACAAGCCGTGGAGGCGGCCCCGCCTCACGCCCGGCGGAGGGGGACCCGGGAAGGGAGGGGAGGCGGGCCGGCCCCGCGGGGGGCAGGACACGGGAAGGGAGGCGAGGCGGCGCCGCGGGGGGCAGGACACGGGAAGGGAGGCGGGCCGGCCCCCCAGTCTCCTTCCCTCCCCACCGGGCCGGCCTCGCTGGGTGCAATGTTTTGCCGGAGCGCGGGCCGGGGCCTCCGGGCTCTGGCGCTGCTGCAGTTGCAGCCGCCCGCCCGGGCAGCGCCGCTCACGGCCCGGGGACCGGCCGCCTGCTACGGGTAAAATCCACAGCCGCCTCCTTCTCCCTTTCCCCAGCTCCCTCCTCCCTGCCCGCGGCTCGGGGAAGGGGATATTTGTCAGACAGGCGGCGGGACGGACAAAGCGTGTTAGCGGAGGGGGTGGTGCATCGGACCGGGAGGGCGGAGGTGACAAAACGGGGACTCGGGCAGTGTCCTGAGGAGCCTGCTCCTGCTTTCCCTCAAGGATCCGTGCCAGGTCCCCGCAGGGCAGGAGGTGCTGCTGACCGCCAGCCCTCGGCTGGTAAGGGGCTCCCTGGAGGTCGCCAGGAGAGCACATGTATCTGATCTGTATCGTACTGTTTATTCCGCAGATCCTATTGAGGAAAACTGACACAGTACCATATTTTTTTTCCCCCTGCACAGATAAAGAGCAGGTCGTATTGTAGCACAGCTGGAACAGGGGTAGTTCCCAGATTAAACTGCGCTCCTACGGAGTACGAGGTGAAGCACAAGATCTGCCCACTCTGCATCTGTGCTGCCTTGGTAAACACAGGCAGTATGTATCCAGTGCTCCTCAAAGAGTTATGCACCTTAACATTACTAATTCAAAATACCAGGGTGGGTTTTTTGTTTTGTTTTACCAGAGTTTCCAATTCTGTCAACCAACAAAAAACTCCCATTCTTTATGAAAACAGAAGTGAAGTCATTCTGCTGACAAGCAAACTGATTAAGTGATTTCAAGCTCACAGAAATTTGTATTGGGAGGACTAAGTATGCCTTAGGTGTTGCCAGTTCCAGTACAATTTCTCAGTGCATAAAAACCCCAACTCGTTGTTAGTCCAAAAAGTATTGAAAATAACCTCTGCCTGAAACTCCTGGATTTCAGTGGACTTCACACCGAGGCATAATCCAAGAATAGAAAAACATCACAGACTCAGCAAAATTCTCAAGGCCCTGATGTTAATAATTAATCCCAAAAACATAGAACTATGTGGAAAAAAATCTGAATCAGGAAAGCACTGTATGTAACTCTGTCTATTAAACTGTACATTGCTAACATTTCTAAAAAAGGTGACAAGATATTGTTTCTGTTTTGTTAGGAACTGAAAGTGGGTTTGGCACTTATTTATCATAAGCAAAAAAACCCATGATACAATTCTTAAAATTTTATAAGAGCAATGTGCTGATATACTGTGGTAAAAACTATAATAAAATACCTGTTGAAATTAATGACAAACCAAAAGATGGCATATGAAAAAATTAAAACTTTATAAAGAAAAAGAATGAAAGTCAGTATTCGAAAAGGGGCTAAGGCAGCCATATGAGTGCTACATACAGAATTTTAGTTGTGAGATGTAATAAACCACATCAAATGTGATACATGGTCTATAAGGACGTTTGGCATTACAGGCAAACTATCACTTGGATCACATTAGCATGGCAAGTCAGCAAAACTCACCAAAGTCATAATTACATAATGAATTTCTTTGAGCTGTACTCTTTGAGCTGCCACAGATCTGTATTTGTACTCCACTTCTCAAATTGGATCTGCACATAAAGAGCTGATACTATTCTGCACAGTCACAGCTTTTATTCAGGCATGTGGCATGGTGGGTTCCATAGACCCAAGATTTTACAATAAATCAAAATTGGCTTTGTGTTGAAGAGCTTCTGTGGTTTAACTGCCATCTATCTGTTGTGAACCTCAGTTTGCAAGCTATTATTCATTTTTCTTATGAAAAGTGTTTAAATTAGTGGGATTGTTTTTATCTGTAATTCACCACTTTCAACTCTATACATACTGTAAGTAGTTCAGACTTTATATATAAAAATTAAATTGTTAATGAATTGCCCAGTGTGTATAATGGAATAGAGATTGTTATATCTAAGACTGGAAAACAACATGTCTTTATGCACGTGAGATTCACGGTGGTTGAACTCACAGGGCATGAATATTTAATCTAGGTAAAATTATGGCTACTCAATAGGTAACCAAATGGCAAGATTTTTATCATATTAGCTTTAAATAAAATGAATCAGGCTGTTGAAAAGGTGTTTTGCAACCATTAGGGCACAAACTTGCCTGGGAGATGTGATGGTTTGTACTATTAAGAAGATACTTTGAATCTGTGCTACTTCTGCTTTCTCACTAGGGGTTTGTATCTGGATGTGGTTTCTTGGGTCACTTATTTGCATTTACACATATGTGTTGCTTTGTACTGAAGATTAGTGTAGGGGTTTAAGCGTTGGGGCTGAGAGATGACCTGTGTGTCGGGTTCTGTGGTGGTTTTTTAGTGGGTGAATTTATTGGTCATGTGGTGTTTTCCAATTAAGCGTTATGCCCTGGTGAGATTACACTGACAGAAATATTATTAACACATTCTTCTTCTCCTCTCTCTTGTCAGTGCAAAGTGGTTTTCATTGTAGACCCTGTGGTTCATGAGGGACAGCAACAATAGATTGTGGTTTCTCTGGCAGATGAAGAGGCTCAGTTTAGTAATAGCAAGGTGAACACCAGCCATTTTGAAAGTTATGCTGTGACAGAATGAGATTTCTCCTCTCTAATGTATTTATTTCAATGTTTCTGTGGCCATGTAAAGCTGCCTTTGTATTTTCCTGTTGCACCATCAAGACTTTTCCCACCCCCCAAGACTTTAGCCCAGATATGAATGTTACATAGTGGTCACAACTGAACAATTTTCTGCTACTGAGAAGCTTTTTTTAATCTTCATGCACCCATGAAAGGCAAGCAACCCATTAAAATCTCACAGTGCTGTCATTAATATCTAGGAAAAGTAATTATTCTGTATTCCTAGAGTGACCAGGTAGTAACTAAAATTAACTGTCTGAATGTTTTCCTATTTCTCTCCTTTTTCCTTATCCTTAGTACTTCAATAACATCTGCCAAAATCCAAGTGAATGGAGTCCACCTGCATTACCAACAAACAGGAGAAGGAAGCCATGCAGTTCTTCTGCTTCCAGGAATGCTAGGTTTGGAAATTTTGTCTTGTCTTTGTAGAGCAACCACTTCTTTATCCATTTGGTCTCCAGCAAGAAGAATGCACAAAACTATTTTATAATGTATTCAACACCTGATTATGGAGCAAAAAAAAAGGCATATTTTTTTTTATGCCATTAAAAAAAAAAATTGCCACACTTAAAACAGAAGGGAAAATGCAAAGTTGTTGCCATCAGTTAACAGTTTTTAGAAGATTTTACTTATCTTACCTTTTATGAAGGCACCTTTTATACAATGTCTTGACTTACCTAGTGGCCACTTGCACTTTTGGATTTAACTGCGCAAAGGTGGTGTCCAGGACAGGTGGCAAATAGCTTCACAAGGTAGAAAATAGCAGAAGGGGGGGAAAAATCAGGTCAGCTATATTTGTTACACAGACTGAATTATGCATTCCTCTTTAGAAGCAGGATGGATTCCAACTGAATTTATAGACATAATATAACCCTTACAGTTTATTGTGAAAAAATCAGTGTTAAATTTTTTTTTTCTTTTGCTTAAAGATGTATTTTCACATTTTGTTTATTCAGGGCAGCATCATTAAGATTCTCCGTGGTTTTTTGAGATGGACAACAGGTTCTGCTAGCTAAGTGGTGTCTGTCCGTTGAAAATGCTGGTTTTGATAACAACCTTTTAAAATTAACACAACCTGTTTTTTCTGGGTTCTTGCACTTCTGAAGGATCCATCAGACTTGCCAACAGTTCATGGCAGGCTGTCAGCAGGACTGTTACTGTGCTCAGAGTTGGGCAAATACTTAATTGAATTGCTGGATAAGATGACAAAATGTCAAGAACTGAAGAGCAGAAAACATTTATTCTTCATGGCAGCAACGTTTTCAAGTCTTCATGGGGCAGTTCTTTCTTTCAAAGAATTCTCAAGGGGAGGGTGGAAAAAAATTAATACTAGTCATCCTTCAAGTAGCCATGTGTATCAATCTGTTGTTTTTAAACTAGCAATACTTTTGCCAATGCAAACTCTTTAAACAGCAGTAATGTATTTCTCCAGTTGTGAGCAATATTACTACTATTATTGAAGATTATTTATTATTATTTTTATGCATACATTGCTTTCATCATAGCAGGCTATATAAAGCCGCTTTTATAACTTGGACCTGTTGATGGTATCTGAGGACTGATTTGTCCAAGTAAACAGAAAAAAAACCTTTTAAATGCCTTTAAATGGCCTTTTTAATATAGCAATTGATAGCAAATTTTGTATTTCAGTACATTAAATTTGAACATGTTTTAATCAAATAGCATTTAATACTATTACCACATGACCACAACAGAACACAAACTGCAGTCTTCCATTCATGCTGGGTTACCTTCGTTCATAGATAGCTTAGTGCAACAGAGAGGAGTACGTCATTTTTAAATCCTTTGAAGGTCTGAGTCATTAGTAAAAGAAATGGTTCTGCATCAGAAAAAAATGGCTGTATTTGGTTTATTTTTACATATTAGAAAAGTAAAATTATATATTTTTATGCTTCTGTGTTGCCACAGTCTCCTCAGGCAACAATGTATTTCAAGGTCAGCTTTAAGCACCAATAGAGATGCTTTATCAAATAGTAACTGTCTGGCACAGTGCTTTTCACTTACAAATTTGTAGCAAAATATTCCTGCCCTCTCACTTTCACCTCTATTGCCCAGGTAAACAGCAATGACCATGCGGGTGCTTTAAATCTGTCAAATACAAATCCCTACTCAGGTAACTCAGTTTAAGATACTGTATTTTATCATATGTGAGAATGCTCTTCTTGATAACCTTTCATACCTACCACAAAGGGTTTGCTCTGAACATACTGCAGATGCTGCTAAAGATTTTAGTTGTGACACTTCCTGTCTAAGACTTGCAATGAATAGTTACAATTAAAGAGTACTTCACTTGTTGGATAATCTCTTATTTGGAATAAAGTTACAAGATTTCCCCACTTTCCCTTTAGAGTATGTATACTATGTTGCAGTATAGTGGTTAATAAAACTGAAAAATTATAATGTTTCAGGGAGTGGTGAAACTGATTTTGGGCCGCAGCTTAAGTCTATGAATAAGCAACTTTTCACAGTTGTTGCTTGGGATCCTCGGGGTTATGGAAAGTCCATTCCTCCGTCTCGAGACTTTCCTCCAGATTTCTTTGAGAGGGATGCAAAAGATGCTGTGGATCTTATGCAGGTAAATCTATTATGAGATTTTTTTTTTTTTTTTAAGTTGTTTGCCTTAAATTTTGAGAAGGAAGAATGTTGTTTCCAGCAGACAGCAGATTATGAAAAGACCGTACAAATGAAGACTTACAAGTGAGCATATACATACTATTCCAGAAAATATTTTCTTCTTCCACCTATTCTGCAAGATGCATGGAGGTTCAGCAGTAGGAATTAATATAGAGCAATATGCTTTTATTCTAAGACCCTGCCCTAAGAGATTTGCAGCCAAGGACTATATAAGTTAGTTTAATGTGTGTATAAGAAACAAAATCTATGCAAAGTAATTTAATTGAAGGGATTATCATACTGAAGGGCTCTTAGAAAATTTTCTATCGAATAGAATCTTGGCATTTTGCCTTGAGCAGCCCATTTTAAGCAACATTTGATTCTAAAAATTAACTTTGTGCTTTGCATTTTACAGCATATTACTGAAGTAATTTTTGTGGGAAATCAAAGGCTTCCTGTGACCGTACCAAATCTTACTAATTAATACAGCTACTGTGGTTATAAAGAATATGGCCTAAAGCTGTTATTATTTCTCCTTCCTGCAGAATTTTTTTATTCAAATCTGTATTTCTGTGTTCCTCTTTTATTCTGTCCTATAACTGCTGACACTATTTTCTAGTTCAGCTTTAGCTAATATTCTGGCTTTTTTATATTAAAATATACAGTCTCTTTGGTCCTGTTAAGGAAGTTGGCAAAGCATTAAAATTCCAAAAATATGAGGCAAGATTCAGACGGTCAGTCCAACCATGTTTTTGTAATAAACAATAACCTTGCTGAAAACCTATCTGAAACTGGAAATGTGGCCTTCCAGGTGGATTCTACATAGCAAAACAAAGCAAGTCTGACAGCAGAATTTGGATTAAGACAGAGATTTGGCCTCTAACCATAAAAGCTATCTCTCTGTACTGTAAATCTTCAATTTCTTCTGCTACGCTAGCAAAGAAAATAAAGATGCTGCCATGAATAGGTGACAAACTTGCAGTCTAAATGGTTGTCCCCCTTTCTTGTCTCTGATCAAATACTAATAAATGCAAAATGTTAAACAGAGCTTTCCCCAAAGGGAATGTAACCATGTAGCTTCCAGCCAAACAGAACAGCAGCCTACCAGTCTCTAGAGCTGCCAAAGCAAATGAGGCATAGCATCCTGTTTTTCTGAAGATGTTTCTCAATATAAGCATATAATAACAACTTACTAAAGTGTTTCCAAGCGTGGGTGACTAGGTTCTATTTTAGGATATTATAAAGGATAAATCCTAAGGAATCATTCCAGCTATGATTTCCAGAATATAATGGTTTATATACAACATCCAGCCTACAATCAGACAAAAACCATATCCATATGGGTAAGCCTTCAAAACCTTTGTTCTAGTCGCCTTCATATTCTGGTGTCTCTGCTGGAGCTGTGAGGGATGCAAGGTTTCTGTGAAGCAACAAAAGCTGAAATTCTGTGGAGTATTTAGCACCTTTATGCAGAAGACTGTTCTGTATCTCAGTTTGTCTTCTTTGAAGGAGTTTACTTGAAATAAAAGGAATATAATGTGCCTGAGTCTACTTTGCTGCCCTCCACTCCAATGTCTAATGCTAACAAAGTCAAAAGCATTAAAACAATCATTAGGGAAGTAATTAGTGTTGATATTTAAGAAGTTCTTACTCTTCAGAGCCAGTGTCCTAGCAAAAGGTTGGGCTTAGGCTTCTCCATGTTTTTGTAGATCAGCTGTAACTTTTGCTTGTGCTACACTCCCTGTGATGCAGTGAAAGCATACATGCAGTGCAGAGTGATGTGTTTCAGCTCACTGTTGTACGTGGTCATTGGATTGCATTTCACATAGGCCTGGATGGAGAAGGTGACTTCAAAAGAAATTTTGTTCTCTTGCTGAGTAAAGGCAGCACAAAATTACCCCCAAAACTGTGCAATCATATTTCAGATTATTGCCTATGTTAGGTTAGTGACCTGTACTGTAAGTAGTTAAATATGAAAGCAAGCAAACATGCACACCTTATCCAGCTACATCATATTGTTTTTCTGAAGGCTGCAAAGGAGAAATTAAATTCCTCCTGCTGTAAAGGCATCCTGAGATACCCCAAAGAATGCATCAAGATAAAGGCTAGTAAACACAAGAAATACTGGAGGCAAATAGATCTGAAATAACCTGGCATGAAGAACAAAAAATTTAATCAGCTATTCCTTCCATCAGCCAACTCTGAGCTCCATCGTTTGCTACTGGCAGTAGGGGAACAGTAGCAACATCAAAAATTTAACCTTTACAAGCACTGCTGCCAACCCCCAAAATCTGCCAACATACCAGGAACTCTTCAGCAGCACAATAGTGAAAGCTGGATGCAGATGAGCTGCCTCTTCATCAGACCAGGGCCAACTTCTGATCAGCTGCAAAAATTGAAAGTTCTCTTTTCTTGCTATCAGCTCTTACTTTCCATGTCCTTTTCTTTCCCCTACCTTATTTCTTTTCTGTTTAGTAATTACAGCTTTGCAGAGTGAAATCTAAAGTTGGTCAAAACTACAATGAGCAGAATACCGAGGATGAAGCCAAAACCAGAAAAGCCTTATAGAGATAGAAGTCTGCTAAATATTGAGTTATTAGTAAAGTTGTGCCTCACTTGAGCATCAAGTTTACAAGCAAAGTAGAAACTTTTTTTTCTCTGTAGTTGATTCTCTCATTGCCTGAATTTTTGCTTTCTTCTGTCACAACAAAGCAGGCTTGGACTTCCGACATCACCAAGCACCAAAGAAAGCAACTCATTCAACTAACTTGCTCTTTTTCCTTCAAAAGTACAATATCCTGCTTAATTACATCTAAAAGGCTGTAATTTCTGCAGAACAAAAACAAAAAACCACTGTGAAATATATTTTCTTGTGAATGAGTTCACAAAGCACAGCTGCTATATGCAAAACTTCAAGTGTTGCTTAACCATTGAACCATTGGTTAACCATCGTCCCTCTACAACCTGCAGACGAATGCCTTTACCTTCCCCACTCTTTCTCCACTGAACATAACACACATAAAATTCTCTCACTTGTGACTATCAGTACTCCCTACAAAATATAGTGATTTATGAGGAAACAGGGTTTCAAATTCTAATGGTAAGCATGGCCATAGAATCACAGAACATGCTGAGTTGGAAGGGACCCATGAGGATCATGGAGTACAATTCCTGGCCCTGTGCAGGGCACTCCAAGAGTCACACCATGTGCCTGAGAGTGTTGCCCAAATGCTTCTTGTACTCTGTCAGGCTTGGTGCTGTGATCATTGCCCTGGACAGCCTGTTCCAGTGCCCAAACACCTTTGGGGTGAAAAACCTTTTCCTGAAATCCAACCTAAACCTCCCCCAACTCAGCTTCATGCCATTCCCTTGGGTCCTGTCACTGGTCAGAATGAATTAAGGTCTTGGTTGTCATATTTTTTGCCCTGAGCCTTCCTTTTGAAGAAAGAGGAATTTAGTTATTAATGTTTCAAACATTGCAACTGACCGTGAAGTAATATTTCAAACATACACTTACAAGCTTCAGAAAATGTGAATAAGCAACTAAAATTTGATAAAATCCTTTAGAAAATACTTTAAGCATTTTTTGGTTATTACCAAAAAGCAGATTTTTTTTTTATTTTTTTTTTAGCTCAGATAGCATCAGTAACTGAGATCACTGGCTTCCATTTTTCAAGTCTTACACTTTTCTTAAGTTTAACTTAATCTTGCATTGCTTGCCATCCACACTGTGATAGTCTTTGCCAACTTCACACCAAGAGAATCCATGGATTCTTCGTATCATCAGGCTCTCTGAGAAGGTCTTTACTCTCTATTTTAAATCACCTTTTCTTTTTTTGGAGGGCTTTTTAAAATGCAGCAAGAATCTAACAGGACTACTGCCTGTTTTATTAAAGAGTTATAGAAAATTGCAATGGCAGGAGTAATTTCTTGTTTTCTAAATTTGACCTTTTTAAAGCATTTTTATGTATAGCAAGAAAATTATGTTTTCTAATTATAAAAGGTTCAACTTATATTCAATTATAAAATAGTTCAACTATGTAGTGTTGTGCCTAAAACATTACAGTTAATTTTCAAGAAATATTTAACATTTGGCTGTAAAGCCATCTGATGATTTGCATATAACTTTCTCGTATGAATCAAGGCACTGAAGTTTAAGAAGTTCTCCTTGCTGGGGTGGAGTGATGGTGGAATTACAGCTCTCATTGCTGCTGCGAAGTACCCAAATCTTATCCACAAGTTGGTTGTCTGGGGAGCAAATGCCAGCGTTACTCAAGAGGATGTGAGAATTTACAATGGTATGTAAATGCATTATTTTACTTTCTACTTGACCCAAGGTCATGTGACAGCTAAGCGGAGACAGAGCTGTGGACACAACAAACCTAAAGAGACAGGACACAAAATTCAGTACATTGCTAGGTATAGGGATAGATTGAAGTTATAGTGAGAAACTCTCTAACAATTACTCTAAGGGCAATATAATAGATTTTTTTTTAACAAGCCCTTACCAACTTAGCCTGATGAAAAGCAGAAGTTACAATACCTTATCAGCAGTCTTCAGAAAGTCAAAGTTTTGTTGTTATAACAAATTTCTAAAAATAAATTCCAAATAATGCTATCAAACCCCAGGTTTGATTTCTTATCTCACATTTTGCACAACCTTTATAAAGCCAGGTCCACAGATAATTGGGCTAGCTCGTTAGAGCTTTTGCCTCTTGGGGCTATATAATATAGACAGTAAGAAAACAAGTTCATAACTTACCTTTTAAGTTCAGGAAGCAAATGAATGATTCAAGTAAATGTCCCAAGGTGTCTTTACATTCCTTCAGAGTTAATTATATAATTAGAAAACCTTTGCAAAGTAAAGAAATATGGGATTTCTGATCCTTATTCCACTCATGTGAAATAGAGTCTGAGATCACTGCTCACTATAAAGAAAAATAGGAAGAAATGGCTGGTGAACTCAGAAAGGAGCTGCATTTCCTGTTGAACATAGAAATGAAAAGTTAACCATGTCAGCTCTCAACAAATGTAACCCAGTATAGTTTCATTTTAGTGACTGGAGTTTGATTTATACCAGCTGTGAAATCTCTCTGGCTTCAGCAAAATTACAAGTGTATATATTTACATCTGTATTTACCTCACCTATACTAGAACTAAAAGTGGTAGCAGCAGTAGTAATATATTTTTTAGTTCAGAAAGTAAAATGTTTTTTAGCTTTGTAAGATGCTTTATTTCTTTACATGTTTTTATAGTTATGAAATTTTTGTTGTATAACTATGAAATGCACATCTCCTCCCTGCACAACTCACTAAAATGTAAAAGAAAAATTTAAAAAAAAACCCAAAACAACAACAAAAAGTACCCTATTTACATGGAGCACCCACTGCAATAAATTTTTGTTGTATAACTATGAAATGCACATCTCCTCCCTGCACAACAGACTAAAATGTAAAAGAAAAATTAAAAAAAACCCCAAACAACAACAGAAAGTACCCTATTTACATGGAGCACCCTCTGCAATGTTGGCCTTTGTCCTTTGTGAGTTGTTGCTTACAACATCTCTCCCTGGCTGATAGAGTAGCACCACAAGTCTTCTACAACTGGCTCATCAGTGCATGTCAGCTGCAGCGGAGGATTTGGCAGGAAAGAAAGGTGTTGATTTGGTGTCCATGTCCTTTCAACATTGGCTTCTCCTTCTCTTTTTAAATTAATGCTAGCCACAAGGATAAAACAGTAGATTCTATATGGGAAACCATTGTTCAGTAGCACCTAGCCTGGGGTGAGCAGACTCATTTCCAATCAGATGCTGTTATAAAATACTTTCAGTCACTGCTACCTTTGTCATTTGGCTGGACAGGTTCTCTTTGTTAATTAACACCTCACTCCTTTCTTCCCTTAATTCCCTTTTGAGACCAATTAAAACCTTTGCTAGTGGCATATTTTGCAGTTTGATGATTCAGTACTGTCCTGTTCTCTGCTGTGCCAACTTTGTTTCAGATTTTGTCAGTACAAAGCTGTACAGCTGGAATATAGTTTAGTGAAAATAACCCTTTTGAATACCTAGCTTGTGAGCAGTACCAAAAATTTTAGAGGAAAAAAGTTAGAAAAATCTGATAAATAAATAACTAAAATGTCAGATTATTTGTACAGTTTTAGCCAGCCTGCCATGAGTCACAGATCTCTACTGAGTCACTTGTTTTTGTGTAAAACTATGGCAAATGTACCATGATGTCAGCTTGCTGGAATGCCTCGGTAAGAGCTTCCTTCCTCTTGAGAGTTGGTAGGAGCCATGGAAGAACTTCCATCCATAAGTCGATGCAAAAGGCTAGAGGACATTAAAAAGAAGTGCCAGGTCTAGAACACTGTTATGAAACAGTCCCATTTTGATACAAGGTAGCCCTTTGAACTTCTCTTGTGAAAGCCTTCCAGAAAGAACAATCAGAAGTTTTAGGACTGAGTCCTTTGTATATTATGGTTTTTCAGTTTTTCCTTGTGACCATAATAACAAGGTGTTTTTCTATAACTGAGAATACCACAGCAGAGGTTGTACAACTGTCTTTTTTACACCCTTTCCATACTATGAATTATTTGAAATATTCATTGCAGTTTCAAGTTTGAAATACATATTTGCAGTCTGGTTTGAGAACTTCCCCATATTAGGTGTGGTTTGTAACCTTTTTGCTGGAAAGGATATAACATATTTCAACTTTATTTTATGTAGGCATCAGAGATGTTTCAAAATGGAGTGAAAAGGTCAAGAAACCACTGGAAGAGCTGTATGGACATAAGTACTTTGCAGAAACCTGTGAGGCTTGGGTAGATGGAATATCGCGCTTTGCTGAAAATTCAGATGGTAAGGCTTTCACAATGTTGAACTGAGGCAATTAGAGTAGCAGGCAGTTCTGGATAAAAAAAATCTAACAGTACTTCCAGCAGCCAGTAAAGGAAAGACTCTGCATATGGCATTAAAAGCTGGGTCTGACTCACACTTGGGAATAACACAATTACTCTGTAGATGGTTCACAGAACCAGAAAGGTACGAAGGAAAACATTTCTGGGAAACATTAGCTGATGAGGCTCTCTTCTTGTTCCACCACAAAACTGCACTATTAAGTCATTGCTTTTGTGCAGACTAAATAGGAAGGATTCTGCTCAGGCAGAATCTTTCTCTCCTCTTCTGTCTCTGTGTAAAAGGATTATCTCTTGGTGACAGTTAAGATGTACCAAAAGTAAGGCATGTTCTTTCCACTTTTTGCAAGACAGAGCTAAAGAACTCTTTCAAACCTTGTAGTATGTGAGTTAAAAAACAAGAGACTTCAGATCTTGAGAGCTCAGAATTAAAAAAACACATTTTAAAAACACTGTTGAAGCAGCTCATGTGTTTAAAAAATAAAATGAAAACAAAACTACACAATATTACTGTTTATCCCTGAAGATTTCTGCAATTAGTCTTCATAGACCCTTTCAGCCAAGGATATTTTGAATAATAATCTGCAGTTCTATCTTGATTCAGAGGGAATTTGCTTTTAATTTGCCTAAAGGAGTAATACATAATTTATATAAAAAAGGAATTTGTAACTCTTATACATATTTTCCTGTAGCTCTTAAAATGAAAGATGGAAGGTAATGTACATTAACAGGCAACAGGTACTACAAAGAAAATGTTCCTCCATGTCATATTTTTTCCATAAATTTGTGTATAGGATCAACACAGGACTGGGACTTTTCCCAGTAATGTGATGTAACAAATTATGTTCCAATTTTATTTTAGTTTTTCTAGAATCTTCTCAAAACTATTTTTTCAGAAGTGCAAATCCCAGGCTGGTGAATCTGTGGCTGTGACATCCCTTCACTACCTGCACATGCCTCAGACACTGAAATAAAGTGACTGTGAAAAGGAAGCCACCAAGAAACATGTAACAAGGAGCTGAATTACCTAGATGCTGAAACTGGGTCAGATATTGGGAGAAGCTATCAGACTGCAGGGTTTTTTCCAAGGAAAAACCAGTTTTCCAACTTAGATTACAAACAGGCCACCTTGCAATTAAAGTTAAAACACTGTAACAAAGGCACAGATATAGCAGATATAAGAAAAGGTGTTAATAAAACCTATCAGAGATAAAAGGAGGGCAGCAAACCCAATCTTGGCCAAAACTTCAAGATCTTTTAAAAACTAGGCTGTTTTCCCTGATGACACAGCTTTTAGTGTAAAATACCATAAGAAATGAACTTTTAGAAGGAACTAACAATTAATGAAACTGAGTAAGTTGCATAAAGTTGCAACATCCAAGATTCTTCTTGCTGTTCCATGCTTTTAGAGTAAGTACAATTTAATTGTTTTAGTACAATACAGTTTTAGGACTGAAAACTAGGTAATAATAGTTTGACTGCCAACTACGTTTCTAGATAAATAACCTAAATTTACTTGGAGCTTGTTCTGAAAAATAGTCAACATTTCTGCAGGTGTTAGAGGACTATGGGTAAAATATTCTAAATGAAAATATTTAACCAGTAGAACTGCAAACAAAGGCTGCATAAATAACCAAACAATTGGAAAAACTGTGAAACAGCCTCTGACTTTAGAGCTAAGGAAAGTGTGCATGTATGAGCATTAATCTTACAGCCATTGGTAGCTGTGAGATGACAACTACAAAAAGACAAAGTTATCCCAAAGAAAAATGGAAAATAAACCCCATTGAGGATGGTTTGCCCAAAGATTGCCTTGCAAGAACGTGAGAAGTTAGGCAGTGTGTTTGGAAACTGGGTTACTAATAAATTATGGAAAAATGGGGAAAAAATTCAGAAAAGTCTCTAAATAAAACCATTGAAATCACTTCTAATAAGATTAATGACTAGAAAACAAAATTATGAATGGGCAGGGAAAATAACTTTTGAATAGCTTTAGTACAATTCATATCAAATGGTTATGCCTTTGTACTGGGTTTGCATGGCCAGGTTTTGGTATTGGGGGGTTTGCAGTGTGCCTAGAAGCTTCCTGTGTCCAGCAGAGCCAATGCCATCCTGCTCCAAGATGGACATACCACTGACCAAGGCCAAGCCAATCAGTGATGGCAGTAACACTTCTGTGAAAACCTACTTAAGAAGGAAAAAAAGTTACTGCACAGATGTTACTGCAGCCAGAGAAGAGCAGAGTGAGAATATGTGAGAGGAAAACTGTGCAGCCACCAAGGTCAGTGAAGAAGGAAGGGAAGGTGGTGCTGGGATTTCCCTGCAGCCCATACTGCAGACCCTGGAGAGGCAGCTGTGCCCCTGTAGCCCATGGAGGTCTACAGGGATGTAGGGATCCACCTGCAGCTCTTGGAGGAGCCCACACCAGAGCAGGTGTATGCCCAAGAGAGGGCTGTGTACCTGTGGGAAATCCATGCTGGAGCAGGCTCCTGCTGGGGCCTGCAGACCCATGGAGAGAGGAGCCCACACTGGAGCAGGTTTCCTGGTAGGACTTGTGACCCAGTGGGGACTTATGCTGGAGCAGGCTGTGCCTGAAGGACTGCACCCTGTGGAAAGATGACTCACCTTGCAGCAGTTTGTGGGGAACCACTGTTTGTGGGATGGATTCATATTGCAGAAGTGCATAGAGAGCTGTTTCCTGTGGGAAGGATCCCACACTGGAGCAGTGGAAGGACTCCCTGAGCAGCAGCAGGAACAACCTGTCATGAACTGACCACAACCCCTACTCCCCATCTCCCTGCACCACAGAGAGACAGGAGGCAGAACCCAGGAAGAAGCTTCTAAGATTTATTTTACTTCTCATAATCCTGCTCAGATTTTGTTAGTAATAAATTCAGTTGATATCCCTGAGCTGTTTTGCCCATGAGGGTATTCAGTGAGTGCTCTCTCCTGGTCCTTATCTCATCTAGGGAACCTTTCATTCTGTTTTCTCTCCCCTGTCCACTTGTGGAGGGGAGTAATGGAGAGGCTTAGGTAGTTGCTTGGCATCCAGCCAGGGTCAGTCCATTAGAACATTGCAGACAATAATGGGCCTGAGAGCTGCAACAGGTGTGAGTATAGCCTAAGTTAATTTGTTCCAAAAAAGTAGCAAATCTTGTAACCAAACAACTGCTGTATCAAAATGGAGCTTAAGGTGAGGGCCATAAAACTCTAAGGCTGAAGAGAACAAAGCTGGGAATGAGATTCATGTATTGGCTTTGAAGAGTCAGAGGGAGCCTGGGGGAAATGTGGAAGAGAAGTACTTCATTCTCTGTATCCTTTTGTGCTAGCAAAATTAATGGAGAAAATTACAGTGAAGTAAGATTTTGGAGAAAGAAATGTTAATTATAGTCCTGCTTACATAGTTCTGTAGATTAATTACGCACAATCCACAAGGAGAGGCAATAGCTAGAGCCCAATGGAGTTCAGAGCCCTTTATGGAAGCAGTTTCATCTTTCATACAGTTTTAAACCAAAGTGTGACCTTCGTTTGTTTTCTCCCTAGGTAATATCTGCCAACAGTTGCTGCCAGATATTAAATGTCCCACATTTATAATTCATGGTGAGAAAGACCCTTTGGTCCCACAAGCTCATGCAGAATACATTCATAAGCACATCAAAGGCTCTCGGTAAGTTAAATGATGGAATTTTTAGAAATAATTCTTGAAGGAATGAAGTAGTTCAAACTCACTGTTAAAAAAAAGAATGTATTTGGACAAATTTTCTCTGCCACACAGAGAGCTGTTCTGAACTTTCCTAGCAAGGTACAATGCAAATAGGGCAGCTGGACTTTTCTTGCAGTATAAAAAGTACAGTATTTTAATAAGCTCCTTCCTAAAGCCCTCTGAGAGAAAAACCAGGTTCCTTTTCCTCTTTCCACTACACAAACTACTACTCCCTAAGCTTTATCAAAGCAAGCATAGTTGTTGTTATGACCATTGCATTCCTTTCGCTGTAAGAGACCTCATTTCTGTCCCATTCAGTAGAACAGGGAATTTAGATGCTATGAATGGAGAGAGATTCCCAGTTATTAGAGAGAAACACAGTTTACTTCTGTTTGCTCTGCCCTAATAATATTGACAACCTCAGAGATTTTATTCCCACCTGTCCCATGAATTTTCAATGTTTTTAAGGAAAGCAGAATGAGTGAAAAAATGTACAGGTGTGCTCAGAAACATTACTGTATAAACAAGGAAAATCTGCTTCATGTGTGTTGTGGTTTAACCTCAGATGGCAACTCAGTACTCCTCACTCCCTCACTCATGGGATCAGGGACAGAATCCGATGAGTAAAAATGGAAAAAAAACAAACCCTCATGTGTTGAGATAAAGACAGATTAATAGCTAAAGCAAAAGCCATGCAAAGTAAAACATGCCAGCAAAGTAAAACAAGGACTTAACTCACTCCTCCCACAGGCAGGCTGGTGTTCAGCCATCCCCAAGAAAGCCAGGCTCCATCACACATAGCAGTTACTTGGGAAGACAAGTGTCATCTCTCCAAACATCCCCCTTCCTTCTTTCCCCAGCTCTGTATGCTCAGCATGATGCCATATGGCACAGAATATTCCTTTGGTCAGTTGGGGTCAGCTGTCCCAGCTCTGTCCCCTCCCAAATCCTTGTGCACCCCCAGTCTCCTCCCTAGTGGGGAAGTACAAGAAGCAGAGGTGGCCTTGATGCTGTGCAAGCCCTGCTCAGCAGTAACAAAAACATCTCTGTATTATCAGCACTGTTTCCAGCACAAATCTACAACACAGCCCCATAACAGCTGCTGTGAAGAAAATTGACTCTATCCCAGCCAAAACCAGCACAACCTGAAAATTCCATAAACACTTCCTATAAAAAGCTGTGATTTTCCCAGCTGAATTTTTTTGTGAATTTGCATACAAATGCAAGCATTTTATTACTACTTAATAACAGACTGTGATGATTAGCATCGGAGAACAGTAGTGGAGGGGGAAAAAATGTGGTTTTTATGAATGCAAAGTGTAGGGAACTACACTTTGTGTGTTTTGCTGGTGTCATCTCAGTGCAAAAAATGAATGGTATCTCAAAGTCAGCCCTGCTGATCACAGTAATGCATTCTGCTACAGGAAAGATGAGAACAAGAGATCTTCCTAACAATAAATCACATGCAGGTGTTTTATTTCATGTCTGCTGGTTTGTCACTCCTACATGCCCTGTTCAGAACAGCTATCATCCTGCTGGGTTTTACTGAGCTCCAAAGTACTCCAGTTGCTGACTAAGGCAAATTATTCCAAGAAAATAGACAAGAATCTGATAGCTTCTCTTTGGAAGACAAGTCAAAGAGGAAACACCATCCAATAAAACATAAACCAGCGATTCTTTGCACATCTTTGTCCTGAAGTGCTCCCCTGTATGCTTATTTGTCAGAAAAGAAATCAGACTAATGGTGTTCTCAGAAATTTAAGCTTGGGCACCTTGTCCTATTCTTCCCTGGTAGCATTGGAAATGCCATTTCCCATTGTGAACCAGAAAAAAAAGCCTAAATTCAGTACATTTTCAGTAACACATGCTTCCACCATCAGTTTTTCTTACCTTGACTTTTATCTAGTAGTAAAGTAGAAAAAGCTTCTTCTGATTATAGTGCAGATACACTGCTGGTTTCTCTCATGGTGAAAGAGTGTGCCATAATTCAGCATTTGCACGGTATGGCTGGAGTTTGGTAGCATTACAGTAGTCAGAATATGTACTGCAATAGGAAACAGCATGCACAGTGCTTTAGTTTGTGCATCTGTGTGCTGCTTATCTTTCAAGAAAAGACTTCATGAAATTCAGATGGATCCACTAGAAAAGCTGGATATGTTCACATGCTGCTGCTCTTTCCCAAAACAAAACAGTGCTTGCCACTGCCAAAAGGTGGCTGATCCCTCTTGCTATAGTGGGACTTTGACATGAAGGCAACATAGCATCAGTCAAAATGGTTTCAGCTCTATAGGAACTGCTTAGTATGTGGTAGAAGAAAACAATTTAAAGAATTTCCCACCTCCATATAAAGAACTATACATCCCTGATATATAAATTTTGTCTCAGAAAGCAAAAGCAAGTAGAATTTTAGGCATGTCAAACTCATATTCATATTATAAAAATTTAACCTTATTCTACTGCTAGTAGGTACTACTTCTAAGCTTTTGGTATAGCCAAAGAAGTTCTGACTTCCATTTTTATTTTAATGGATGAATGGTTTTAGTTTTGGATCATCTTTTTGCTGAAAGATTAGACAAAGTACAAATACTAACCATGTTTGGGTAATAACAAGAACTCTACAATTCACTGCCTGGCACAACTACTGTTCTCTGAAAGAGGCAAAAGTGCTCTCTTTACATACCTTTCAAAGATGCATCTTACATAAGTTTTGGAACTTATCTTCTCTGAAGATCACCCGAAAGTTTCCTAGAAACTGGGTGTAGGACACAAAAATTTGGTTTAGGCTTATTTTATCCTCCCCAGAGTGGGACAAGTAGTATGCTTGCTGTTCCAGCTGTTGCTGTGGTTCACATTCCAACCACATACATAAGGACAGTACTTAAAATAAGATTTACTACAATTCCTTACTGAGCAACCAAGAGCAAGGAAAATGCAACAAGCATTTTAATTACCTACACTCACAGAATAAAATGTATAATCAGTGGAGTTTTTTTTTTCTCTTTTAAGGTTGCTTCTAATGCCAGAAGGAAAGCATAATTTACACCTGCGTTTTGCAAAGGACTTCAACAGAGAAGTGGAAAATTTCCTACGCTGACATGAACTGTAAAACAAGTCAGAGGGGCTTAGCCTTTGCCTTGTTTAGGAGTTTTGGTTGGCTTTCAATTTTCAATGGAGTTATAGGTAGGTTTGAGTCATGTAAGAAAAGCATTAAACATATTTGCATGAGAAGCATATATCTTAATAACATAATGTAAGCCTCAGTGATCAGACCTTACCACTGTAGTGCAAGATTTCTGACATGTCTTTGAACTTACTTGTTGCCACCCAGGCTGAACAGCTGTTCTTTGTCCAATAGAGGTGTTAAGAAAGACAGAAGCCATGATCTTGAATGCATGCCTTTATGTGCTCTTAATATTAAAGGACAAAAAACATTGTAAGAATTAGGATTCAGAACTGTTACATTGAGAAATCTGGCAAAGTCACAAAAGCTGAGAGGATAACTGGGTACATAGTTTCTAGAAAACATGCGTCACCACCACTATCAGAAGTCATTCAGATGCATGCCTGCTTCATGGAAATTCCTTTGATACCAGGTGGCTTAACACGAGGATGGCACGGGGGACGTACTTGTTACCTGTGGGGGGAACCAGCAGTAGCGTTACAGCCCCGCAGCAGGCAGCCACTGTCACAGGAGCCCTGCTGTGCTCCCTTCCACCTCCCTGCATTTCTCTGGAGAGGCACTGTCACAATCAAGACTACCGTGTTATCAGAGCCTTTCTGAGAACAAAGATCTCTTAGAGGAGTCGCTGGCAGATGACAGCTCTTGTTCAGGGATATTTCCAGCCTCAATGAACTGTCATGGCTGCCCCATTTATTTGAGGACATCTGAGCAAGCAGGCACTTACCAGCAGCTTCATTGTAGTAGACGTTGATCCTCTCCAGCTGCAGGTCACTATCCCCGTGGTAGCTGCCCGTGGGATCAATGCCATGCTCATCGCTGATGACCTCCCAGAACTAGAGGAAATTTTTGAAAAATGGCAATTAGCGATTTCCAGTGCCAGTGGAAACAGCTGGCCAGTGCCAATCACACACCCCCGGTGCAGCCCATGCATTCCGCGGCGCTGACCACTCCCTTGCATGGCAGAGCAGCTGCCGGGTGGGAAGGTGAGTCAGTGCACAAGGGCTTCGCTGGCCGCAGCAGCTGAACTAGCAGGAGGCTGACGAGCAGCCATAGCACTGAAATGCAAGTTAACTCCTTTGTAGCTTGAGTCCAAAGGGTAACCATCTCTGGCTATACCAATTTGGCGTCCTCCCATTGTCTAGCATTGGCTTAAGACCCTGTAGCCACTACAAGACGACAACACCTGCACACGTTCAGCGGTGACGGTCTGTGGCACTGAAACACCCCCCGTTCCCTCCCTCGGCAGCTGGCGCCGTGGCCGCAGAGGGGCGAGGCAGCGCGGGATGGCCGCGGCTGCCTGCGGGAAGGCCGACACGCCGGGCGGGAGCGCGGGCATATCCCTGCCCCGCCCAGCCCCGCGGCAGCTCAGAGCGGCAGGGACGGTGCGGCGGGGCACAGGGGCAGGAGCCACGACGCCTCAGCAAACCCCGGGTCGCTTTTCATTTCGGGACGCGCCACCCGCGGGGTGCGACCTGCGGGAGCGCCCCGCTTCCGCGCCCGTCCGTACCTTGGCGCCGATCTGGTTGCCGCACTGCCCGGCCTGGATGTGCACGATCTCACGCATGGTGCCGATGTCCGAAGCTGCCCCTGCCGCTGCTGTTGTTTTCGCCTCCTTCGCCGCCGCTCCCGCACTCGCAGCTGCGACGGCCGCGCCCCTCGCCGGCCCTTAAATCGGGCGCCGCGCTCCGCCCCGCGGTGACGTGCGGCGGGAATGGCGCGGGGCGGGCCCAGGCATTGTCTCCCGCGCCCCGGTCTGGCTCCGGGTCCGCGTCCGGGTCTGGTCCGGGCTGGGAGGGGCAGGCTGCGGGCCTCTCCGCATGCGGAACGCCGCTGGCTTGGGGTGCCGGGGGAGCTTCCCCTTCAGCCGTCGGGGAAAAGGCCGGGATCGGATACGACGTGGCTTATCTTGGAGTGAAAAAGTGAAAAAGGAAACGAAACCGCCTAACTCGTCTTTACACACCTGTTGGAACTCGTGCCCTTGCTTCCTTTGCCTCTACTAGGCCACAGCAGCAAAGCACATGCTGCTATGTTTTATTAGTACCCTCAAGCCTGTATTTCTACCTCAGGCCTGCTTAATCATGTTTCAATATGCTTGAAGCACAAGCATAATTTTTCCATAGCTCAGGCACCTGAAACAAGCAGAGATTGGGTGGTGATGTTAAAGCCCGCAGCCAGTTTCAAGCACAAAACTCTGTTTTAGATAGTGCTGCTAAACGTGTATACAAGAGGCTCTCATTCCAGGAACACAGAGGACTGGCATAAAATTTTATACTGCTGCTAAAGAATGGCTTTTTCTGGGAGTTGTCCAGCAGTGATATCAGTTTAACACACACAGGAATGGAATGTGTTTCTTTTTTGAAAGCGAAATGATCTTCTGTGTTACCAGACACCGCATTTTGAAAACCTTTGAATCCTGCTAGTAGCATCTGTGCTTGATCTCACAAAAACAAACAAACAAACAAACAAACAAAAAAAAAAAAAAAAAAAAACAAAAACAAAAAAAAAAACCCTGAGAAAAGTACATGGTGGATGACCAAGGGAGGAGGGACAGTTCAAGGACAACAAGGAGAATATGATTGAACCAACTGCGATACACACCTGTATCTCCACTGCTGCCAAGGAGAGAACATCTGAAACAAATTTCAGTAGGGTCTATAATTGATTGTGCAGAAACTATTGAACTTGATTGTAAAACAGTGCTTGATTCACAGCTCTAATTTGTTTTCAGACGCGAAACTAGCTTTGCCACCCATCTGGCCACCCTGTTGAGGACAGCTTTACACTAGCACCAGGGAAGGGAGATGACAGCCCACAATGAAGCAAGGAATTGGTAAAGAGGATGCAAAACAATGTACTTTGTGGTCAGCATAATGGAACTGGAGAGAGTTCACCTTAAGCACAACATTAAAGCACCAAGAGGACAGCCTGATAATGCAAGCTCTAAAACTTTGCCAAGTATCAACGGGCCCAGCATAGTTAACATTGTTTATTTTGTGAAGGCTTTTGAACTGTCTCCTATAACATCCCTGTAGGCCATTTGATGAGGTATGGCCTAGATAAATGGACAGTGAGATGAAGTGAAAACTGGCTGAGCTGTCAAGCTGAAGGGCTTGACATCAGCAACATGAAATTCATGTTGAAGCCAACCACTGGTGCTGTACTCCAGTGGCTGATCCTTGGCCAACACCATTTAACTGCTTCATTAGTGAATTTAACGTCAAGAGAGCACACCCTCAGCAAGTCTGCTGATGATACAAACTGGGAGTAGGGTCTGACACATCAGGGGATTGTGCTGCCAATCCAGAGTGACCGCAGTAGGCTGGAGAAATGGAGAAATGGATGGCTGACAGGAACTTCATGCAGTTTAACAAAGGGAAGTGCAAAGTCCTGTACCTGGAAAGGAACAAACCACTGAACCAGTACATGCTGGGGACCACCCAGATGGAAAGGAGCTTGGCCAAAAACAGCCTGGAGGTCCTGGTGGACACCAAGTTGAACATGACTGAGCAACATGCCCTAAGAGCAAGGGTTGTCCAGCAGCATCCTTGTTTAAGGAGGATTGTTACCAGCGGGTCATGGAAGGGGATAAGCTGTGGTGAGATGCATCTGGAGTTTTACATTCAATTCTGGGCTCCCTAATATAAGAGAGAGATGGCCATTTTGGAGTGAGTCCAATGAAAGGCCATGAAGGCAGTTAAGGAAGTGGAGCATCTGTCACACAGAGTGGCTGAGAGCTGAGACCAATTTTCTTAGAGAAGGCTCAGGGGATTCTTATCAGTGTGTATAAATACTTGATGGGAAGCAGTAAAAAAGGTGGAGCCAGGCTCCTCTCAGAGGTGTGCAGTGACAGGAGGAGAGGCAGTGGACATGCCTGAGCAACACATGATATCACATGATATCAGTGGTGACACAGACTGAAATACAGAAATCTGAACATAAAAAAAACCCCAAAAACAAAACCCAAACCGCTTTGCTCTGGTACAGGTTGTCCAGAGAGATTGTGGTGTGTCCAGTCATGGAGACAGTCAAAACCCTAGTGGGGACAACCCTGATTTACCTGTTCTAGCTAACCTTGTCAGGCAAAATAAAGCACTAGAGTAAATGATCCCAGAGGTTCTGTCCAACCTCCACAATTGTGTGGTTGTATGAAAGGGAAAGAGAGGAGTGGGAGGCTGCGTGTGATCAGCAACACCAGACTGACAGTTTATTCATCTCAGTTTCTCACTACAGTATAACATTATATTGCAATTATAACACCTTCAAAACAAGAAGATTTTTACAAAGGTGAGGTAATAATTGATGTGAGAAATCATTACCACTATGAAGAATAAAGTCAGAATTATCAGAATTGTCTACATAATACTCCGGTTAGCTGTGCTTAACACAATATAAATCAACGCATAATGTCCCCAGTTTCACTCTTTTTTTTTTTTTTTTTTCATCAACAGCAGGAATTACTAGTGGCTAAAGAACTACCTTATCTTTGCCTGGAATTTGGCTGCTGTGACCTTGAAAAAGTGCTTTGGCTGTGTTTTCAACAGTAGCTCTCAGTTTGCTCCAGTGAATTGACTTTCTTATCAACTGTAGCTCATTTTCTTCCCTAGTGCAGAAACCTCAGCTGCTGTGAAATGTCATGAGCACAGATTGGCTTAAGCTTTGCAACACAGGGAATTAAGTGTGGTGTTATTCCATGTGGCTTTTGCAATCACAAAATATTCAGGGCTGTGCTGGCACTGAGATGTTTCCACCAAATTCTTTAGGAGTTTGTGTTCTTTATATCCCAGCTGTCGTCAGTATTTTCCTTTGACATATTTCAGCAACACTTAATCACAGGCAGCCTTTGTAATTGTTCACACCACTTAGGCATATGCATTTGTACTTGCTGTAGGCATAACCCACCTATTGGGCAGCAGCAGGCAGTTACATCTTCTAACTACTGGTGGGACTGCAACACAACTGCGTCTCTGGCATCTCTGAGAGATCCACACAGACACTGAAGAGCTTTTTGGGTGCCAGAATATTCCTGGCAATCCACAAAGTCTTGGCTTGAAGCATTATGATTCTTCTCTTGAAGACACCTGGACCCTCCCTGAGATTTCTTCTTCCCACATGCACACAGTCACCGCCTTTAGAGTTATTCCACTAAGAATTCTTTTATTAGGAAACTAATTCTTAGATACTGTAGTACTGGTCTTTTTGTAGATTCCCACTGTTTCTTTCAGGGTGGGGATGTAGCTCCAGGTTTTGTTCTGAGTACCTAAAGGGAAGTACGTGTTTATGTGTACAGGTTCCTTCATCTTCAGCAATGCTGAACATCCATGAATACACAGTGAACCGAACTAAATGTCAACTACTTGAAGGTCAATTCAGAGCCTTTCATCATAGCAAACAGTTTAACAAATCTTAGCCATCAAGGGTACTTAGATATGGGAGTTCCCTCTTGGTTGGGTTTTCTAAATATAGCTCTATAAATTCTAAGTTGTCAGAATTGCAAATGAAAGCCAAAATTCTCCCGTTCATACAAAGGCAGGGCAAGTGCCCAGGAACAGCCATGGGCCCCTCTGCAGCCGAAACTCTGCCACAGCCTCCTCCCTGCCTGCATCAAGCCCTGCCTACCTAGTTTCCAAGGCAACGGTGGAGCCTGTCGATGGATGTACGAGGGAGGCAACAGGGATCCCACAACATTTTCCTGTCTGTCTGTGATTTCCCATTGTTTGAGAAAGAATCACAAGTGTACACATAGGAAAGCTTCTCAAGCACACAAAATGTCTGCCCACGGCTTTATTCTCAGTCATTTGTGATGGGTGATACCATGTGTTGCTCAGATATGTATATCAGAGACTACATGGCTTTTTAAGTCTTTCTGTTGGTACTCAAATAAGTAGGCTCTGTTACCTTATTGTTTGCCTTCTACCTGGTAACTATGACATTCCCAGCTGGTGAGGACTGTATGAGGCCACCTTTGGAACATGATGCCTAATCATTTGCAATATGCATTAAGATAGAAGAATATTCTGCCAGCAGGAGGATGGAATGATTGGGAAAGTGATTTTCATGCTAATAATAAAATATCTAAAAGGGAAATCTATTTTAATTTCAATATTACAACCGACTGCAGGCATTTAACTCAATGTATTAAATACAACAATGCTGAGCATGTTTTTATGAATGAGCAAAAGCAGTTTCATTGTAGAGCCCTCTGAACTTTTGTTTATTATACCTGAGGGTCTGTGTGTTTGGCCAAGAACAAAAGAGGAGAGAGGATAAGTGTGTGAGAGAAAAATCACATTGCAGAGCAATTTGGGACACAGTCAATTCTGAAATAACCCATGCACCTTTAGAGGGGAGAACAGCTTCTCAGTGAATCTAATATTTCTTCCACACCATATGGTTCCTCTTGTGAATTTAGATTATAACCTCTGAGAGTCAGGCATTTCTGTGCATGTGCTTGTACAGGACACAGCAAACAGAACCCCGCTTCTCTGGCTTCCAAAGTTACCATAATAAACATGATCACATGTCACAAAACAATTCCAAAAAGGGGAAAATGTGGTGATCATCATCAGGCAGCGATTTACTGAGAAGAAAAGCAAAACAATGCAGCCTCTCATTATTTCCTCTTGGCACACCAGATGTGATGGGGTAGCAGCCAGATGGCTCCTGCCCCCATCCAGGCTGCATCTACCTTTTTTTAGATTGCTCAGTAGATGAAACATATCTGATAGGGATACTATGAACTGGGTCCTCCAGTCAAAAGATGACTAAGATTCCAGCATCAATATGAATGAAATGCTGATATCATGTTTTCCAGGGCAGTTCACTTCCTGCACGTCATCGAGAACAAGGTACAGATAGAGATTTTGATCTGCTAGTTACTGTTTCTTTTGTTCCTTAGCCTCCTTACTTTCTTGCAATGTGATAGTTACTTGTAACTCAAACTGACACTGGACAAACTCTGAACTACATCTTGCGAAGAGATGCAGTAATTTGTGGTGGAATTAAATGTACATTGTTTAAAATTGCCCGGGTTCTCTGCAGGAGAGTTTAGGGTGATGTTGCAGTAGGTGGCTGAATCAACCAAATACCTTGTTTTGCTCTCTCCTGCTTCCAGCTGCCCACATTTCCCTCCTTCTTTGCACATGTTCTCTCCCTCTGGCACACCACCTAATTGAAGAGAAACCTTCTTCCACCCCCTCAATTTTCTGTCCTTAACTGTGGAGCTAAGGAAAAGGAAAAGACTGGTGAAAAGGTCAGACATGCCCTGGAGTGGGTAGAGGAAATGACACAGAGGTAACACCTGAAGAGGGGCAAGGGGAATAGGACCATTCTTTTTTAGCAGCTAGAGGATACTGAATCAGCCCCACCTATGGAAGTGGCAGTTTTCTCCATGCCAATAAAATCTCTAATCCCTGCCTGCTAGGGTGGAGCTGGAAATTTCTTGGCTGAAATTTCAAAAAAAAAAAACCAGCCACACAATTAATTTATTAATTATAAGGCCAGCACTAGGCTGGATGCAGAGAAACATGTTGTAAGAAGTCAGTGCATGAATTTCATTAAGCGTTTGTAAAGCTTGTTGTGAGACCATTTGAATTCTGCTTGAAACCCCTGTTTAATTATTCACTATGGAGACAGGCAGTATCTTTCTATTACATTCATGGAAAATGTGAAAACATTTTTCACTGCAAAACAACACAGAACCTTTTACTGAATAAGCTACACAGCTTCTGCCAGGGTAACCACTTCAGCCACTCTGGAGCAAGTGTGGTTTTTTCACATTCTGCTTAAACTGAACTTTTTTCTTTTTTTTTTTCCCAATGATGGAGGCATTTTTGCCATATATGAAAAAAAACCCCAAACTCAAAACAAAACCAAAAAACTATGCCTTAAGCTTTCCAAGGAGGCCTAGTGAGAAAAATAACCTGATTATAAAGGATGACATATGGATAAATTGAGACCAGTTGGAAAATCTCTACACTAGAAGAATCAAATGTTAATAAACAAGAATTTAACAGAGTTAATTTGATTTCTTCCCTTACAAATGGAATTCTGCCTGTAAGGGAAAAATGACTTTGAGTGGGGAGGAGGGAATTACCTACTCTTAAATTTTCTTTTTTTACCTAGATACTGTAAATAGAAAACCTTCTTATACATACCCTTCAAAGAGACACGATTTTTCTTTCTGGCGTATTCACAAATAAAATACGGAAAATAGGAGTGAAGCTAGGAGCAGGGAAACAGTTCATCTCTTGTTAAACTTCCCAGGGAGAGGAGTTGTCACCTGCATCCTTTGTTGTGTCCTTTGCTGGCAGAATGTCTGGGGATGGGCAGGATTTTACAGCAAACCCCACACCCTCCCTCTGCCTTG
Organism: Onychostruthus taczanowskii; assembly: GCF_017590055.1. Classification (NCBI taxonomy): domain Eukaryota; kingdom Metazoa; phylum Chordata; class Aves; order Passeriformes; family Passeridae; genus Onychostruthus; species Onychostruthus taczanowskii. The sequence goes on along the minus strand of NW_024501460.1, from coordinate 6,091,222 downwards.
CTTTCCATTGCTCAGAGGCCTCCAGCTGGACAACTGTCCAGGAGACTCAGGGCCAAGAAATGTCTTTTTCCAAAATGCATCATGTCCTAAGGCACTTTGCTGTGACCAAATGCTTTGATATTGAATTTTCTTGTAGGCAAGCTAAGACCCATTTAAATGGGAGTATCTGAGAACAAATTGTCTGCTCTTTCCCATTTTAATAACAAACAGATCAGAACAGGTGGTTGCTGAAGTACCAAAAGGCAGGTGCTTAGTATGAATGGATTTTAGATTGGAAGGTGAAAAATTCTCTGAAGTTTTTTTTTTTTTCTTTTTAAGTCACATACAAAATCAGCTCCTTGTCTGTAAAGATTTATTTTTAGCTGAAGAAAGGGGGAGAAAAATAACCTTTACTCAGATTACCCCAGGCACATATAAAGCATCAAAAGTGTCACAAGCTTTGTTCTGTGGAAATGTAGAAGCAGCTGAAAAAGCAAATGGGAAGACTGAGAAAGGGATTATTTGTAAGCAAAAAAACAGTGCCTCCCCCAGAATGAACAGGCTTGGAGGAATAATGTTACCTATAACTCCTGTGCAGGCTACCATTTCTGAAACATATTTGTTCATTATGCTTTGATGTGGAGAGGAAAAGGAAAATAACCTCCTTTGGGAGAAAAGTTGTGTATCAAATAATAGGGGATCATCACATGATTTCTCCAGAGAAGATTTTACCTCCTCATAGCTACTATAGCAAAGAAAAATATTAGGCTTCATTAAACAGAAAGCAGTAATTAAAGAACCTCTCACTGTGAGGCAGAATCTAATACAGATTAACAGCCCTTCTTAAAAAAAAACAAAAAAAAAACCCCAATGATATGTGGGGGGTTGGGTTTGGGTTCTTTTGGGTGGGAGAGACGGGGGGTATTTGGAAAGTGATTTTAGTGGAACAACCATGTAACTTGCCCTACTGAAAGCCATTACTGGGTTTCATCCTGATCTTACACATAACCTGGCTATGGGGATTACAGGGAGGGCAGAGGACAAAGGAAACAAGAGGAGAACTCTTTCTAATGCAGGGAGTATTGTTAGAGGCCCCAACTTTAAGTGACACAAGAAAACTTGTCCCTCTTGCACCACTTCGCCAGAGTTGCTCCAGGCACCAGAGCTGTGCTGTGCAGTAGTGCATGGCAGCACCATCCCATAAGGACTCTGTCAGTCCATCACGCTTTCTTTAAGCCCATAGAACTTGCATATCTAGAAAAACCTACCAGCACCACACACTTTTGTGCTATGTAGCACATGATATCATCATCCATTAGCAGATTTCCCAGTACAGATTAAAGGTTTGTGCTGTTTTTGCAGGGAATTCACTGGAGAGAAAACCCAAACATCTGGATTATCTTCTTTCTTCAGGTTTTACATCCTATTGCTACTTTGGTTTATTCTGTTCATCACCTCATACCTTCTGGAAGGAGACACCTGTCAACAGAATGGGCCTCTGGTTTGATTCTTAGTCTATCATGTCATACCATTTTATACTTAATGCAACCCAATTTTTGATTTATGTAGGCACTTCATGCATCTTGGGAAGAGGAGAATCATTGTTGCTCCCACTTGAAAGACTGGAAAACATCTGTTGGAAAACAGATGTCAGCTTACAATCCCATTACAAGTTTTGAACTATCAGACCACATACTGGATTATATTTCCACAACACTGTTGCTACAATGGTTTAGACTGAGGTTTGAGAAATAACCAGGGAAGGGAAATTAGAAGAGAGGGTGCCCCACTGCTACCATGACTCCTGCCACGTCTATTTAAATTAAACCTGCATGCTGCCTTGTGGTTTTTATAACCTTATTTTCCTTTACCCTCTTGCACTTCACAGGAGTCGAGCACTGATTGTTTTCCTTGGTCAAGACACTCTATTAACCTGCTTAAAAATTCCACACATTTAACAAAAGGGAATTTTTTAAAAAATAAAGAGATTGTTCCCTTCCCCAACGCCATCAGCTCTAATTGTCAACAGAGGAGAATGCTTCCCTTCAGGCCACAACTGATCTATTGAAATGAGAATAGATTGCTTTATACTATTAACTTACATCTCAACACAAATCAGTCATTATACATGCCTTAATCTGCAGACCACTAAATTTGCATTATCTATCCCCATTTCTTCCAAACAGGGTGCCTCATGCAAGACCTTTAGCCTTAAATGTATCGTTCATTACATGTACAAATATAAATCTTCACCCAGGAGAGGTTAAGGCAGTCAGATAACCTCATCTGAAATCCTTCCAGTGGTTCTGCTTTCTTTGTGAAACAGAAAAACTGCAACACAAAGACCTGTGAAGACACCTCTTTGTTGTTTGGCATATAGCAGTCAGTTCTAGTTTTTACAATGAAAGGTCTCCTGGGCAATAAAAACAGCTAAAGATCAAAGATAGACAAAAATAGGTACTGCAGTCCCAGACCCAGAAAGAGACTCAACCTCCCTTATATTTGACTTACTCTTCCTACCAAGCTTTGAACCTTCCCTTCAAATCTTTCAGTATCCCCCTTTTCTACATTTTTCAACTCCTACTGAAATGATGGATGGATTTTTAATTTTTAATGATTATGATTGGCAAATAAGACATGTTGAATTTATGAAAGGACATCTTTCTTTGTAGAGTATTTCTATTTGTGGGTTTTCTTCTGCTAGGGAGGGAAAAAAAAAAAAGAAGGAAAAAAAGAGCCAGACTACAAACATCAAACCATGTAGGATGGTGCCCTACTTTCTAGTAAGGGAGCTGTAGTGAAATGTGTCACTTGGGTAGCTATATTTAAGGATTATCTAGAGACAGAGTGTAATTACACTAAGAATTAGATGCTAGACATGCTGAATACTAGTGAAAACTGCTACCGTGTCACAGCTGAAAGGAAGATCCTTACTATCAAAGACCAAGGTCTTCTCTTTTGGCAAAACTAAACTAGGTTCATTTGCTGACTCAAAGCTATACGATCAACAGTTTCAAGTGTAACCCAGCTAGGTAATTTCAAGGCAAGGTTACTGTGGCAACCAGATACAGTGTTATTTCCTCAAAGGGCCTGAGGCAGCATGTATTAACTCAGTTACTAAAACAGCCTCAATTTGTCTAATGTTTAATCCTGGAATGGCTCAAGTGTTAAGAAATACAGGTACTGTTGCAGGTATACATGGATGTATTTGTTTACTGACAGTCCAGGCAGCTTAAGAGCTTCTCACTCCTCTGTACAGCAGAAAACAAACCTACAGATGAGAGAAAAGCTTTAGCAAGTGCCTGTTGTCCTGCACACACCAGCGTAGCCAGGCCCATCAGCAAACAACAGCGTATATTCAGAGTAGTGTCCACAGGCAGAGGACTCAAAACAGGCAAGATATTAGTTATGCACAGCAGCTCCCTTTTAATTCTTTATTCCAGTAAAGCCTTGCAAGCATTTCAGCAAAGGATCACAATAGAGGCTGCACACACATGAATACCAGCCCTTTCAGAGCAGTAAGGACTGCAATAATTGTAGCATTGGTGGCAGTTCTCTTAGCAACACATTTTTGTAGTGCTCCTATGAGTGGTGTTTGGATGAACTAAGGACTAAGCTTACATATCCCGATATGCAGCTGCTAAACTCCAGGAGGGATTTGACTCTTGCTCTGTGGGAGGATTAGCAGCTACGAAACTTTGCTAAGTGCTGTTATCAACATTGTAGATTCATTCAAGGTTCTTGCATCCTCTAAGAACATAGGAACATCAATCCTCCCTCCCTCACTGTAAAGAAACAACACTTACCTCTGCAAAGATGCACAGCAGGGTGCAGCTGCACTGCTCTCCCCTGCCTGGGTAGAGGCTCATCTCCTGCTGCGGGGACCAGGAGCAAACAATTGCTCTGTAAACATGTAACTTGGGGATAGCCATTGTCAGGGGATCTACAGGTGACCAGTGGTATGCTCGGGTACCATATGGTACCTTTGAGCCTAGAAATCTGCCCATTACCTCCTATCTCCTAAAGGGAATTGATTGCCCTGTAGAATCAATCCCTTCACAGTTAAGGGCAGGTTAGTGGCTATTTTTGGGAAACACAAATTTTATTCTTGAAGAGAAAAAGCCTGGGTTTTTACTTGAGCTCTCAAGTTGCCTGCTAGTACAAACCTATGCTTCTCTGCATAGAATTTTTGTATTTAGAGAGAAGAGTTGAGGGGAAGATAAGCGAGCTCAGCATCAAGTCAAATCCCAGTCAGCTACCCATATGCCTGTACTATAGTCCCTGGAACAAGTTAAATAAGCTGCTGAATGGGAGTAGGGAAGCCTGCAGCTATCCTGTCAAATCAGTTTTGACAGCCTGTAGTGTGGAATTCAATACCTTTTCTCTGACCTCTCCACCATGTATGTCCATAGAGAGGAATTGCACGATTCAAGTGCAGTGACTTGTTTTTATCAGATAAAGCAGCTTTTGCCTCAACAATAAGCTAGGCTGTTAAACACAGGAGTTTATATAAATTACCTAGCATCTTTAGCTGAGCTACTACAGTTTCCATGTGCTGCTAAATTCACAGCCTGAGAATTCTTGTTTTATTGAGCTTATTCCTGAACCTCAGTGAAAGGTTAAACTGAGAAGCAAAGCTACAGAAAACTACACAAGAATTACTTGCTTAATCTAGAGAGAAATAAAGTAGAGGAGACAGTTTAGGACACAAAAAGCCTTTATGTTTGAGAAGTTAACCATTTCAACAGAAGACTCTGAAGTATTTTGCAACTACTGTTACATTGGACAGTCAAGGATACAAAACTGCTGACAGAAGCAACAGTGGAGAGCACCAAATTAAAAAATGCATGCTTCAGCACAACTGCACAGATTCCTTCTCTCAATGAATACTTGCCTGCTCAGACTATACTTAACTCCTACCCATCTTAACTTTATGCCACTGTCACAGGAGCCCTGCTGTGCTCCCATCCGCTTCCCCATGATTTGCTGCTGAGGGCATGGAGAGTGTGGGAATTTGGAAAGATCCAGGGATAGGAAAACAAAGCAGCCATTTAAGCTGTGCTGGGGCGTCACCCACTGCGGGGAGGGCTGGGGGACCCCTGCCTGCACAGCCCATGCCCCCTCCCCCGGGAAGCTCATTGCAGAGGGGCGTTACCTACCGGTGGCTTCATTGTAGTAGACGTTGATCCTCTCCAGCTGCAGGTCGCTGTCCCCGTGGTAGCTGCCCGTGGGGTCGATGCCATGCTCATCGCTGATGACCTCCCAGAACTGAGGGGACAGACGCGTGGTCAGTGCCGCCACGCCCCCCTCTCGCCCCCCGGCCAAATCCCCGCCACGTGGCGCGCGGGGATTCGCCGCGCGTGGGTGCGGCCCCCGGGCAGACCGAGCCGCTACCGCGCCCCGCACACCCCCCACCGACGGGAGGGGTGTGGCAGCGCCTCGGCGCCCCTTCCCCCGCCTGCCGGGACCCCTGCAGCCCGCGAGGGGCTGACGGACAGCAGCTGATGCCCCCGCCCTGCCCTTCTTCCCCAAGGCGTGCCGCACCCACGGCGCGGAAGCCCCACCGCGCTTCCCCCTAAGGTGGAACACCCGGGAACCGTCCCGCGTGGACCCCCCCCAGGGACGGGCGAGCCCAGCGGTGCTCGGTAGCGGGAATTCGCGGTCTCTCCCGGCAGCACTCTCCCCGGGACACGCGGAGCCCGGCTGAGCGGGCACCGCCCCACGCGCGGAGTCCCGGGCGGATGAGCGGCTCGCCGGTCCGTACCTTGGCGCCAATCTGGTTGCCGCACTGCCCGGCTTGGATGTGCACGATCTCACGCATGGTGCCGGTGTCTGAAGGTGCCGCCCCGCTACTCCTGCCGCCTTCACCGCCCGCTCCGCCCGCTCCCGCACTCGCCGCTGCGGCGGCCGCGCCCCTCGCCGCCCCTTAAATCGGGCGCCGCGCCCCGCCCCGCCGGTGACGTCATGCGGGAACGGCGCGGAGCCAATGAGCGCGCGGGGGTGGCCGGGCCGCCCACGTGTGAACCGCCGAACATCCCTGCCGCCGCCGTCCCACCCTTCGCCCTCCCGCGGCCGCCACCGCAGCCTTTTGTTCCCCGTGAAGCGCAGCCTTCCCTGCCGCAGCAGCGGGCGTTGCCGTCGGGGGGTGGGAGGGGGAACCCCGCGGCTGCCCCCGCCCCCCCCCGCCGGTGTCTCCGTTCACACGGTGCCGGCGGGAGACTCCCTCCCCCGTGGAGGCACCGTGCACCCGCCGGCATCACCAGGCGCCCGTGGCTGCCGCCTGTCTTCCCGCACAAGCCCGCACCGGCGGTCAGGAGCCCCGCGCCCTGACCCGGTTTATCCACGCTCGGCACGACGCGGGTGGGCTCCCCTCCATCAGGGGCTGTGCGGTGGTCCTGCCCGCCAGCTCTGCCTGCCTTCGAGCGGTGCCCGCCTGCCTCGCCTCGGTGCCGAGTTCGGCTTCTCTTTCTATGCCTAAAAAGGTCGGATTCGGTCCGAAGCTGAGCCAGGAGCCGCTCTCCAGCCAAGCGCCCTGCTCCCGCTGTCCCCCGTCCGGCCGCAGCCAGCAGCAAGCAGACAATAGCGCGGGGGCTGCTGCACAGGGCCGGGGCTTGAGGGGGGTGGGTCCCTCGTCTCTGCAGCAAGCGGGTCTCGCTCTTCGTCGCTTCGTTGCGGATTTACAGATGCTGAGGGATGAAGAAAGGAAGGGGGGAAGCAGGAGAGGGTTGAACATGTGGTCCCCAGAGATGGTTTCTGGTCCCTCACTTTATTTTCGAGCAGCCCGGTATGTCACCGCGGGCATGACAGCGGTGGCGGGGAGGGCAGGCGGGGGCCGCGGCAGCGGGCAGGGCACGGCACTTGCCCGCGCCGCCGGAGGAGGAGGAGGTCGCGGGGAGGAAGAGCACGGGCAGGGCGGCACGGTTCCCGCCGTGCCCGGTGCCCTTCGGGGCGGTCAGCCCGGCGCGGCGGCTCCTCCTCGGCATCGCCTGATTCTCACCACGGTCTCGGTGTGCGTGTGCAGCGGAGGGAGGGTGCGGCTCCCTCGGGAGGCTGCTCCGAGCCACGGATTGCCCAGGCAGGCTGCCCGCAGCCAGCGCCGGGCGGGGCTCCACTTACACCCCGTTTTAGTGACCCACTAGATGTAGGCTACTTCATCTGTTCTATACTTCAGCTACTCTAGAGGTGCAGATTAAAGCACATCACCATTTTCAACCCATATTTCTTCAATATATTCCTTCTTCTTTCTCCCTCCTTTGTTCTGTACACGTGCCGATGTCCCTAATCTCTCTAACCTAGTTTATGCAGATCAATAACCTTGCCTATGGATTACTCCAGGTCTGACTTTACCTTCTTCCAAGGCAATCTTCAGCACAACCCGGTTTCCTCTGATTGATATGCCAACGCATCCACACCTTTCTTTTGTTTGCCTTACGGTGAGAATGCATCCCATCTCCAAAAGGCATGCTAGAAAATACAGCCTCACGTTTGTCTCTTCAGTAGTGATTTTGAGAAAAATGAATCCGATCATTTGCAGTCCCTGTGAAATCTGTTTTTACTGGCCTAAACCAGGAACAATTTAATTATTTGGTTGACTACACAAACAATGTGTAGCTGTAATTCCAAGCGAACATTTTTTTGTGGCATGTTAACTGCATAATCAACATCCTCAACTATAATTATTTGTTCAAGAATAGCTTGCGGATTAGCAGCTCCAGGGGACCACTGACCGCTTCAGGTAATGATTCAAAGTAATGCCACCCTTTCCCATGGCTGTGGCGGGTGTGCTCCTGAAAACCCTGTCACAGCACAACTCGCTGCAGCAGAGCTGGTGCAAAATACAGGTACTGTGACTCTTTGCTACTATTATTTCCAAGTTCCTGCATGCTGTACCCTGCAGATTAGTTTTTTTACGAGGAGAGTCACTGACATTTCAGTGTGAAGCAGAGTAGCTGATTTTACACATCCTCCATACCTACGCTAAGCTCATTCCTAACAGCTTGAGGCTTCAAAGGAAGCCATTTTAAAATCCAATTCAAGGAAAACAAATTATTAACAGTGGAGGAAAGAAACCCACCCCAACAGCTTTGCCTTAGAATAAACTAATACACCTCTTCGAAGCTGGGGGGATTCAAGTCTATCTGCTGTATAGAACTTGTTGAGAATGTAAGAAAAATAAAATAGGTGAAATGTTTATCTTTAAAATAAATAGCTGTTTTTCAGGGGAATGAGAGAGGAAACTCAGGTCTAGCTTTTCTGCAGCCCCTAGACCAGACTCCTTAGAGGTGAATGGCTGCCGTCAAATCACTTCGGGAGACCCCAGACAAAGTCCATTTTAATTCTAAGGTGAGTGTTTGGGACGGAGGGTTCCTCCAAGGTTCGGCACAGCTTGTTGTGAATTACTTGCAGGGAAATGAAGTGTTCAGCTGCTGGCTGCCCTTGCCTCTCTCCCCCCCCTCTGGATCTGCCTCACACTGCTGTGTCTGTCAGCGCAGCCCCTGCCCCAGCCCCGGGGCCGGCCCTGGCTGGGCTCCTCCATCCCCATCTCCCCGGCAACCGCCCCCCGCCCGGCAGAAACGAGCTGCACACACACACACACAAAAAAAAAAAAAAAAAAAAAAAAAAAAAAAAAAAAAAAAGGAACAACAAAAAAAGAGCCTGCAACATTTTCACTCGCCAGGCTGATTTCACAGGGTGTAAAAGCACTGTGGGTAGGGGACTGCAGAAACGGCGGCAGGGCGGATGAAATGCCAGCTTGCAAGGTTGTTCACAGTCGTTCTCGATATTAGAGGGGAGGAATAAGACAATCACAGTCAAGAATTCTTTTAATTCTTTAAACTCAGAGATGAACCCAGTTTTATCCAACGTGTCCTCTCCACACTCTCTCTTACGGTTCCCTTCCTCCCACTACAAGGTTGGGTGATCACCGTCAGAGCCTCTGTCTTACGCTATTAAAGTGGGCACTGACTAAAGAAAGTCCTGGTTTCCTTGCTAGATGCAGAAGGTTGCAAAAGCCACCTAACAAAAGCCCAAAGGAAAGACTTAGTAATTTTAATTTATAATGGAAATTTGTGCTTTTGTGGGATGTGCTGCAGCATAGTTTGTGGGTCATTAGAACATTTTTTCTAAAAAGAAACTTGGACCTGTCCCATGGCTCAGCATCTTATTTCATGGAGATCCCTCTCCTTGTCTGTGGCTCCTCTCAGAAGGATGGAAATTCCTTACAGACCTTGAAGTTATGCCCAAACCTCCAAGAGAAGCATCTAGACCTGCTGTGTATTGAGGGAAAGGATGCTGCATTATACAAAAATTAAAGTTTGGACTCTCATGAGCTGAGGTCTTAGACCATAGACGAAGCTGGACATCTAGGATGGCTCGTTAGGTCATTTAGGACAAACCAATATTTTGCTCCTCAGCGTGAATCATTGTAACTCAGAGAGGGTCAGTCAGGCGTGGGTGGGAGGAGCCTGTTTACATTTGAGAGGAACTCAGGGTGGTGCAGGTGAAGAAGGAACATTTTGCAAACAAAATTTTGTTGAGTATCTCTGTTTCCATGTGTCTTCATGGTTTTGTGTACAGGTTGTTTGCAGTCTGTGTCAGTGTCTGGAGCCACCTGTGCCAGCTGTTGGGAAAGGACAGGGCTGGCAGTGGCCACAGCTGTGTACTGTGACCCTCATTACCCTTGCTCCCAATAAAACCCCTGGCTGTAACATAGCCCAGTTGCACCACTTGGACCCAAACTCCTGAGAAAATTGCTAAGCTGTGGGAAAGAAAGCCAGCAGCACAGCCCCCTGCCTAACAAGAAAAGGCACAAATACAGGCAGAGAGAAGATTATAGGAACATGATCATCAGTGGATGAAGGACAGGGTAGAATCAACATCAGCATGGAAAGCTGTGAGGCTCTAGAGGAAGAAAGCAGAGAGGCAGCAGAAAACTGCAATGCATCAACACTGAGGGTGCGTTCATGGGAGCAGCAAAGTCCAGCCCTCCTCCCTCTGCCTGCAGCTGGCTAGCCAGCACACCAGAGTCTGTCTCTGCCCATCAGTGCAATGCTTAAACCCCACAGCTCATCAAGGCCAAGCTGCCTTCAGGCCTCATACCCAGGGCTAATGCCAATGTGTCCCCATGAGACACGCGCAGGGTGATCCAGGATTGGACAGTGAGGGGTGGTTACACTGTCAGAATGGCCCCACACCATCCTGTCCTGGGTGGGCTCTGGTCACCCAACAAGCCCCAGTGGGTGAGGTCTGGGCTGTGGTCCTGCTGTATTTACAGCCCCCATGTCCCCCCAGGCAGCCCTCCAGGGGAGCAGGGTCACCCCTACAGTGCTGCCATGCCTGACAGCGGGGCCCAGGGCCAGGGCAGCTGCCCTGTAGCCCCTGCCAGTGCTGCCCATCCTGGGCCATCCCTGGCCTCATCCCTGCTGAGGCCAGGAACTTCTGGTGCATCCTCCCCACAATGGGCTTCAGCCAGATCACGAGATAATTTTTTTCTCTTTTACTGGTGCTACAAGTCATTGTCCCTAGCAAATAGTTAAAACTCTGTGGCTGTTTAATTTTTTCTGAGAGCACCTGTGTGCTCACCAGTTTCTCTTTATTACAGAGTGTAAGGATTGTTTTCATGAAACAAAAGCTGGAGCAAGGCTGTCAGCCAGAACCCCACTAAGTACTCTCAGAAAGGAAACCCCCCAGCCTCAGCTTAAGGACTCTCACAGCAGCACTTTGTCAGCAAAAATTACAGCAGTAAGAAGCCCCAAAGGAGGCTCTAAAGGACATTCCAGGACCACATGACATGTTTCATGTGCATAGTGCCACATATTGTGCCCTTGGTTTCCCATAGCACAAAATGGACCACTGTCAGACTTATTTCCACTAAGGCTGATATGTATGCGCCCATATAAACAAATAATAATAATATTAGGTGAAACATTTATAAAGTCTTCAAGAATATATAATATGTGGGAATATAAAGTACAGAAATGCAAAAGAGAGACAGAGATGAAAAATGGTTTCTCTAATTAGGAAATTACTAGATGATGAGAAGCAAAGAGCAGGTAAGAAGAGGCAAAGGGCATTTTGTCTACTACTGGGTGAGAGTTTTGATGAGAAATTGATCTGCTCTCTAATAAATCCACTTGCCTGGCCCCAAACGTGGCAATATGTTGAATGGACACTGGGGTCCCTGAACCAATGATGGGAAAGCATTTTGATTCCTGTGTGCTCTGCTTGCCAGGCATAAATATTAATAAGGTTCCAGCCTCAGTACTGTTGCTGATGCAGCTGTTTCTACATTCATGTGGAACAAATTCAGTAAATGCAAAAGAGAAAGGCATGAAAGAAAATATTCACTTGCTTGTCTGAGTTATTCTTGAAATCTGGTCTTGTTCCTTTCTTTCACAAGCAGGATTTTTTTGGGGGTGTGTGTGTGTATGTTCCGGCTCAAGTAAAATGGGACAAATTTGCACATTTTGAGGATCTTGTTGCAAATGGCAGTGTCAGAGGGTAGAAACGCTGGCAAGACCCTCATTTGCAGCCGTCAGGTCAGAATCTGGAACCGCAGCGCTACAGGAGCCACATGCCCAGCAAATACTCCTTTTTTGTTTCGACTCTCCTCGGTTAAAAAAAATTTTTCTTTCCACCCCAACGACTCATCGTTGAAACCCCGATAGCAACACGCTGCCCTGCATCAGTACTAATTTCTACTGAATCCGTTGCCTCCCTCGACCATCTCGGATTTGGTGTGTTAGGGAAGCAGGAGCCTTTGTAACCGGTTTGAACAAAGAAATTTTTTTCAAGGTCTTCTGCCACCACCCTGCTCTCTCCTCCCTGCAGTTACATTGCGGCTGGCAGCACTGCTTGCTATACGAGAGAGTGTGCTTGTCAACTCGTTAACACTTTCTTTTTGCCTTTGCTAAAGGCATGATCTTGCAAATTAATCGTAAAGACCTTGTCAAGCAGCTGCGCTGGCCTCTCAGGTGCCTCTGATAAGCATTTTCAGAAAAATGGAAAGAAAAGAAATATGATTTTGAAGGCTGAAAAAACTGGCCCCCAGATCACTCCTATGTGTATTAAATACCTGTCTGACTGGCAAAGAAAATGACTCCCCGGCACCAGTTGCTGTCCCGTGTTGGGCTGGAGGGAGATGATCTGGGTGTGAGGAGCTCGCAGCTGAGAACAGCAGGGTTTGGGGGAGCTGTGCTGTGCTGTCAGTGCAGCAGTACAGCCCTTCTCCTGATGGCAGGATTTACACAAAGGCTTTGATCGTCTGGTTTATTAAAGCTGGAAGCATCCTCACCAAGACAGACCCAAGAGTACAGCTGAAAGCACCGTTTCCATCCCTTCCTTCCCCTTGTGCTGTGAGGAATCCCTGCGCTGGAGCTGCAGTGATGAGGAAAACGCAGCAAAATTGGGGTGTGGTGGCAGAGGACAACAGCGCCAGTACTGACATTGTCACTCGGGACATCCGTGTAGGTGACTGATAGGCGCTTGTAGGGGAGCCTCGACCCGTGCCTGCAGAGCTGCCTGGGTTTTATGGGCTGAGGCCTCACCTTGGCACAGGTGGGGATGCAGCTAGGTAAGCAAACCATCCAGCACTGCCTCCGAGCACACACTGCAACGTTTTACACAATGGCTAAGTGAGGTTCATCATTACAAGGTCTATCTTCTGCTCTCAGGAGCAGGTATTTTTTCAATTGATTTGTGTAGAGGCTGGCTCAGATTCTGAAAAATTAAAAAAAGATATCACTTCCAAATGGCACGAATTCCTTTGTCCTGCTCCCTCCTCCCATTTTCCCATTTACAGGTCTTCACAGGATTTAGAGATACTTTTCACCAATTTGTATTTGCTTCATGAGAAACATTTAACTTCGTGTACACATCTTTCAATTCATCCCTGAGGATAGTGACCATCCACCCCAAGACACTGTAATAGCAGCACCAGCTTTTTCAAGCACAAAAGCAGAAAAGGGACATATTTTCTCATGCTTTCTGAGAGGCAGCAGAGAAGGATATTTTTCAGCTGTTGTTCAAGGGTGGGACACAGACTTTTTGAAGATGCAGTTTCAGCCTCTTGGGATCATACTTTGAAAATGCACTAAGGGGACTGATAACATTTTCCTAGGGTGATGTGTTCTGACAGCCAAACTCTTCTGTCTGTTCTGTTGTCATGCAAATAAGGAACATCCCCATCTCTGGCTACTAGTGTGAATTATTATTTTAAGTGTTTTTAACTCAGGAATTTGGAAACAGGTCACTGAAGTGATGTTTGCAAAAGTAATATCCAGTGTAATCACCAATAGCATCAGATACACTGATGAGGTGGCAAACAGGAGCTGTTTGACATACTTGTGCTAAGAAATAAAATAGACACCAGATGTAAATCATGATTTTCAAGAACTGCACTAGTAATTTAGAGATTCTGGCCAAAGCAGCCATATCCTTATGGATCAGGTGACATTTGCTGCTCTCTAGTAATGTACAAACTATTGAGATATTTACTCTTTCTGCTAAAACACTGTGTTCAACAGAGCAGGAAGGAAAAATCAAGAGAAAAAACTGGATTGAACTGAGGAACTTCTGAGTGCAGACAGGGAGGCTGCTAAGGGACAATGCCAGGCCTGTTAGCTTCCTGCCTTGCCCAGGGAAGAGGATGGAAAATAATCAAAGCTGGTTTTGTACAGCTAGTTTTGCTTACTTGCAAATGGAAAAATGAAAAGGCCATGGCATCACTTTAAAGAGTAATGAAAGAGAGTGGCTGTTTGGAGAACCAGACTGAGAGGCAGGTCCTTGCTGGCATGCTGGAGAATGGGACAAGCTGTATGCAGGCACGCCCAGTTGGACCTGCAGGGTAAGGGTCTTGTGACATAGACTAATAAGTCCAAGGCTCAGTGTAAAAACCAAAAGAAGATTCATGGAAATCCTGGCATCAGTAGAAGGAAAGTACCCAGAGGGGTGGGGAAGAGACCAGAAGTGCAGCAAGTTCCATAACCATGGCAACAGCAAACTATCTGTCAAAAAAAGGAATTTCATTCCACTCCCAAAGCAGCCTGAATCTCGGTCAAACCTTTGTTTATGTGGCTGCCAGTGCTGCATGTTAAATCACTAATTTCCATGGCTATGAACGTGACTCTCTGCAGCCTGAGCAGACAAGTGAGCCCTTGAGTCTGCAGCAGACTGACATTCCCTCTGGTTCAAGGACACCACACATCCTCTGCCCTGGCCCTGCATGGGTCTAGGTGACCCAGGGACAGAAAAATATCAGGATCCACCAGGTGTGTTTTATGTCGTATAAGATCTAGGAATTGAATTGAGCAATATAAAGGAAAACATTTTTCAGTACTATCTCATGGGTTTTTTCCCCTTCTCTTCTCAGCCTTTGAAAAAGTAATTTCCATTGGCCTTTCACACCTGTGCCCTTCCCAGTCAGGTGTGTAATAACCCACTGCTCCTGTAGAACTCACTACAGCTGCTGACATCTATGTCGGGGAGTCGGTGTTGGTAAGATTCTTTGGGATTCTCCACCATGAAGCGGTCTATCTGCATACAAAATATGATTTCCAGTTGACTGCATAAACCTCTTGTCCCCAAGGGGAGCAATGAGTCACTCCGTGTTAGTGCCTCCCGTCCAGCAGCTATGAAACCACATGTCTCAAATGCTCCAGCAGATCTAAGGCAAGGTCCTCCAATGACTCACATAGCAATGAAAGGAAGCTGTCTGATTTGATAACAGCAGAAATTCAGCCTGGGCTCACAAAGGTCCTTACAAGCTGTGTGTCACACGGAGTTGTGTTCGGCTGCAGGGAGATAGACAACAATTATTGTACTCTTCTAGTCTGCAGAGGAGAGAAATAAAGCAGGGTAGAAGGGATTCGCAGGAAGCCACTGGGTCAGTCAGGCACAAAACCTAACAGACACGATTTCTAATCAAACACACCGTGCAGAGGATCCCAGCTGACAGAGAATTGCAGTGCCACCTGCATTCCAGGCTTCATTCCACATGTATGGAAATCCTAACAGCTGAGGTTACAAACCCCAGGAAAAAAAATCCAAAAACTTACCTTAAATCTTTTGGAAATCAGGAACTTCATTTCCTTGTAGCAATGCCTGCCTAGGTACCAACATGTGTCATGAGGAGGTATTGTAGCATTTCTGCTAACACTCATAGCAGCTACTGCAGATGTGGAATTGCTTGTACATCTATATTTTGCATCTGCTTACTAGTGGTTTTCAGACTTTTTTTCAGAGAGGGCTGGCTTTCATAGTGCTTTGGATTGCAAGATTCATAGCATGAACTTGGTGTAGTCCCCTTGCAGATCCCTTAAACCGATTTTCATACAAGTTTACAAGTTTGATTCCTCAGTTTTCTGCAACTTTTTCAGAAGTTCCAGCCTGGATTCTCTTTCCATCTCTTTTTCTGAGACTACAACTCAGACTGATCAACACTTGACAAAATGTTTTGAGTCTTCAGGTTACTCCTATGGCCATGATTAGATGACTCAGGAGCAACTTCCTGTCACATCTAACCAACAACCCATGCCAGGAAAAGGTTTTGACCAGTTTGATTCCCCAGACTGACTCATCATCATGTTAGATGAGCACGAGAAAGAGGGACTGGGCCAGCCCCACCTTAAACTGGTTTAAGTGCCCACAGCCTCACAACCATGGTAACACCAAAGTGTAAGTAGAGACACTTCTCCTTTTCTTGCTTGCCTGATTCTGCCCTCCATGATGACAGCACACATTTTTGAGCAGTGGGACAACAATCTACATCAGAGGATGGATCCAGCTGAGAAAAACAGGAAGGGAAAAAAAAAAAAAAAAAAAAAAAAAGGAAGTATTTTTTCCAGATCTTCAGGTGCCTTGATGTAGAGGGAGAGAAAAGAGCTCCCTCAGCCATCAATGCCACTGATGGAAATCTACATAAAATGAGCATCCAAGTCTCAAATAAAGAAGATCCCTGGAAGCCTGGGACTGCAGCACAGCTACTGCAGCAGCAGCCTGGTATCATGCATGGAGCCTTAGCAGAGCAGGTTTTGCTTGGGTTTTTCAAGAGTCATTTACTCCTCAGCAGATAGATGACAAATCAAGAAAACTAGAACACCCTAGGCATCAACTGGAGGTTCACTGACACACACTAATGGTTATCTGCCTTCTCACATGTCAGATTCACTCTTTATTCATGCAGGAGCCAAAGCACAGAATACATTTTGGAATCAGAAAAAAATTGCTGCTCTCAGTGATATCCCAGTTCATAACTGTGCTTTAATGGATCTTGACTCCACAGTTACCAGGAAGATTTACTCCTCACTTAAAACTGGAGGGGAGATGATGATCAGTAAAAATCAAGGTTTAGGATCTAGTGACTCTTATGGGCAACCTAACTTTTGGAGAAGAACAAGGTAGATAGAAGTGCATACCTTTAAATCACCCCTCCCGGAGCTTGGATCTCACCTGAGCAGGAATACATGCACATCCATATAAACAGGTAGTGCTTTTGCTAAGGTGTGTTTGCTTTATCATTATTTTTCTCTCCAGTATGTCACTACAGCTGAGGCTCATTGCAGCCTCATACCTGACAAACAAGGCAGACTTATGAGTGCTGCTTTCAAGCCCACAGGAAAAAAAGATGAGTATTTTAAAAGAAATGCAAGAGGGTCCATACACATATAGAGTGCTTTCCCCTCTCATTTTGTACAGATTCTCATGACCTTGCAGTGCTGTAATAAAGAAATTCACTTCACACTTGATGGTCTGGTTCCGCACGGCTCTACTCACACACCTGCACTACAAATAAAAATGCTTAACCAGCATTTTAGTCACTAGATGAATGTTTTTCCTTTTCTGAGCTTAACCAAGGATTTAGCACAATTTACAGAGAGCAGCTGTATTGCACAGAAAAGCTTTGAATACACGGAACTGCTAACAAGCAGAGGAGGCCTGTGACTTGCTTTTAGAGGTCTGCAGGGGTTAGGATAAGGGAAGTTACAGGCACTTTGGAGAAGACTTCTGGTGAGAAGAGGAACAGATCACAGCGTGATGAAATAGGGGCAGGTCCCTGTAGGGAGAAGCAAGTCAGGAGACAGCCTTGGAAGCAACACCAGACATTTGCACCTGACGTGGAAAGACCAGTGAAGAAAACTCTTACTTCAGTCCAGCAGATGACTTTAACAAAGGTTCAGCACACAAGGAGGCCCAAACTTCTACTTTGTGGGAAGACACACTGAGCCAAAACTTTGTTAGAACAGATCCTCCACTAGGACTTCATTGCAGAAGTCAACTCTGACCCAGCATAGCAAAGAAACTGGCTGTGCACAATTAGAGAAGGATTTGCCTGCATGAATAAATCTGTCTGCAAAGCTGTGCAATGCCTTACCTTTCACCCTCACCTCCTTTCAAGTCAATGGAAACCAGGCAAGAGAAGTTCCTTCTCTCTCAAAAGAGAAACCTAAAGCAGCTCAGGTGAACTGTGCCCTAATATTTCCTCTTCTCTCCACTGATCAAGCAAGCCTGGGGCAAATTCCTCCATCACCTGCAGGTGTCTAACCACAGGAATCTCGCCACCACCACCTGTGTAGCTTCCAGCAGACATTTTATTCTGTTCCTAGAATTTTATTCCTGCAATGCTCCTGGCTGTTTTAGCTGGCAGGCCTGCCTACCCAGCTGCAGAGTGCATGCAGCCAACACTCTCTCCCTTCCAAGGTGGC
This sequence comes from Onychostruthus taczanowskii, assembly GCF_017590055.1. Classification (NCBI taxonomy): domain Eukaryota; kingdom Metazoa; phylum Chordata; class Aves; order Passeriformes; family Passeridae; genus Onychostruthus; species Onychostruthus taczanowskii. The sequence goes on along the minus strand of NW_024501460.1, from coordinate 6,073,544 downwards.
TTTTGTCACCTTTTTGCCTGTCTGTTTTCACAGCTGCCGCAGGCGAAGTGTCAGTTTGCAACAGGCTGTGGGGACAGCTTTTTGAGCCCCAAGACAAGACCCAGCTTCTGCAGTTCCTCACCTTGTGGGAGGCCAACCCATGTTGAGGGAAACAGCTGGGACTGGCTGTAGAGTGGGGGGCATGTGGGACCAGCACAAGCCTGATGCTGTTTCAGCAGTGAGGCAGGGGACAGACAGAGTGGGGGGCTGACACCATGCAGCCCATAATGCTTTGTGCAAGAAGCAAGCGACAAATGTAGGGCAGGGGAGGTGGCGTACGACCCCCCCCGCTCTCCAAGCTGATCCTGTGCCATGGGATGTCAGGGTTTGGCAGCTGAGCCGGGCTTAGCTGCCTCCCGGGATTTAGTGTCAGTACGGCAGCATGGGCAGAAATTAGCAGGGCTGAGGATTTTCTTTTGGCAGATGCCAGGAGAACTGGAGCGGCTCAGGGAAGAAAAGTGATGAAGGGTTCCTGTCCCTCCACCCATTTCTTCAATGGGAAAATGAAATCTTACCATTTAGAAATGGAAATTTTGATTTCTAGCGGTATGTAGGAAACCGGAGGCAGAGGAAATGCTGATTAAAAAGCCAATCTGTACCCTTAACGTGCTTGCTCTTTGTGCAGCGATGATTGCCTGCCGGTGGCGTGAAGATACACCTTTCCAATTGTAAAGGGCCCACGGCCATCGGAGAGCCGACTATATTATCAGCAACAGACGGTACAGTTACTAAAAATCCTCTCCAGTAATGACCGACTTTGCTGTGCTGCGGCAGAAATAGTGATGAGCACAGAATTCACACCCAAAGTAGGGCTTTTAATTATTCACGGCTCCATATTCTCCAGAGCTATGCAAACCCGAATCACTCGCTTTGTAGATCCCCAATGCCGAAAACCTCCACAGCTGAATGAAGCCAAGGTCGCTGTGACCTTCCTCTCCCTTCCCGAGGCTGCACAGTCCCACGCTATCCCTTTCCCTTTCGCCTGAAACCCCGGGGCTCCACTCGGGTGACTCCCCGGAGCCATCGGTGTGCCAGTCGCGCATCCGCACGCAGGGGTTCACCTGCCACCTAGTGGGGTTTCCCCATCCCTGCGGCTGCCTCCCCGTATCCCTCTCCCAGGCGGGCAGCGCGGCCGAGCCCGGGGAGGTGCGAGCCGCGGGAAGCCGCGCACGGAGCGGGCGCTCTCCGGGGCTGCGGGTGCGTTCCCACACAAGGGCTGTGCACCGGCGGGGTGCCTGGGCTGTGTCCTTCGGGATGTGAGGGGAATAGTGGGAAACGGAGGGGGTGTGCACCGACCGGGGGGCTGTACCCGGGCGCGCGTGTTCGTGCTGGCGGGGTCTGTGCACGGACGGAGGGGAGGCTCGGGGAGGGGCGTGCACGGAGCTGGGTGCGGGCACCGGTGCGCGGATGTTCCCTGGGAACATCCCTGGGCGGGTGGGAAGCCTGCAAGCCGCGGGAACCGGAGGGCCGTGCAGGGCCGGTGCCGGGGCGGAGCCTCACGGCGGGGCGGGCCCGGCGGAGCGGAGCGAGCGCCGCCTCCCCGGGGCCGCGGGGGGGGCCGGCCTCAGCCTCGGCCTCCCGCTCGGGCCTTGCGTGCTCGGGCCTGGCCGCGCCGGGAGAAGCGGCGATGGAGGCGGCGGGCGGCGGCGGAGCGGCGGGCGGCATCGCCCTGCACGACTTCAGCGGGCAGCTGGGCGAGCAGCGGGTGCACTTCCACGCCATGCGGCTGCGGGACTCGCTCTTCCTCTGGGTGGGCGCCGCGCCCGCCCTGGCCAGCCTGGCCGTCGCCATGTGCAGCCCCCGTGTGAGTGTCGCCGCCGGGTCCCGCCCGCCCCCCGGAGCCCCGCGGCGCTGGGGGGTGGCCCCGCCGCCTGTACCCCGCGCTGCCGGCACTAAGCCGTGCCCTGTGCTGTGCTCCGCTTGCAGGATAGCATCCCGGTGGCCGCCTCGCTCCTGGGGGACCCCTCGGACACCGCCTCCTCCTGCCTGGCGCAGCGCTTGGGTAGGTGCGGGGCCGCGCTGCGGGGAGGCGCCTCCCGCCGGGAACGCGCGGGTCGGGGCCGGGCCGGGCCGCTGTGCTGGCCCCGGGCCGGGCCGGCTGCAGGGGCGTGCGGTGCGCGCTGCCCCGGCCGCAGAGCTGCGCTGCTGCGGGCTGCGCCTGCTTCCATCCCATCCACCGAGTCACTCGTGTCTTCCCATCCGTGTACGACTCTGCGGCTCCTGAGTCAGCGGCCTTGGGCACGCTGTGCGCTACCAGGAGTGAATTGTTTGATATCCTTATCCTGGCTTTGGGTGCGGGGCAGGGCAGCACATGCTGCACCTGTCGAGTGGGGTTTCAGGTGACCTCTTTGTAAAGCTGTGACACCGCTGTGCTGGTGGGCGAGGTGGCCGTCATGCCAGGCACCTGCGTTTTACCTGAAGATGAAGCCAACCTTCATCATGTCTCGCACCTTTTAGTCCCCACATTCCAAGAAGTTCTGGCCTGGGAAGCCCAGGGTTGTCTCGGCTTGATCTGACCGGCCCAAATGGGCACTGCTTGGGATGCTTCCTATTCCCTCATGTGCAGTGTGCCACAGCTACTGCAGTAGCTGAAATCCTGAATCTTAATGACAGCTTGCAAACTCCCATGTCCATACTAAAAAGATTAAAAATACGTGGCCTAATCATCCTTGCCCCTTCTCAGCTCTGACAGCTGTGTCATGCTGGTTGCTCATCATCACCCACCAGTGGCTGGTGCAGCTCCAGCTGGTGAACTGCTGATGTGCTTGTTACCAAGTTTTAAAAGCAACATGCTGAGCTGCTCAGTCTCACCTTACTTCCTCTGTTTCAGATGGAAAGGCCGCAGAATTATTAATGAGCTGTGTGCTGATCTCCATTTCAGACAGTATGTCCTGAGTTTGTATTGTCAGGCACTTTCATGAGTCTACAACACCTTCTTCTCCATGGCCTCATATAAAAAAGGATTGCTCTCAATACTAATCTTTGAAAAACGGTGTTAGCATCTTTTCTTCTTCACAATAACTTCTCTATGAAAGAGACTGTTTTAGTTGACCCTGGTGGCACAACTTTCTCTACACACTGAGTTCAATCCATTCCACCTGAAGTAATAATTTTATGGGGTACTGTGTAACACAGCTTCTTTATGTGTAATTAGTGCCTTATCCTTAGGAAGTCACTAAAAATGTAGTCAGAGAGGATTTATTTGGGATAAAGTATAATAGTTTATTCCACTTTCCATTTGGTCTCCTTGTCACTCATTTCTTCGGAATCTCTCTCTGATCTTCTGTGTAGCATTGCAGCCCGGCTGACAGCTCTAAGTTATCTTAGTGATTGCCATACTCCTTTTGGGTTTTTTTCTTTTTGTACGTGTGCTTGCTATCTCTCTTCCAGGATTTATTAAATGTTTCTTAGCTGAAGTTCATAATAACCTGCCATTTATTCCATTAGCTGTTTCAATGTTCTAGGACAGAGGCTGCCTGAGTCACCTGACTTTTCTCTTAGTGAGTTGTCTCAGTTTTGCTGCCTTTTCTTCTTTCTTTTTTTTTTTTTAAAGGTGCTTTTATTATTTGCATTCCTAATTTCCCATACTTTGTTACTGAGAACTGATACTGTTGCTTGGTACTGGTCTATAGGTTACTCTTTATCCTTGGACTATAATGCACCTTCCTGCTTTCTTTTTCTTTGTGTGCTTTAGGTGTCTTTTGTTATTTCATTTTAAATTTCTGAGCCAGTTGTGTCCCAGCTAGGTTTTTGGCCCGTGATTCTCTGTATCCATGACATCTATCCACTGGGTTGCAGGTTTCCTTGCCAGTCAGCTGCTTTCATATTATTTTTATATACTGTTCTTCCTTGTGTGATCCTGGTTAAAGTATATTATTTTGGAGAAGGCCTATAGACCTTTTTCACCTTTGGTTCAAAGGGGAAAGTCAATAATACACTTATGGCTTTGAATAATTATATGCTTGCTCTTTACCTGAGCTTCTGGGAAAAGAAATACATCTTTTTGAAATCTCACACCATAGTCTTTAGGCTGGCTTTTGACAGTCCAGCAGTTTAGGTGAACTCATGATCACTTAGTCCAAATTTATTTATTTCTTAATCTATTTTTTTAAATTTATTTATCCTGAGACCAGTGGATCTGCAAAATCATCAACAAGCATCCCTTATCTTTGTTTCACAAAGTTCTTGGTAAGGAAGTCTGTGCTCCACCTCAGCTAGAAATACCCAGCTTTGCTGTTGTTGGTGTTCAGTTTTTCTCTGGGGATTTAAATCCTTGTTACTCCCACACAATCTGTAATAGCAGAGATGCTATTCACAGCCAAGTCTGACTTGTAGTTGTACTTCCAAGGTAGCCTTTAAACCATCCTGACATGTGATAACCTTCAGGCAGGCAGTTTTTCTCCCCTTTCTCCCCCCCACCATGCTTGTCACCATTTTTTTTTCCGTGCAGTTTCTTGTCTCCACAGGCACTAGCAGGAGTAGCATGCAGTGCCATTTGCACAGAACTATTTCTATTTCTTACACTTGCCAGTCACATTCCATCATCTGCCATGTATTCCTGCAATGCCAGGTTTCCTGCCCTGGAGCAGGAGTTTCAGTGCTGCTGTGCATCACTGTGCAAACATTCTCCTTTTGTTTCTGGGTAGTTTGGTAGGGGTCCTAGCCACAACAGCTGCATTTCGTGTGTTGGCTCTATCTCCTTCCTTATTTCTGATTTTTTTCTGTTGCTGAAGACACATGCACTTCATTGTTATTCCTCTTTCTACAAATATCTATATCTGCTTTTACGGGGTGCAGTTTCCCACCACCCTGCCCGATCATTTTGGCACAAGATGTGTCTCACTGGTCAATGAACCCAAATTCTAAGAGTTTCCTGTAGGATACAGGAGGCCAATTCTTGAGAAAGTCCTTGTCCCTTAGTGCCTTCCTCACATGCGTATGCTGAAATCACTGTGCTTTGGGCTGCAGTACTGATTAGTGCCAAGTCTTAGTCTTCCTTCTGTAGGGACTGGCAGAGGGCCAATTCTTGAGAAAGTCCTTGTCCCTTAGTGCCTTCCTCACATGCGTATCCTGAAATCACTGTGCTTTTTGATTAGTGCCAAGTCTTCAGTCTTCCTTCTGTAGGGACTGGCAGAATCTTGATGAAAATCACCTCAACTTTTTCTTTGAGTATTTCTCACCCGGGCACTGGTCACTTTCATAATCTCTTTTCCAGCATAAATAGTCTACAAATATATGTCTTACATTTGTCCTGCCTCTTCTGCTCCTGCTGGCCTCCTCTTCAAGCTTTGGTATGAAGTTGTAGGAGCAGATCTGTGCTGCTGTAGTTTCTCCTGGCATTTGGCACATCCTGGACAATGGCTGTCAAGGATGATTTTCCTCCACTTTGAAGAGCCACTGGAACAGGGGTTATTACCCAGGCTGCACGGGAAGCAGACCTGCTGGAGGGCTTTCTAGGTAAGCCTTGTCCTTTGCAGTTTTCTGCTTTACACTGAAGCTGCAGATGGTCTTCCACAGGGACATAAGATCTGCCCTCTTTTGTCCTTCCCGCAGGAGTGCACGTGTCCAACCGAATCCTCAGGAAGCAGGGACAGAGAAGGTCGCCCTGCCCGTCAGAGCTGGGCCAGAGCCCTGGGAGCAGAGGTCCTTGGCAGAGGCAGCCCAGAGGGACTCCCAGATTCACACTGTTCTGGGAACTGGAGCAGCATCTCAGGGACTCTGTAGGCAAACATAATTTAGAAGTTGAGTTTTGACACTGCAGTGCACTATATAGTTTTGTTAGCTAGGATAATGGCATTAATTGGTTCAGAATTAACATTGCATTCATTTAGGGGATGATGATGAAGCACTAGCGCTTACAAAACATGCTGCTTTGGACCACAAAAATCTACTGCCAGGTGCTAATTTTTGCAATCAGAGCACCAAGCTGCATTATATCAGCATTTTGTACTGCCAAGTCTTAAAACAGCAAATGAATCCTTTCATTTCAGAATTTACTGAACTTACAACTCTACTTACTGAGTCAGGAAGCTGGTAACCTGTTAGGGTAGAAAATAACAAAAAATATTTGCATAATGAAAATGCCTTAAAGGAGTTTTAAAACTATATTTTATACATACATACTATGTTTTATACATACATTTGTAAGGGTTTCTGTTTTTAGCTATTTAGTTTTCTATTTAGAAAGGATTAAAATCTTAGAAGTCTATGGAGTGTCTCTAATTTGAAGTGTTAAAAATTCAGATGACATTTTTGAATATTCAGCAGAACAGTCTGATTTGTGTCTGGGGTCATTAGCTCCCAGCTCATTCCCGGACAAGAATATCTTGTGACCCAAATAATATTTTTTGTCTTCTATTTTACACAACTCAATTTAAATTTAGTGCCTATTTTTCCTGTATGGTGCTTACATTTTTCAAAAAGTTTAGCTTCAGTAATATATAAGGAGAGCCACAAATTTGCTATATCACCATGGTAAAATCTAAGCAGGAAAGCATTTTATTTATAAAACACTTCTTGGTGTTATCTCTTCTACTCTGATAATTAAGTCTTCTTGTCCCACTGGACAGTTTTTTTGTCACTGTTAATTAGCTCTGTCATGGAAGGCAGCTCTTAATTTTGTAGCACCTCTCTCTAGGTACTTGTCATTACAGTAGCCTGGAACTTGTGCTTGGCTTCATCTTGTTCAGCAAAGGCTCTCCAGCCTCTTGGAGCATTCATGGACACCGTATGAAAAAAGGCTAATGAAAACAAAATTGATAGCAAGCTTAGAGCTGGTGCATAGCTTTTTGGGGCCTTTTAAGGCTTATGAGCCTTTCAAGGTTCATTGAAAAACCAGAACTTAATTAATTTGGACCCGGTGACTTTCTTGAGCACTTTCCCTCTAATGTTTTATACAGCGCAGATTTACAAACTCTGAATTTCAGTGCTAAGAGTCCAGTATAGTCAGTGGTGTCACTTACAATGTAAGATATTTAAGAAGTGTGCAAAAATCCACTACAAGCTCTGCAAGGCTCTCCAGTGGCTAGTGGTGTCTTGTGTCAAGTCAAAAACCAGTTGACAGTCACCAGTCTTACATTGTTCACTTCTGTGATGTGCAAAATCTTGGCCAACTCCCCCGTGGTCAGAGACATGTTCTGCTTTTCATTTATAACTGCACCCAGCACAGCAAGAGTGGAGAACATCTTAGAAATGTGCATGATGTGGCTTTTCAAGAGGCTTGCTCAAATACCATAATCACTTTTATGTAAGAATAAACTCTGGCTGACTACTCTGTTTTGTGTTTTAGCCAGCAAGACCAAAAAGCAGATATTTGTCAGCTACAATCTTCAAAACACAGACAGCAATTTCACCTTACTCATAGAAAACAGGATCAAAGAAGAAATGACAGCTTTTCCAGACAAGTTCTGATTGTGCATCATTGTAAAAAGAAGATGAAAGTTTTGTTTCAGAAAAACTTACTGCAATTTTCACACTGACATTAAGTTAGTACATTTCTTTTGTATTGTTTTGATTGAATTTGTGGTTGTTATTAAATATAGATACACTTGACTAGGATTTTCTTTTTTTCAAATAGAATTTGAATTTTCAAAGCAAATTTTTTTTTTTTTTTGCTACCCTGCCAAGTAGGATAGCAAACGGATGCTGCAATGGGTGAACATGATTAAAAAAGTGCATGTGGTGTGTGGCCTCCACACAGTACTGGGATCTGATGGCAAATCAGTTCCAAATGCTACCTGTACAATTAATCTATTGTGTACTAGGACTAAACATAGTATAGCAGCTTTTAATGTTCAAATAAAGAAACTCCACATTTTTGTATGGTAAAGCTGTGACATGAGTGTTACTTTTGTCCTTTTAGCCCCTCTTGGCTGTAGTATTGGTGCTAAACAATGGATTTCCTTCCATCCCTTGGGCACTTAGAACACGAGAAGGATTTCACAAAGGGTAATTTATGCATCCCTGAGGACTACATAGCAGGAAAAAGCACAAGCCAAGTTCTGGAGCAATAGATAAATCTGTCATGCTGCTAGAAGAGCATCACATGTAAATTGAGCATATACATAAAATCAGAGAGGTCTACTACCATGACCACCAGTGAAAAGCATCCTGCTGCTACATCTCTGGCCTTGCTTTCAGATACGATGGGTATCTTTTCAAAGGCAGATCCATTGGCTGTTTTGTTTAATGAGATGGCAGCCAGGAGTTAACTATCCAGGTTTTCCAGGGTTTTGGTGGTTGTTTTCTTTCATTCTGAGTTTAGCCCTGACTGGAGCTCAAGCATCAGCTGCTGATACAAACCAAAACTACCTAAACTGGCGCTGCTTCTAGACAACTCTGTCCTAAGCACCTACAGAAAAGCGATGGATTTACCTTGCTGTGGTGCCACAATCAGGAATTAAAACCTCTAACTGAGAGGCTGCTGCTGTAGAAGGCACAGCTGCTGAGTCTCTTGTCCAAAAGTGTTTGAACATCCAGTGGCTTCAGGGTCTCAGATCTGGTGTAGATGCAGAGGGCCCCTCCTTACCTGGTGGGAACAGCTGCCTGTCCTTGGCTGCAGTTCAAGATCAGAATAGCAAAAAGCAACAGTTGAAGGGTATTTTCTTTTTGATACACACCACTGAGGAAACAGAGTCAACTATGCTTCTGTAATTGACTGTAAAGGATAATTACTTGCAAATCAATGTGCTGTTTTAATTAGCCTGATTTACAAACAGCTCATTCTGTTTGTAGAGCAGGGCAGGGCTATTTGCTGAGGCATCAGCTGCTGCTGGGTGTTTGAGAAGTCACTGCAAGGGAGCCAGACCAGGGAGAGAAAATGGATGGGACAACGTCATTTTATTCTGTACATTTACATACAAAGTTCTTCTCAGTAGGTACAACAGATGTAACATCATGCAGACATTTAGCTTGTAAGACTGTTTTCAGTACTTGATTTAAGCTTGTGCTATGAGGAAGCACCACCAGACTATTCATGATCAAAACATACAGTAACACGATTCTTTAAAACTTCATCAGAAACTGAAATGGGGAGGGAGATCTCGCCCACTAGACAAAACACACTGTACTCCTTTCCCGAAACATTTTACGCAATACATTTAAAATGAGGTTTGTAATTTCATTTTTGTATTAAAAAATAAAATAAAAAAAAAGTTGCAGTGGGGGAGATCACCCCCCCACTCAATAGTGTTGTCTTATGTGCCAGCTACAGGCGCAACTTGACTTGACATTCACAGAGTTCAGTTAATGGCACTTCTGCTTCCAATTTGGTGACCAATAAATTGTTTGTCTCCAGAAAGTGGCAACAGTTAAGTAAAATACTTCCACTAAAAAGGATGACAACAAAAAAAGCCTACTCAGTGAAACCCAAAAGTAAATCACACAACCCCCTTTCAGAGTGGCCACAAAACACTTGCAAACAGGTGTTGTCTGTTTGCAGCGTGTCTGGCAACAAAAGCAGTACTGAAATCTTACAAGGGGGACAAAACCCCCAAGATCAAGCATAATGTCACTTCACATTTTTGTTTGAACTCACAAAGATGGAGAAAGCCCTTAAATGGTAAACCCAAAATAAAATCTACTGATGGGCTTAGAGGTTACTGAAGGTTCACAGAAAAAGGCCAAAAATGGACAAGACAGCTTGGACTGCTTCCCCTGTTGTGGTGGCCAGAAAGAGCCGCCTGAGAAAAGCCTTTCCTGGTGATGGCTGCAGAGGAGACATGGCCAAGGAGCCAATGGTGCAGCGGGCTGGGACCCCAGCAGAGAGCCCTGTCCTACTGCGGGACTAGACAAGGCAGGGCAAGCATCCCCACGCTTCCTTTCTGCCCTGCTGCATCACCTGGTACCTGGCTCCTCCACTCTAGATAGGTTTAGTGAAAGCTTTCCAACTCCATGAGCATGTGTGGAAGAACAAAATCATCACAGAAGTGTTCATGTTTTCAGGAAAAGGAACAAAACTAGAACTGCCAAGGCAGGAAGTTAGTTTTTGCTTTATTGTTGTGACAGAGGCAGAGGGCCAGACTGACTAGAGAAGATGGGGCTCCCTTCATTGCAGATCAGTACTGACTACCTGGTTTCAAGCAAAAAAGCAGCAAATCAAATCAACTTCATAAGACTTTTTTCTTAACAAAACAAACAAAAATTGCTGCACGTTCCTGTCACCTAATGTATTTGTTATCTAAATGTTGATATGTTTAAACAAGTATTCTTTTCCCTGTGCCTGTCTGTCATCGGAGAGCAACCACCAGAACAGGAAACGATAAAGTGCTGTGGACAAGAGCGGTGAGCTCACCAGGAGCACTGACAGTGCTGGAAGCAGCCGGCTGTGCGGGCCTGTGCGTGGTCTGCGGGAGCTCTACCGCAGCTTGAGCACCCGGGCCACGAGAGGACCACAAAGGAAGGAGCCACTGGCTCCACAGCACGATGGATGGCAGGGCGCTGCTTTCTGCCTCTGAGCTCGCACCTTCTCCTCTCTCAGGCCCTTTCTCTCTTCCCTGAAGCCTCATTTTGCTTCTTCAGCTTTTTGTTGTGAACCCATTTCTTTCGTCCCCGGATGTGTGTGGCTTGCAACAAGCATCTCACATCGAAGGCAAAAGGTATTGCACAAATTTGGTGTGTGAATACTGCAGGAGTGGGGAAGGGCTGGTTTCTTTCCTCAGGTGAACACAGACTGCAAATGTCTCAGCACAGAACAAAAAGAAGCAGCTGCACTCGAGCCTGACAATAAAACTCGAGTGTCAGGAAGATCAGGCTCTTGCTGTCACAGCAAGTTTAGCAAAGGTGAAAAAAACCAGTAGTGTAACTCTGGGCAAAACTACCATCAACTGGTCCAGTGTTTCTTACCAGGCTCAAGAAGAACCCAAATGTCCACATCATCCTCTGTAAAAATTAGCAGCTTTAGGACAACATTGTTAGTGTGAATGCAACCCCCTCTGTTGCTTCTGCAGGTCTGCCTGTCCCCTTGCATCCGTCAGCGTCTGAGGCTGTGCTACCTTACCGCATGGCCTGCCGGGGAGCATGGGTCTCTGATTTATTGGGAACTGTAAGAGGACATTGGCAGCCTAATGGAGGATGGAAATTGTTAGGTACAGTAGTTAATCGACAATATATACAGCAAGGGAGGAAGGGGGAGGGAAGGTAGAGGAGGAGAGTGCGAACGAGCACTTCCCCTGCATATGAACGCAAGATGTACATCAAACAAAGTGGCAATCATATGGACAGTGAGTACAACATTAACATCCTGCTGCTCTGCTTGAATGTCTGCACTACTGAGCAATCACAAATGGATGGCCTGAGTGAGAAAGGAGAGGAGGGAGGGAGAGAGGGGAGAGTTAACTACAATGCAAGAAAGCTGTTTACAGAGTCCTTGCATTGGACTAGATCCTCACGATATTCTCTTGAGTGAGGACCAAAAGCCAATGGCCAAAGGAAATAATTTGGGGGCTGGAGGAGGGAAGTCAAGTGGCTACTATCAAAGTGCCATCTGCACAGCAGGAGGTAAAGTGGATGTTCACTTTGTGTAGAATTAATCAAATTTAAGTAAACATTTTTTTCCTGAACTAAAATCTTACAGGAGCAGTCAGGAAAGTGAGGAAATAAGGGTGAATTCATTTTATATTCTTGTGTCAGAACCAGAACACATCTCTAAGAGCCCAAGACAGCTCAGTAAGTCACTATTCACAGGCTATCAATTAATTCCTTTCCAACAGTCATTTAAGCAGTTTTCCCACTTAATTTGAAAACCCAAACCCTGGCTCTAAAAACATTTAAGACAGTAAATACCAGGACACTCATTCTCAGGAACAGATATCCCAGCTATACTGCCTTTTGGAATAAAGGTATATATAGATCATTGCCCAAGCTCCTTACTATTTATCACTGCTGGTCTATGCTTTTTTCCTGGAGCAGTCAGAGATCCTGGGCCTCCTGATAATTATAACCATTCTAGACAAAACTCATTTTTGCATCATTAGTCAAATCATTTGCATCATCTACATTACAATTAAGGACCAGTGGCAACCACCTAAAATAGATTAATATATTCTTAAAATGCAGAAAGCTGATTGAAAAATCAGCTTGTTGGGGTAGGATTTTCTCCAATGCATTCAGTGAAAACAAAAAAGGACTAATTTAGAAAGTAACTTTTAAGTGCACATGGGCTATAAAGACAAATATAAGCTGCCTAAAATGCAGTCAGAGTTTGAGTCACAACAGGTTTTGCTTTTTCTTCTTTTTTTTTTTCCTTTTTCTTAGTGTATACAAACACAGCAGGCAATCTGGGCACTTGGACTTTCTAGACAGGCAGAAGAATGTTGCACAAGTCTAAGTTTAAGTCAATTCAACTTTGCAGTGAATCCCTCTTTCCTTTAAAGAAACAAAAAAACAAAACAGAAAACAACACTCCCCCTCCCCCCATGGTTTCTTTCTTGGAATGGCTGCACCTCTTAAAAGATGGCTTCATTTTTGTGATCTATGAAAGGAAAAGGAAATAAAGTGCTTCTTGAGAATAAATCAAAATAAATATACATATTTAATGGCAGGAAAAAAAGAGTTCTGAAGGGCTACTGCCAGCCAGGTCTTTTCTCAAATGAGTCTTTTTCCCCCAAAACTTTTCAAAAGTAATCTGCACAACTGCTGAAGATGTCAAAATTTGCTTTAGTAGCAGAGTTGAATTCCTCTAAGTCTGTGTCTGCTCCATCACTGGTTTGTAAAATCTGTGCAAAACACCTTTGCCCAAAGTGCAACTCCTCCCGCACAACAGCATCAAATAAAATACAAAAGGAAGAGAAGGAATATAAGAAGGGGAAATAAAATAATTAAAAAAAAAACAACCAAAAACAAGGAGAAGGAAAAAAATCCACCCAGTTACATCTACTTCATGCCGTTGGCAGTGGTGTTCTCCGAGATGCCGTCGCTCACAGCTGCTGAGTCATGGAGGCCAGAGTAATCCTTGAGTTCAGAGTTTGTCAGGAGCAGCGGCTGCTCCCCCTTCTTGTGCGGCAGCAGGGGCTGCCGGGTGTAATGTTCCCCATCCGGGATGTTCTCAGGCAGGTGCTGGTTCTTGCTCTCGGGCAGCAGCAGGATGCAGATGATGCAGATGAGTGTGCAGCAGGCAAAGATGACGTGGTGGAGGAAGTAACCCTTCTGGTTGTGGAGCTCCATGATGGGGGCGGTCAGGCGGCCAAAGCCCGCGCTGGCCAGCACCAGCCCCAGCCCGCCTCCCCTGCAAACACAAGCAGGGGGGAAATGATTACACTCAATATCATTTCACTCCCATTTAACTGCCCCCACATAAGAAGAAGAGAAGCTTTACCATGTGAGTGTGTAGACAGCATTCTAAAGCACTCTCAGTTCCAAGTATTCCCACATTCAGTGAGAGAAAACCAGATTTTGCTTAGCATGCCACCCTTCCCCACTTAGACAAGAAACACCAAGGAGCAGTAAGTGCAGAAGTCAGTTTTGGCTGCCTCTAAAGTATCTGGCACCACTCAGCAGTGGAGGCAGGAGATTAGACTTTACAAGCCACTGCCTTGATCCATTATACCAAACACTGAGTGCTGGAATATTTTCTACATAAAATCATGTTATGGCTGAAACTTCTCAACACAGTGGAGATGTAACAAAATGCATAATTTTCAGAAAAAAAAATGAAGTGTGAAAATAGACTCATCTTCTTCCAGCTAGAGGCACAGAAGCTGCTTGTGAAAGGCCAGTTCAGTGCTGTCTCCTGGTGCTTGGCTATACAAGCAAACTCTCTTGGAATTCCTCATCTTGCTCATCAGCATCTCTCCAGAGCCTGGAGCAGGAGGCCTGGCACACCTCACAGTCCTGGGTCTGTCTCTGCTGGGTGCCCCCACACAGAAGTGGCAGTGCAGGTGTTTCTTTGGGGCAGGCCATTCCCTCCTGCTGTGACACGACTGAGGTCTCCTGCCAGCAGAGGGCTGTCCTTAAATGACTCATTTTAACAAAATCTGTGACGGCGACAGCTCGTCCTTCCTTTTCCAAAGACTCTGCTGCCTGCAGAGGGAGACCTCCTTGTGAGTTTAATCACTGGCACCCTGCTTCCCTACCAAGCCTGTGAGGGCAACACACTTCCTACACTTCCTCTGGGAGATGCCATTTATTCCCAAACCCTCTGCAGATCAGAGGGGTTCAGTTCCTGGCCCAATGCAGAACTGTTATCATCAACACAAACTGGCCCTTACGGAAGGGCAAATGAACTGCTTTATGCCAGATATTTGGCATAAAACCAGTTTCCCTGACTATTAAGCATCCTGGAAATCACTGTACAAATAAACCTACAAATGCCAAATTCACTCAGCCAACCACAGTGTTAAAGCTAATCTTTGCTCAATCCTTTCCAAAATCCACTGCCGCTTACTTGGCAGCTGAAGGACAGCAAACATGGGCTTCAAAAGATGCTTTTGGGACACTGACTGGATCAAAAATTCACGTATGTATGTTCCAGTTCTTCAGACCCAGCAGAGCATCTTTCACAGACAACAGTGACTTCCCCAAATGCTGCAAAAGCCCTTATTAAAAACTTGCCAGCTTTCCGATGGCAATTTAGAAACCCAGCTGAATGCAACTATTGTGCCACTGGCCTCCCTGCAACTTCATTAATACACTCACATGAGTAATTGACACAACCGGTCCCAAATGCACGGCAGATCTCTCTCCAAGCTGGCTCTGGAGCAACAAAAGCCTGGCTCATTTACATCAGTGATTGCAATGGCTAAATTGTATCTCAACCCCCCTGAGAAGGACCTGAGGTGAGTTTTAAATGCTGCTGTAGAGGGACATCAAGCAAGCTGAAAGAAAACGTGAAAAGGCAACAACAAAGACGGCTCTGTCATTTATGGGTCAAGTGGCTTCAGATTTACAGGGGGGAGAAAAAGTTTTTCCATATGACGTCAGTAATTAGAGTAGGCATTACTTTTTCCAGTGCCATCAAAGCCTGGCAGAGGAAGGCTTGAAAGTACATTTTGGAGTGTCCTAAAAGGGGTTTCTTTAAGGCTTAACTGCACTGCAGATGTGAAAATGTGAAGGGGAAAAAAAAAGAGAAAACTGAGAATATTGTCAGGAATTTTTTGTTGTTTCCATGCACATCAGGAAAACAGCTACGGGGCAGAAGAGGCAGCAGGGTCGTGATTCCCACTGTTTGTGCAGGTGACAAGGGGCAGCAGGTGGAAAAGAAAAACACTCTGAGTGCTTTGGGGCATTGCTCCTCCTCAGCACAAGGAATTCCACGACAGGGGCCAGCCCAGCGTCTGTACTTCAAACACTCTTCAGATGCAGAGTGGAGCCTGGAGAGGGAGTGCGAGGGCTGCTGGACCCACAGCGAGTCCCAGCTTTCTCCCTTGCACCTCTGCCTGCCAGTGGTTGCTCTGGGGGGGCTTTCCTATGGCATGGCCCCATGGATGATCAATCAGGACCACTTTCCCAAATCCCGCTCCCCCACTGACAGTGGGGAGGGATGGTTTGTATGAGGTTTATGGTCCTAACACGGGCAAATTGCAAAATTCAGAATTCCGTCCTCAGAAAGGTCCCGCTTGTTCATGGGGTAGAATTTCCTTGCTTGCTACCTCAGTGTTTTGCCAGAGAGCAGCAAGACATCCTCACTGACATTCTAAGAGAAGGGTCTTGTCCTTCTCAGCCCTCCTCAGGAGAGCAGAGAATTGTTACTCCTGTCTTCAGACAGCCATGTCTGCATTGAGCAAATGGGTCAATACACAACATGGCTCAGAGCACAACTGAGCCAGAGAGACGCCCAGGTTAAAGGAGGCTGTGGGAGAGCACCTGGTCCAGCCTCCTGCACAAAGCAGGGCCAGCACTGAAATCACACCAGGTTTTCCAGCTCAACCGCTTCTCAGTCAGCCCCTGAAAACCTCCACAGCTTTTCCCTGCCTGTACATAAGGGATATTTTGTGCACTCGGTCCTAGGCCAGAGATTGAAGTAATACACCAGCATATCCTTGGTCTCATGGAGCAAGCACCTTTGAGAAGCCAGGCCTTATTCAGGTCCCAGTAAACAGTCCTACATCCCACTGTGCTGAGGAATACATTCAGTGCAGGTAGCTGGGTGGGCAAGGTGTGGTGTCAGCTGCAGACTGAGCTCTGGGGGTGGGACCCCAAGACGAGAGGCTGGGAATGGGTGCAGAGCCTCTGTGTGAACGTGAACGAGCCAAGTGGCTACTGGGTGGTCAGAAAAGAAAGTTTCCTCAACAACTGGAAATTTGGCTTGAGGCAAATGGCTTGATGGGAAAAAACCCTAACTCAGCCATCGCTGCCCAGTCTTTGGCTGTGTGGGCACAAAAGCAGGACACTGAGAGAAAAAAACAGAACCATCTTCCACTTGATAGTAACTTTGAATGTGGAGGATGAGGAGAGGACATGCTGTATTTTGTTCAGCCTACTCCTATTTAGTTCTAGTAGACATGCAGTAGACATGCAGGCTGTAGTGGTGTGAATATTATTCCATATGGATTATCAGGGGCTCTCGGTGCTTTAATTCAGCATTGGCATGGAGGACTGCACTAAAGTCCTGGGTACAAAGCAGGGTAGCTCCTGGTGAAGCCCCCCTGCCTACTGCCAGGAGACTGGGGTGCAGTGCACAGATCCCAAGGACCCCTCTGTGACAATGACAGTGTGGAACGCTCATGTTGCTGAGCAGGTGTCGCCTCTTGGTGATGACAATCTGGCTGTTCTCCTCCTGGAACTGTTCATCTCAACACCACAGCAGCAGGGATGGGTGGGTGCTGTGGGTTTGCTGTCATGCCACTGCTACCCCAGATAATGGCAGTGCTGTTTTCCATCTCAGGGATTTGCAGACAATGGATTTGATCAGGGAAACCCCAGAGAAAGCCACAGTACTCTCTTTGCCTTCCTTTTCCTCAAGGTTCCTTGAGATCCAACCAAAAACGTATTAGTATCATACAATGGTTTGGGTTGGAAGGAACCTTAAAGATAATTTAGTTCCAACTCCCAAAGGGCATCCAGGGTGGCATTTTGGAAAGCAAGTTATGAGGGAGTTACCAGATCCCACAAAAAGGCAAGATAGGAGGCAGCTTAAGCACATCTCTCCATGAAGAGATGCACTGTCCTGACTTACACCTCCTAATCACAATCCTGAGGGGATCTTATTTTAGTGGTAGGATCACAAAACAGTGCAGAGTGTCATCATTTCTATAAATAAACAGGGACCCTGAGGCATATCTAGCTGTTGTCTCTCGCCTGGTGTCACCCAGCAGAGTCAGGGGAAGCAGAATTTTGGCTCCCAGACAGGATTTTGTCCCTCTCCCTGTAGCAACATAAGTGATTTAAGGGAAAAAAGCTTGCTAAGTTCAGACTGCACATCTGACCCTACTTGGCAGATTCTCTTCTGCCTGACATGGTCAGTTCCTTATCTGCGTGTCTTTCAAACAGAGGCAAGGAGAAAATTAAAAAGGCATAAATCCACCAAAATGATTGACACACACATAAATAAATAGGTGTTAGTGTTTCAGGCTGCTGTATAATCTCACTCCTCACACTGCCTTTTCCTGTGGAAATAATGTTATCCACAAAATACATTCACAAATTTAGATAGCCTGAAAAAAAAGACCATGGAGCAAGGAGACTCTGGCTACTCAGATGACAGTTTTGCAATAATACTTTTGAAAGTAGTTGAAAAGGCATATAATTTGGAGGGGGCAAAAAAAAAAAAAAAAGTATCCTCTTTCCTCCACTCTCTCTCCCTCTCACCCATATGACCTATATTCCTGGGAATTTCAGTGAAGTCAGAGCAAACTCCTGAATTGCTGTGGCATTGCTGAAAGCATAATCCAGAACACAGAAGCACAACCTTTGTGCTGTGAAAGATAACAGTGCATATACAAAATGATACAAACCCCTGACCATGCAAAGATGTGTTATGGGAAACTCTCCAACAAAGATAATTTGTCTAATTTCTCTTATTTCCCGGGATGAAAGCACTCCTCTTTAGAAAAACTTTGAGCCTCTGCTAAGATAGGTCTGTGTGTGAAGAGAAAGACAGCTTTATCTGCAACAAAGTCAGAGAGGCAGGCTTGCAGAGGGCCTCTATGCACCAAAAGCATCTACACCACATGTCTCAACACATTCCTTCCACTGAAGCACCCCTGCAGCTGTCCTGGTTAACCTGCCCTATGGAGGCAGGGATTGCTGGCACCTATGCCCTTCTCTGCACAATCATGGAATTCCTCCTTTAATATCAAATTGCAGACTCACCTGACTCACCCCTTGAACAAATCCTGCAGAGTTAGTGAAGCAATGACAATGTTCAACCACACAAACTGCTTCAGCTGAGTATTTAAGACCCTACCAAGCTGGAATTCATGTGCTGCCAAGCTTGCTGATCATCACCACCATGGGACACAAGGTGGAGCCATGGAAAACAAAGCCTCTCTATACACAGACACGCTTTTACTTGCACAGACTGACTGCAGCCACTGCAAAAAGCAGCCCCCAAGTTGCCGTGAGCTCTCCAATTACATGGGGCTTCCCCTCCCATACAATGTGTTAAGTTATACAGCCCATTATCAATTAAATGAGGATAATTTTGTCCCCATCTTTTGAGGGGGGCTCCAAAGTCTCACCTGATTACTGTGGGTGTGATTTCAGCACAGAAGAACACGCTGAGGCTTCCAACAGCATGAGAAGAAAACATACCCACGATGGAGAACGCAACAGAGAATTTGTCTTTGACACTGTCACTCATACCTGGCAAGACAAGTGCATTGATAAAAAGTAAGAATGAGGTCAAACTTCTAAGGAAGAAAACAATCAATTAAGTTTATATTACTCTTCTCCCTCAACAAGAATTTGAGTAATTTTGTAATATTAATTTAAAACTGGTATTTATAAAATCCATTCCCCAAGCACCTGAGATACAAACACACATGAAAAAAACCCCACAATGTCATGCAAAAAATGGCAGTGATCACTGATTTTTTTATGCTCAGACACCACAGAAAAGGTAAAACCCATGAAAAAACAACATCCTTGGCCAGTCTTTTAGGCATTAGTCTCTTCCCTCTCATATTTGACCGATAAGCGGAGGCAGACAGTGTTCCTCAAGCTGCCAAATATCCTGTACAGCGGGGCTTGGGCACTGGAGAGGCTTCCAGGAGAAGAGAGGAAAGAACTAGAAGTGCTCCCATCTCTGTGCTAAGCCTCTGCATGTGATCAGTCTGCAAACTCTGTTGTAACTCCCAGCTTGACAACTCCAGGAGAGAACAGCCGATGCCAAGGACGGCGAGGCACTCCTTAAGTCAGGGCTGTTTGCTCAATCTTTTCACAGCTGGATGGCAGCAAGGTTTCCAGGAGCAAACAGTGTTTGCTATCAAGCACTTGCAGAAACCCCAGTAAATCTAAACAAAGCTCAAGGAAACTGTCTCTGGCCATGATGACAGTACATGTCTCACTGGATCCCTGCTTGTCACCCTCTGTGGGCAGGGCTGGGATCTCTGACCAGGGCTGTACAAGCTCACATGGCCTGTCCTGGCCACATCGCTCACAGACACTATTGCACCATACAAGGGGAACACATCATGCCTGACAGGAGCACTGGGGAAAGGACTGGAACTTTGCAGCCAGTGCTCCCTCACCTTTCTACACACACATCCCAAACCCTGCCTGAAGAAAGAACTGCTTTGTGCAGTCCCAAGCAGGCATACTGCCTGGCTTGGATCCAGTGAAAATTAACACCTGCTTTTGTTCTTGTTGAATATATCAGCTGTCAGGAGAGAAAAAGGTATTTGGGAGCTCTTTGGTTACATCTTCTGAAACGTGCTACAGCCTGCTCAGGGCTAAGCTCTTTCTGCTACGCACCCCAAGTCTGGGGGAGAGAGCAAATTCTGCCAGCTGATGAGGATGTGGGCACAGCACCCTGCAAGCCATGGGTCTCTGGCCACTCTTGCATAGCAGGTGAGGCTACACCATTGACCCCCTCAGGGAGTCATGGCTGCTCAGCAGAACAGACCTTGGAAAAGCTGGGCAAGGACAGGTCCATCAAATCTGATACACAAAGGTAAGTTTTGTTCCCCTGTAGTTTACTGCATTGCTCTTACAGTACTTCAGCTGGGGAAAGTATGTTTTAAGGTGTTTTACTCCCCTTATCTAAAGTGTCCTTAAGGTGTTTTAGTCCCCTTTTCTTTTCTGGAAAAAAAAGGAAAAACTGAGATTCTTGAACTGGGAATGTTGCTTCTCAGAAGGAGACTCTGAGAAAGCCTCACCCTGTACGTCAAACCTTGGGGGACCTCTGCACCCTCCCTTGACATGCAGCCTATGTGGAGGGGATGCTACACGAAGAGGCTGTGCATAGATGAGCA
The DNA here is from genome assembly GCF_017590055.1 of Onychostruthus taczanowskii. Classification (NCBI taxonomy): domain Eukaryota; kingdom Metazoa; phylum Chordata; class Aves; order Passeriformes; family Passeridae; genus Onychostruthus; species Onychostruthus taczanowskii. Next base: position 6,053,157 of record NW_024501460.1, on the reverse strand, counting down.
GGCCTGCCTGTGAGTGGGGTCTCAAAGCACTGCACAGAAATGGAACTTCCCCCTGCACCCCTCTGTGGCAGCAGCTCCGCTCTGGGTGCTTTGGCCCAGGCCTTTTGGATCTACCTGTTCCTGGGGCAGTGCTTCCCACATGATACAGATTTGTCTGTAAATCATACCTGAGTCTGGAAGTTGACTGTATTTTCCAATCACTGGATCCAAGACCATGGAAGTCAGAGAAAGATAAAAAAGAGAAAGGGAGAGAAAACAAGAACACACCGTTTTTATATGTTTATTTATCTGAAAAAAAAAAAAAAGGGTAAATCCCACATGCCATCCTAGCCCCAGCCTCTGACTCCCAATTCTTTCCCATGCCAAAACCATCACATTTTTCCCTGGTCACCAGATAGGACATGCTGTTTCCAGGCACATCTCAGCTGGAGGACAGCATGCTAATGAGACAGTGATAACAGACCAGCAGTAAAGCATATTTAAAAGCCACAGAATTACCACTGGGAATAACACAAAGGCCTCTTTGTTGTTAATGAAGGGGGAGAAGAGAAAATGCCCTCCTGCTGCAGCCTGAGGGAATGGCCTACAGAAGCTTGGGTTAGAGAGAAAAATCTGGGCATCAGTGCTGTCAGACTGGTGGGAGACCTATTCCTCTCCAAGACCATGAGCTGGTGGCCCATGTGCCACACTAGCCACCAGTGCTAACCACACAGGAGAACATGGCAGCACTGGGCAGCAAGGGGAAGGGCATCAGTAGAAGCTGGGCACAGCTTTGCTGGTCATCTCCCACCCTGATTCTGTGACTTTCCAGAGTTCTGTGACACTCCAAAGTTCAGAGGAGGGGTCAAACAAGGAGAGCTTCAAGGTCTGCTGCAGGTTTGTGGCTGGTGGAGAAGACCCTTCTCTCTCTCTCTCTCACCATTCTCAAATTCTGATTTCATTTTCCAATTCCAAATTCTGCTAAATTAAAACACGTGAGATGATGTGACAGATTTAATAATAAACAGGGTCACTGCTTCTCTCCAAACAACATCTAGTTCTTCTGAGGAAGAGGTGGCCATGGTCAGAAGTGGGGAGAGCTGCTCTGAAGTTCGAGGCTGCCTTTCCCTCCTCTTCTCACAAAGAAAAGAGTGGAGTCACAAAGGCTGACAAGGGCACTGCATTGAGTGTGCCAATGTAGCACAAAGAACCTAAAGCCATGCCTGAGCTTAGTTTTGGCAACTTGTGTCACAAAAACACCTAAACCTGTTATGGAAAAGGTTGTAATGAGTCCTACAGGGACCTACCTCCCACCTCCCTCATCAATTGTTTTGGAAAAAATGCAACCAGATTTTCGTGGCTCTGGAGCAGACTAAGGGCTCTGACACGCCATCTCTCAACCAAGCAAGTGTGTTTATTCTCTTAACAAACATCTCCCATCCTTAAACCAAAAATTAAAATGGGCAAATTCAGTGTAGAGAGTCCCTGCTGGACACCCTCAGAAGAACATGGAGTTTTGGGAGGTTGCAAACATGCACAGTGTGAATCTGCATGTGAATGGTCTCAGTCCATCAACAGACACGGTGAGGTGCAGCCATGGGGCTTCTCCCACTCTCAGCCGGGATTGCTGGACATGGTAAATATGTGCTCAAAGGGAATGTAAACATCTGTGCCAAGCTGGGAGCAAACACACATGATGCTGGAGTTTCCTCCATGTCATGAAAGAGATTCCCTGTTTCCCTCCTACACTCCCACAAATAGCTTGTTTGCCAAAGGCAAACTCAGTAAATGCCTCCGGGAAACAGAGTCTGTAAATATGAACAATTCCTGTCAGCTCGGAGCTGCCCTCAGTATGCAAGAATGTGAAAGCTTTCCATCCTCAATGTGAAAAGCTCTTTCTTATTAAGGCCCTCAATTATTTCTAAACTTAGAAATTAAACCAGCAATAACCAGTGTTCTAGTGTTTGTCTCACATCCAGTTTGTCCAAAGTATGTCTCAACCCTCTTCCCGCTTCCTTGGGGTGGGGTTTTATGGGACAGGGGTCTAATGATTGGCAACTGTGAGAGTGGCAAAGCACATCCCATATTCTCTCTGCTTCAACACCTCTCTGATTCATCAAGTTCAACCTCCTCAACCAACAAAAAATGAAGAGAATGAAATAAAATTGAAAAAGGAAAGGAAATATTTCTATAGCAGTTTTAATATCTGAAGCAGCTCAAAAGGGCCAGACAAAAGTTACTGCCTGCAAAGGAAGAGGTGGGACACTCTCACTTTTTGCAGAAACAACCATTTGAAATGCTGTGTCACTTCCCAAAATCATGTGTATACATTCACATGGACAATATATACAGAGTGTGTTAAAAGCAGGGTCTTTCAGCTGCACGATTTCTGTGCTACCTTTTTATCAGATGTTCATAGCAAGATGCTAAGAGCAGGCAGAGGACATACACCTACTGCTTTAACTTCTGCATGGTTTAGAGGCCACTTGAGAAGCAGACTTGGTTAGGAAAGTTTCCCTTCCCAATCTTGATACAGCTCTTTCCTTGGCGGATGTTTCACTAAAACAAAATTGAAAGCATTTCTTGTTTCCTTGCTTGTTTTCTTGGTGACTACCCCGGATACAGCACCAAAGCTCAATAAGCTTTAACACGGGAATCATCCAGAATACAATGCCTTTTGTTAATGAGCCTGAGAAACAAGTGTTTGGGGAAAACCTTCAAACAAAGTCAGATTCTAAAACTATGCAGGTGTAGCACATGACAAATCTGGGAAAGGCAAAGGAAATGCTAGTATTTCCTGGTCCCTTATTTGCATGTGAAGCTTGCATGGTCCTGAAAAGCTCTCATCTCCAACTTACAGTTGAGAAGGCCCAGCTGCAGAAGTGATGCCAGAGCTGTAAGTATCATGAAGAGCAGGAGTCCTCCTCTCCTCCCCAGAAACCCGACCACAGGGCACATGGCCAGGCAGGATGCCAGCGCAATCCCAGCCATGGTGTAGTAGTCCGCATAGAAGTTGTGGGTAATCGCCATCTTCGCTTCGTGCCCCATCATACTTTTTGCAAAACAGTGGTGTATGCCATAACCAGTCAGCCTGGGGGAAACAGGAGAGGGCAAGAGAGACCATTGCTGAGAGGGCAGAGCACACACTGCAATGTTATTCAGTGTGGGGAGGCATTAACGCAGGAATACAACACCTTACATTAAGAAACTCATCTCTAGGTGCTACTGTGAAAATAAGCATTGATAAAAAGAAGCAAATGAAAAAAAAAATCTCCATTCAACCAAATATTTGCTGACTTTATTCATATAGCTGCTGCTCATGGTATGATCAGGGCATGGGGAACTTCAGAAGAACTCCTAGTGTGTGGTAGGTTTTCCCATTTTATTTGAGAAATCCCATTCCTAGAAGAGCACATCTCTCTGTTCCCAGTGCATCTGCTGACAGCCACAGAGCCAGCACTGCTGCAATGAAGTAGCCTCTGTGCTTGGACAGCAAAACACCAGGAACACCCACCTGCCTGTGGCACTTGGTCATACTAAATACAAGCATTACACCTCACTTCCCAAGCTAGCCCATTAAAACTGAAAGCCCCGAGAAAGGAGTATTTGAAGTTGTATGTGCTGCAATGATTATTACAATTATGAAACAATAAGCTCTAATCCAGTCTATACATTTACACCACCCTTCATTGCAATGTGTCTCCTTCTCTTTAAAAAATTTCTTTGAGATGCCACTGATCAACATCTCACCATCACATTTCACACATCTTTCTCCTGTCTCACCCTATGTCTCCAAAAAATAGAAAAGAAAAAAAAAAAGGAAGAAAGAGAAGGGGGCTGAAGGTAGAAAAGTCTGATGAGAAGCCCCAGCTCCTCCCCTGATGTGGCACAAAATAGTAGCAGGGGTGTGGCAGGAGAGGTCAATGCTCTCAACTGCACCCATCACAGCTCAAGTACCTCTGCCAGGAAGAACCTCCTGTCCCTGGCACTTATATAAGACAAATCTCATGGCACAAATTAACAGTGCCTGAAAGAGTGGAAGGCACAGATCCAGGTCTCAAAAACAAAACAAAACAAAACAAGGCAGGTGCACTACACTGATACATTCTATACTTCTGAAGTTCAGGAATTTGAAGCTGTCAGTGTAAACTGGATATCAAAATAAGCATAGAAGCAGCTGTGGGGATATGCAGACCCTGAGTGCATGACAGCCCACAGCCTGAGGAGCTTGCAAACTTGTGAATCAATGCTCCAGTTCAAAACCCCATACTCCATACCAAACACCTTGCCCCTGACAAAAACCTAATACAAGTGCTTCCTGTTACACAAAAATTACATTTGCTTTGTATAACTAGATTATAACTGACTCTCCCATAAGAGAAATATTAGCCAGCAAAACAGTAGTAATAAAAGGGCAGAGTTAACCAGCCTTTCTTCTGTCTTTCTCTTCTATGCATGCAAACACTGTTGCAAAAGTTGCTATTGAGACCATGACCTATAAAGTAAATTATTTAATCATTTGAACTTTGCTTTCCAGCCTGTTCCCTAAGAATTACTCTATTCTCTTCACTTGGTGAGCAGCTCAGAATAGTTACTTTTAAAATTAAACACTTGTCTTCCTTAATTTTTTTTTGTTCCCTGCAAAAGGTTCTTTCTCCCTGAACTAAAAATTTAGCACAGCCCTGTCTAACAGGAGTAACAGAAGTAAAATTAAATAATTTTTTCCACCTCTTAAAAACAAACATGAAATCTATTTCCTCAGATGTACATCTGCTTCATGCTCTGCTTGGATGCAAACAGCCTTCATGTGCTAATGTCAGAAGTTATTTTTTGGACTGCCTAGTTCTGATTTAAGGAATTTCCAAATATGCAAAGCAATGTGGGTGAGGGAGAAGGGGAGAATTCCCCATGTAAACAGTTTTCACAAATACATTTAACACTGTCTACTAGATGTACTTGGTGAGCCTTAGAAGAAAGCACTCTTTCAGAACAGAGGAGTCACTCACTGGTGGGTGGAAGAGAGACACAAAGCTCATAAAACCGGGTTTGATTCTGAAGCCAATAACACTGGAGATTGACCCCTGAAGTCTGTGTGCTTCTGGGGACTATTTGCCCAGCATGGGGCTGTCCCCTCTGGCTGATGACTGATCCATAAGCCTGCTAACAGGAGTGAGGGCTGCAGAGCAGTGCCCTGAAGTGAGGAAGAAAAAGCTACAAGAGAGCTACATACTTTGAAACCAAGCAGAGAAAGGGGATTTCCAGTCTTCTCCAGCCCCACCTCCCATTTGAAAAGAAAACCATGAAAAATTCAAATGGGCATTTTGCAAGATGGAAAAATTAGAAAATGCACTGCTGGTGTCCAGAATTTGCAAGCCAATGTATTTCCTCTTTACAAGGTGTCAGTTCTGGACAGAAGATCTCAGAACATGTAACCTGCAAAACCCTCAGCTGATGCTTGTTTTTGCCCACAGGAGCATGTCCAAACTGAAACGGTAGGAGGCAAGCATCACATTGTCCTCTTGGAGGCTGCACATTCTCCCTGTGACCCCCTGCACACAATTTGGGAGTGTTGAGGCACTTTGTAATCTGCCTTTGAAGACCCACCAAGCACAGCTGTTACATAAGGGAACAACTTGTATTTACTGGCAAGCAACTTTTTCCTCTGCACCACAGCCCTGTCAGATGCAAACAACTTGAACCTGTACTCCTGGGGCATGAATGGTTTCAAAGCTCCCACCTGGGATGCCAAGCAGATGTCAGCACAGCACCTGAGAAGACGCTGTTGTGCTGCCTGAAACAGCCAGCAAGCTCCTCCACGTTTGCCATAAAAAATACAGTTCTCAGCAACAGCTGGTGTTTTTCCAGGATGACTTATCAGAGATGTTAGTGAAGGGTCCCACAGAAGGGAACAGTGGAGCTCCCTTATCCCTTCCCATTGCTGCTCCTGTTCACTGACCACACAACTATTTAAACAAAGAGATTGGACTTACGAGTTCACGCACAACACTACGATGTTTTTCCACAGGTTCCTTGTTCCCACCACTTTAACAATGCAGACTTTCTTTGGTCTCCTGGTGATTTCCTTTTCCAGCTCTGAAACAAATCAAATCAGAATTATTGTTTCACTGAGGAGAATTAGAAGATTTACTTGTGAGCTAAGATATTCTGAGGGATGTTCTGGAGAGCAGAACACTATTGATTACATTTACAGAAGATATAAAAATGCTGAACTACCTGCCTAAAGTCCAGCACAGGTTCCTCCTTTTCTTCCAGGCTTCTCTTCATCTTCTAGGGGCAAAAGAACTAAGAACTCCTTCATAGTCCAAACCTCCTCCCAGTTAAAAATGTATATGTAAAGTGGGAGCAGTATGGAGCTTGACCCCAACAAGCATGACAGCAAATTTCTTGAAGAACTTCAAGATTCTGTTGATTTTTAGAACTCTCTAAAGGGAAGACTGCACTTGTGCAGCTACAGGCTCTGCTCCCATTGTGCAGTGCATACCTAAAAAGCCATGGAAAGGACTGGAGCTCAAACTCATTTTTCATGGGTCATCTTTTGAATTTGTTCAAATGCAAGTTTGAGAATGAAGTGGCTAGGACATTATGTCAGCTCATCCATCTTCTACTCCACTCCCTTTTCAAATGTTTAAAATTTTTCTGATGGATGTCCTAAACGTTAAGACGTTTTCTTAAAGAAAATTCATGGGGCATCAGCAACTGTGGTGTCTTTGCATTTCAGAACTAAAGCCCCACCATGTCCTTCCAGTTCGGGGCATCTTCAGGTGATCTTTTCTTTGCAATGTTGAAATAACACACAAACCTTACAAATGTTGCCTCTGATACCCTTGTTGGCATGGGACAATAGTGAAGGGCACTGTTTATTTCCCAATTACCATTAAGTTGGAGCTTGAACACCTACCTAAGTGTGCCAAAGCAGCCACCATTTCCAAGCTACTGGATCAGTGGACAACAAGTCCAATAAAAGCAGGAGAAGCTGTAGCTATAAAGAAGCATCACAAAAATAATGCCCTCCAGGAGCACAGACTAGGTCTGTTTTCTGGGGTAAAGTCTCTCAGTGCTGCTTTCTAGCCTGTGTTTAAAGGCAGCAGCGTGGCCCCGTTGTGAAGAGTGCATGAGTTCTCTTTGTGCATATGCAATGAGCTTGGGTGTCCTCAGTTGCCCAAACTGGCCTGGCCTGCCCTGACCTCTGCCCTACTCTGCTGAATAGCAACTTCCTAAAGAGATGCAAGACAGGAGAAAATAAAAGCAAGCTGGGAGAGGGGGGGGTGGGAGTTAAAAAAAAAAAAGCCACCTGAATTTACAAATGAAACAAAGGCCACATTTGCCAGCTATTATTTGAAAAGTGCATCACAAAAATAATAAATGAAGCAAACACTATTTACATGCAAATACTTGATCTATCAACTGCTCACAGGTCACTCCTGGTCTTCTCTCTAGTGTAATTACTGGGAAGGCTTCTGACAAAAGCAGCAAAATGTATCTTACATTAGTGATTGTATTTAGGCAGAATATTGCTATACCACTTTCCTAACAACCTGATAATGGCCATTTCTCCCCAGAATCTATGCAGCATGAAGTACACACAAGCAGAAAAACCAAAGTGGAGCAAAAGAAAAAATTAGTTAAATTAATATTTGTATTACAAGCCCTTTTCAGGCTCAGCAATGGATCAGGGCCATATTAAAATATAAGCAATAAAAAAATTGGAGCCTAACCTCAAAGAACAAGGTGAAAATAATTTTTGTACCAAGATTCTAGGAAGGAATAAATGGGAACAAAATAATTCAGAACAATGGAAGCAGTTAGATAATACATAATTGTAAAGGCCATGAATGAGCCCAGGCCAAACCTTTTACAGCAAAAGAAGTCAAAGCAAGCACTAGAAGAAGCACAAGGGTTTTGAAAGGCTGTTGGTGGGTGTTTACTATTTCAGCTGAAGGGCAACAATGAAAATCATAACCCAAGCAACACATATTGCACAGATTTCATGTGGACAAAAGCGTTTACTCAAACTAAGAATGACCAGATCTGGCCTATAAAGTAAAACATCTCATCCTCTGTCAGCAGAAGGTACATATGCCATATTCTTCAGATTTTCTTAATCTGATAAGGTTTTTTGTTTGTTTGTTCCTCAGAGAAAATTTTTTTTCTTTCAAGACAGAGAGTAGACTTACTTGTAAATATATGCTGTACTGAGCCACAACTTAATGAAATCAAGAGAAGCAATGATCAACTTGGGTACACTTTTCTTTGCAACCAAATATTATTTTGCCCTCCACTTCTGCTTTGTTCATACATTAGGTCTTCCTATAATCCATATGTTCTTGGTTTATTGTCATGCATCCTTCTCACCTGCACTCAGGCTCCCCTTTTAACCTTTCTCATAAATCAGTGCTTCTGAACTAGTTCCCACCCGTGTTTTTCACTGAACTGCTGTTCTGCCCTCAAGTAAAGGCCCACTTGGTTATGTGAACTGTCAAACAGCTCCTGTGTCAGCTGCAGTGAGGATCACACATGACAGGGGAGCTCACCCCTTCTCTACCCTCCTCACCCAGCAGTCTTTCTGCAGTGGACCCTTAATCTGCTTTCATGAGGGTTATACTCCATGGAGGCATCACAGCATTGTACAAAGATGTCTCAATTCTAGATGTAACAGCATTACAGGCATTAAAAAAAAAAAAAAAAAAAAGGAGGGGAAGAAAAAAAGAAAAAAGATGAGGGGAAAAAAGAATCTGGTCTCAAACCTTACACCAAAGAATGCAAACAGAACCTGGATTTTTATTGAGAGCCTTGTGACTCTACCAGCTATTTCCACCTCCATGCCTCTATGACATTGTTAAAACTTCAAATCTAAGTCACCTGCTTTAGATGAATGACTTGTTTCCAAGTCTCCAGCACAATTCATTTTTCTGATGGCTTTCTCCCTCCTTTGCCTCTATGAATACTAGTGAGATATTCACCAAAAATCCCCACTGCACTGCAAAATCAATGACCTGCAATAACCAAAATATCTTTACAATAGGAACAAATAAGCTATGTGACTTGCAAAAAGTCATAGCTACAGAACTGGCTCTCATGCAAATGACCTGCTGTCTTTGGAGGGAGCCTGCCTGCATGGAAGGACCTGCTCTGACTGACTTTGATGAACACCAGGAGAGTGACAGCTCTGAGGCTGACTGACTTCATAGGTCAAAGTTAAGATAATAAGAGTAAAGCCAAAGCCTATTAAAACCTCATAGAAGCAAACTATTTCTCTCTCAGAACTAACACCAGAAATACTCCCTGTACACCCAGCTTACTCTTTGATTTTACACTGAAGTCACCAGTACAGAAGGAATTTGCATTAAATGTTTCAGTTTTGATTTACCATAAGGAAGAGTGTGGAACATAAAAATATTTCTATCCATTTATTCAGAGGCCCCTAATAAGTTTTCCCATACTCCAGAGCCCACACACACTCTAGGCTTCCTATTCAGGGACTCAGTAGGAAAACTGTCAACAAGCTAACTCTTTATATCTCAGTGGAAATTAGAACTATTCACTGGCAGACTTAAAAAGTCTCATGGGAAGGGGAACCCTACCAGCTCCCAAAGCTCCTGAATTCTCATGGGACCCTCTGCATTTCAGGAGCATGCCTTTCAAAATCAGAAAGTATCTTCAGAGCCTTCAGATTAAACCACCCATCTCTGCATCACTTGGCATAGACAAAACAGACAAAAGCCCAAATCAAGCCACATAAAAATTATGTCCAAAATGACAAGTGTCCTGTGGTGATGGACTTCTGCTGGATTTTTCTGGCTGCTAAACGATACTGTCAGTAGCTCTTTGAACATGAAAAGATCTATGGAAGCCTAGCACAGAGACTCGATCAATCCTCAGAGCATGACAGCTCTGCAGCAGGAGGTGGGCCAGTCTGAAACACAGAGGTGAAGCAATCTATTCTCAGGCAGGCAGAGTTACTGGCACACAGGTTTATTTATACCTTCCAGGACTTTTGTCCAGCTCTCAAGCCATATACAGAAATTATGAGGTAGGTAAAATACAGACTGATGGCCAGAGAGCGATAAGGGATAGAAAAATAGAAATCATAAGCGGATGGCAGGACATTAGTAGTGGGATGATTCATCTTATTTAAAAAAAAAATTGTTTAATAATCTAAGTAGGGAGCTTGGCAAAAACCTCAGAAATGTGCCAATAAGGTCTGCTGGTGATAAAGTGAGGCACTACCTTACTATCAAAGGTAAGTACAATGCAAATGGGCCATCGGAGGGAACTGGGTGAACTTGAGATACAGCATGTGGCAAAAGCAAGTGAAAATGTGAAATACAATGCAAAATTCCCAGTGATTAAGGGGAAATATTCCTGGTGGAAGATAAGCAAAACCTGTGCAAAACCTGTGTGGGATTTTGTTATGTACTACTTGAACACAAGTGACTACGTGGCACCAGTTTAATGCAGTCATGAAGTATTTGCAATTCAGACAATGAAACACTGGAATTCTTTTACAATTCTGATCATCAATATCTGAGAAACTAAAGCTCTGGCAAGCTGGAGTATTGTATTTATAAAAGGAGAGGAGACAGAGGAGAAACTCATCTCAGTACAGGAATAGGGCTGCTCTCTTCTCATATAGCATGAGGAAAAAGAGATTTAAGATAGGCACAGACAGGACCAAATGGGAAAACAAAAAAAGAACAATCCCAGACAGCTACAGTGTATTTGAACTGAATAGTAAGATGTATCTGTAGTACAAGAGGAATATGGAGACTGGAATGGCTTTCTAACAAAAAGCACTGGACAGAAATACTAACAGCATTTAAAATGAACCTCCTTTCAGGAGAGCAACTCTGTAACTCTAGGACTATAACTTTCAAAAAAGATTGAAAAGTCAGACATAAGGTTGCTGTAGCCATCTTCAATTGCTCATGTGAATTATGATACAGCATTTTGATGATCACACGTTAGTTTTTCTCCCAGAATGTTCACTACAGTCATCCAAGGCGCAGGTATTAAAGACAACTCTGCCTTTCCCATTCAACATGTACCCCTCAGCCTCATTATCCAAACTTCCCACCGAGTACAAAAAATCACAGATTTCCTTAGAGACATTCCAACAGTGCTGTCAGAATACACATGAATTTCATAAATGCAAATGAAATCATCCCTATCACCTTCTTTTAAGAGTAAGGGCAAAGATTACTCCTGTTTTGCAGGCAGGGCGATAAAATAGAGAGGACTTGTGTCCACAATGAGAAAAAATCATGCATCAATAACCCTTGTAGGTGTTGATACAAATGCTCCCATCTTTTTGCAAATCGAACCCCAGAATTACATGCTAGAGACAGACACTGAAGAAATTGTGATTAGTGACAGCACTGGAAGGGCCTGATTCCAGGGAAATCTCCATCATCGTACAAGAACATCCCTGACAGACCCAGAGAATGAGTACAGCTCTTCAGGAGGTATTCAGCTTCATTTCCCCAACACTGTCCTTTTTCCTTCTACAACCCTCTGCCTCATTCACTACACACCTTCCAAATTCTGCAACAAATGAGGAACAGACAACAGCTTCATTCCCACATCATCGTCCATCCTATGTACTGATTCGTCCATCCTAAGCCCTGTGGAAAAAATAGGTTGTAATCATGTTATTAAAGGCTGTATCATCATGCCTTCATGCCAGGAGGCCAAGCAGGGGTTGCCCAGGCAACCTGATTTCTTGCATTTCCCAGAGCATGACTTGTCAATGCTTTCTAGCATCATCAGTGTTAAAAAAACCCCCAACAGCAACACAAAGAGCATCTCCAATGTCCTTGTGTGGAGCTCTGGCCATCAGGAGGTTGCAGGTACCCACACATGCATTGCTGCTCTCTGTTGTGGGAGCTATGGAGGGAACCTCAGCAAGCTGAGCAAGTGAGTTGGGCAGCAGGGAGGGATGAAGCAAATATTTTAGGAGTGGATTTTGCAAAAGAAGAGTTCTAATAATGAATCCTTGGGCTTGGAAGCTTGCTCTGGAAGGAGGGGGAAACATATGATTGCAGCCCCTTTGGTTTCCATGCTCTACCCCTCCTGTGTTCTTCCTCTACAGAATGTTCTTCCTCCATTGCTTTCCCCCAGTCCCTTGCTGCCCTTGCCTCTCTAAGTCCCCTCCAACTATCTTTATTCTTTGGTCCCACACTTTTTAAAGTGTCTTATTTCCTCTCTTCTCTGGCCACTGGTCCCCTCTTACTGCTCTCCACTTCCACTTGGTCCTCGAGGTCTCCCTCCTAGCCTTCACATCCACATCCGGACTCACCAGTCCTCTCCCCGTGGGCTGGGGAAATGCCAGCAGCACCAGGGCTTGCTGCCAGCCCTCTGCACATGGTTCCTGCCCTGTAAAGCTGGCTCCTCTGGGACCATAGGTAGCACTGTGCACAAAGAGCCAGTGTGCCAGCGGGGCACAAATCAACAGGCTGGAGTGCAGCCAGCAAGAGTCTGCAGAGGACTCAACTAGTGAGAAAGAATCATTCAAATTGAAAGAGAGGCTGACAGGCCCCTCTTCTTTCTTTCTTTCATTCTTTTTTTTCCTTTAAATTTTTTAGCATATTTGGCTTTTCCCAGTGGCATCAAAAGGCACATTCTCAGCAGGCACATTCTCACCCTTTTCCTCCTGATCCCTCCAAAACCTTATACTGGCAGATATCACTGCTACCTTTGCTAAGGATACAGTCATGGCATGCATGAGCTCTCCTCTTCCATTGCCATAGACCCAGCCAGGAGAAGAGGACCTGACCAGTTTTGCTTTTGTTAATCACTATCATGTATAGCACATCCTGAAAGAGCTCCTCAAACTCCACAACTGCTACTGGACAACAGGGGTCCAGCAGGAGAAAACCAGACCCTCCTGAAACTGATTTAACATATAAGAGAACAACAGAAATCACTGGCTGGCGTTGTTTTTTTTTTAATTTTTATTTTGAGATAGAAATCTCTGTGGCTGTCACACAGCCTTCAAGCAGCACCTTGAACTGCTTTAACTGCATTTCCCACATTTACCTGACCACCCTCTGAGAGCTGCATGGAGCATTTAAGTTTAACACCATTAAACACCCAAGAAACAGGATCTGGCAAAGGAGGTACTTCACTATCACATGGAGTCACTTGTATTATAGAACAAGGAAACTTGTTTTTCTTCTCCAGCTAATACGCTCTTTATCTATCACAAGATTTAACCAGTAGTGTAGTGATAGGTGTGATGGCCTAAGGATATGAGTAAAGTTCTGTAGGAATGAGATGGACTTTCAGACATAAGGCATTTTCACCCTTCCCTCTGCTATTTACCCAGTGGAAAGGAAAATGCATATAATTACATAGATTCAAGCCTCATGCTTAGGGAAAAAAATACACATAGCAAAACAAAACAGAAAAATAGCTTATGTTTAAAGAAAAGTAATGACAGCATGTTGTTCAGCAGCAAGAAAGGTGAAAGAGAATTAAATTTTTTTCTTCAAAGGGAAACTCCTGAAAACCACAGGTTTCCTAACTGCAATCCGCACACATACACACACAGAGTACTTATCACCACCGTACCCCTGCATCTTCTCCATGTTGTGCCCTGCATGCTGAAGAAATGGCATCTATTTGGCATCTGCTGCTTTACCTTTGCTGTCCACCTCTTGTGATTACATCAGTATTATTCCTCTAAGCTTAGAAGGGAATTTTGGGAAGGAACAGCTATAACCTCTCTGCCCACAGGAGCGCCACTGGTTTGTGTTTCCATCCAGAGATGAGCAAAAAGGGAGCTTTGTTTTTTCAAAGCCGGCCAAGCAGTTATTTTCATGTTAGGGAACACCTGAAATGCCTCCCCACACGGGGGAAGCCAAAGAGAACTGCCCTGGGTTTCCATGGGAGCATCACATGTGACACTGGGGTAGCTGCAGATACAGCAGTGTCTCGAGTGGAGCATCTCCCAGGACACCCAAACATGGCAGGGTTGGGTGCTGGTGCAGCCAAGGTCAGCTTGCAGCAGAAAATCTGTTCCAGGCAACAAACAGACCCTTCAACTCCATACAAAGAAAGAGAATGCATTCCATAAAAATAATGAAAACCACCCAAAGTGTAAAACACCTCTAAAAGGTATAATGATGGTTGCTGCTTTAGGATTTCCAATTCCCCTGAACACTCTTTTCTCCTGTTTGTTAAACAATCTTCAATATTATTTATGATGCTAAAGTCAAAATTACTGTCCCACGGCTTCACTGAATTGTATGTTTGCTTCTCGTTCTACAGGGAAACAAGGAAGAGATGGTGAAGTTTCTGGAGAAACTGGCAGGGAAAACCTGTACTGAATTAATATTATCAAAATATTTAATTTGCTCATGATTGAAGCTGACTTTTTTGGGTAACACTTTGAGACATTTGTCCACAAAATTCAGCAAGCCTGTTTTAAAAATGAAATTTCAAAACACAGTAGAATAAAAATAATTTCCGTGATGCAAAAACAGATTTAAACTTTTATTTCTAAAAGAGGGCAAAATTTAAAGTCAACTGGTGAAATTTTGAGTCAAAACATACTAGGGGCAATTTAACCAGATCTAATTCACCTATATTTCTTAAGCATTAAAGAAGAAAACGCAACCACATAAACCTAAAAATCTCATTATAAAGGCAAATTATTCCTGCCCAAAATCACAAGGTACAACAAGCACTCAAAAATAAAGCCACTTAAAGCTGCTGAGGAAAAAAGGTCCCTTCATGCAACCAACATCAGCCCTGGGACAGACTACTGAAGATAAGGGCAACGTAAATTTACAACACTCTAGGCTGCTATCAACACCCCTTGTCTCACTTTAATTTGTTTCCCATGCAAGCACACTCCCACTCCATCTTGCTGGCTGGGCATTGCCCATCAGCTGCCCACCCTCATTTTCTCCTAGCAGGGTTTGTTATGGCAGCTGCTGGACCTTTCAGCTGCAGCTGGATCACTGTCTGGACTTTTAGTTGTTGTCTTTAGAGATATCTCCTCTCCCAGGAGAGCACTGGCAACCACTCCAACTCAAAGGAGTGTCAAAAACAACAGATAAATTTTGCTTCCTTTCCGCCCCCTGCCCCACCTCACACATGGGCCACCTCCCCATGGAGCAGAGGCCCTACAGACGGTTCGTGGCACTCTCCACTACAGGCAGTGTAGCCAATGGATGAGCAAAAGCCTTCAGAAGGCAGTGGAAATTGTGTAATTCTTCAGAAAGGAACATCAGCCTGCTCACTGCTCGAAGAGCAATTCAAAATTAAATTTTCTTGCATCCCAGAAATATTTTGTCCTCTTGAACACTGCTTCTTTTTACTACGGGACTCATATCAAGCGCCAAAATAGGTGTATATGAAACTCCTCTAACTCCTGTAATGATCTGTTATATCGGATACACTAATTTGATTGGTATGTATGAGCAAAATTACAGTGGGATTTTCAGCTGGAAGGGACTGCAAGTGAACAGTTTATCATTTCAATGCATTGGGAGTAATTCAATCACAGGAGGCTGTTACAACAATGCAGCAAGGAATAATCAACAGCAACACAATGGCCCCTAACTAGAGCAAAACAGCTTCCAGCCCTTTCAGAGGAAAACAAAGAATAAAACAAATCACAAACAAAAATCCCTCCACACAGATAGGAAAGCTCAACAATGGAATAAAGGGAAAACAAGGGATAGCTGCACCAGGCTCAATGGCACCCTTTCTCCCAGTGAAGTACCAGTTTTTTACCCATTCCATGCTAGGGCAACTATGCACCTGTTTCACAGCACACAAGAGCAGAGAAAGGGCTACTTTTCCTTCTCCTTCCTGACCCACTGCAAGATACAAGGCCTGCAGCTTGATCACATTCTTAATTCAAGAATCCTACTGTTTTCCTGTCCTCACTCAGACCATCAACACCCCCATGCACCCAGAATGAGAGAGGTGGTCCTTCCTTCAGTAGTTTGTAGTTTATCTTATTGAATTCTTTTGGTACTGCTCCTCTCTTACTCTTCCTACAGAAACACAGCTTCCCTCCAGGACTGCATCAGAAAAGCCTTTAAGTGTGCGGCTGCAGAAAGAGTTTAAAGAGAAAAAGTGAGGGAAGAAATAATAAAAAATCCCAACAATCTCGTCACCAACAAGGAGGCAGAAATGACCATGTTCTGAATTGTTTATAAATTGCAAATGGTGTTGTACTGACAACTGCTGTAATAAGTGTTTTTGCAGTCAGAGGATCCACAGTATCAAGGGGTGAAAGAATGCTCTGTTTTTCACATGAAAGGGAGTACCCTCCTTAAACAGGAGTGTACTCCTACCATGAAACTGCTGAGAAAAGTAATCAGTCACAAGTAATAGTCACAAAGCCATTCTGACATTTAGCATTCCTCCATGGGCAATATCATTATACAGGCTTAAATAAATCCCTCCAGCAGCCAGTTGTTTGTTTATTATTTTCCTTAAAGGAAACTCAGGTAATTAGTTTGTTCTTTCCCCTAAAATATGTTTTAGGGGAATTTACGTCAATTCAAAAAGCTGACTGGCAAAAGCCAAATTTAGGAATTGGTTGGGAGACTCCAAGGCCAATTGTTGGCTCAGGGACCTATAATTTCTCAAGATCCATAACTTATCCCAAGGAAGACCTACAAAAATGAGGTGGGGGGGATATCAACAGGTTAATGACAGCTCTCACACCCCTAATGCTTTTCAAAACTTTGCCAGAAAAATGGCATCTACACTGCAAAGCCACGTTGTGTGATGCAGATCCAGGAACTGTAACCCCAGACACACAATTACATGCAAGCCAGCTAATTAACACCAGTGTGCTGACTGCACCAAAGTTACCTAGGAATGTATACCAGAGATCCTGAACTGGGCTTTCCATCCCTCACTGATGGAGATTGCTTTATTCATAAGGCACTGATGTTAATGGTGACAGTTTTCTATCCTGGATTAAGCCTGCTCCAGTGCTGACTGACACCTTTAACACTGACTGATGGAAACTACAGTTAGGCCAGAGACCTTCAACAAGCATCAGACCAGTACAGAAACATCACTCTGACCCACTGGCAGAGCTACTGGCTGAGGTTCCCCTGCAGTCCCTGGGGTCAGAGCAGGTAGTGTTGAAAAAGCAGGGAAATGTTTCCGCCATTTTCTGACAAGTGGGTAGTCTGATAGAGATCGCAAATGACAGTGCAAAATGGGTGTTTATGGGCAGAATCAAGCCTGTGAGAAGGAAAAGGGGAGTCTGAAACAAATCTGGCAGGTGCACTGGGGAGATAAAGATCCAGAAGCTCTTTGCCTTTGTTGTAATTAGACAAACACACATACACACACACAGGCAGAGTCTTCTGCACAGCAATCTGCAAGACGGGATCTTGGCTTTTTCAGTGACAATTTTGGTGATGAGGGGAGCCAGCTCTTTCTAAAAGCATCAGTAAACCAAGGAATTGATACTTCAGACTCTCAAGCAAAAACTGCACCCTACCACTGTCACTTGTAGCAACCCTCCATCCCTAAATCAGCATCACTCAGATGATGCAGGAGAGGAAAGCAAAACAGCTCTTGGATGAAAGCTTTAAAGAGAAACTCTAATGTGGTTCAAGTTTCCCGTGGGGCTGGCACTTTAGAATAGGGGGTTTGAGTGCTGCTGCTTCTCCAAACCAACAGAGTAAGTGTTGGGTGATGGGCAGGATCCCAGCAAGCAGCTTCCTCAAAACACAGTTTCCAGAGGCACACAGAGCTGAAGGCGCACTCTTGTAGCCATGGTAAAATTCTTCAAGAGATGTCTCTAAAGACACACGGCACTGCAAGACAAGACTATAATTACTAGGACTGTTCAACAGGCCATGTAGTTTTTAACACAGTGCTGGAGTTTGGAATGGATTTTCAAGAGCAGAATGAATGAATGAATGAATGAATGAGTGAATGAATGAGATGATTAACAGGCAATAAATGTATAATTTAATTCTGGGCAGTGATGCCACGTGCAGCCTTTAGAGAAGAGCTGGGGGATTTGCAGTTGTCTGTCCAACTCACCGGGCACCACTCCTTTGATGTCGGTTTCTGTGCTCATCCTGTTCTTGTGCGTGAACTGAAGGATCAGTTCCTTGGATGCCTCAAACTGTTGTGTAGCCATCAACCACCGAAGAGACTCTGGGAAAATACTTTAAAGAGGAAAACAGGTTAGGGCTGCCTCCAATTTTCTGTTAGAGGATGAACTGGTAGAGTTTTAACTGCTCATTTAACCACTCAGAAGCCACACAATTATTTCAAAATACAGAAGAATAACTTATGAAACAAAAAAGGGGGAAAACAGATTCAGAATGTGCAAAGTTATGATATTTTCTTTTACCCTGATTCACAAATCATAGAGCAAATATCCTATCACATGGAAATATGACACATTGGAATTTTATAACATATTACGGGCGCTCTGTCCATTAATATAACCTGAAAGAAATGAGAGGAAGAGGCAGCACTGTCTGCAATAGACATTTGATGCCAAGAAGGGAGTGAATGAGATGAGCAGCTCACACATGGTAATTAAGAGCAAAGAAAGAAAACAGCTGACAGAAGTAATTTGGGTTCTCTTTTAAAGACAGATAAAAGAGAAGAATTACTTAGGATAATAAGCTTCCCTGACTACAGATAATATTTTGTTAGTTGCCTTAAAAACATATACATGCATACAGTTAAAAAAGTTCATTTTCCATCCAATTGTTTCTTACAAGTGCTGATATTAACCAGATTAATGAGCTTAACTGGTCACTATCCCTTTTTTTTCCAAATGAGTTTATTTTAATACAAAAGAAATACATAGAACAAACCCCCCAAACCTCCTATACTTCTATAGACATGAAAACTTCAGATCTCACTCTTTTTTTTCAGGTTAAGACCTTGGTTTTACTACTCTTCCAAAAGACCTTACTGAAAACAAATTTAACAAGTATTTTTAACTTCAAATACATAATGAAACAAACCACTGATCTTTGCTGTGGATGCCGCCCAGTTCTTGTACTTTTAAGCAGTTAATTGCACCATTATCATACTATCTCTTAGGCCTGATACAATTTGGAAGACACCTTAGCAAAGCCTCCAACTGAGACACAGAAAGTATTTTTGGAAGAAGAAATAAAAAGGAGCGAAATCAGGCAGACTGCAATCTAAGTGATATCAGCCAATAAAAATATATAACAACTATGATGACAGCCATTCAGCTTGACAGCTTATTTACTACCCCTTGTGCTGCACAGGTGACTTGGCACATCTTCCAGCAGAAAGTCTTGCAAAGAAAAAGCATTTTTTTTAAGTACTACAGCCTTAGCCTCTAAATCTGTAAGTTTTAGATTTTCAGCTGTCTGCTTACAGGTTCCAAACAACAAGTCCTGTGATGACCACCCACACGTAGGGGAAGGAAAGGAGCACAAGGGTGGGCATCACAAGCTGGGGACAAACATGTCTCTTATCTTCTGGGCCCTGCAGGTTTCTCAGACTGGAAGTGCTGAAGCCTAGCATCTTTCAGGTGCTCCATCACTCAGTGTGAGCAGAGAGAGGTTCCTTAGAGACATTTAAAAATCTGTGGGCTGCCTTGAGTCCAGGTCATCAGTCCAGTCACATTCAATAAGAACTCCCAAGGTCACAAATTCTCAAACAGTGTGACACACTAAATCTGGTTGCATCCAATGGACTCTCAAGGCCCAAGCAGAAGTCCAGTCACGTTCAATGAATTTCACAGCCAGATGCAAAAGTGTCACTTACTGAACAACAGGAATGCAGGTTCTTGGGTTGCTGGTGATAAATACACTGTCTGTGGAAGCACACACCAGTAATACTTACAGTATGAATAATGCAGCCATTGACAAACACATTAAATTGAGAGATGACTAAGTAGCACTAAGAGCATGATCACAAACACAAGCTTGCTTTTTGAATTTCCTGAAGAAGCACTCGGTATTGCTGTGTTCAAGTCTTACTCAACAGGTGGTGAGAGAGGAGATAGGTATAGCCCATTGACAGTCCCAGGATACAAAGGTGAAACCTCCTCTGACCCCCTTCCTCAATTAAGCTCAATTAAACATTTATAACTTTTTTTTTTGAGGGAAGGGAAAAGGTAAAGTTACAGGTGATGTAATTTCATGTTTAGGTTGGAATTTGGGTGACTTCAGTAATTAGCATATGGAGAGGGGTGTGAAAAGTAATACATACTTTTGAGCTAATGTCACAAAGTTCAGGTTTAGGTTACATTTTGGGTCATTCCTTTGGCTTACAGTTCCCATCAGCTACTTTGTTTTAAACAGAGCATGACCACAACCCCTCTGTGCCACTCCATCCTTTGTCTTCTGTCTCCCTTAGAGCAGTACACCAAGCTCCCTCAGTGTTCCTGCTCCAAGGTGTGCAGAAAATGTGTCCCTGGTGAACAATTTGAACCTGGTGAGCCAATGCATGCACTCCTTCCTGCTGACCTTTGGTTTTCAGTATTTTCCTCGCACAGCTGGCTGATAGTCTGCTACCTCCTCCTTCAGGAAGGAAAGGGCCATGCTTTCACAGTCATGGAAAGAACAGGGGGTGGGGTAGGGTTAAACTTTCATCTCCTGTTCCACAGCTGCTGCTGCTTGGGAGAGGAGAGGAGGATGACTGGAAGGCACACTGGGGAAAAAAGATATTAAGTTTGAGACATCCTAAGAAGAGAGAAGAATCCTTGATGAAGACCAGGAAGGTACCACATGTAGCTGGAAGGAGAACTGTGATTCTGTGCAGATGGGTGGAAAATGGATGCCCATGGAAAGGCTGTAATGTGTTGTCAATTAGGGGTCTGCCTCAGGTCAACAAACACAGTTATTGCAACTTTGTGTCTTGGTGCAAGTAAATCCTATGTAAAACACCAGAAAAGAACCAGCCACCTCTTCTATTTCTTCAGTTTTGGTTAGAGTGAAGCAGGATTTTATTTCAAATTATTGATGCCTTTACTGACATTCATGGTATCCTGTCTGGAGCTTCCTTTGTTCAAGGGAGAAGAAATAAGGTCTCTGTATAGCTGGAGTTCCCCTTCCCTTAAGGCTCTAATACCCACACACACTTGAAAGGAGTCTAACTTCTATTAAATTATCTTTATACACCTGTCACAAACCCCTGTGCCCATATCTGACTTACATGGGTGCCTTTCTGCCCTTCCAGAATTACCTACGAGCCCTGTAGGGGTATCTGCTCCATACTTTTGTATCCAAGCCCATACTTTTGCATCCAAGCCCATCCCTCCTAGACAAATCTGCTGCCTCCCCCTTTTCCCCCATCCATGCCCAGCTTCCCAATCCACTCAGCCATGCATCTCCTGGGGACTGTGTAGCCTGCCATGTGCATGTGGCCAACACAAGAACAAAACCATAGGTGGGAAGAGGGCTAAGTCCCAGCCAGGAGGGGCAAACAGCGCTCTCACAGCAGGAGATGGAAGTAAAGGGAGTACAGAGGAAGGAGGAGGCAGTGCAGGGGCTATTTGCAGCATCTGTTGACTCACTGCTTTGATAGGGAATTAGCAAGTAGTGCAGTTTCCCAGTTCTTTTATTACCAATCAGTTAGTTTTCTTCCTTTATCTGTAACAGCCGCTGAGGGTCCACGTTCCATTTGGAAGGAAAGAAAGAGATAATAAAATGGTAACACTTCCCAGAGAATATGCAACAGATGGAAGCGAAAAGCCTAAGAGAAAAGTACATACTGTACTGACAATATAATTGAAGAGGCATCCCAACCAAGATTCATTTCTGCAAATGCAAAAACCCTGGGCAACACAAATCCTGATCCTCTGGCTATTACCACTACTTCTCAAGCTGCTATGCTCCACAATATATAAGGGGGACTTATTTGCTTGGTTAGCCTGCCCTGTCCAGCTAAAAAGCCACAGAGTTCCTGCAGATTACAGAATAATTTTTAGTATTTCCTGTCTCTTTCAGTGTCGCTCAGGAACGACCTCTCAACAGGAATGTGTGAGACTATGCCAAGGCCCCATGAAAGATGTGTGGCCTCCAGAAGACCGGCTGAGGGATGTCTGCTCTCCATGCCATCCCCCATGTTCATTAGGCATCTCCATACTACTGTACCATTCTTTTCCAACTACTGTACCATACTTTTGGACACAAATGTCTGTAAATATTCTGTTTGATATTGTGTTTTTTCTAGTGGTGGACATCAGGTATTCCTGCTGGCAGCCATTACTATGAAGCTTGGAGCAGACCAGCATGTGTATAACATGCAGCAGGTAAGGGAGAGAAGAAGAGAATCACAGATTAACAAAACCCCTCTTCATTATTCATCAAGATTAACACTGTTAATCAAGAGGAGGCTATTTAAATGCTGCATGTTTGAATACAGGGGTAACCTCCCACCCCTGCTGTCATTATCTTGCAAGGGACTTGTAACTCTCCTGCGTGTACATTTTGCCCATGTTGAGGCATGTCTGCTTTGGGAATAAGCAGTAAAATCCCCACTGAAGGTTACCACCATCAACACAGGAGGGCTCTGTAAAAAGTTAATACAAAAATAGAACTGTTACATACTCTAACAAGTTTTTACATGTTGTAACTTGTCAGGCATTACAACTAGCAGCCTAGCTCACCATGGTACGTAACAAGCTTGGTCCTGCACAGAGTAGTGGCCATTTTCCTCATTTTTCTCAATGTACAATAATGAAATATTTTATATTGTTAGTGTTCTTATTGTTGTGGTTTTGTACAACACTACTCTCATAAGCCTCTGTTGTCTTACGCCGCCACTGCGTGTCACTATTAAGACAGAACAACAAAGACAGATTTTTTGGAATGCTTATAAAGTCATGGTGGAGATGGACCTGGCACTATTCCCAAGGTGAAAGCCATCCTACTTCTCTCAGATAGCTGTACCAACACCACAGTGCCACAGGCACAGAGGAGTGGGACCGAGTGGGAGTGGGGAATTCCTTGCAGGAACAATCCCAAGCCACTGCCTGGCACAGACCAGCCACCTTCATGCTTCAGCATAGCATGTGCTAATTTGGGCAAAATCAAGTCTAGTTCAGGGCTGACTACCTCATGCATACAAAACATCCAAGTCTGCTTGTTCCAGGGCTGACAGATGTTATTTGTAACTTTTATTGGATCAAAGAAACCAACAGTGTCAGTCCAGAACCACAACATAGGTATTAAGGGAAAATATAGCCATGCAGTTACAATCTGACAACAGCCAGGCTGGGATGCATCCTCTCAAGAACTATTTTAGTCCTTAAAGGGGACGTGACAGCCAGAATAATAACAATGTACAACTTCACCTCAGTGAAAGGGAACTGTCTCCCAAGTGTCCACTGTGTTGCAGGGTGTAGCATATGTGCAGGAGATTATAAAGTTTTATTTCTTGTTTCAAAGTCAAGCTTTGCACAAGGTGAATGGAAGAGCAAAGGGAAAGGCTCCTATGTATTGTGAAGCACACACACTTCGCGACAGTGGAGCATTTCCCAAGTCCAACATCAGGAGCCTATTGGTAGGAGGAAGAAATACTTACACCCAGTAAAACAGCATCAGCAGGAAGGGACAGATGATGACTGCCTGGAGGACCTGCCAATCCCTGCAGAGGGCAGCCAGCCCTGGCATGAGGAACTGCCCCGCCATCTCGATGAAGCTCGCCACCATGGTGATCATGAACCGGTGCCCGGGAGGACAGAGCTCTATCCCTGAAACACAGAGTACACAGACAATCAGCCCCCAACAGCAAAGACACCCCCAGGGCATCTCTAAGGAACTTAAAGGGAGTTCATGTCCTACAGAAGCTTTGGTCAAAGCTATGCAGAATCAAATAAGTTTTGCTTCCTCCCATATTTAGGCTCTAGAGAAGCCCATTAACAGCTGTCTGTGGTGCAAACATTGCAACTTCCATATGCCTGCTGTATCCTCACTGCCAGGCTTCCTTCATTCTCTGCCTAGAGAAGCATTTTACTTAACAATAGGGTGTTTATTTTTAAAAGGGGATGTATGGTCAAACACAAGCCAAAGATCTTGGGTCATGGTTTCTCACACTTCTCAGAAACACCACCTGCCTTTCCAAACAGTTTGCTGGGAGGCGGAAGAGCACAGCTCTCAGCAGGATTCAGGCACCCAGCTCAAATGGGATGCCACCTGCCCACAGCTTAATATGCTCTGACTCAGCCAATTCCAAGCTGGATTTTGCTGAGTGTGTTGTTTCTGGGTTTGCTTTTCCCAATAGCTTATCTTGGTCAACTTTCAAACAGGCCAACCTCCCATCTGTCTCATCCTGCCTTCCATCCTTCCTTTTGCTGCGGGGCAATTTACCACCATCAGTGGTATCTTTGGTTGCCTCAGCTGTCTTGGGACAAGTGGGTAGATAAAACTCAGTTCACTAGAGCAAATGTTTCCTTAAACCCTGAATTCTGGCTAACTTCATTCAGTCAGAAGATGAATTTGTCAGAATCACAGACTAACAACAAAATTTTTAAAAGTCACAAAAGAAATAGCAAACAAAAATGAAACAAAATGCAAACAAAAAATGGGACTGGCTTGCGGAAATTTTTTCACCAGTAGGACTGTAATAGAAGCCTCTAGATCATATTTCCCATTTGCCCACATTCACTTGCACAGACTAATACTTTAGCTCAATAAACCCGCCACAAATGTTGTGTAGCGCTTATTGGAATGCTGACACAGAAAGAGGCCTGTAAACATTTGTGATATGTTGCTGTCAGCATTGTTGCTTTTCTATGGGGTGTTTCCTGTGGTGGTTTTAAATTAGAATTTAATGGTTATTAAAAATTTAACAGAAAAGCTCTAAGAAAATAGGAAGAGATGACAGTTGCTCCTTCATTCACTCTCTAACCTGCAGTTTGCATTTATCACTGTAACACAGATTTAAAGTAACTGACTGGGAACTATCTTGTATATCAAATGCAGGATTAAACACCAGACATTTGGTTCCCTGTCTTTTCAGCCAACACAAAAACTACCAATGGATTTTTGCCAATAAAAAAGGAAACTGTATCTGTTGTCAGGCAGCCCAAATTTTCATTAACCTAACCACAAACACAGCAGCTTTGGAAATGAAAAGGGGAGAAAAAGCTCTCAAAGACTCTCACATGCTATAAAAGGCTTTTACATTTTAATTTGGTAAAAAAGATTAAAACGCAGAGCTCCTTATGACATTAATATGGTTTCATTCTTACTAATGAAGTATCCCAAGCCTAGGAATTTTTTGTTGTTCTATGCAAAGAGGTCACTTCCGTTTTATTTCTCTAATCTCCAAATATAAAGTGCTTCTGTTTGTTTTTCTAAACCTTAAAGTAACAGTTACTCACACTCCAATATTCCTTCATTAAGTACAAGGTCGAGTTTTGTTGCTATAGAAACAGGAAGTGTGCATTAGATATGTAAGGCTTTAGCATTTCAATTGCATTGCTCAGGTTAGTATCAGGTAAAAATAAAAATAACCGAGATATCAACTTTTATATAAAGTCAGGAAGCAGTGACCAAATAATAAAAGTATATTTTATTAAGTCACTGGTGCACAGTAAAAAACTCTGCATGCATCAGTTATTCATTGTGTAGAAAGGAAATAGCTTCAGAGATTGTTTAGCATCTATTTTCTTCTCTGGATTATCACATGCATATGATCAGTTTCTGCCCTTTTCTCTAAAAAAGCTGGAGATGACAAGAAAATAATCCCTGCTCTAGCTGGGTGATTGTGACTTTTAAGCAACACCAGCAGCATATGAAATACCACATCTCTGTTGAAATGCTTTACATATTAGGACAGCCTACTGACTTTCTAACATATTTGGCTTCAATTTTATATGATAAAAGATTCAGCACTACAGTTTTTAGCAAGAATATCTCAGTGAACCCTTTCCCAGGTCTGCAGCAAAGCCACCCTCCGCAGCAGCCTTGCCCTAGCAGCAGGACAGGCACCCAGCTGATGCTCACACTGAGGCCTCTGCGGCTGCAACAATTTCCACCCAGTTCATATGACAAAAACACCAACTCAGACAAAACCACTACAAGACTGAGATCAGCTTTACCCACCCATGGCAAATCCAGCAAGCAAGCTTCAGCTCTTCGAATCAATGAAAAGTTTCCATTTCAATTACTTTGTGGAGCATGGAGCAAACCCTCGTCATGCACACTAATCACAGAAATTATCATCAATACCAAAAACTCCCAGATACATCCATTTGCTCTACTTGGAAAATTTTGTGTGGGCAAGGAGACATGAATATGAAGATTTTGCTTCCTTGTCCAGCATTCCCACTCTATGCAGCTCAGTCAGAGCAGCAGATCCAGCTCAGAGACCTAATTTCCCCAAGGCCCAGGCAAGTGATCCTATGGGCAAGTTGAAACCTGAATGGAAAACTGTCCTGCAGCACTCGGGCAGCGAGATCAGGTGTGCTCAGGACACATGGGACAGATGCTCACAATCAATAGGCACTCAGCAACAGTGCACAAACAAGCTGGACCCAGACAACCCCTAAGGCAAAACTGCTCCCAGCCTGAGGGCAGCTGTCTTACCTCAGGTGTGACCCAGACCTGGGCCCCACGGACATCCCAGGGCACTGAACACATGAGACATGCACAGTGAATTGCACCTCTGGCTGGGAAATGTGGAAACCGGGTCCTGGGGCCACGTGTTACGCCACGAGCACTCAGGCTTGCTGGGGTGTGAGTGAGGGAGCCACTGAAGAAGCTCTGCAGCACCCTGGGTATCAGCAGAGAGGCATGGTAAAACCACAGGTCAGACAACAGCTTAACCATGCCAATGGAACAGGCACTGGTGACAAGTGACAAGGAACTTTACATCAGAAAGGGCAAAATGTCTTTGCTAACAGCTTCTCTCCCTGGCACTGGGATGGACAAACTGGGCTGGTATCCTTTACGACAGGTTTTCAGGCAACCTCTTCTGAAAAGGAGATGGGAAAGTGAGATAAAATCACCGTAAGTATGCCACAGCCTGACATCTGAAAAGCTGTCCTCTTCCCTTTCCAATTGTTTTTTCCCTCCCGTCCTCTCCACCTGCAGCAGAAGGAGCAGTCTAGGAACATACAGACAGGACACCAGGGAGAACTGCAGTGTCACTGGTTAACATCAGCTCATGTAGCCACAGAGCATGGCCCTGCATAGCCCACCTCCTCCAAATGCCACCAGGCAAGCTGTCACTGCCATGGAGGGACTAAGATCCACATTCTGTCCTTTCTCACTCGATCTTGCACTTGCACACTGGCAACAATCTGTTTCAGATTTCAGAAACCCTCTCGTTTTTCTTAGAAGGCTGACATTTATTCTCAGAATATTTGCTCAAGGATGAAAGGCAAATACTTCTATTTAAAAAAAAATAACGAAGTTAAGTCATTTGCAAATAGCACATCAAGAGGAAAAAGAGGCTACATTGCACTGCTTGAACAACTCTCTAGCATTCACTCGCCCATCTCCAGACCCAAAACACAAAGCAATTCTTGTTCTGCAGCCCAAGTTTTAACTCCGTCTGAAACCACAAGGTAGCAGCTTTTTGTGCCTTTCCAGTGTTGTCTCCCTGCCTAGTTTCCATTTGTAAGCCACCAAGACTGTAATTATATAGGAGTATCCCTTGGAGAAAATGGCCAAGACAAAGCACCTGCTGGCCAACAGCATTCACACTGAAAAAAATCCCCAAGGAGACAGTCTGATTCTAGATTCATGCTCACAGTTGCATATTATATTAAAAAAAAAAAAAAACCAACAAAACAAAAACCTCCAGTTTCTGTCAGCTTCCCCCATATTACTGCACACCCAATACTTTTAATTCCTTCCATCTTAGCACCCCTCTGAGCTGTTCCTCTTCTTCAAAAGGGAGGGAAAAAATGAGACTCAGGTGAAAAACACTCATAATTTGAGAAGGATTCTCTGGCAACATAGCTTTAGGTGTAAAATGTGGGACCCCAGAAATTCCCAGTGGCAGTAACAGCCTACAGCACCAAGGCTGTGTTTGCCTCAGCCCCAGCAGTTGCTCTGCTCAGCCAAAAGTCCAGCGCAGGATGTGACCTTGAGAAAGAATTTTGCATTTGGACTCTGCTTTTCATCAGAGCACAAAAGGAAAGAAAAAAACCTCGAAGAGTATTTAGTTTCCCAAGCTGTTCAGCACCTCCAGCACGTCCCACCACCTCCGTGCTCCCTGAGGTCACCCTTTTGGCACAATGAGCTCTGCCACCTCCGTCACAGTGATCTTGAAGACTGCTGGGAGGTGACCCTGTCCCTGCTGCTGCTGTGTTTCCTAATTCCCACCAAGCTCTCTCAAACCTCTGGGACCTTGTCTTCCTCCATCACTCTCTGTGGGATTTGCCCTCTGCTGTAAACAAATCGTCTCACTGGATTAACTAGAATAACACGGCCTCCAAGCTAGCTTTTGGCTAGCTCACCAGATAAAATTGCAGCAAAAACTATCAATAATTCCCAGACAAGTTTGTAGCTGGCTGCTAGGGGGACAGGAAAATAAAATCCAATATATCTGCTTATATACACAAATTTGCCTTTGGTTACTAGACACAAACTTCTAAGAGCTGCAAGCCCTACCCATGGGCTACGTACACGTCTCATCTCTCAGTCAGCACACTTCTGATTCAGTCCTGGCTGAAATGGCCTAGGCTAAGCCAACACTCACTCCTGCATGAATTTAGACAAGGAGCACATCACCTTGATTGCCTTTGCTGTCACCAGAAGGAAAGAAGCATCACGTGTAAATACAGTTTATTACGGAACAGCAAATGAAGTAACTTGTGGAAGTAAAGGTTATCACACACACTGTAGTGCACAGACAAACGCCAATTGATGTAAGCACAGGACAGAGACAGAGTGAAAGGGAAGGAAAAATCTAATTTCCTCTCTGGAGAAATCCAATCCACTGCCAAGAAAAGAGAACAGTAATAGACTGAACCTCCAATGGCAGAGTAATAGTATTATTTTCCCCTAACACCACATCAGGACAGAAGTTATTCTAAAATACACCTGTGAACTGACACAGGTGCTCCTTCAAAGGTACTTTTCTACACATCAATTTTGTGAGAGTTCTTTTAAACAGATGCTAGCCCACCATTTAATTAACACATTCAATAAGTGTCAAATCAGTCACCTGAGCACTGACATAAGCTGAGCTGACGGAGCTGTCAGGCTGGCACCAGGGCAGGCAGCCAGCACAACACCTCACCAGATGTGCAGCAGCACACTTAATTTCTGACCTCAATGGATTGCCTGGATCTACTCTATGGAGCTATCTTGATAGGGAAATATCTAATCAGAACAGAATTCTTTATTATCTAAACTAATTCAGATGACCATTTGATATACAAAGAACAGGATAGTGCCAAAACTGATGCCAGGCAAAATACCCTTTAGATATACTGTGAAGCCTCACAGAGTGGCATAGCATGAAAAAAGTAAATATAGCTACACCTCTCATGCAAAATCCAACTAAAAAACATGGTGTAACCTTCCCTCTCTTTACTTTCCACGTGCCTGACTTGCTCCTGTAAGGCACAAATGAGTAACACACCATCCCTGTTTCAGGCCTGGTACTGCTCCACTGCATCAGGGTATTTTAGGAGATCTTCTCTGAGCTGCAGACAGTCTGTAGCTACCCACAGGTGGAGGGTTTGGACCACAAGCATGGAGCCAGGTTGGATTCAATGCAGGTTGTTTATCTTCATTAACTCAGTTGCAGAAGCTGTGGACTTCCCAGGCGCAATGTAAATGTAGCAGAGCAGGGCAGGGCAGGGCAGGGCTGACCTCGGCTCCTGCAGGGACAAGAGACCCTGAGCAGAAGCTGCCTGATCAGTGTGTGGGATGCAGAGATGTCTGCAACCATACCCTGCATGCAAGCTGTCACCCAGGGAGCATCAGTGGCAGGGAAAGAAGCACGTGTCATTCCTCAGTTAATCCCATGGCATCTGCATTTGGCAAGTTTTACATTGCACAAGACAAACAACATCTTACAAAACAGATGGCTGACTGCATAAGAAACCTTTAATACACCATGCTGCCTGCCATATACAAAGTAATAAACCCAAAGAAATGTTAAATCACATTTGAGGTGCTGCAGTTGCCATCTATCCTACTTCCAGAGGAAAGCAGCAGCAGCATCTCTGCAGCTCCCAGCCAACACTGACTTTTGGTGACAGCTCCTGGATGTGAATAACAGCATTCTGAAACAACACGAGGAGAATGCCCCCTGGAAACCCAAACAGCAGTAACAAGGAGCATGAGAAATGAGTAGATAGAGAACATACTAATTTCAGTATAAAGATAGCTTAATTTAAATGCAATTAAAAAGTGATTAAAAAGCTTTACTATGACATATGTTTTTATGTATGTTAACTGACATCTATAAAAAAAAAAATTCTCCTCTGCCTCCAGTCTAAAATTTCCTACCCCCCTGAAGATATTCTCCAAACCCATGCAAATATTTGATTATTTCTGAAAAAAGACTGAGATTGCACAGAAATATTTGGGACTCTTTCTTGTTCCAAAAAGGTAGCTCTCTCTAAAGGAAATGCACAATTGGTCACAGCAATGCTTTGCAAACCTAACACCTCTGCTGTTCACAACAGCTGGCACCTTTTCTCTTAGCAGGATCTAAATCATTATTGACATCTTTTTGACAGGAGTGTGTATGAGAGGAGCTCAAACAAAAACTGATGTGAGATGTATCAGAGGAGCTAATTTTCTTTGATGCTTTAGTTGAAAGGGATCTGCATCTGTATTTGTTAGCGAATTTTTAACAATATTGTAGCAATTTAAAATAAGAACAGAGAAGAAATTCAATAGCTGGAAATCTGCACTTCTCCTAATTTATCAACTGGCAAACAATATTCCAACAGCAGCTGTTTCAAAAGCTCAATTTGTAACCTCCAGATGGATGATGGTCCTCAAAGAAGCAGGAACAAAGAAATAACAGCATAACACCCTCTTTCAGGTCTATTAAATGCTTCCCAGCTCACTGAGACAGCAGGGCAGCCCCTCTCTCTGCAAGCACTGATCCCACATGAGGTGCTCCTCCAAGGAGGATTTTTTCACCATTACCATCATGCTGTTGGATGAAGTGAATAGATGCACTGAGCCCTGGATTTGAGCACATTGTCAGCAGAACTGCAATTGCTAACAAGAATTTGACGTGGGAGACTTGAGTTTGTTGCAGCCTGGCTTATCAAACATAAGAGACAAGAATGGAAGAAAACTAAATGGAGGACCAAGAAATGTACTTGGTGGTTTTTAGGTCATAATAAAGCTTTGCCTGCCCTGCACCACCTCCCTCTGATCAAAGGGAGACAGCTCGTCTAAAGCACCTCACATCCAGAGACACAACCCCTGGAAAGCATCTTGCTCCTTTCTCTTGTGTCAACTCCATAACAAGCCCTGCATGGGACTACATGCACAGAGTCTGAGCAAACATTGGGTGCTGTTTATTAAACTCTCATAAATACAATTGTAACCCCATACATGTGCATATATAAAAACATACACACATATTTATGGATATAACCAGATAATTGTTATGGATATAACGCAAATATAACTGTAAAGGCAAAAGCCCCTAGCTGCTGTTCCTCCCCCGATCCCCCTGTGATGTCAGAAGCAATCAGTGGAAATTAGGGTGATGCCCTGAAAAACCCATCCCACCTTAAGGACCTGAATTGCTCAGGTGGCATCAGCAGGTCGGAGAGAGCCGGGAACACGGCAGCACCGAGGGCCAGCAGAAGTGCAGGCGATTTAATCCAAAGCAATTAGCGAGCCTCTTTGCGAAGGGCTGTCATACATTTGGCCCCCAGGGCAGCCTCGTTTTTAAAGATTTATGCCACACACTCTGGATAGATATTTAATGAGCAGGGTGAAAGGGGAACTGCGGGGATGCAGAGCTGCTGTGGTTTGGGTGCTCTAAGCAGCACATGCATTCACTGGAGAAGGAGGTGCCACTCAGAATAAGGGGTGACTTTTGCATTAATAATTCTCTAGCTCCAAGGCTCAGCATTAATCCTGACACAGGTCTGGGGAAGGCAAAGGCAGGCAGACAGAACTGGGACACCCACCCAACAAGAGAGAGCCATGCCAAACACTGCACACAGCCACTGTGCCTGAACAAGAACAGGCAGGAAGCCCCTGCTCAGATCGCCTCTAATTTTAAGCCCAAAAGGATACAAAAAGAAAAATGAGGCTGTGGTAATGCATAGATGGTGAGAAAACTTCTCCTGATATAAAAGTAGATGGTGCACAGTTAGAAGTAGTACAGATATTTTTTTTCCTCTTCCATTTCCCAATGAGCTTTTATCTTCCAAGTAACATTTCCATAAGGAAAGAAAAAATATATTCTAGGGAAAAAAGAGGAAAGACCAGTGAAGATTTCCTTTTGGTCAATTGATTTTAAAGTGAAAAAGATATGACATCCAACCATGGGGGAAAACCTGCTTCCTGAAGCAATGAAAATTCTATTTTTCATTCCAAATCAAGTCTTCAGTATCTGGTTACAGGCTTTTATTCCTTATGTTAAATGCATGATCCCTGTGCTGCAGAGAACACTTTCCACCACTCTGCACACACAGAGTGCTCTGTACAGTGGGGTCTGCTGGTGGCTGGTTGGTGAGCAGTTCTGCAGCTCAGAGTGTGATCCAATGGGCTCAGTGATGTCAGGGAAAGAGCATTCCCTTTCCAGTCCTCTCCAAGCACATCTCTTCAAGCCAAGGGTAATTCAGCAGGTTAGCACCTGCCGGTGCACACACACAAAGGTGAGCACAGTGAAACATCCCCCACTGTGCTGTTGTCACATGCAACACAAAAGGACCTTAGTATTGCTAAAGCTTTAATTTCTTCCTTGCTATCTTTAAAAATACCAGACAAAAGCTTTTGTGAAAGTTTTTTCCTTGTTAAGTACCAGAATTCTTTGATTTGGTGAAACCTGATTAGACAGTGAAGAACAATACAAAGGGAATTGGCATTACAATGCCTCCAGCATCTCATATTTGCATCTAAATTGCTGTGCTAAGGATGTCTGTGCAATAGCAATCCAGACCACCCAGAAACATCCACTGGGATTCAAAGTTTATCCAGAATCAACCCTGAAAAATGTGTGAGTTTATTTGAGAGTTTCTCACAGCCGATATGTATCTTCATCAGTTTCAAATGGTAGTATCTTGTTAAAACCGGGGTAAGAAATAAATATTTTTGCTGAATGGATGGAAAGCCTCCTGTTGCTTTGCAATAACTTAGGAAAAGAGAAAGACAATGTTTCTTCACATCTTCCTTCCATGGAAGCTGGCAAGTAGGCTGGGAATAGATGGATCTTCCTGAGTAGAAGCCATCCTCCCATGGGTATGTCTGCTTTTCTGCGGTGAAAGATCTCTTTCAAGAAAACTCCTGCCACTTGCAGAAGAGTTCAAATATGGCAACACTTGCTGAATTGTTCCAAATAAAACTAGAATGAATTGCTGAGCTAATTAATAGCACAACATTAAAAGGAAACCAAGCTCCTTGGAAAGAATCCAGCTGCAATTCATGAAAGCGGATTTCACTTGTTTCGATTACAACAGCAGTAGACTTTGTACACATCACAACTACGGCTAAAATTGTGAAGATATATGCCCATACCCACACCTTGAGAAGTGAAAGACTCCTAACCTTCTCTAAGCAGCACCTAACTATTTATCTATGTGATTTTCTGTTTCAAATGCAAGCTGCTGTTAAGTGGTGCTGTGCTGTACCCGTGGTGGTACAAAGCCAAAGATAAGAGCTGTGCCTAGAGGTAATGCTGACTAGGAGACCGCCCAGCAGAGCTTGGTGTTGACTTCACTTTCCCTAGGGACAGTCAAGCTGTACTCTTAAGGTCAGAGGATCTTAGGGATGTTCTCTCTGCAGTAAGTTCTGCTACTGACTTTGAAAACAAATGCACACTGCAAGCAGTTTCTCCATTATTTGTATCTTCATTTGTGCATCAATGCTTTGATTGCTTATAGTACATAAATGGCAACACGAATCTGATGTGCTGTTTCCTATGCAAGGGGTGCATCGTGTGTGGTGTTAGATCATCCCTGCTAAGGGAACAGTTTCAGGTAGTTCAAAAAAACCTCCTTATTTACCACCCTTTTGTAGCAAGAGAAAAAATGTTTAGAAGGTGGGAGAGTGAGAGAGAATGACAGAAAGAAGATTATGGTCATGGGAGAGGAGAGACATAACTAACAGAAGGAGTGCCCCTGGCTCATCATATCAGATTTCCTTCCCACACTCAGCTTTGAATAAATCATTCCATTGCTCGACACAACAGAAATAATTCAGTTACTGTTTCCAAATTTTCCTTTGTATCTTCTTGCAGAGCCAGCAAGGGAATAAAAAAGGGCTGTACTGGAAAAGTACAGGAGGTGAGATACAGTTTTCAACTCAAACACCGGTTTGCTTCCTAACGGTATTCAAACACATAAAGGAACGTGGGAAACTACATGAGAATTCCTATCCATGAGAAAAATGCTGAGAGATGGGAGGAAAAAAGCCTTTGTGGCTGATCCTGCCGTTCCTGGTGTGATCCTCAGCATCCCTATGCAGGGCTCAGACACCACCACCTGCCAGGGCAGGTGCCTGTACCTGCAGGCATGCAGCAAACCCGAGCACACTGTGGGCATAAACAACACAGGAATGTCTTAGGGCCTTGAGTATTTCCCACATCAGGTAACCACAGAACATCCAACAGAACAGGAAACGCTCTCCACGACTCCAGAGCAGCACCATGCACATGGCTCAAGGGCAAAGCATGCCCAGGAAAGGAGGGCAGAGCCCTTTGCCAGACCATTCACACCACAAGCCTACAAACTACCTTCTCAAATGCTTGTGGGAACAAGGAGGAACTGATTTCAGGCCACAAACCTACGGAACAAGTTGCACAGTCCAATTAGGAAAACCACCTTGTAGCTTATTTCCAGATTTTACCAAGTTAGCAGGCAAAGAACTATATCCAAAATGTATTCTGGGTTACATGGGAAGTAAACATAACTAAATCTTAAAGATCTGTTTTTGCTGAAAAAAGGTCTGTGAACACATAATTTGAAAAAATTAAATTGATATTCACTTACATTTTTATATATTTACAGAAGCAGAGAAGACAAAAACTGCTCTCCCATCCTGCTGAGTGATGTTTCTAATCAAAATTAGAATTTCTCCAGACCCCTAGAGAAAGCTGCTGCACAAGGCTGTCCAGCACTGGACAGTAAGCAGGTCTCTTTACACATCCCTGTCCACTTGCATGACATTCCCAGACCCAGGGAAAGTTTAATCACTGTTTTCTCATCTCAAAACAGTGGGCCACAGCCAGAGGAACCGGAAAACTTGGAATTCAGGCTGCAACCACTGAGCACTTAATCTGCTCCAGGTGGCTCCTGAGGGCTTTACATGGGGAAGCAACTTCCTTCAAGTGTTGCCTGCCTCAATGCAGAACACCAGATTAAAGCTCAGGTTTTTAAGAAAGGGGTCCTCTGTTATTATCACTATTTGCTTATTTTAACAGCAATATGGGGCTATATTTGGCTATGCCACAATGAAATACAGAATTTAGAAATCAGAGCTATAAAATTAACAAATAAATAACAGTTAAGCCACTTCCTCACATTTATAATTTAGCCAGATGTTTCACACAGAAGCAGGAATATCTTTTCTACCAAGAGTATGAATAGAGAGAAGTAAACAAAAAAACCCCCTTTTCTAAATAAACCAACTTCCTTTCCAGCTCTTGCCCAAAGGAGAGGAAATGTCAGACATTCACAAAGGCTGAACACCCTGACTTGCTCCAGATGAGAGAGGTTCCAGATATCTGCATCAGAAATCACAAATGTGGGAGCAGCCCAAGGCACACAGATGCTGCCCAGCTTTGTATCCAATCTCAGCACAGAGCTGGGAGAGGGCACAGGTACCACCTTATCCCAGAGCAGAAACAGGGAAGGGTCCTGTTATTTTGCTCACTCTGCCTCTTGCACCCATTGTGCAGAACCAGTGCACTGGTGGTGAAATAAAAAATTACTTTTTCATGAAGAAAAAAAATTGCAAGGCAGCTAATTAGCTTTTGCCCTCTCTTTCACTCTGCAGCAGGAGACTCAGCTTCCAGGGCACCGGGATGTGTTGTTATACAGTAGAGCTCACTCCCCTGCTTGCATTTTCCAGCATTCACTGCCCGAGGGTAAATTGCCAGTAAATACAGTGGATGGGTGCTCCAACAACACACAACCAGCTTCCAACAGTTTCACTACCACTAATGAGTTTCCCTCACCCCAAATTCCAGACATCACACACCTGCACCTTTGTCTACACAGAGTTATTTGTATAACCTTCATCCTGAGGTGGTTTTTCTTTTAACCTGACCAGGAGCTGTTGCTCAGATCACTTTGCACCTGACTGCTGTAGGGCTATAAATAACACATGCACAACACAGCCTTGTACTCACACGCATTTGATTAAAATAAAGTCAACTAAAAGGCAGACCACCTTTGAAATGGGAACAAATGGATACAGAAGGGCCGAGGAATTGAAAGACAGAATTTTGGAGCTAGTTGCTGTCAGGCTGCCATCTCCATTGCTGGTCTGGTATCACCAGCAAAATTTCTGCATAATCACATAAACAAAAATCAAAGCAGAAGGACAATCCTAAATTTTTAGGGGTGTAGAATTGAGAACAACACATCAATATAATAACAACAATAACACCACTACTCAGGGACAACTTAACCACATAAATATATTCACTCATGACTGGCACAAAGTGGTATGCAAGCCCCTAAAAGGAGAAGACAAACACTGGTAAACAAAAATGGAACAAAGCAAATCATCAGCCCCTGCCTTGCCCCAGTCCGGCAGCCCAGTTCACTGGCAGGCTGGAGATGCCTGAGCCTTGTCACTTGTGGCCTTCCTCCCTTTCAGGGAACTCAACTTATAGCCGATTTTGGAACTCCAGATATGAGAAATTGGAGGCTTTGATAGGTTTTAGGCAGCATAGCTTGGTTTTAATATTGACCCAGCTGACTGGCACAGAATCCTCTGCAAACAGTAAGGAAGATTAAGATCTGAAGTGTGGCAGCAACTTCATTTCCAAATCCTTCTGCAGCACAGGAAAACTCCCTGTGCAGTTCACCACACAGCAGAGAGTGGGGAGGTAAAAAATATCTAAGCTGTGTTCAAAGAAGGAGAAGTGTAGGCGTGCAGGGCTTGCACTGATTTATTACTGGCTTATCAGTAGCTAACATATAAAACCAACTATAAAAGCAACAGATGTAAAATATTTTCTATTTTAAAAATCATTGCACACTCTTCCTTCCTAGAAGGTACAAAGACTAAGCGCTGACTTTTCAATTTGAACAAATGCCTGCCCAAGGATAACAAAGAGGGAAAAAATGTTAAGGAGGAAGAAAAAAAAAAATAATCCAAACCCAGGCTTGCTCTCCCTCACCTAATCACAAATAACATAACAAGGGTCCTTGCATTCAAGTACAGGTCCTAAATACACAAACTCTAAATTTCATTTCTTGGGAAACTGAATTCATTTAGAGGCATGCAAAATAAATAACAGTGTTTGAAATTGTTGCTATAAGGACATCTTCATGTCTAAATATTAAAAATATTTATATCACATTTAAAGCTCTAAGCCTAACCATTAATTTTCATATATCACATTCAATTGCCTGTTAAAAGGATCTTCCCTTTTACACAGTAGCCAATGATTCATGAACCTCCTCGAAACACTCAAAGGAGGCACAATTTATTTCAGAGACAGATAGGAAGTTGTAATTATAAAGATATCTGAATTTAATTTTTTTATGACAAAAACAAAATATGAGGCAACAGGACACCTAACTGGCGTCTTTGGGCATGATTTTTGATATTGAAAGACCTATATGATCACAGCATCTGCAAACATTTTCAGCTAATGAAAGCATGCCCAGAAGGAGTCTTGCATTAAAACCACTCCTGCAGCCTGTGAAACAAGGACCTGGACCCAATGCTTAAGTTATGCTTCCCTTAGTGACTGACCACACTATTTCTGCTTCACAAAACATGTTGGATGTTAAAGGATCCAAACAGACATTTGTACCACTGCAAGCATCACCAAGTGCAACAGACAAGGCTTAATTAAAACAAGAGTATGGTGTATATCCAACCACTCTAAGAACACGTTTCTCTTGTTTGTATCTCTCAGCACCAGGTATTTCAGATCAAACAGGAGAAAGTGTCTCTGTTCCAACCCCTTCCTTCTATGGTTTCACACATAAACCACTTAATGACTATGTGCTGCAGCCGATGCAGTCACTTAATATTTATCCACACTTCCACTACCTACCTTGTATCACCAAAGGAGCCCAACAGAAAAACTACTGACTCTCAAATTATGCATCAGTCCTTTTGCTTAGGGGCTGCCAGCTCCTGGGACAGGGTAGAGCAACTTTGTACAAATCTACTGCAAGACTTCCTTTCCAGCTCGGAATAGCGGCAAATTAAAAAACAACAACCAAAAAAACAACCAAAACAAACCTCCCCCCCCCCCCAAAAAAAAAAAAAAAAAAGAGGAAAAAAAGAAAAAACTTCATTATCTGAAATGAGATGGTGAATTTACCTAGGTATGAACGCAGCTTGTAACACACCTTCACTATGAAGTAGTCTGGGTTTCTCTTTCACATCTTGCCAGAAAGGTGGTAGGCTGAGGGAAGAGTAATTAATTTTCATGTCCTGACTTTTCTGACTCAAGTAGGACAACTACAACTGATCGGTGGATTTTGGAAACAACCTATAATGCTTCAGAAGAAGGGGAAACTACACATGCTTCAGTGTCAGTAAACATCAGAATGCAGCTGACTTACATTGTGCTCTCCAAAAACCAGGTAATTAAAAATATCCAGTCTCCTAAAGATTCACAAGTTGGGCCCAACAACAGCTGAAACAAGTTTTCTAAAGTTCAGATGGCTAGGAGTTGAGAGCAACAGGCAGTATTTGAGACATTATTTCATTCTGAATTCAACAGAACTAAGATATTGTATTAATTAAAAACACGTTTGAAAACAGCTAACTGCAAAATTCTCTGGGGTGTGATTAACACGGTGCTGTTTGCTGCTGGGACACTCAGACTGTTTGATCCCCTTTTCTGGAAAATGGACTGCAGTTCTTACACGTAAGTGAACTTCTCCCCTCTTTCAATTTTTTTTTTGCAGTGAGAACAGAAAATTGTTTTGGCATTAAAGAGGGGTTTTTGTTCGGTTGGTTTTGCTGCTGTCTTTTCTTAATAAAAAACAAACACAGAACTACTGCAAGCTTTAAGCAGTGATAAGTAAGAGCAGCAGTAGGCAGTCTCCAGCAAGGGGGTGGCAGACCTTTCTGCAAATGCAAATATCTGAGAACACCTTGTGCACACTAGATCTGGCCACAGGTTGCCTGGAAGAAGCCATGCACGGCCATGGTGCAACGAGCAGCATCCCTCTAGTGCAGGAGGTTTTGGGTATTTGCACAAATGCCAACCCACTCAGGGCTCTCATCCCTGCCCCAGATCTTGGGGCTGCTTTGACACCAGGACAGTGGTGGAGGCCATCTGGGGAGCAGAGCACATCGCAAGAGTGGGAGCAGGAGATGGAACAGGGGAGCAGGGATGGCAGCAACCAGAGGCACCTTCTCGAAATATCAAGAGGAAAACAAAAGCCCAAATTTGGGGCTAACCCTGCCATACCAAGTGTCACTACTGTCGCAACAGCAAGCTGTTATGTCAGAAAGACTGCTGCTTGTGCAGCCCTGGGGAATGATGTTTGTCACCAAAGCACCACAGGCATAACAGAGGAGTAACTTATGTTCGTGAAATATGATCCTCATCACATTCCTTGTCAGGTGAGGAACCAAAGCACTGAATTCCCATATATATGTGCAAATGTAGATGAGATGGGGTGGGTAAGGTCGGGTTTCCATAATGCTTTAAGATAACTAGTGATGTCTGCAAGTGCTATAGATTTTTAGATGAAGCACTTCATAAAAGAAATCACAAAAGCCTAACATTACCAGCATTTCCCACACATACTACTCCTTGAACCAACTGATCCCTATAATAAGTTACACACTGAAGTGTATGAAGATCCAAAGCCCAAGATCTAATGCACTTTATATAGGATTAGAATAAAGCAAAGCCATGGCTGAAAAAAATAAGTTATCTGTGGCTACATTCCCCATGAGAAGCTCACTACAAAGAGCTGTACGAGCTCCAAATGCTCTCTTGGAGTCTATTGGAGTGAACGTAACAGACTGGAACACTAAGGGCTTAACATCTTTGGAATGAAACAAAGAGAGGCAAGAGAGAAATAACTCAGTACATTTACAATGCTGGTAACACAGCAGATTGCTGTATCTTTTATTAGAAAACAAAGGCATACCAATCTGTGGTGTCACAGACTTAGTGTCATGGTTCAAATCTGCTCTTAATCCAAAGGCATAGATCTGAGTCTTAGCAAATAATTCCCCAAAACAAGCAGCCTGATCTGCCCTCTTTTCCTATTTGCTTCTGAGTTAGATGCTTGATGGTGTTTTTTCCGAAATCTAGCCTTGCCATTGCATGCATTGCATCAGCAGGCACCATCAGATGCCTCTTTGAGAGAGGCCAGAGTCCCCTCTGGGATAGCTCTTTCAAAGAGTAAGATCTTCCTCCCTTACATATCATAAGCAGACAAATGCAAGTGACTGAAGAAGTGAGAATTTGGAGAACACTAATTTCTTTCTCAGGAAAAAGATGGAGGATGCATTCTGCATGGGAAATTAAGGAGCACAAGTGGTGATGTGAAGGAATTAAGACATTTCTCTTCCTTGGAGATACTAGTGAACAAAATTCGCCTATTTCATTGGTGCAGTCCTGCTTATTTCCAAAACCAGGCAGCATATCAGGCCTGTGCACTGAGTAGAGAGATATGGAGTGAGCAAAGGGAAGCAGCCTTTTTCAGAGATCCTGGTTCTCTCTTCCAAAAGAACTACATCCCAAGCAGCCTGGCATCCAACCCCTTCCCACAGCCGAATACCATACACCCCAGACATTCCTTGCTTCTGGTACAAGGCTTACCATCCTTTGTACCAATTTTTATAGCTATGGCTAAGTTGTTTCCACCACCTGAGAACACTTTCTATTCTATTGCATCTTCAAGGTAGACTTTGATGCAGATGATTTTAAATCGTGTCTAAAGCTTGCTGAAATCCTAAAGTGCACTGAAGTAAGCTGGTGACCTTTGACGTGGCAATTTCATTCAGACATCTCAAATTAAAACAACAAAACTAAAATCAAGAAACAGTTAAAGAACGGGAACGACACTTAAGACTCAGACCACTTGGGTTTTTTCCCCTGGAGAAATTCAATGCATAAAATAAAATATTCTTATAGTTTCTTCTTAAAGCACTGCCTCTCCTTTCCCCACTGGGCACACACCCACCCACCCAGATAAACGCTGACCTTTCTCATTCCCAAACTCCTGATAGAGGATTTGTGCCAATCTCCCTGCAAACACCACTCAAATAGCCTTCCCCGATGCAAGAACTACCACACAGCACAGAGTCAGATAAAGTACACAGGTAAATTTAGAAAGTCAAATACATTGAATGACATTTTTGTTGCTGCTCTCGAACACCCTGAGGTCACCCGGGCATTCCCGAGATGGGGTGAGTGATGCTCCTTCTTACAAAAGCAGCAGCTGATGACAGGCTTCAGTTTTAACCTGTTGACAAGTTAAGTGCACTGCAGAG
The DNA here is from genome assembly GCF_017590055.1 of Onychostruthus taczanowskii. NCBI lineage: Eukaryota > Metazoa > Chordata > Aves > Passeriformes > Passeridae > Onychostruthus > Onychostruthus taczanowskii. The sequence continues at coordinate 6,011,404 of NW_024501460.1, read as the reverse complement.
ATACCAGACAGCCCAAGAAAACCTCACCTTATTTTCAGACATACCCTGCTGCCACTTACTTTTTATCTCCAATACTGCACTGCAATATGTAGGGCTGGTCTTCCTTTCTAGAAAACTCATTCAAGTGTGTGGCTTTTCATCTGGAGATTGTTCAGGTATGACAGCTGGCTGATTCTTATTTTCAGAAAAGCTTAACAAGCAAAGGTAAGAGCTGTTGGGGTGGGTGGGGGTTTAGGAAGTGAGTGGGAACCCTTTAAAGAAAAATCACACTTTTCTGAACTTTTAAATTGGAATTATATCAGCTTTATTTACACTGGAATTATATCAGCTTTATTTGAATCTCTAAATAAAATAGTTTTAATTCTATATTTGAAAAACAAGTACCCTTACCATATATTAAATTAATTCTAAAAAAATTAAAATTATATTAATTCAAAACACTGTTCAAGGAAACAATGGTTTGCTTCTCAAGGATTTCAAGCAAGGCAGGCACTGATCTTGCAAAAACCATAGACCAATGCATTGAAACAAGAGTTTCCAGAAGGTCTAACTCAGTTCCTGGCAGCTAAACTTTCTCCCAAATGGCCAAAACACAGTTTGAAAATATAAGTTTGCTTAAATTAACATATTTCTATGGGTTTTGAACTTGCCACTGAAAGCAAGCTATGGGAATTGGGAAATTTCAGGATGTGGAAAGCTTATGCCTCTCTTCCCTCCGGTATCCACTGTGTTATCTACTCTTATCTCGACTCTGAAGGACGTGATGACCAGAAACAAAAAAACACAATGCTTCCGTTGTTTAATGACATGTTAACTTGAAAGAGCAAAACCATATTTTGGTAAACTTCTATTTTGCTCAAAGAGAAGATCATTTGAACAAGCTTTTGTTTCACTAATAATTAGTCTTTAAATGAAGTGCTTTTTAATTCCATTTTCCATCCAATCTCATCTTGGCAAAGCCCACAAGGGAAAACAACCATTAATCAGGGATCTGAGCAAGTGTAAGCTGAGCCCTACAACTATTCCAGTGAGCACATGGACATATCCAGCATGCACCCACCCAGTTCTCCAGGAATAGTGCCAAATGAATGTGACAACCACATTTCATTACAAGTCATCACATTTGAATTACTACCAGCCAGTGAGCACCTACTTCCTCTCGAAAAGCATCTTAAATACTGAAATTCTGACTTTACCTTAAAGTTTCAGCCTTGCTGTCTGAAGGCAAGAATATAAAATCTATGGCAAAATCCCTGACTTTCTGCATACTAAATACCTTGTGTACTTTAAACTACAAATTTGGGATTTTGGAGGGACAGGAACCACCTCATGCACCGTCTAGCAGACACTGCAATTTTGGGTTTTATGCTAAGCTCTCTGCCTACTTCATTTCCTCCCTTTCCCACCAACTTCTTCTTGAATTCTGGCTGACACACAAAACATTCAAGACCTTTCCATTTCAAAACTGCTCTGGCCATCCTTTCATTACAGACAAAAGAAGGCTTTCTGGCTCAGACCTTGATGGTTGTCACCAGCCATGTTAAAAACCAATCAAGTGAACCTTTAGACCTTGCTTCATACAACCAACAAAGCCTTAGTCTTAGGCCTAAGTTAAAAAAAATTAAAAAGCATCAACATCACAGTCAAGTATGCAAACTCACGGTTCTCTTACAGCAGCCAGCCAAGTTTGGTGCTGGACAGGCTTGAACAATATTGTCCAAGGCAGGACAGCAATGTCTGACAGGCAGAGTCACAGTGGTAGATGGATGAGAACGGATCAAAATCATCTTCTAAGGAGGAGGTGGGATATTACTAAAATTAAAATAGACTTCATATGTTCTAGTGCATGCAAAAGAGATTTGTCAGAGTGAAATTGTCCTGAATAAACCTATCAAGCCCACATGGTTGCAGAATGCCTCTGATCCCACAAAAGCCATCTTAAATCCAGATTTACTGAAAAATAAACTCACAACCTTAATATTCTGGTCCACTGTAACTATGTTTTACTGATGTGAGTTTTGTTGAGACAAAGTAACTGTGAAGCTTTGGGGCAGCTGCTACAACTTCTAAAATTTTTTAACACTAGAAAAGCTTTCCCTCAACTGAGGGAGAGGGGAGTGAGGGGGGCTCTTTATTTTACTACTTTGACTTTTTATGCTCGGAGATGTAAGAAAGACAATGTTCAGAAACAACTCTGTATGAAGCTTTAAATGTGCATTAAAGGAAAAAAAAAGAAACAGGCTCGTATCTCAGGGCAAAAATTGACAGTGCACATACAAACCACACAAAACCAAGCTAACAGGTAAAATGCATTTATAGAGCAACTTATACTTTTCTCAGAGAGATTAGAAAAACATATTTAAATACACTAAATAAAATTTAAATTCACTTTCATGTGGGTTCACTACAGTCTCCCTCTAAATATATCCTTAAGCAGATCCATTCCATTTCCTAACAGAGTCTTACTGCCAGACACATAAATTCAGCTCAGTTCAGATCATGACACATTCTTCATTCTTCTCATCCTCTTGTTTAAGGGGAAGTCCAGAGATTGCATATCCTCACAAACAGCCTGCTCAGGCAGGAAAAATGTGGATTCCTGTCTTTGCTTGGAGGATGGAGACACTTTACTGTGGCTGCTGTGCTGCCCCTGGCTCAACTCAGCTTGGGTGTATTTTTTCAACAGGCACCAGCCACCTCCACCAGGTGTTACCAGCAGTTACCTCCACCTGCACCACTCACCAGACCTTCAGAAGCCTTCATATAGCCAGGCACTCCAAGTCCTGCCCAGCATGGCTTTCAGTCTCCTTCAAAACAAGTCAGAACAGCCACCAGCCTCAGAGCTCTCCACCTACTTATTTAACCTAAAAGGAGAGGCCACTTCCTTTCATCTCCAGGCTGTGTTAATTCTTTTATTCAGCTGCCTTTAGGGGACTCCTCTGCTCCAGGAGCAGGAAATATTTCACATCACAGCAGTTTGTCCAGGAAGCTCTGAGACACTCAAGCATTTTTCCAGCCTTGTCAGCCATATAACAAGGCTTGATCACTAGAGTCTAGTCCACAGAGTCATTAGGTCAGTCACTGCCTTGGTTACACACAGGTATGTACAGGGTTCTAATTGAAACCTCAATGGCCACCTACACAGGAGGAGGGCATGGGCTGAGATCTTGTTTACAGGAGCACTCAATGTTCCAAACATGTGGAAACTTGGCAATGGTGAGCAAAGCTTAAATGCCTCATGAGCTTTTACCTATTTAGCTAGCTACTTTTAAAGCACATGCAAGTGCCTCCTCCTGCCCTTCAGCTGAAGCTGAGAGCCCTCTGAAGGTGTCAAATGCCAACAATGTTGGAGTTGGTGGGATGGTATTGCCCTGATACAAACCACAAAGCTGGGCCAATATATCTTGCTCTGTAGGTCTGCTGACGTCTCCGATTCCAGATGAACCTCCTCTTTGATTTCTCCTTCTGACTTCCCCAGTTGTCAAGCCTAGCTTCAGAAAGAAGGCCAAGGTATTGAGGAGGAGCTGCATGCCAAGTTTGTGGTGTGTTGCTGGCAGAGATCCTTGTAAATAAAGGAGGCTGAACCAAATCCCCAGAAAGGATCCATGATTAACCATGGTATATGTGGTACTTAGGGCAGCCCATGTTGTCTTGTCTGTGAGACCAGCTTCCACTCCAAGTTAGGGCTTAGAAGAAGGCAGGCATCTTCTTTCTAACTGTGCTGGTCCTCTAGTACCAGTCTTCTCTCTGCACGGCTTCTGCTGACCAAAGAGGCTACCTGTAAGCAGAGCCACTAAAAAAGCCTGAACCATGCCAGATCCTTCCTCCACCCTGAGGAAAAACCTTGAGCATTTTGTCTTGATTTTGTGTGGCTAAATCTGGCCAACAGGCTCAGAAGTGGTGCAGACACTGGGTAAAGAAGAAAGCAGTGGGGCAAGGAGGAGGACACACTGTGACTTAATGGGCTACATGAGTTGATTTTTCTTAGGATAACAAGTTTTTAAAAAGTTAAGTTAAATGGAACAACAAGCATCTCGGCCTAGAGACACAGAAAATTTAAGCCAAAGTTGAAAAAATTGGAGTTCTGTTTTTCACTGTGGCCTGTGGTAGAAGCATATAGCAAGGCTTCATTCAGGATATTTACTTTACAAGGCAAGTCTCCACCTGACGCAGCCACAGAATACAAGTTACAAAGCTGCTTTTAAACTACAAAGCCAGAGAAAGGATACTGCTAGAGGAAATGCTCATTGCTTTTGTGGGAGCTGTCACACCTTCAGGAATGAGTTTTCTGCCCTTCTTGGCACATGGAGACCCGTCAGAGCATTTAAAATGGCTTGATTCTGATTAATACTAATTTACTCTGTCACCAACTTAAGTAAGCTGTAAAACTCGCCTGAAAGAGCCACATGAAAAAGTTCAGTTGAAGAGCTGTGCTGCTAAAATTCGCTATCAACCCACTAAAAATACCCATAATTTAGCTTTGGTGCAGCAAGGGTGGATATTATGCTCTGATGTCCACCTAGTCCTAGCAGTTATCATAAGCTGCTCATGACTCTTCCCTTACATTCTCTACTTGTTTTCTACTGGCAGATTTTATCCTAAGAGTATAGAACCAGTTAATACAGAAAATGTATAGAAAGCATCAACATAGTATAAAGAAAATTGTTTTTTCTTCAGGTCAAGTTGGTTTGATATTTCAGAAAAAAAATCTGGAGTTATTATGCACAATATGAGACTGTATGTACTATGGAGAAGGGAGAATGTGTTGGCAGCACAGAACATGAAATGATATGGGCAATTTGGGTGACAGCAGGAAAGATTGTTTGGATTAAATAAAAAGAAGTGTTGAATGTTTGCCTGTGCCAAGAAAGCTTGACCCCTGCTTTTGAGAGGGATATATAAATTAGTTCAACAATTTAACAAAGTTTCAGTTATGCAGTACATAATGCCTGGGAAAAAAAACCCAAAAACCCAACCCTTTATATTACTACTTGCAAACTGCTAAATCTCTGCAAACATGTTTGCTCAACACACTTAGCACTGCAAACACAACACCAGGAAGATTCTTTTTTCCTCCCCACTTCTGCAGGGGTTCTCTGCCTTCTGCAGGGTTTTTTCAATATGGTCACAGTCTATCAGTTCTGTCTGGCACAGGGCAAAATGAAAGCAAAACAAAGTATTCTCCCATTCTTTCCAAAGGCTTAGTCGTACAGATAAGCCAGCAAACCGGATTTCACTCAGCACCTGAGAAGCAGCTTAGAGAAAGCAACTTACAATAATACACTGGAGAAGCAGTGCTCTTTGCAGTAAGTTGGGTGTGACAATGCCCAAAAGAGTATGGAGAACATATAGCACTAGAAAATTCCAGTCTGATATCTGTATTTCTGCATCAATTCTGCCAGGCCCAGTCTTTCTACTGGTACAAGCAGCTATAAGCATTTACCCTAAAGGAATAACAGTGCTGCCTTACATAAATAATGAACACTTCAGGTGGAAACAGAGCTCAAATAGGGAATCAAAATCAAGAATAAATAGAAGAAAACTCCAGTGAACTAACATGCTTTGTCAAGCTGGCAGCCAAGCAAGCTGTCTTCCCTGCACTCCCACCTTACTGTCAATTATCTGATTTCACTGCAGTTACTTATACTTCACATATTCTGATGTGTCACCTCCCTGTTCACAGGCACATGATGATACTAATAAAAAAGACATGGGAGATTCTGTTAGATAACAGAGGCTCAGTTTGCAACTTGCTGGTCTTTCAGAAGACAAACTGTGTGACAATAAACAGAGAGAAATATATATTGCAGCAACAAGGAAAAAAACCCACAAGCACACAGCCAACCCACATGCAGCGGGAATCTCTGTTTGGGAAGCTTTTCTGTGTTTTTGTAGGGTTTGTGAGGGCTTTTTGTAGGTTTTCTTTTTGTTTGGTTGGGTTGTTGTGGGTTTTTTAAAGATTTTTTTCTTTCTCATTTGCAAGTAAATAGACTTGAAGATTAGAGTTTGCTGATGCCTCTCAATTTTCATCCAGAGCTACTTGTCCTCCCCATATATAAAAACTTAGAGTGGGCAGAGAATCTCACCTTGAGCATGAAGAAACTGCAGTTTATGTGCACCTCAGGTCTACATGAAGCAACCTGCCAGTTTGCATCCTGTTCCTTCAGATGGCTCTCATACTTGCCAAAGAGTGCCCAAGCTGCGGGGAGTGAGCGATTTCACACACCCCATCATATCACTGATTACAGGCTAGCACGTCACCTCTACTCTAATAACACTGTACATTTTAAAGTTACAAGAATAAAAGCTATTAACTGTTCCCATAGTCAACATGCCCATGTCATCTTGGACTACAGGCTGGACTGAAGGAAGGTAAAAAAAAAAAAAGAGAAGGAAAAAAGTTTGCTCTTCTGAATGGAATGTCCATATGAAAAGCCCATAAATTTATGGAAAGGCTTTATGTTTGAGATGAGTCTTCCCTCAGAAGCTCATCTCAGTTTTTCTGAAGGAGGAGTGCAATAACCCCAAAGAACAGGTAAAAATTAAGCAAAACTACAACAGTTTGGTCAACATCCCACTGATTGTCACTTAAAAAAAAAAAGATCTGAGTGACACTACAGTCAAGAACATTATCTTTCTGCAAGAGGAAGAGGACATAAATAGTTTGCATCCTGGCAGAAAACACACCTTTTCAGTCACAGTGTCACAGCCCTACATCCACTGAAGGATGCTTGTGGCCCTGCTGGATGCAGCCACAAGCACTGAGGATTCAGACACTTCTCTTTCACCCCATTCCTTTGGGCCATGAACAGTTATGGACTCCTGTGTAGAAGAGCTAAAAGTGACAGAAAACCAGAGCATTTTCAAATTAGCTGGAACAAAAACTAAAAGCAAGAAACCAAAACTAAATTAGATATGGAAGTGGCTGAACTCAGCAGATGGTGAACAGAGGTAAATGAGGCCTCCTGTGACTTGAAAGATACAAGATTTGGACCAGGCTAGAGCAACCAATTAGAGTATTGTCCCAGGACACAAGACAATATGAAAATGCAGAAGGACCAGAAAGATGTTCAAAGGACACAAACAGGAGGTCATCCTCCAAAATCAGAGCACTTCAGAGCTGCAGCAACAGAGGATGATGAAGATAACTATTTAGTTATTGACAGAGTCAGGCATATTTTCTCAGAAGAGGTAGGTAGGGACAATAATTTTGGGGAAAGGAATGTGCACTTACTTTCCCAGTTTCACATGAAGCCTCTGAAATGTCTCCCAAGCTACGTATAATATACAGAAAAAACAGTGGCTTCCACTGTAGGACCTGGATGAGAGTCTTCCCCTTTGCAGAAAGCCATTCACACTTTATTTGTACACCTATCTACACCTTCCTGCTCTCCCTCCTCCACTGTTATTTTTCTGGTTGAGAATCAGTCTCTCCTGCAGCGTGGAAATCAAGATACTGCCAAGAAGCATCACTGAATATAAATGAATTTATCAAAAATGAAGGAAGCCTAAAATACTAGTGCAACCTGAATGTTCCAAATAAGATTTTCTTACCCCTGAATCAGCATATTTTACAGCTCTCTGTGTGGCTTTATTTTCCTGTTATTGCTTCAGATGAGCTCTGCGTCACATGAGATATTTGTACCAAGTACACACAGAACAACTTATCAGGAAAATACTCCTTTCACACTTCCCCCAACCTTCCCAAGTATATCTAATACCAATCCTGTCCAAATTGTTCAGGTTTTCATTTAAAACTGAAATTGGTTTTCATTCCTCAGAGAAAAGTTCCCTCTCATTTTTTAAAGATTCTGTTAAAGACTTCTTGCACATATTTTAAAAACAGATCAAGCAAATTCTAAATTTAGAGTTTTAGCTCAGATGATCTTCCAGAAATATTCACATATATTTTTCTATTCATGTCTCTGTCAAAGTTACTGGGAAAATAATTAGCAGTATCTTTGTTGTGGCTGTCTAGGAGCTATATATACATGCACAATGGCAGAAGTTTCCTGGGTCATTTCTAGTTCATTCCATTTCTGCTTCTACAAATGCCCACCCACACAGTGATTATTATTAATTAATATAAGAGAGAAAGAGAGAGACAAGTGGGGTCAGGGGGAGGGATGAACAGAGAAAGGCACAGAGGAGCATCGTCATCCTAGCAAACACATCCCCTTACAGCTTCAAGCATATTAACTACTACCCTGAATGCAGACGGACTTCTACTCAAGCCCTAGCAGTTCTCAGAATTAAATCACACTGCTGTAACATCTGAGCTTGCCATCAGTTAAGGCAAGACCTTCACATTCATGAGGAGAAATATATTGCCTGAAGCACTACTAGTGACAAATAGAGAAAACAGACTTTACAGGATTTTAAAAACCCTGAAAAGACCTGGTTCTTGAACCCATTCTTTCCACAACAGCATCAAAAAACCCCAAAATAAACAGGAGGAAAACCTTGTCACTCAGTCATTCTAAAGCTCTCAACGCATCATTCACCTTTGCTCTGAAATGCAGAAGATGCATGCCAATCATCACACTCCAGCAAGAGAGGCAGGGCGGTCACCTCTTTTAAAACAGAGTCAGAAAATAGACTGTTGAACTGAGATGATCAAAAAGAGAAAGGCTGGGAACTAAAAGAGGAAGCCATCAGTTTTTAAAACACTGATGGAGACAGATTTAAGCATATATGATTAACAGCTGGAAACAGAGCTGATGCAAGAAGACACAGAGGAGGCTGACATTGCAGGAAAGCCTGATATACACATTTACAGGACAAACAGCAAGGAGAAAAAACAAAGGAGAAAACCTTTGTTTTCTGGGAGAGTTATAAGACAGCAGGTGCAAAGAGGTTCCAGATTTACAGCACCCTATTTTTTAACTGGCAGTGCTGTTACCTATTACTGATACAGACTAAATCCTATTTTATTTAAGCTACTGGAAAACTAGTACAAAGTTGACAAATGCCTGGCATCATCCTTATGCAGAAGGTGCTGTATGCACTCAGGCAGCTGCCAGCACCGAGCTAATTGAGAGTGTGGTCTTTTCCCAAGACCACAGCTATAATTTTAGCTCATTACAGCCTGCATTGGGGTGTGCTCAGTTTACATCTCTGCACACTCTTCTTTTAATATTCTGATGAATAATTTAGTTCCGATGGCAAGTCCTTTCACATACAGACATTTTTTCCTCCAGCCTGTCGATGTGGTTCCAAAGTATTGAACTGGAAGACACCCAAAGGGGGCTGTATCTGTTCCTCCCTCCTCTCCCTGTATTTCCCCTGCTCTGTAAAAAGCAGAATGCACAACACAGGGCAGCCCAGGACCTACAGCAAGATGCATTACCCTAAGGAAACTGGAAACATTGCACCATCCTGGTTTGAGTCACAGTGGAGCTGAAGAACAAAGGAAAAGCAAAGTGCTTTTACCTCCCTGAACAGCATGCTCGCATAATTCATTTTCCCTAACACCCAGCATGAACTTGAAGCTTTGCCTGAAACATGGTCAGGGGGTGTTCACAGGGGACTCAGCTCCACCAGAAGCCAAGTGACAGATGTGTCAGGATCAGCCCTGAGACAGCCAAAGGAGGCTGCGGAGTTTCCTCTCGCCACCACTTTGCAGCAGCTTCCAGCTGCGCAGACAGGTCCTGTTACAGAGATGTGGGTGCTCCCCTGGGTGTCTGTCTCTGGCAGCTGGCACCCGCCTCTTCCTCTTGCCTCTGGCACCCCCTTCCCAGCAGGAAAACTTACCTTGCAAATGACAGTACACATCAGCATTTGATTTAGCAGTGAACCAGATGATTTCTTACACCACAGAAGCAAATCCTCTCCTGCAATGTACAGGAGAGAGTCTACCAAAATTCTTATGGCCAGAACAGAGAAGGTGCCACAAAGGCTTTTTTTTTATTTATAAAAAAAGAAGGTACTATTACAGCATGTGCTTGGTATAACAAACACCCTTCCTCCTACAATCCTGAGGTAAATTTGAATTTCTCTCCTAAGTGCATGGAAAAGAAAGCCATGAATATTCTCTTTGCCATCTCTAGCATGCAAAAAATTCCTTCACTGCTTTATTTGTCAGCCTGACCACAAGGAAGCTCTGCACTTTGGCTGCTGAAGTCCTTCTCACACACATACACTCCCTACAACATGAAAACTACACCACATTTCCAAATAGCATCACAGGTTGTTTACAGAGACAGGCTGACTAAAGATATTTTTATCCTCAGCTCCCAAGACCAATTTATAATTAGTACAGCCTTTGAACAAGATGCACTTGCAGCACAGCATCAACACGCTGACTCAGAATAGGGTTTCTTGTAGTGCCAGTGGCCTCCCCAGGACAGCTCTGCTAGACGGCTTTTGGTACAGAATGCTGGGCCACAATAATAAAGACACGGGCCGGCTCTGGGGCACAGCATGGCCAAGGAGCTGGGCAGTGAAGGGAAACACCTTGCTGGTAGCCCTGAGAAGTTCCCCAAGAACTGGCATTCCTTCTGCAAGTGGATGATGCAGCTGCCACCACAGCTCTCTCTGGCCTCTGTACCGCCGGTCAGATGTCAAAGAAGTTTTTCCTGTTTCATGGATATCCTCAGACTCGCTTTGCTGTGACATCAACACAGAGAAGCTGCTCTGCAGAAACACTTCCATGGCACTGACAGCCAGTGTGTTTCCATGCAGTTCACATTACAGCATCTTTCCTCTGCCCCTAAAGCCTCCCTACAGCTCTGCTGCTCAGCTCAGAGGGCGCTGGCTGCACAGATCCCCTTGGAGACATCCCCAAGCAGTCTCTCAAATACAGGCAGCTGCCACAATGCTTTTCACAGCATTCAGATACAGCACTCCAGCTGAACAAAGGCTCTCTTGTGCTACTGCTGCATGGCCTGAAATGGGGTGAGAAGAGCATGCCATGGAATATGACTGCCAGGAAGTGAGGGAGAGGCATGAGGGGGTAGGAAAGCAGAGGAACACAGGCAGGTGAGGGTGAACAACAGGCAACCTGGATCGAGCTGCCTCCTTCTCCTCCTGACAGCTTGGTTTGAGCGAAATACCCACAAAGCACAGCATCTTCCTCCCCTCTCTGCATTCCTGGAAAGCTGTAACAGAGCTAGAAGGGCCTTCACAGTACCACGGGCTCTGTGGTGCTCCCCCTAAGAGATCTCCCGCTCCTCCAGAGGCAGGGAACAAGCAGGCACCACGCAGAGAGCAGCATCTCTTCCTGCTTCTGTCCGGAGGGCAAGGGAAGCAAAGATAAAGCAAACTTTTCAAGTCTCGTTTGTGGGATAATAAAATTATAACCTTTTGTTTGCCCAGGACCATTGATTGTCAAGGCAGACAGTTTCACCCAGCAATTAACCTTCCCAATAAATCCATGCAGAAACACACAAAAAAAAGAAAATGAGTAAAGTCTATAGACTGCTGTAACATCCACCCTGAATTCTTCTCTTCTTAAAAAAGAAAGTCTGTGGGTCTAAATGCAACAAGAAATATTGATGACTACCTAACAATCCTCCCAGACATAATTAGCAGTCTCATTTTATTCACTTATGAGGTCACAGAGACTTCTTTCTATGCTTCACCAGCTTTTGCTATGAGGAAAAAAAAAAATAAAAGCAGCAGAAGCATCATGGGTGAAGCCCACATTAAGTTAACTTGGCTTCTTGGACTCCTTTGGATTCAAATAAACAAAATCATTGCCTAGAGACAAAGTTTGATACCTGCACTCATGTCACTTTAGGACAATTTCAATACAAGTTAGAAACCTGATTGAAACAACCACCGCAGTGACCTGAGAAATAAACATTGTCCAGGGAGAACTGCTTAATTAGGTCGACTCTAACTGAGAAAATGTTGCCCATGTCCATAAAGTAGGCATTTCCAGACCACTGAAGGTAATCCTTGAATGCCAGCTTTGCCCTTCCACCAAGCCAAAACTTGCTTTACTCTGTTCTCAGTTGACCAAAAATTAGTACAATCATCTCCTACAGCACACTCTGTAATCACAAACCAGCATTGATCCCTGCAAGTAAAACCCTCATGTTTTGCAGGAAGACAAAAGATTAGTTGCATATGTGCAAGAGATAGCACTTGCTGTCTGCCATGGATGGGGCAGTGTGCACTTCTGGGCTGCAAACCAAGGTTTCTGAGACCTCAGTTAGCCTTTGGTGCCCCAAAACCAACTCTTGCATTGCTTTGCCTAAATCATCCTGACTATAACAACTTTAACAAAGAGAAGTAATCCCATGGAAAACACTGGCCAGTTTCCAAGACAAATAAATAGTTATAAGCTGAGAACAGCTCAAATACTAATTACAGACAATAGTAAGTTGTGTGGTGCATGTGGAGTAGGCAGGGAGAATGGATGAAATCTCTAATGTGAAGGGAAGCAAGAGGGGACACCTTATTACCCCTACAATGCAGATGGACTACAGCCAGAGCAGCATAAAATAATAGTTTGTTGTTTCAAAACAAACCTCTTGAGAATCTGTGGATGCTGTACACAGAACTGGCTCCCTAAAAGAAGCTGTGTCTAATCCCAGCACAAAGTCATCCTCTTCAGCTCCTGGAAGGAAGAGTACTTGAGCCTGTGCTAAGATCACAAACACAACTAAACTGTGAGCTATTAGGGCTTTGTTCTCATTTTATACAAATATTCCTTACAGAAAGCTAAATTTCAGAGAACGAAATTAGTAATCACTGTTTATAACGTAAAATCCATATGGCTTCACAACAAAAAAGCAGTATTTCTGATGGTTTAAAGTGTTACTGTTACAGCAACCAACCAAGCTAAATGTATAACACTGCAAATCCAGAAATTTGTGTGCTCAACCACAGTTAAAATAAAATTAAGAATCTTGTATTTTCATGATTGCCACGGGAATGGCAATGACTTTGTTCTGGTGGGGCACCCTTGCATTAGAGGCAGATATTCTGCTGCAGACTGACAGAAATGAAGAAAGAAGCACTCCAGATTAAAAAATAGTACCAGGGTTCCTCCCAGCCATCAGGTGTAGCCAGTGCTCCTTGTGTGTGCAGCTACAGCAGCTCCACAGGGAACAAAGCAGCACAAGCCTGGTTTAAGTGAAAACTTGCCACCAGCGAGGCTGGGCTGTACAACCATGCTGTTCCATTGCTTCTACACAATATGTACAACGTCGTTTGGAGACTGAAGAATGCCCTAACTGAATTAAAAACAGTTAAATGAGGCAGAAAAACAAAACTTTTTGCCTCTGGAAACCTGGGTTAAAACCACAGCTTCAGCTATGAAGGTAAACATCATGTGCTCTTAACTGCATGGGCTGCTGCTACAAATAGGGAAAAAACCACCACCCACCAAGGAAGATTCTGCTCAGATGCTGCTGAAGAGACTTTCAGAATTCAAATTCTGCATGTATGAAAAAATCAAGTGCAAACACAACAGGAAAGAGATCTATTCAAAAGGCTTATATGGGCCACTAAGTCACTCCATGAACTAGCTGGAAACAACTCTTAGAAATCAGGACTCCACATTTTTCTCTCTTTCCCTTGTTTCAGAAATACATGACTGACTCAGAATCCTGTTATTACTTGCTTCTATGGTAAGTTTCCTTGTCCTTCCCTCTCCCCAGTACACAGATGCAGCTTCAGCAGCTCCTATTTTCATTCCTTCTGTTTCATCCACTCTCCCACAGAGGTATCCCTCTATTCATAGTTAGGAGGGCTTGCTTCCATAACTGGCTGCCCCAAAGCAATTGCCTTCAACAAAACACTTCCTTCTTAGAAGTACAAAACCAGCCTTGAGATGAGTGTGTTGCCTCTGTCGCCCTCCACACTTCTGTTATCCCACATCCCAGCCTCACTTCTCTTCTTCCCTTTATCACAGGGATCAGAAATACATCAAACATACCTTAAAGGATAAAAGACGTTTTCCTTCATCCCATCTTGCCTAGCATGATGCTCAACACAGAGATGGAGATTCTTCCTCCTGAATGACACACTGGAGCACGCACAACATGCAATCCATGGCTGGCATAATTTACTTTTGATGGAAATCAGAATGGTGAACAGGGCAGAGCATGGCACACAGTATTGATTTTCCCACTTGACAAAAGCAAGAGCTCCTCATTTCAGAGAATTCCATCAGGAAACCTAATGGGATCTTCACAAGCAAATGGGAGCAGCTGAGCAATCCTGCTTCACCCCACTTTCATTGTGACAGACATTATATACTAATTCAGCACTTTTCTACACCAACGAGACAGGAGAGGAAAAACACAAAGCACACAGTCACCAAAAAACCTGCAGTGCCTGCTGACAGGTCCGAGTAACATCTCACCAAGCAAGGTCTCTCCCAAGAGAGCACAGAAAGGCCCTGAACTGACCCAGGCATTGACGTGGGGGAAGGAGTTTACCCCATAGGCAGCAAGATTTGTGTTTAAAGGCACACATTTCCCCACTCCTAGCTGGGGACAGATGTGCAACAGCCCTTTCAGTCACGCATACACCTTCTTTCATAGCCTAGTCCAGAGAAACCTGCCATTTACCTTTGCTAGTTGCTAATGCACCAGCCCTCCAAGCTAATGTAGAAGAGATTTGTAGAACAGCACTGGAGATTTTAAGTCTGAACCTGGCAGCAGAGAGGGATTCAAAATGCTTTCTATGAAGACATACGAACACACGATCAAAGATGGAACAAGCCTCCTGCAGCAGATTCCTGTGGTATCACTTAGCTTTCAGGACAAGGTGGTAGACATGGGGATGTTAAGAGTGCATTAATCCCAGGCAAAAAGCCTGCAGCTTCCAAAGGGTAGATTAATTATTAAACCAGCAGCAATAAAAATATTCAGCAGCTCAGAGACATATACCTATATTAGAGACAGATAAGAGCACCAATAACCTTGAACTTCAATTTATAGATTCACTCCCCCTTGCCCGTAGATAGCAACAGTTATATTTTCTAAATTGTCCTTACAAAGGGAAATTGATAAAAATGGTGGTTTAAATTGGCTAAGAGGCACAGTGTACACAGCAGCATTTTCCTGCCTCTTTCTGTCTTCTCTCCTGTCAGCACCCATAAGTAAGAGTACGTTTGCTTCCCTGACCAACAAACCAAACGAGGGACCATGACAATGATTAAGGGCTTTTAAGTACACCTATTTTTCCTTTAAGATATTTGGGATGGCAAATACTGGGATATAAGAGACTAGGCCTGTCTGAGTTTGAAGAGACACTTCTTATCATCCTTGCCTTTCTGAAGTCAGGTTAGTCACTAGAACACCCGAAACTCAGATATTCAGAAGAGGGATGGGCACATGTGCCCTCAAGACATGATAGTTTTGGGGTTGCTGATATGCACAAGCAAAGATCAGTTTTGTGAGTGAAAGCAGAGCGTACTCTGTGTTTGAGTGAAGAATAGTTGTAATCGGCTGACAGGAATTAAGTTTCACCTCAGTGTATTGAACCCAACTGAACTCCAAGCCACCCATTTACAGATATGAAATGCAGAAAAGCAGAAATAACGTTTTACAGTGTTTGACTGTGAGTCATTGAGTTGAGCAACTCCAGCTAGCAGTATTCAACATGGTTAAATGAAAATGTTGGTAGGGAGGTTGGAATCTCAGCAATTTCTCAACAGATTAATTTAATTATTGTCTCTCAAAGGGAGGAGTTTGAAGTCTCTAATGCGTGTATCACTATACACTGAGTATTAAACAGGAGAGGACAAACAATGGACAAGCTGGCTGTCCTCCAGTTAATCATCCTGCCTTGACTCAGATTCATCTGCGAGCTGCTGTTGAAAACCAATTGCTTGTTTAATGGGGCAGAAAGATGAAATAAATTTCAATATGCATCTCTAAAGTGTCCCTCTTATGTAAAAGTGCTGCCCGAGGGAGCAAGAGACACATACATTTCCTTCTGCTTGTGCCAGTTTCACTTCCAATTTGCAATCCCTACAGGTACCAAATTCTAAAATGATGTGGAGAAAGAAGTGGTGCAGCCGAATGCAAACCGTCTCTCTTTGGTTCACAGCATTCTCAAGACACAGACAGAACTTCTCCAGGGAGGTGACAGCCATACACCCAAGCGAGATTAGTTAACACTGACTCATCAGGTGTTTCATTAAGGAGCTGTGTCAAGGAAGAAACCAAGTGCGGTGAGCAATGCTAACGCCAGCGGCGCGGCGCTCTGGGGAGAAGTGCTGGCTGCTGGGGTGGAGGACGTTTCAGGGACAGATGACACTGGCACGGCTGGGAAAGTCAGCCCAGGCCTGTCTCCAAAAGAGCAAAAGCCATTAAGTGGCACTGCCCGGAAATTAGGATCAATAGTAATGCAGAAACACACACGCACATTATGTGCTTTTGGTCAGGTAAGGAGTATTCACACCAGATCAAAATGGATTTGCTGACTGCAAGGCATCCCATAATCTTTTTCAATACCAACACTTCAAGACAATAGCATCGCTTGGGACTTCACCTTTTTTTCCTCTTCTTTTTTAAACAAGAAAACATCCCTAAGCTGAGAAATAATTCAATTTCACATTCTAACTTGGAAATTACGAGTTAGAATGTAAAAGCACTAACAGAGAATCCAGGACATTTTGATTTTGCCGTTGTGGTTTTTTATTATGATTTGATGACAGAACATCCACACATGCATAATTTATGTGACCCTTTGCTAACATAAACCAGAAAACAAAAATTTATACTGCTTTAGGAAAGCATAAGACAGACCAGTCTGGACTAGAGGACAAAACACCACCTCCACAACACACCCACATGCTCTCTGTGCTTTCCAGCCACATTCCATTAGTCTGTGGCTATCACACAAGGAAACGTTCTTGTGTCACACATGCCTCTGTACCCACTGGCCAGGCACTGCACATCTTTATGCACAATTTTGGAGTGCCAGCCCAACTTTTGCAGTTATCTGGCAAGTAGGCATTCCCAGGAGCATGGCTAGCTCCATCTGTGTCCCTCACCACAGCTCCACCAGCAGCATCAGGGTGCCTGAGGCAACATAAGTGAGAGTGGAGTTTGCCAAGGTGTTAATGTCAAAGGCTCCAGGTTCACAGCAAAGCTGCTTGGTGCCACCATAAGGAATTTCCATCACTCCAGACAAGCCTAAGAGATCATGCACACACAGAAAAGCCTCCTCCTATGTCACATGCAATGCATTAATATTACAAAAGGAACCAAGCACTCAAGTGTTCTAGAATTAAAAAAACATGTGTTTACTGCTTGCCAATTGACTGCCTGATCTCATATCAATTTTATCATCACATGAATAACTAAATTTGCACTGTGCTTTTTCACCACACTATCTTATAGGAATAATAAGAATAAAAAGACTAAATGCTTCCAACTCCTGGAAAAAAGACAGAATAGAAATGAAGAAAACACAGATGCCAGCACTTGGGGATTTGTTTCAGCAAATTCCAGCGGTGTGCAGGACACCAGGAGTAATGTCTGCAGATTTGGGGAACAGCTGCCTCTCCCACCAAACGTCCACGCTGCACACAAGTATCAAATCACACAACATACTGAGCTGGAAGTGACCCACAAGGATGGAGCCCAAGTCAGCCCTGTGCAGGACATCCCCCAGAGTCAGCCCATGTGCCTGCTCCAGGCCATTCTGGATTACAGTGCTTTCTGAAAGCCAGCCTCTGGTCACTAGGAACTTGATGAAGAGGAATAGATGTGAAGGAATTGAGTGGGAGACTGTGCCAACAATAGATTATACATGCTGGCTGTGTGGGACGGGGAGTTTCTATCCCATGAGAAATTTTAGTATTTTGACATCTGCTTTCACCGAATCTGTCCTTGTTGCTTAAGGATTCCCATGGTACAACAGACTAGTTTAGCAAGGAAAGAATCTGCAATGAAAATGTGATCCAGGAATCCAGATGTGAGGAATAAAACACATAGCATTTAAAAGTAACACATTATCGCATTGGAAAGTAACACATTATCTCCAGAGATCACAGACACTAAACGTGACCCAAAATGAAACAACCATAGTTTATCCAGCACAGGGAGATGCCAGAAAAGCCAAATATTTCCTGCAAAAAGTTTCTATCACAGTACAGTACAGTTTTCAAAGAAGATTTATGTGTGTATGTGTATACATATACACACTCACATGCATATATATTTATTTTTATTTGTGTATTTATTTATAGGCAATCTTTCCCTCTAAGACACATCCTCCCATATATGCCATAGTTCCCTTTTAGTGCTTCATCATGTGCCTTTGACCTGTTTGCTGCCATTCACTCACTCATCTATCTTTGCTAGGTCTGCTGCTAGTATTCCAGAATTCCAAATGAAAAAAGACCACAACTTGCCACTAAATAGAGTTGAGTGAGAATCTTTTCTTCTCCCTGACCTTTCCATGGGAGGGTGGCTAGCTCAGCTGTAATCCATACATGACAATTCCTCACCCATCATTTCTTTCACTTCCTTTAGGAGGAGTCCAAAGACTATAGCCATGTCAGACAAGGTTGTGTGATGCCATTAGAAAATTTTACACTTCAAGAATTTAATTTTCCTCACAGAAGGATGCTCTGATTTTTTCCCTTTTGATTTTGCTCCACCTGAAGTGTACTCTGCAGTACACAAGAAACTCATCTAAGTGTAGTTCATCCTGAAAGCACAGAGACATTGTGGTACAAGAAGGAAAGAGCTACTGGTTATGGTTCCCTTATTCCCAATTCCACTGCCATTGCAAACACACAATAATTCTAGGGTGGATCTGTCAAAAAAAACAGAGCACAGAAACAGACATTAGTGGGAGTAATATTTTGAGAAGTATTTTTGATTTATTTTGTTTAAGGCACATCACCTTGCACAGTTGATTTTGAGTGCAGCTACAAAACCTGCCAAATTGGCAAAATTCAGGAGGTGTCAACACGCGGCAGAAAATTCTGACACTGGCAGTGTTTTTTGAGAGCTGCAATGTATGGCTATGTTTTCATTCAGTTTTCAGATTTAGCTTCAGGAGCTAATGCTAGTCAGGATGCAGTTTGTCACCCATCACAAAAGTCCACCTTCCAGCATTCTCACTTCCCCTGGCATTCGCCTCCAACATTTGCATATGTTTGTTGCCTAAATTGATATTTCAACAAAAGAGCAGGAAATCACCTCAGCAAATTGAATTTTTGTTAATTTCTTGGCTGGATTATGTGGCTGAACTAAGGCAGCAGAGAGGAAGCAGATGCAGAGCAGAATGCAGGTGAGCAGGGCTGCTGCTCCCTGCACCAGCAGCTGCTGGGATTGCCCCAGGCTGGGAGTTAAGGTGCAGTTACAAACGTGCAAACACATTTCTCCTACGTGGTGAGCACATTAACAGGAATATCCTATTAACAGCTGTATCCAATAATTACTGAGCATTGGTATCTTAATAGCATCACAGTTGCAGCACAGTTCCCATGCAGTAAGACTTTTCCTTAAAGACCTTCAGGGGAGCACCAGTACTCTGAGGAGCGGGCAGATGAGCACCTAGGCAGCAGCTCTGCTGGCCCCCAGAGGCACTCCACACTGACAGCACCTCTCTCCACAGGTACCTGTGCTGGGCAGGATTAGGCTGTTTCAGAGGTACCTTGCTGCTGCCAAGATCTCCAGGTACAGACAACATGGAATGGCTTTGCCAACCACATCCTAGTCCCATCCTCATTCACCAGCTTGCAGAACAAACAGAAAATGGAAGTTTCATCAAATGTATGTTTAGGTTACTCAAATGTGTGATAATTTCACATTTACCATTAAGTGAAATTAAATCTAATGAATTTTACACTGAATGCCTGTCTTGAAATTGTCTCAAGGTTTAGATTTCAAAAGTACTCTTTCATACCAATTCCACGTTGTACAAGCGTAGTTGCCATGCAGTATATTAAAAAAGTCAGCTTAAATGTTGTTTGCTTTGGCATTTAGCCTTCTTGCAGTAGTAGCTTTAATTTAAGTCGCTAAAATTCTGTTTGAAATTAGAATTGTGCATAGCATTTTGCAGACCAGTATTCCAATTCAGAATCATCAGGAAAAACTGTTTTCACATAAATCTTAGTGAACACACCTAATATATTATAACAAGTGTTGTAGTGTACCTTTCTCACAGATGTCTTCTTCAAAGAATAAGCACTATTTCATTCCACTGTTAAGAAAGTGAAACTCACTTTTCAGTGAATAGTTTTCAATACTGCCATTTATAACAAAACAAACAGGAGACACAGCTGAAGCCTAAACAATAAATCCAGAAACTTCCTTTTGTATTTCCTACTTCACACAGTACATTTTAAAATAGAAATGGGCATGCTGTAGTCAGACATTCCCAGGCAGCCACCTAACTAGCAATCAAAAATTAATTCAGAAAGCAGAAATAATAAATTAAAAACCAAAAGAAAACAACAAAGCCCCCAAACCACAAAAACCAAAACCAACCAAACAAACACAAAACCACCACACACTTTGACAATCCCAAAGACTTTGAAAATGTTCTGATTAAAAGACCAAGGTTATAGGAACTTGACAGATGATTCAGCACAGAGAACATCTTTCAGCATCTTTATCCTAGACAAAAACATCATCTCAGCACCCCCAGTTCAAGACCTAACCTTTCTTATCCCAAAGCCAAAAAATAAGATTTAGTCTTATTGAAGGGTGAAATCTACTGAGTAAAACAGATGGGACAGCAACAAAATGACCATTTCAAAGCAACTCTTTACAGTACTGAAATATCAGATTGATGCTCTGCATTTCTGCTCTTCAAGGTTAGCTCTGCCAAGCTCTTGATCAAGATGTTTTGGTCTGAATCACGGATTTTTTGTTGTCATCGGCAGACTGAACGGTTTTATTTATTCACTAATTTGGATGTTGCTAAGAAAAGCCAGCCAGAAAAGTGGGAATCTCATAATGAGGGCCTGATCATATTTGGTTCTCCAGCTGAGCTTCAGAAGTTTTCAATAAATCCAAAGCCAGGCTTCTGACTCTGAAAGCTTAAATAAATAAAGTTAAAGCCATACAGATCTCTCTAAATTATTTTTAAGAATTGCTTTTCTCGGTTGCCAGTTTATCTGCTCTTCCTGAAGTTAGTCAGTGCCTAGAAGAGGTGGAAGGACTTCCATCTGCTACTCCTTCAAAGACAGCTATCCTGAAAGGAAGAATCAACCTGTCCAAGACATATGTTTCTCAATGTATTAGACCTGCTATCTCTGCCAAGATGCAATTAAATGCTGTCTAATCTTTAGAAAGCCTGCAAGAAATAAGTTTTAAATCCCACATTTGAGAATGACCCACACTGAATTAAGTCAAACCCCACCATGACTTGCAACAGAGTAATCTGTTTACACCACAGGAATTTCCTGATAGGAGGTTGCTGCAGTAAGCTTGCAAGAATTGATTCATTTGCACTTCAAGCACGCTGCAAGGGCTCTTAAACTGCTTCTACAGCAGGGCATTATGGCAAGGCAAATTTATACCATGGCCCTTGCAGTCCCTCCTCTCTCCTTGACTCCCCAGGCACTTGGTCCTTCTCTCCACCTTTGTCTGCCTATGCCTATTCCACCCTGCAGTGAGCTTTTGGGACCAGAAAGTCCAGGGGAAAACTTACTTAAAACCAAACAAAACAACCAAAGCAACAGTTTTCTGCTTGTTTACACTGCTGAATCAGTTCACTGCAGGGCCAGCAGTGGGAACACCAGCCAGGGCAGGATGGACATTCCCAGACCAGGCAGAGCCAGGGTAGCTTAGGCTGTCCCTGAGCAGCTGTCAGATCCTCCTGCAGGGCAACAACCCCAGCCTGTTCCTCCTGCACTGTCATTTTGAGATTTTTAAC
Source organism: Onychostruthus taczanowskii (assembly GCF_017590055.1). Taxonomy (NCBI): domain Eukaryota; kingdom Metazoa; phylum Chordata; class Aves; order Passeriformes; family Passeridae; genus Onychostruthus; species Onychostruthus taczanowskii. The sequence goes on along the minus strand of NW_024501460.1, from coordinate 5,989,597 downwards.
TACTCCCAGAATCAGGGCAGAAAGGTTCAGACACATAAACAAAAGGCCTTGTCCCCTTTGGAAGGCAGGTGGGCTATTTCTGCCAGAAGCCCACTCCTGTGAGGTATTCCACTGCACAGTACTGCCATGGGCAGAGCCACACTGCAGCTGTTGGCTGGCACCTGAGCAGCACTGGGCAAGCAGGACATGCTTCTGTGGCCTGAAGGAGGGATAGAGATTATAGGCAAATAAAAGTATCCTAGTCAGAAGTCAAATCCATAGCTGTCCTGGCAGGAAAAAGCACTGGTATGCCCATTGCAACTCCTACCAGGTACTAAAAACCTCCCAGCAAAGGGCAGCACCAAGGCAGCAGTGCTACTCACATTCACACATGCCAACACAACAGGCTGCCAGCTTTGTCTAGCCATCTTTTTGTTTCCAAAACAACTAGGGCACAAAATCTTTAATTGCTGCTATTATTCTTCATTGGATCCTAGCAGATTTCTTATTTTAGAAAAATATCTGCCACACTGTCTTTTATCACAGCATGAGAGAGGAGGCAGTTGCGGTACATACTGTATAGTATGGGGTTTTTTAAAAATTTTCCTCTTTTGGTCATGCATTTGCTATTCTTCTTCTCTGCTTTGGCACGTGTTACTAACCCTAGACCCATAAGAAACACTTATCCTCAGGGAAAGACCACCATTAAAGAAAAGGTCAGGAAGGGAGGAAAGGCACCTGCATGAATGCTTTTTTATTGAAATAAAACACTCAGTTTAAAAGGACGAAGTCTGTCTCCTGCAGAAGTCAAATCCATCAGGTTAAAGGTTTGCAAGATGCAGATCGGATTTTGCATATTTTGTTCCAGACTTAGCACAGACACTAAAGGAAAAAAAAAAGGCAGAATAGGAGAACTGATTGGACAGAACGGGACAACGGCTGATTCATTATTCTAAACTCACAAATGACACCTGAAAAGACTCATATGAGTACAGTCAAGGTTGATATAATCAAAGCTTCTTCTGCCCAAATTCCAAAGCATTGGAGTTCAGTAATTGGGTTTCTCTGTTGTACAGATACAAGAAAAACAATTTTTTTTCAACAGATGACAAACACTGACAGTTTTATTTATTTATTTAGCTTTCAAAGCAGAGTCATTTTTAATGGATCTTTAATTCAAAAGCTCTTTAATTAATTTTCCTCAAGCTTCCTAGAAAGACAGATTTGGCTTTCTGCATTGAAAAACAAGTCAGTCAAGTTCTAGGCAGAGAATCCCAACCAAACCTTTCAAAGTCAAAGCTATAAATGAAACAAAAATGGGATGTTATTAGGAACACTGGTTGCAATTTCACCACATAAGCTACTTCCAGCATTACACAGTCTTTAAGTTGCTCTTATTTTTCCTTCCTGCCTTCAATCCATTTTTGTTTGCTACAACAATACTATAAAACCCCACAGAAATTCTTCCCTTATATTGCTTTTTGCCTCACCACATTATTGATTCTGCTTCCGGTGCTTTTTTTGTTACTTGACTTTCTTCTGACTCTGTTAATCGAGTGCTCCATATCCAGGAGACAGCTACAGTGCCTCCAAGTACAGGACTGAAATCTGAGTGGAAGCAACAGTGGAACTGGAAAATGTCCCTGAAGAGCTGGCAGGCTGACACTTTGTTCCTTCTGGACAGCAGTTTCACATCAAGCAGAAAACTCTAGGGATCTGTTCATTTATTTATTTTGGACAACAACTCTGAGGCTTAAATATCTGTTGAACTCAGTGCTTCATAGAGAAAATGCCCTCCTTATTTCCCCAGGAAATTAATCTCAAATGTCTGGATACCAGCAACAGTAAGTAACCTACCTATGTCTTAGTACCAGGACACACAGGTTCTCCAGTCTGCATTTTTAAAAAAAAAAATCACAATTCCATGCACAGTGCTCCAGCAGAGCTTACCCTCCTCCACTGCACCACGGCACTTCTCAGGTCCCAGTCCAGCCGAGGCATGCACAAACACTGCTCTCCCCTGCTGCTTCTGCCAGAGATTATTCTCCTCAGAGAATAAACAACAGCAGAAAGAAATGTATGTCTTTAACCTAGTGCATTGATTATGTGAGCTAAGCCACTGATGGAGATGTATTTGCACTTAAATCCTGACTGTAAGGGAGAGGGCTGAGGCATTGCTGTACAAGAGGGTGGTCTCTGCCGTGGGACTAGGGCAGAAAGCTGGAAGGAGAGGCCACAAGAATTGTTAGCCTGCCAAGAACTCCTCCAAGCACAAGCCAGTTAGAGAGAAATGTTGGGACATCCAGGAGCTGGGGACATCAATCACAGAGGTACAAGGACATGGATCCAGAATTTCTGATGCAAGTACCGGACTATGCTTTCTTCCACAGTTCAGCACAGGCACTTCATCAAGGGACAGGTCCAAGCCACTGAACCTTCTTCAAATGCCTTTTCTCTCCAGTACACTGTCTGGGTTTTTTTACCAGGCCTAAATTCAATAATTGTTGGAAAAGATTCCATACTGAATGTATTCGTAACTAAAACAGACACATAGCTTATATATCCAAAACTGGAGTAGTGCAAAAATTTGCACTACTCCATTGGACTTCAGTAAACTAATTTCTTCTCTCACAATTCATTCCATAACCAGAATTCAAAGAATGTGAACAAACAAGTTTCCAAGATATTAGCAAGCACTTAGGTCTCAGCTTATCTCTAAAAACTACAAAAGTGTCTGTACAAGTCATTTAAGAAGGGACCAGATGTTCTCAAAAGACAAAAACATAGCTCATACTTTTAGGTCCATCAATAATTGCAGCATATAACTTATGAAAAAAATTTGTTCACAATGCTACACCAAGGAGTTTTCTTTAAAAAAAAAAGAATAATTAGTGATACGAGCACTGGTATGGTGTGTATGATTAAATTCTGTACACTGTCAACAAATAAATGAAGAATTAAAACAAAAGTGAACTTTTATTTTATCTGACTAAATAATACACACTTGCAGAATTACTGCAATGAGCACTGTCTGCAAATTTCATGCTTTGAGTGAAATTTAATTAACTTGAACTAGTAAAAATCCCACAGGGTTATATTATTTGTAAGTGAGAAAATAGGAGTCATGTCTGCGTGACTAGGGATGGGAATTTGGCTAGCCTTGTTTAATTATGGTTCCTCTTGAAAGGCACATAAATATTTATGTGAATTTGTGCACTGACATTTGTTGCTGGACTTGAACATTCAAAGTCACTACAGATAACTTCTAAATGCACCTTCTACATAGACATGGCTTTTCCTCTATGCACATCCTGTTGCTATAACTTGGCTTGTTTTCCTGACAAGCTAACCTGTAGGGAAAGGCAGGAAAGGGAAGGAAAGCAGTGTTCATTCCTAGGTGATTTATGAACCTATGTGTCCTTCCTTCTGCAGCAGAAAGTTGGCACATGCACACACACAAAAAAATGTGCGTATGTCTGTGCCCTCCCTGGAAGAAGCATCTGGGGGAAAAACAAATCCAACCCTGAATGCTGCCTGTTTTAAGTGCAGCTCCTGAGAATGTCACTGCTCCTCTCATTTCCAACACTAGCCCATCCTGTTTTCAAATGCTGCCAAATGCTGGGACACACATGAGGAACAGGGCAACTAAAACTCAGTAAGCCGACAGTCTCAGCACAATGGGCTTGATATGTACAAATTCTCTCTGATACTCTCTGCAAAAAGTTCAGTTTCCTGATAGGAAAAATTAATAAGATTCAAAACACCAAAGTCAATTGGACATGTCCTGCATGGGTGGATGAATTTGTGTCACAGGAAGCTTTTACTACCAGCCACCCTTCAGAACACAGAATACTAGCCTGGATCTATACAGCAAGAGAAAGCTATTTAGCAGCTGTCTTACAGCAAGAGGGAAAAAATCCCAACAAACCAGCAGAGGGAACAGACACTTCACAATTTTTTCTTACAGTGAGGCTATAACATCAGCTGAGTCAAAAAATTGCAAGTGAAAGGCAACTTTTTGGATTTAATTATCCATTTTAAACACTCCCTTATACTCTAAAGTCATTAGTTGTGTGAGCAGCTGAGACAATGCAAAGGAATTTGGAAGAGGAAGAGAAAAGCCCCTCTCATTTCCTTTCAGTGGCAGCAAGCTTTCAGCTGTGCAACAGACTTATGAATCTATTTGACATGGCTCAGTATAAAAAAACCCCACCAATTAAAAAAATCCCTAAAAGTGTAATTACAGTTCTGAACAGTTACAAGTATTTGCATGACAGAAGATAAGATTTTGCAGACTGTGCATACCCAGAGTGTTGGAGCTGGTCTGGAACAATTAAAAGATAGACACATTAAATGGTAAAAATGCTAGCTGTGTTCTGAGCTGGGGAAATTGCAAGTGTACTCTAATCTCATCTGATTGTCATCATCACAAGTGTAACAACAAGTGCAGTGTTCTATCTTAATTGCATTCACAATTGACCAGTCATACAAAAAGTACCTCAAATAAAATTAATTCCTTAGGCTTTTTGTCACATTGACAACATACAAGATTTTCAGCAACTGAAATGGAAAAATTGATTAAAATTATATTTGCTGCAATATCTGCATCAAGTAAACATCTTCTAACCTTCCAAGGAGCTTTAGAAAGAGCCTACTTTTATTCTGCTTTGGCATACTTGAAGACTTGGTATATATTAATTTCAAGTGGGCTGCCTTCAATGGTACACTTTTTCAAGGATTCAGGACAATATGTTAGCAATGCTTCAAGGGCACCTCTGCTCCAGGAGACAGTGTGCAAGAGTTAAGATAAGGATGAGGGTTCATGCCCTAATGGCAGACATTGTGTCCTTGGAAGGGCCTATACCTACTCTGACCATCAGAAAAGGGAAGGAAATTCAGCAGAAGTACTGAGGAAAAAGAGGCAAACAGATCATTATGAGTTGTGATTTGACTAAAGTGAGGGAAGCAATGGAGAACAGGAAGATTTATACTTATAAGGAGAGTACTGTAATTCCAATAACCTTTTCCACTCTTGCATAAATTGAGCCCCCAGGCACTTGATAAAAGGCATGCACAGCACTTTTTTTGAGCAGCTGGAGAGCTCCTACTGCATACTATTTTTTTTTTTTTTAACAGCTCTCCCACAGAGCTATCGAAAATTGTAGCAGTGCTGTTTCCAGAAAATCACATCCCGGCTCAATGATGGAACAGCCTGTGGTGGCTGTATAAACAAAGTGGTTCTGTACCATTTAACAATTAATGGTCACTTTAAGGTGAGCCAGTTAAAATTTTTCCTTCGGTGGATCCCTCTGTGATCACTACCAGATCTGCTGTCAAGTGACTCAGACAAAGGCAGGCTGGTTACATAAACAGAAGGTAGGTGGCTTAACAACCTTGATCTTATCACAGACCTGTCAGTGGAGAGAACTGCACGTTACTGCAGAGCTAACTCACATGTCAATGCACTGGAGAGGAATCAGATGTTTTCCACATCCTACAGTTTGGGAATGCTTTGCAGGGTTATTTATTGAGCCAGTTCAGGTTACACAGAACAGCTTCAGAGCCTGCTGTTTCCAGTGCTTCACCTGCCTTGCCAAGGCCATGCTTGCTACTGAAGAGTCATGAGAGGAAAATGGAGAATGAAATCAATTATGAACTTGGGATGCATCAGTATTTCAGAGCCTATACATTTTTGAAAAATAAGGGAGAAAAAGAAAAAAAAACCATAAATCTCACTCTTTTTATTAACACCTGACTGGAAGCAAAATTATTTTACAAATCTGACATCACTGCAGCTCAACACCCGGAGCTGCTCCATTTTGGCACTTGCTCATTCTTCAGTGAGCAGCAAACTTTCTAGTACTCTGCTCTAGCTTTCCAGGACACACTTAAAAAAAAAGTAAATCTTAAGAAGTCACATTTAGCCTTTCAGATCTGCATGTTTAATTTGCAGGAGTAACAGGTTAGACTGACCTAGCTATAAATGAGAAAGATACATCACAGCTGGACATCCTAACTGGTCTGAAAGCCTTTGCAAGCTTCCACAGGCTTTTGAAACACAACCTATGATTTTCAACAGTGTTTCTACCTTTTTCCTCCCAACAGTGAAAGAGAAGAAACATGCCCACTCATTCTGCTACTATGCATCGGAGGGACACCCCTGCTTCCTTGCTCCAACCTTAGATGTCGTCTTCTTTCCAGCAAAGCTATTTCCAGAGCTTATTTACCAGCTCATTCAAGTCTAGACTTTCTAATTTTGCAGCATAATCTGTAGCTCAGTCACCCATGAAACTGCTGAACAGCCTGCAATTGTGTACAAATCCACACCATGGCTTGTGCTGCCCGAGCTCAGGTACAGTCATTAGTGACAGCATACAGCACTTTAATGGGAAGCTCTTTAAACCTGCCAGGAGCATTTGCCTGAAAAATATCTCTTCCTTTCCTCTCCTTCCCCTTAAATAGCTTAATTAATACCAAAGTCCTAGCTTTGGCTCCAGAAAGTGACAAAAGCAGGGATCCTGACCCTGAAACAGATACAGCATAGGACATGAACAGCTGGAAGGCTTTTTTTTCCTTTGTTCATTTAATGGCCCTGCCCAGTGTGACCCCCAGTCTCACTCTATCCCGCAGGCTCGGGCAGCACAAGAGACACTGTGCCCAGCAGATCTCCCAGAGGAAGCAGGGGACAAGATCACAGGGCACAATCCACTGACAATGGCATGCTTGGTGGTCTCCAGAGGGAAGGTGGATGGCTTGCCTGGCAGAGGGCTCAGGCAGATGCTGGCACCAGCTTGACTTGGGCAGCAGCATGTCAGAGGAGAGGGGGAGAAGGGGGAACTCCAGCCAGGAGAGCTCTGGTGTCAGCTGATGGCAACGAGCCCTAAGGAAGGGAGCTGTGCTGAGCCAGCCAAAGCATCTGCCCTTCCCCACAAGCACCCAGGAAAAGGCTGCTCTGTGGCCAAGGCAATGACCCAGTGAGACCAAAGTGACCCAGCTGCAACACCCTCCCCACCCTCAAAGTAACCAGCTTTGCTCTCTGCCATGACTTCCACATTTGCTGAGTGTACTTGCTCCCACGTGAGTTGCAGCAGCAAGCCGAGCTATCTGCAGTAAGACTGGCATGGCTCGCCTGCTGCTGCAACTCCACAGATACCAGCAGAGGCATTACTCAGGCACCCGTGACCCTGCTCAGGGCTCCCACACCTCTTCCTCTCCCTCTCAGCTGTCCAAAGGATAATTCTTCTCAGGGCCATCTTAGGGCCTTCCCCTCACTGCGTAAACTCAAACCTCCTGTCCTTCGGCTGGGCAGCAAGGCTGTGGCACCGTGCATCCATCTGTGCTAACACACAGAAAACCCTGTGGATGTGCACACAGCAACAAAAAACAAACAGAAGGCACCCTAGAGAAAAAAACAGCTCTTTCCCTGTCTTCTCTTAACCTGTCTTCCTCCAGTCCCCAGTCTATGCTCTCTTCCATGTTTAGCTGCTGGGCAGGCCATACATGCTCTTCCAGCCACCATGGCCTGAGCACTCTTCATCCCTTCACCATTTCTCTCCCCAGGAGATTTTTCCACTGGTCCCAGCACCCTCCTGCAACAAGAGGTGGCCCATTACTGCAGAAATCTGCAAAGCAAGGATAGTAGGGGACCCACCCAGCACACCACAGCAAGCAGCGCCAGCTCTGTGCATCACATTGCTGCGGAATGTGGCATATTGGGAGACACTATACCTTCCTGGGAAGAGCTTTTGAGGGTTCTTGTTGGTCCCTGACCACACAGGATACGTGCTAACTGCTGAGAATCACAGGAACCCATGAAGATTGGTAGGAAAATCCGTTTCCAGGCAGGAAAGCACTTCTGGAAGACAGTAAATGCTCCTCCTGTTCCACATCAGCATGAAAGGAAAGCCTTTCAAAGCTGCATGTGTTTGCTCAGTGGAATAGGATCTGCTGCCTTTCATTCTCCTGGATGATGCAAGGACCCACAGCAGCCAGGAGGGGAAAGTCCTGGGCTCATTGCTCCTCTGCCTGCCTCCCTCACAGCAAGCACCATCACCTGCACAAAGCCTGTCTCTTCCTGCAGCTTCACTAAAAATTTCACCTGAAACACCTCTTCCAACAAAACTACGGCAACTGCAGGAAAAATTTTCAGTTTAACAAATCAACATCCCAAGGTGGTTCCTTCAGATAAGCCCTGAGCAGCTCCAGGCAAGAAGAGGCTGTACTTTGAGGCCACAAGAAGCTAGCTCAGCACAGCACTGAGGAAAGCCCGCAGAGGAGCACAGCAGCTCCGTGCTGTCCCGCCATGGGAGGCAGGGCTCATCCCTGGCACACTCTGCACCTTGGGGCACACAGCTTGGAACACAGCACTAGGCTACAAAGAAGAGTGTGGTTTGGATGGTGAAGGCAACTCAATCTTGGCAGCTCTGTGTTTTAAAGGCAGCACTTTGGTACTCTTCGCACTCCCAGAGCATCCTGAACTGTTATTTACAATTTCCCCCAGGCAGGCCATAAATCCAAGCACAACTAGCAAGCTCAACACAGTGTAAAAGGATCCCAGAGGCAGACTAATTACCTTTGCAGGCTATGCAAGCCTATGCAGTTTTCTTCTGCACAGTAGCTTTGGAAATTTTAGCTATTGGCTGCCACTAACAGGTCAAACTTTCCACTTTCTATTGTTCTGTTCAGGGCAGCCAGCTGGGAGTTCAGGGGCAACAAATCTCCAGGGGAAGAAATCAAGGCCATTAAGGGAAAGGGAAGAGAAGCTGTGAATCATAAGAGTACTCCACACACTTTTCTGATTCCAGCAGAAAAGACAGTAGGTGAAGACTGAAAGGAAGCCTAACAGCTTATACGAGGACTAAAATCAAAACCACCACCAAACAGAAAAACCTACAACTCCCATTCTCCTGAGACTTTAGGGATTACTTCTCTCCAAGTACTCTATACCAAGGTGACAACTTCTTTTTCGTTTAAATTATTTAGCACAGTAAAAACTCACTCCCCTCATCTCTTGAGACAGAAGGTCAGAAGATTTATCAGAGGCAGAGGTGCTGCATCTTCCACATTTTCTCACCTCCACAGAAGTTCAGCCTGCAGCTAATTTCACACGGATCTCTCCTAACAAAGACCTACTAGCTCTGTTTAGGCACTGTCTATCCACACAACAATGGTTATGGCAAACACCTGAATTTTTGAGGGGGTGGGGATAAAATATCAGACTCAAATCATTGCTCTGGACCAAGCAGTGCATGAAGCAACCAGAATATGCCATTTTCTGAATGAAAGCCTGGGCTCACAAGCTATTGTCTGGTCTAAAGCAACACATACACTCTTTCACTCTAATCATAAAAATGTCCAGAATGAAACTTCTACTTAGTTGGCATTTCCCCATGAAAATCATCAGTTGCAATCTCTTAAAAGTTCGAAAAAACCTCTCATCAAGTAAGAAAAACTAACATGCCGCAACTGGGCTGTGAAAAATCCTGACAAGCCTATTATCCAGCTGAACATCACACTGGTAATGATTAAGCCCCCTCCCACGGGAACCACACAGGTTAAATTACTTCCCAATAAAAGTGTAATGTCATCATTGGTAGTTTAATTTTTTGGTGTAAGATTCTCACTAGAGATTACATGAGCAAAGGCAAGAGAATTAAAAAAAAATAATGTATCTTGGGTACCATGTCAGGTATAACAACGAAGTGCAACACAGAACAAACTCTTTTCTGTTGCACTCAGGCCTCTTTCCCCATGGCACAGACCAAAAATAAAACAAAAACTGTGGAACTTAACACTACAAAATACTCTGTGCAAAATAAGGATACTGTGCTAAGTCTTGATGGGTTAGATACCATCCACAATAGGAAGTAAATAAAATTTTATGAAGATCTGTACAGCAACTTCCAGGATATAATTAGATAATACTTTTCCAGAGCCATAATAAAGAGGAGAAAATTTTGTGTTTTCTTCGGTTGGTGTGGTGCTACCTGTTAATTACAAACAGCCAAGGAAGCAGGAGATGCTCTCTGGAACATATCCAAGGGACACAGATTAGGCTGGCGGCATCATGGATGCACCCTCCAAAGGCAAGGCCTCCAGAGGGGGATTTCAAATGTTCTGGCCACAAGTTTGCTAGTCACCCCAGATGGGAGCATGTAGGTATTTCTTACAAGCTATCCCTCAAGTTTCTCTCAGAGATTGTTTTCCTCCTCATGAAACAGAAAAAACCACCTCCACCACCACCATCCAAACAGAAACTCAAAATTACCCAACCAAAAAAAAAAAAAAAAGAGTTGATAAAAGGATTTCAGAGCCTTCTAACATATTTTTGCTGTAACTTTACAATCCTGTGGCAGGGATACAGGATATTTCTGCAAGTAATAGAGGAAGTTCTGAAAAAGTGCCAGAGTACAAACTGCTAGAGGCAGCCAAAGTGGTCAGTCTCCCACTGAGCTCAATATTGCAGGGTGAAATCTACTCCCATTACACATTATGGCTATGACCCAGGTAACTTCTAGGTTTAAAAAAAAACAATAGACAAACCCAAACTGTCTTATAACTTTTAAAACGAGCTCTGAGACAGCTTCACAGACTGCTTTGTAGTAACCTAAAGAAACAGCTGCAAAAATCCTCCTTAGCAAAATTTGGGCTAAAGCTTTTGCAATCAATGTGATTCTGGTTTGACCAGTTTGAACAAAAGCAGGAAGCCAGAGAACAGCAAACCACATACTCGATAAAGCCCATTTGTATGGGCAATGAAGGGATACTCACGCAGCGCGTACAGGGAGAGGACTATTCCAGCCAGGCAAAATCCCTCGAAAAACCTGAGTGTGCTGAACATAGTCACATTCACTGACAGTGCCACAGTCAGTCCAAATATCAAAATGAATATGACAGAGAAGAGCAGTACAGGCCGTCGACCAACCCTAAAAGTAAGGAAGTATGGAGAAACAGTGTTAAAAGCCAGGATGGACATAATGCTGGATCATTAAAACTGGAAAAGAGGGGAACAAGTCAGGCAATCCCTTCCAAATATTGCTACCCATTTTTAATGTTTGTTCCATTCTTCTCCTTTTTTCCTTACTATATCCCAGATTTCTCTGCCAGCTTTGCATTGACAAGTCCATCTCAGAAAGGATTAAGCAGAGACAGCACATTGTATTGGTGCTCGATTTAACCAGCATTTTCAAAACAACAAAGATAAACAAGGAAGCATCTAGGAACTACTGTAAGGCCATAAATAAGTCATTTTGAGATGAAAATCAACTTCTCAGAGTTTTTTGTAGTAGCACAGAAGGATATATGGTATTATATACTACATGAGGTAATATATTTTTAGCTGCAGAGGTCTCCTCTTCCCAAGAGATGTGTGATTTTCAGTCTCATCTACAAGAGCAGCCAGCTCAGGAGACTACTTTTCTTTGTCTCATTTGTTGAGGAGAAGCCTAACAAACATGGACTGAACACAAAACAGAGCTCAGGTCACTTCACTGACCCTTAGAGGGTCGATAATAAAACTCACAGGAAAATTGTGAGCTCCAAGTCCCTCCACTATGTATCCCCATAGCTGTTGGACAGACCCACAAAACCAGCCTGACTGGAGGGTAGAGTGAGGAATAAATCACTTCAAAAACCATTACAGGCAACAGGGGTAGAGGACTTGCAGGCCTCCTTTGCAGCTGCAAACCTGTAGTTGCATGCATTGGTACAGTGCTGATGAGGAGGACGAGTTATGTTAGCACTGAATGTGGGGGCAGCTGCTGCAGAGTTTGGATCTTTCATGTCCAAGGAACACGACACTTTTACCATCTCTTTTTCATATGTTTAGTGTTTATAATTCCCTTTTTCCTCCCCTCTTTCTGTGCAAGGAGAATGATATGAAGCACCAGAGCACATGGCTATTTTTAAGCAAGAATTGGATCATTATGTGGAGATTTCCAAAATTTTTCAACTTGTCAACTCCCACAAGTTTTCCAGTGGAACTGAGGATCCCTTTTAGTCAGCTCCATATGCCATTTTCACAAAGAATATATGAACTTGCTTTTCGTAGGCAGCTTTCACAGACCCATTCAAAGCAGACTGTCAGCTGCAAGCCAGCCATCAGGTTGAATGTCAGCACAATAAAGAGCATTTAAATCTCACAACTCAGTCCAGTTTCACATGCTGTAGCATTTCTATTCAATTATTTCAGCAGATTGTCACCAGCAGTTATAAAATACATTATACATATGCATTCACAATTAGAACTTTGGATTTTGCAGTACTTAAAATAAAATAAGGAGCGAAGGGCTGAAAAAGAGACATCATTATAATTTTTTTAATTTTTGGGAACTGAAAGAGTGTACCAGTCATCATTCAGGCTTTTTCAAAGTCACACCTAAGAAAGTGTTGTCACGGCTCCTTGCATGAAAACAGGTTTATTATTATTTTCATCTATAGTATCACCTGTGAGGCCCCTCAAAGATTTAACTTGTTGGCATTAGCCATTCAAAGCTTTTAAAACAGAACCAACATGCAAGCTGAAGAAAGCAAGGTCAAAGCAGGCTGCTCTCCATCAGGCTATGGAAGATGAGCTGCAATGGGGCTGAGGGTGGGAACACAATACCACTGGCTCTGTGATGCACAACACACTGGGGACATGCCGGACATGGACACGGGGAGTGACTGCTGTCTGTGCTTCACGTTTTGTATTTAAGGAGCACAGCCCTTGGGCAGGGAGGGGAAATACCTCATGTCAAAACCTTGAATACAGAAAAAACCCCCCTGTGAACTTTGTGTTATCAGCTATCTGCACAGACTTTTGCAGCCCCATTTTTGCTATGCCAAGCTGTAATTCATACCAATTAGTATTTGTGGAAGTGTTTTGCAGATGAAAGGCATTATGCAAACACTCAGAATTAGGAACTTAATTCTCATCACAAGCCTGACCTGCCATTCCCTGATGTTGATTGAAAAAGACCTCATGCTTCGCATACTTCAGCTCCCTTCTTCCCCTCCTCCCACTCCCTGTACTCAAGGTTACCCATCATTAGGACACAGAATTTCTTCTACCATTATACAAGTGACACAAATGAATGGTTGCTGCTTATGAAAAAAAAAAATCAGAAAATCCAAGAGTGTCCTGAGCCCATAAAAACCAACTGAGGCCAGAAAAGCCCTCTGGTAAGAGGCATTTCCTCACAAGGACAAAACTTGTCATCTTCTTCACCAAGGCATGTAGCACACTTCTCAAAAAACCCAAGCTTCAGGGCAGCTATCAGCCATGTATTGGGTGATCCAGCAGTGTTTTGACAGGATGGTGTCTTAGAGCATAAAAAAAGAGCCTTTTATATGCAGACAGAATTTCCTGTCTAACAGTACATGGAAATGCTTGTGAGAAATTAAACCATACACAATTTCCCTGGTAAAACAGCCCCAGGATGCTATCTGCTGCTATCCAAACTGTTCCAGAGAGAGATTACTGCACCACGGAAGTCTCAACCTACACAGCATGCTGCTATCTAGATCAAATGCTAAATGCTGCCTGCACAGGTAAACAACCAGGGATACAAGCAACCCAGGGCTTTTGAAGCATCTGCAGCCCCCACACGGTATGATAAGCAAATACATCAAAAAGATATTCCTGATGTTAGAGTTGCACTGCAGGGGGAGATTGAATGGGCTGAGGACAAGACCTGCTCTTCCCACACTCCTACACAGGTACCTTGGCACCCTGAGATAACCAAGCTTTGCTCTCACAGCTGGTCATATTGCCCTTCCCATGCCATTTTTTGCAGGCTCTCTCTTGCCTTTGGGACTGGAACTACTCAAAGGCTCCAAAAAGCATCAGAGAAAGTGCAAAGCAGGGTCACTACAGGGCAATGAGAGGTACAGAGCTACTGTCTTGGTGCTACATGAACACCACGCCCACCTGCTCCAGGAGGAAACTTTCCACACAAACCTCAATGGGCTCTGTCCAGAGCAGGCAGAACTGCCAGCAGCATTCTCTGCCTGTGGAACAAGTAACTTATTCAGGCATTGGACACAGCTGGCCTTCCCACAGCTGAGCATGTTTGCAGAGCTTCCTCCTATAGAGTTTCCACACAGAGCTGTCCCAGTGTGCACACCTACTGTGTTTTGAACATGGAGCACTCGGTTTACTTAGCAAATTGCCTTAATACACTCTATGCTTTGGCCTCATTCAGCTTTAAAAGCTTCTTTCAAAGATGAAAAGCAAAAACCCTAATGGCATAAAAATCCCAAAACATCTTCTAATTATCTGAACTGGAGAGTGGTATATAAGTGAAATGAAAACAGATTTTGAATTTTTATAACACTTTTTATGCATTACTCTGTTTAATTTCCCTGGCTCTTGCTTGGGACTGACATCCTTTTTTTCTTAATTTTCTCTTTCTACCAAGTACAATCTGTGCAACCCCATTGTATCCATCTCTTTACACAACCCCACACTTTAGCAGAAATTCAAGCAGTGATTAAATAGCAAAGTAAATTCCATTTAAGTCTTCTTTCACCAGCCCCAAATGCTACTGCTAAATGGCAAAAAACCTATTGAGCACAGGAGTCCTGCTATGTCAGGTACATCAGCTGGCAATGTGGACCAAACAGGAGTATTAGGACCAACTTTGGTGGCAGCAAAACATGTCCATTCTTGTCATCCAGAAAGGGTCACTGTTCCCTCCAGCCACCAAGTTACCCTTTTTCTCCTTTGCACCACAGCTGGAAATCGAGTCTCCTAAATTCACTAGACACTTCTAGATATTTGAAAATCAGGGTAATTTTATGCTGCATTAGCTCAGCTAAGCAGCTTGCAGAGGGGTCCAACAAGCTCATGAGGCAGCACAAAGTACACACTGGGGACAGAAATGGATGGAAGCACAGGATGCCCCTTTTGGTGGCAGAGAGCTATTAAATCTGCTTACTGCAGTTCTCTCTTCAAGCCAGTGCCTTGGGCAACAAGTTGTTCACTTATTTGTGACTTATTTGTCAATTATAGCAGCACTTTCCTAACTTGGTAATAAGTCTGCTTTCTCCTCACTGATTCCATTTTAGGACAGCCAAGCAAGATCCCTCATTCATTTCCCCTCTATACTTTCTATGGGTTCTTAGAGTCCCGTTTTACTGTGGTATTTTAATCAAATTCAACTGTATTTCATGCATGCTCCCTGCTGCACTGAAAAGTCATGATTTGTCTCTCGCCCAAAAATTTTCAGTGACTATTCAGGAATTAAGATGCAATTTTGCTAGGAATGCTTGATCCAAATTACTGCAGTGCTGCAGGGGGCTTTTCTCTCCCAAGTGGCTGGCAAGTTGCTGAGGTTTTATAAGATTTCCCTAATAGGCAACTCTTCTTCTTTTCCTGTTTTAATGAATGGCAAAAGAGTTAACTTGGGGCCATTAAAGCACCAACACAACAAAGTGACTGGGACAGCACTGTAGAGCTATTGTTTTAGATGCTTCAAGTTTCCACTGACATCACTTGAGTCACCCATGTAATATTTTCCCTCCATCTTCAGCAGTACAAGACCACCTTTTTAAATTAAAGCTGAATCCTCAGCATCATTGAGGTATCCAATAATGTTTTAACTGCCTCAATTCAAGGAATCTTCAAGGAATCATGATTTACTGTTTTTGAGTTTAATACCCCAACACTAGCAGCACATAAGTCAGCGTTAAATCCTTAACACTACATCACAATGTTTGCCTAACAAGAACTTTAAAAAAAGAACAATTGAAAGGTTTGCAAAAAATGGCCTTCAACTCACCGAAAGGTACTGTGTAAGCACAGGTTGACATTACATTAGTCATGTATTCAGTGAAATCAATGCCGCTTCCAATTTCTTTTGGTCCTCTCACTTCATTAAGAAAACAAAAACCAACCCTAAACTAAAGGTTTTTCTTGTATAATTAGAAAATACTTAATTCTAAACTAGCTTTACAGCTGTAATAAATTGTGTCAGTGGGAAACAAGTAAGCCAAATATCAAATAGTTTGTGCTACTTAGCTTGATATAAATTACTCAGGAACAATTAACACGCTTTTACACTGTTTGTCCATCATGAGTCTTTCAGAACCTTAAAAATCATTATGCAAAAGTTCCCAATGAATATAAAGTAGAAGGCAACCAAAACAATATTTAATACTGTTATTTATTTATTTATAGTTACATTGCATTAAAAGATTTTTCACTTACCAGTCGGCTATACATCCTGTTATCAAGTGGCCAAAGATTAATCCTACAAGCAGGGAGAACTTAGCAATGTGGACTTTCCAGGCAGAATCACAAACAAGATCCCACTGGAAGAGAAAAAGAGATAGATAAATTGAAATAAATTAATATCTCAGATGTGTTTAAACATACTAATACAGTGTAGAGTTCCTTCCGAAAGTCAGTCCTGGTACAAGTGCAAGGAAATGGCAGAGGAAAGGCAGAGGAAAACTTTCCCCCTCAAGTCTAACCCCAGACACCAAGGAGCAACACAAGCACTCATATACCTCAGTGAGTTTTATCAGATCCTTAATTATAAGATGGCAATATCTCACAATTAAGGGTCCCCCTCTCCAGCCACAGGAGATTAGCCTAAGGGGAAAGCTCCACCAGGTGCTGGCAGTGCCTGTACTGGTGCTGCTGGAGCATCTCACCATCCCAGACCCAGACACCTATTACCAGAGCCCCACGGAGCCCACCAGCAGCAAACCCAACAATTTAAGAGCAAGTGTTCCAATTAATCTCCTCAGGGCTGCTTGGAAACATGGGGAAAGCAGCTCCTTTGCCATGGACCCCTTAACGGCCATTTGCTCCAGGCTCTCACAGTGTCACGATGCTGTCACTTTCAGAAAAGCATCTTGATTTCCCTAGGTGGTGGAAGGGAGGTGAAGACTGAATAAAGGCACAGCTTGTCAGGACAAGTCCTGGCACGAAGTCAGACAGAGCAGCTGGAAGTCCCAGTGCAACTTCTTGGGACAGCAGCCCCATGGTGACTTTTCACAGCTCAGAGACCAGTCAGGATCTGAACCTCCGCAATAAAGCTATGCTAATACTGAAATTAACCCTTGTGTCCAAAGAAAGGGGAAATGGGCTATTTCAGGCAACCTATCACTAGGGCACTGCTTCATTCCCATGAGAAAGATAGGAACAACAAGGTTTCTAGTGAGTCTTCCCTAAACTCCAAGCCATTTTCCTCTGAGGCAGAGGAAACCAGAAGAACCAGACTGCACTCCTGGCTTTAGCCCAACATCCTCATTGCCCTCAGACATGAAATGTAATCTTTCTTATGTGTAAAGTGTGGATAGTTACTCTTATATCCTTGAATAAATGTAAGAGGATATGTTTGCCCGTGGTTTGTGAAGTGTTCAAATATTGATGGTAATGGCAGCCACACACTTTTCATGACAAATAAGTACAGCTAACTTTGGAGAGTCAGATACTCCAGAATTGAAACTTTGCAGAATAAATGGCTGTTTGTGTGTAATGTAATAGTAGCAGCCCTTCTGACACCAGTAGCTGAGGTTTCATAGCCAAAAACACAAAGTAAAAGTATGCAATTAATTTTTAAAAGTCAGATGCAACTACAAAAATAAAAAACCTTTCCTCAAAAGAGTTCAATTAGGTGCACTGCACTTTTAAGCATTTCCATGATGCACAGTCCTTCCACAAACAAGGCAAGACTCAGCCCTCTGGTCCAACACCACAGATGTCCTTGCTACAATATACACCTCACCAAGAGGTATAGCAATTTTGGGGCTAAGAGAAATGTGCAAGCACTCAGGCTCAGGCTTTTTGTTTAAGTTAAATGTATTTTGAGTTTCCCACTCATGATTTGTAGAAGTTGGGACATATATGTCTCATCTTCCACCCTACACACTGGAGGCACTAAAGAACCATAAGCAAAGTAGGATGAGGAAGGATTTTTTCCACCAAATAGCTATGAATAATTTGCAGCAAAGAACTCAGCAAGTCACTGTGGATTGCTCTCCAAAAATGTTGACTTTTCAGAAGCAAGTAGCAGAAATGCAATTACTGATACTAGCAATTCTAGAACCAATCTCCAACTAGCAAACAAAAATATCTGCCCAGACAAGCTACGAACAAAGAAAAATTCAGAAGATGCATCTGAGGCAGAGGCAGGCTTTAAAATTCTCTAGATTAATTTTCACAATCCAGAAGATGTATATGCTGCTTAGAACTGAGAAATCTTTTTTTTTTAGGTAAAAATTAAGTTTAGTAAAAATATTCATATTTATACAAGAACAGATCTAAAAATTCAATCATTCATTTTTATATTAATTGATGTCAGAGGAACAGTAACGTCCTCCAAGTGCAAAAAGAAAAAGGAGATATCCTGATGCCTTTCCAATTTCCCAGCTTGCTGTTGCTAGCCAGTGCTAGCCAGCCCTCACACAAGCCCCAGGCAGGGAATGTGCAGTACCAGACTACATGTAGGCAAAGGCTCATGGCTGGAAGAGCAAAAATCTCATGGAGGGCTCTTGTGAAATTTCAGTCCAGGACAACAGATGTCAAACCCCTCTGGCACACTGGCACAGAGAGCAAGTGTTTAAAAGCAGGAGAAAAGTCAGCATATCAGCTCGTCCTTCAGTGGTGCCCAAAACACACCCACTCCTCTCGATAACTTATCTGCAAGTCATCCTTTGTTTGTTTGTTTTTGAGGCTATTGTCCAACTCCCCAGCTGCTCTGAAAACAAAAACACGTATTTCCTTGCAAACCCTGCATCTGGCCCTTTCCTGCCCTCTGTTAAACCTCACTGCAGGAATCAGAGCTGATCCTCCTCCACACGGGCAGACTCTTGACAGACCAGGCAGCCCCTGACCTTCCCAAAATATCTCCCTCTGCAAAACCCTTCAAATTTGTAAATACACAAATAGTGAAATACATCAATCGTTGCTTTAACACACAATTCTGGAGAATCTGCCATGACCCCAAGTCACTTGCTCTGTACTAAGAGGTGAATGATATCCTGGTTTCTCCTCTGGCAGCTGTCACAAACCAGAGAGAGGTCACCATGAAGCACTCAAAATAAATTTGGCAGGACAGTTGTAGGTGCCACCGGGGCATTCAGCTTGCAAAGGGAGATGAGAATAAGGAGAAAGAAGAAAAATGGATGCTGAAGTCAAGAGCAGCCTCAGGTAAAGATGACATTAATAGGACAAAATACATATTTAATAGCGAGCGTATCTTCCTCACATATCTTAACACAGCAGCAGAGCAAACCAGCAAAGCTTTGTCATGCTGAAAGCACAGAGATTTTTGCCAGAGACCTGTGTTCCCCCTTCCATTCCCCATGGAAAAGCCTCATCTTTGAAGAGCTAGGAATAAAGCAGGAACCTTTATACAACATCAGTGCTGCCTCTCCCCTTACAAGCACCTGGGCTCAGCAGAGCAGAACAGAGCTGACATGTGCCCACATGGCACAGCTGTGCCCAGAGCCATGGCAGGTCCTGCTCCAAGCACCAGTAGTTTCATCCTGCAAAGATGACACTCAGATTTTCTCCAAGGAGAAAGGAGTGATGAGTTTCCATTCAGAACAAAACACTGGGGTGGGCAGAGCTGATGACAGTTCAAGTGGCACTCCAAGTAAATCTGCACTGGGAGATTGTTTTGGCTGGAAACTGGACACAAATCCTCTACCACCTCTTGCAAAGGGTAGATTAATCTTTTACAAGCAGGGAAACCATTAAATCCTATAATTGCTCTGGCTGAATCCCTGGTATCCCACTTGGGAGCTGACAGTGTCAAGGCTGAAGAAAGAATGCTTCTAACCTATCCCTGGGATTTCTCTGTGTGCCCCTGGGTTTTGTAAGTCCTTCTGTCCTCCATCCATCCTCCCAATACAAGAAAGAGATCAGATAAAATGACTTGCTAAACAAAAACAACTGTATTGTTATGCCAAAACAAAAATAAGTGTATTTAAAATATGTTGGTGGAAAAGGAACATTAAAGAGCAAAAACTTCTTTTTCATGAAAGTACAGCAACATAGAGAATTTGCCATATATACAGATGTGCAACGTATTGCAAGTGTTTTTTTCGTGTTGTGACAGGATATTTTGGTCAAAGCTAAAGGAGTCACACCTTCAGTAGCCTAATGTTTAACTGGTATCAGTGAGTCACTGCCCATGCTGTGACTCACTATAATTCATGGCAAGATGAAGGACTATTTAAAACATGGGATGCTTGGGAAGACACCTGGCAAAAGGTAACACACCCAAACAGTAACCATCCTGTAACTTCTTTACAAAGGGTGAAAATGTGGACAGGGCTCAAGCCGTGCACCAGTATTTGCACTGCTGTAAGTGATAAAAGTCAAGTCTGCTGCATGTTTGTCACTACAAACACAAGCTGTCTGAATTAAGGGCTCTTGTCTCAAAAGCCCTTGTGCTCAGGTGGCCATAATGCTGTCTGTGGCACCTAAGCACACTGAACACCCACTGCTAACAGGGAATGCCTGTTGAGGATTTGGCTGTTCTACCTTCACCACCTTATTACAAGATATGACAGGCAGACCCTTCTGTCCTAAAAAGGAGCAATGAGAAAGCAGGAGAGATCCTCTGGTACAACGCTAACCCAGAGTATGGCACAAAAATCCCACGAGAGAGGCACTGGACACACACCCCCTCTTCCCACACTGTGGTTTCACAGTCTGCTTCCAATGCTTGATGCCCAGGTTGCTGCTGAAAAAAAGCACCCCCTTCCCCAAACAGGTGGATTGCAGCTCTGCTGTGACTGCTCTCTGCAGTGGTTTCAGCAAGAAGACACCAGAGGATCACCAGAGCTGCTGCCTTGGAAGGCTCCAAGCCTGTCAGCAGCAATGAAGCTGCAGCCTTGGTCCTTCCCCAGCCAGGCAGCACCTGGCTGCTGTGTCAGCCTTCACACTCTCCATCTTGATGCCTCACACACCAGCTATGACCTCCCAATCCCTTGAGTGAAGGTCCCACTTGGGGAGCCCTGTCCTCTATGTATCATGTATGTCACAGCAGCATCAAACCCTGCCTGGGGAAAAGCCACCAGCTTGCCTGCTCATCAGGGAAAGATTTTAGGACCAATAAATGAAAATAAGAATCAAGTCTTCATCACTGAGGTATGCTTTGTTCCTTTCCTTCCTATTCCATCTTTTTACAACCAATTTACCCTTCTCAGAACTAGAATCCATCTTCTATACAAACACCTTATCCAGTGAGACTTTAAATTTGTGATGCCTTCATATTATCTTAGAATTTTTTTTTCTAAAATGCTCCAACAAACGGAAGCAAAGTTATTTTTAAAAAGAATAAAATAATAAAAAAATACACTTCTGTTTCTCATAAAATATACACTAAAAAATGCAGAACCGTCTCCAGGTACTTATTCCTGGAGGAAAAACTCCAAGTCAGGAGACCAAGCACTATTAAAAAAAACCCCAAAACAAATAGGAAAGCAAAGCAAAGTAGTTCTAATACAATATACCTACCAGTAATTCCTTTCCACAGAGCTGAATAATCTGAGTACTCATAATTACAGCCACAGGACAGCACTGTACCAAGATTTCCCTCTAGACTGCTAAAGGACAAAATTTCCCTCCTCCCTGTCTCAGCCCCCCACAAAAATGACACTCTGTCAACATTGAATCTTAAAGAAAGTGCATCAGACCCAGAAAGTGGTGTGATGCTCAACTCTACAGGAAATACGTGTGCAGTGAAACCACACAAGGCAGGTTGCAGAAGAAACCTCCCAAAGGGATGCTCCAACTACAACAGCTAAAGCTGGGGGGCTTTAGAGCCACAGGCATCTCTGTATCTCCTTCTCAGCCATGGCAACATGAGAGCATTAAAACTATTTAACCTTCAGAGATCAGAGTAAGGGTGCCTCTCCTTCGAGATCACTGCTGGGCAAAGTACTCCTGATCTGTATTTTAAGTGTCAATAAAGTGTTCTTGAGAATACATAGCATTTTTGTCACCATCAGTACAATCAGCTGGGTGGAAATATCAGGATCACATTTGAAAATAAGAACATTAAGTAAAAAATGACTATAATTAATACTGGAAGACTTGAGAAGGTATAAAAATTAATAATTTTTTTTTTTTTTTTTTTTTTTTTTTTTTTTTTTACCAGCCACATTCAGAAACAAACCTCTCCCAAAGACAACTTTCCTTATGTTTTTAATCAGACACAAGTGGACTGGAAACCAGAAGAGTCATAAAAAACACAACACACAAGAAAAACAACAAGCCAGTTACTGAGAGGTTTTGTTGTTTGTTTTCTTGGAACAGACACTCAAATAAGCCTACACCACACCTACGCTGGAATGCCTCAACCCAACACACAGTCAACACCTGACTTTCAAGCTACTTCCTCTCTCTATGATGCTAGACCTCTAAAAGCCAAGTAGATCTAACATTGCTCAGCCTTATCACAAGTGGATGCTTTTGCTGAAATCTTTGACCAGTGCCTAAGCACTTAGAACCTAAACACTTCAAAACAAAATTTTTACTGAGGAAGTACACACTGGTATTTTGAGAAGTTTATTATCATCCAGATTTGCAAGAACTTTTACTCAGGTGTCAAGAGAAATATTGCTGGTACCACAGTACAACCTTTAGCTCAACATCTGCCTTCTTCACACTCCTAACAAGCCTGGGGTCCCTATCCCCCTACACTGGAGCTTGCTAACTCAATAGAAGTGAGGGCTTGTTTGGTTCTGCTCCTTATCCAATCTGCTTTTCTTACAGTGGAAACAACATTTTCTGTACTTGTCACTCTCAGAAACAGTAAACAATTTCTGACCACAGCAGACACCTGGCAAGGAAAACTGCAGACCAGAAAAATGACTTGTGAACAGTGAACACAAGTCACGTACACAGAAATTGTCAGATTGTTTTAACTACGGACATGACTGACCACCTGGCCAATGCACCATTTGAAAAGTAAACCAAAGAAATGACTTTTCATACTATGACAGGGACAAAGGTTTTGAGGACATGGGGAGGGAGAGGAGTGGGGAAAAAAAGAGGGGGTGGCACAGGAGCCAGGGAACATGTGCTTAGCTGTCTTCCAAGAAAGATATAATTAGATTGTGCAGCATAATATGAACCTATGAAAACAGCTCCCATCCCCACGAAATAGTACAGGACTGCACAACCATGGACTTGACAAGTTTCCTTAATAGTTTCTGCAGTTTAATGTATTTTAAGTTGCTGAAATACATCTCCTTCAAAACCACAATTTTCTGATGTGCACGTCTTCGCTGCATAATTTCTGCATTAGTTTTTTAAGTGTATATTTTTTTCAGTCCGGTATTTCAGCCTTAAAAATAAAGCACAAAGGCTCAGTGTTACATATTATTGTGCGAGCACCGATAGAGAAACACAGCACTTCCTCCTGGCGTGAAAACTCTGACTCTGTCATCATAATGGGAAACCTAAGGCACAGGTTTCCTCAAGCTGCTTGAAACTGGAGAGGCAGAGACACAGTGCCTCTTATATTAATTACCTCGGAGTAAGCAGGCTGTGCCCACTGTGCCCCACAGGGAGATGCTGTCCTGCTCACAAGCAGCATACGTGTGGCTCCATTCCCCCCCAGGCAGCTGAAAGGCCTTGCTAAAGCCTTTCAATCGTGGCTCACCTTTAAGAGACATATCCCCAGCTTGAAGAGAAGGCTTAAGCAACATTGCAGTCACAAAACAAGCTTGGAATTTCAAATATGCAAAAGGACACATATTGCCTCCATTTCAGTGCCAGTAAACTAACTTGGAAAGTATTTTAAATTCAGTGTTCTGCACTAAATTGTTCCTTAGTCTATACTGTAAGACCCTCCAAGCTGTTCACTGGGCACATCAAAGGAATCCTAAGATAATGCAGAGCTGAAAAATTTCATCTACCCTTCAACTTCACACTTTAGTCAGGAACAATTAGCTCTTTTATTCCCAAACTTGCTTTCATCACAGATCTGGATTTTTTCCCCAATAGGAGAGGGAAGAAGGAAGTTTGCTAGGTAAATAATAATTGCTAATATGCTAACAATTAAAATATAATTTGTTAATCATATGACAATCTTCTGAGTACTCAACATGATTAAATCAACTTTAGTAGCATCCACGTACCGCCCACTTCTCCATCACTACTTCTTTTATTTTCAGTAGGAGTTCCCTTTATTCTGAGACATTTAGATCTTTTCCAGCCTTCACCATCCACAGATTAGTCAACTAACTTGTTTCTCAGCTGATGTGATCTGCTTAGTTTTTCCCAGCTCCATAATGTCATCTAACATCAAAGAGTTACAAAATCTTGCTTGCAGCTTTCCTGCACAGTATTCATAATACTATATTATTAATTTTCCACAGAGCAGCATATTTCAATATCTCTTTTACATCTCTGTCCCGCAACTAAGTAACTTTTCTACATGTATTCTGACACAATTAGAAGACTTCACCACAAAACTGACTTTAATTTTCAATCTAGTCTTTGCTGTAAGACCTTGCAGCTGTTAGCCTCCCTCTGGCTGCATGAAAAGACCATGAGCAACCACGCCCATCCCCAGGACTGAGACACACACACTGAAAAGTGGCATTTGAGTACCATTCCTCAGTTTTCAGGTGACAACCATGTGTATTCTGGATGAGGTGCAGGCTGCTGGGACTGACTTTGCAACCAAACTAAAAAAGTTAAACCAGCTATCAAATTTGTATGTAGAACTGGTCTAAGCGCTGAAAATAGAAGCCACACGTAAAAAACCCCGCAACATTGTAGTTAAATATTAACATTCACTATCATCTCATTATCAAAAATAAGTTAATGCTTTGTGGACTGGTATTTTTCAGGCTGCCAAAACATGCGTGCACAAAATATGTTGCAGGCTTGACAAAGCTGACACAGCAAAACCTAGTTTACTATCTTGTTGGGCTTTATTAAATCCAGGGGAAAAACCCCCAAATTCGAGCATGGTATAAAACTCTGACATGGAGAATTGTGAAGTGGAAGACAAGAGGAGAAAGTCATTCCTCATGAGAAATACTTGCCACCTTAGATAAAAAGATCAGACACCTTAATTCTGACATGCAATAATTGCTGCCATGACCTTGCCCTCTCATCATTTGCAAACTATGGCTATTGCAACTCAGGCAAGAAGGAAAGGAGAGAGAAACCCGCCCCCCCCCCCCTCCCCTCCCCAGGGTCTGGTATTAATTCAGACCTAAATAAATATTAAGGGTAGGAAGAAAAATATTCCACTTGGTTTACAAATGAGAAGGTGAAACTGGTCTGTCAAGCTTGTATTGTTCAAGCAGACAACATTTTACACAGCCATGGAAGAAATAGCAGGGAAAAGGTCATACAGTTTAATTTACAGTCCCTATCCTTAATAATATTTGTAGGGTGGACATTGCAACACTGTCTGCATGATCATGGACTTTGGCCTGAAGGCCAGGAGGAAAGCAGGCAGCTCCAGAGTGCTGCAGAGTAGCAGGGAGACAGTACTTGGGCCAAAATGAATTCTTTCACCACACTCTGGAGGCAAAGAACCTTATTTAGGGAACCAGACCATCCTGCTCTGAAAACAATGCACAAGAGTAACTATAAATCACTTGCTGCTGGAGAAGGCGAACATACCGCTTCCCTGCATCTCACACACAGCATTCCTGATTCTAACAGATTTGCGCCTGGGGAATCTAGATAGGCATCCCAGAAATGAGGATCAGGATACGTCCACTTACCTAATCTTTTGTTCTTGTTTTTCAGTGTTAACAACTGGCAATTGGGGCTCTCCCAGATTATAAGAAAAAATAAGAAATCCTAACAAAGCCTTGTACTACCCACTGAAATTCCTACCCAGCCCTGCCCAGAGCACATTTAGCCTCCCCTCATCAGCTCACAGGACAGGCAGGAGGTTCCACCCCAAGCATGCCGGTCACACTGAGCACAGCACTGATCCTTTGCGGGAATAGCTACAAACCTATTGCATGTTCCCAGCAGGTATGACACGGCATGGATCAGCAGGAACAACTCAACACTCGCATTAATCCCTGTTGTCTGCCAGTTTTTACAGGCTGGTGTGGGGGCAGGCTTCCCAGCACCAACACTGGGTGTGGACCAGAGCAACTCCAGTAGTGCTGAGCAGTTATCAAACACTGAAATGGGGTTTGCCTGGAAACCTCTGCAACACACCCAAGATGACATGGATTGAAAGGGTGTTGAAACCCCTTTCTCCCTCCTTCAGGTTCCTTCTTTCCCCTTTGACTTTAAAAGGGAATTCAGAACACACACAAAGTCATTTGCTGTCACAAGTCAGCTGGTAAAAAATATAAAAATAAATTACATTACAAGAACTAAGTACACGTTTGAGTTGAGGTGACCAAAACCTGAGAAAAGCTCTTTTGATGGAATTTGGTGCAAGAACTGAACACCCGGCACTGCTGCAAAGCTGCAGCTACAACAGGCTACTCTGATCTTCTACACATTGTCTGCAGCAAGCCCCAGTCCTTTGTTCTGTAGCAAGATCTCAGCCTAATTAATTCCACAGTTACTTGCGGGTAAGCCAGCGCCAGCCTGGCTGCGCTGAAGAGCGGGAAGAGGAAGGAATATGAAAGGGAAGGAGTGAAAGTAGCTGTCCTGAACAGGGATGACAGGTAGGCAGGAACAAATAGACAGACAGAAAAAAACAAAAGATACACAAAAAGGTATCAAAAAAAGCACTGTATCTCTTTCAGCATTTACTAAATCTAGCAGCTCTCTAGAACTGATTTAAGATTTAATTTAAGACTTTTCACCATTAGTATGGCCGAAGTCTTGAAGTTCAGGAAAAATCATAAATCTTGTGCTATTCCAGATGTTGTTTCATTAAGAAATGAACCCCTGAAGTCTGGCTGTCCTGTAAGCCTCATCTCAACATTACCCATCGGAACTGGCTCCAAATTACATGCTTTCCTGCATGCCAGTTCCTCTCTTTGACAAATGCCTTAAAAAAACACGAGGTCACCTTTTATTACTGCAGTCTTGTAGCCAGGGTGAGAAGAGCTAAAACTGTTAGTGTGCTTCAGAAATTTGGGGTTAGACTGCCTGCACAGCTGGTAAACATTCACCACAGCCAGCAATTTCTGTCACAACATGGGCAGGGTCGGTATATATAAATTACGTGACAGAGATACAGGATGTATTAGGGAGTGGAAACAAAAACAAACAGAACCCCAAGCATTTCAAACATCACGTCCATCCAGGAGGTTAAAAAAAAAAAAAAAAGGCTGTTGTTTGACATATACACAAAAAATTACTGATATGAAAGGTTCAATAGCAAGCCTTGGAAAGCCAAGAACGTCTTAAAGAGATTTCAACACAGAATTACCTTCCTGAAGGATCATTGTTAGTTCTAGCAATGCTACAAACTATTTATGGTAAGCTGAAATCAGATTCCTGTAACTGAGACGCTCTATCTTAAGGGTGATAATAAACATGAACTGCATGCACATTTCCTGTAGTGAAAAAGAATCCATGCCACATAAAAACTCAAAACTACCTGAGTTTCGATGTCAGTATCAGTCTTAATCCAGTCTCTGTTTTCTAAACCAACTGCTTTAAAATACTTTGGTCAGTACATAACACCCCCAAATCCATAAAACCAGTACCTAGGCTCACAAAACAAGAAGTCTTGTGACATCACACTTGGTTATTTCAAACATCAGCTTATTCACTGCTTGTAGGCAGAGGACAATTCTTCACATGGGAAGTTGCAGGTGCTGTTCCCAAAAGAGCCATCCCCTTCCTTGATACCCCCTGACCCAGAAACTCGCCCTGTTCTTTCAGGGTGTTGCTCACTTGTGCCCTGATAATCAGGAGACTCCGTCACCACACTCGCCGTGCACAAACTCAGGGCAGCTGCAGCAGGACAAGCCAACAGCTCCCCTTTGCCTCCTCCTTAACACAAAGACTTTTCAAGTCTGTGACGGCTCAGAGCAGTAACCACTGGCTCTTTATCAGCTAACTTGCAGAGAGAAGAAGGGAAAAAATAGTTTGGGATCTCTCACATAGCTGAGGAAGACATGAAATAAAATCATAGTAGATGTTTGCTCTGGTCTGGCAGTATTTCTGGATACCTTTGATCACAGGGACTTGTTGAGCCCTTCAGTACCCATTAGTAGCTGAGAGTCATTCCAAAGCCTTGGCTGAAAGAAATTTAGGACAGACTTTCTGCCCTCTGCAAGTTAGGCCTTGCAGGTCCCTACACCCCCTTAAATCTGTTCAGTGGAAACAAAGCAATGTAGTAGCTTCAATATTGCCACTTCTGACCCAACTACCGCAGTGGGTACAATAACTCAAGGTTTTCATTGATTTGGGACTAGGTAGAAGCCAGTCAGCCAGGAACTAACACTGACAAGATAAATCCTGTCAGTTGCAGGGAAAAAAAAGAAGCATCAGCATTTCTAAAGTCTCTTTGCAGAGGCCAGCCAACTGGAGAATATGCAGAAACAAATGAGATTACAGACACAAATGTGAGGAGATAAGGGTGGTACAGTTCTTATTTTGGGAAGGACCTTGTCAGAGGGAATCCCTTCAAAGTAATTAATAACTATATTCTGAAAGTCTATTTAAAATGTACACCTATCCTCTACCCCAAGAAATATTATTCTGCAAACCATGCCAAATTCATAATCACTATTATCACAAAGAAATGTGTTTGTTTTTTTCATTTCTGGCTAATTACAGATACCAGCAATAATCCCACAAGGCAACACCACAGACTAAAGCACATGTTACTGCACAGAGCAATTTAACTTCAATTAACCCAGGAGAACACCCAGGAAAATAAGAAAAAAATTATTTTGAGAGGAAATTTTCTACCAGGCTAACAAGCTGAAACAGATGAAGGTGTGCCCTGAAAAGTGCCAGAACTGTGATAAAAAAAAGGAGAAGGAAGACCAGTTAAGCACAGATATCTCCCCTTGCAGGAGCAAAGAGCACCAGTCATAGACCAAACCAATCCTTGCCCCTGGACCATTTGGCTCTTCTGGCTTGAGCTCCACTTTTTTGGCAGGGACAATTTGCTAGAGGCTCAGCCAAATTGGCATGAGAATGTTTGCACCAGTGGCAAACAGGTAAAGCAATTGCCATATCACTTTGGAAAGAAGATGACTCAACCCAAACCAAGTGGGAAGTTGAGAGCCAAGCAAGTGGCAGGAAAACAAGGCATCTGGAGCATAAAAGCAGTCACAACAGGAATTCCCTTGTGACTACACAAGAAATATTATTACATAATTGCTCCAAGTGATTAAAATGCAGCCTTCAACTAACCACTTCCCTCTTACGCCAGCCCCAAGAGGTGGAATGATCTGGAACATTGCAAGTGCACACAGAGGGATGCTGTGCCATCAACCTCTGCAATTTAATCAAGCCCAGTCCTTGCCCATCACCAGCTTTTGGTCTCCATTATACAAATCAGCATGCAGAACTGCAAACAACCCCACCACTTAATGCAATCAAACACAGAAGATGGGTCATCCTAGTAACAGAGTGAAAAAACCAACAACCATCAGTCCTGTAACCAAGAGCTTCCATGAAAATGTTGTCCCAAGATAACAGCTGGCTTTGCAGATGGTCAGAAGACGGAAGTTAGTGAGAGAGTTAGAAAAGTCCCTGCTGAGCACCCACTCCAGCTTCCCGCTAAGCTTCGTGGCTACATATGTTTAGTTGTCACAATGTTGCTCATGGTGTTAACACTAGTAATTTACCTGAAGCACCACTTTGCAAATGACTAAAAGATCTCAGGCTTCTCCAAAGGAAAAAGAAAAAAAGAGCGTTTCTCAGCATCCTTCCTTTGGACACAGGTGAGATGATACATGGACCATTAAATAGACTTTTTTCCTAGCCTTTTGACTAAGGGCTGGTTTAGGATGTACCTTTCAAGAAATACACATGCACTATGTTTATAACAGTATGGTGATAGTAATGTGATAAAGAATAGATGAAAATCTTCAAAGAATCATTTAGCAGTGAGAAAGCCTTGCAAGTGAATTGTGCTAAGGGAAGATACTTGTGTACAATCCAAGCTAAAGACCAAGATTTATGTGCCAAGTCAGGACATTAGCTCAGAAGGGTGATTTAACATGGCCACTGGAATCCCTGTGGTTAAATTATGCATCTGACCTCTTCACTACATGTATTTCAGCAGTGTTAAATAATAAGCACTATGTCCTTTATTGCCATTTCCAGTTCTAATGACTGGCAGCACTATAAAAAGCACCGCTCCCAGTGACTCAGTCAAGCAGGTCAGGGTAATGACAGTGTCTGACACAGCAATGCCAGTCTACAAGAAAGGTGCAAGGCCACCGCTGGCTGCAGCAAACACGCAGAGAAGTGGGGCTAAACAAAGCACCGAGCAGGGCTGGAAATAGCAAGACCTCCACTCCAATCCCAAGCATGACATAGTCTGGGGGAAAATAGGCACCAGGGAAGGGACAGCTGAGAAAGACTGGACAGGGATACAGCATCTGATGAAGGGCATACCATTAGAAGAGAGGCTATGGAGACAGTGGAACTTAACACAGTTTAAGGACAGCTATCCTACCCCTTAGGAATGGGGGGAACAGTGATGTCTCATATGTATGCACATCAAATATGCTTTGTGCTAAATAACCAGAATTATTTCATTGTTTCTGGATACAAAGCAATGATGGAGCATCCAGCAGCTGTTAGCTCAGACCACTGAAGGTAAGTACAAGAGGATTTACTTGCCAAACAAAAGTACATTTTTTATTAATATACTTTTGGCTCTCTTTATGATATTTCAATATAACCCCTGGCTACTACACAGATGAGCATATATTAGACTAAGATTTAATAAAACTCTATTTAGAAAGATGAGAACATTGCATAATACATTACAGAAATAAATGTATTTTTGAGGAGAGTTAAGGGTGATCTGAACATCCAGTCTCTTGAACTCATCCAGAGCAGCTCTTTCTCACAAAGGACAGTGAGATGCATGTAAGAGGAGCCAGCAGTTACAAGAATTGCTCCCACTATATCAGAGCTCCCGGGGATTGATAAGAAATGAAGTCCAAATCAAGCTATGATGATGTTCTGTCTGGGTTTTTCCTCTCTTTCTTCATTAGAATAAAAAGCAGCAGCATCCCCACCGAGAAAACTCCCAAAACAAAAAAAAAGCACAAACTAAAGAGGAATCCTGACCCCAAGAAAACAATCTAATTATAATTACACGGGATTACAAATCAAAGCAAAAATGCTGCCAAGCTTTTGGAAGTGAGCATACAAAAAAAAAAAAAAAAAAAAAAAAAAAAAAAAAAAAAAAAAACCAAACAAAAAACTCCACACTGGAAAAACCCATAGTCTCAAAAGATGATTATTATTCTTTCTAATAGAAAACAAGACAGCAGGGGCCACAGATGTTTGTTTATCCCTTAAAATTGATCTGCCCTTTACAGCAAGTTCTTCCAAAGAACACTTTTTTTATTATCTCTAAAGAAGCATGCAAGACAGCAAACTAACTCTCCCTTGACCTTTTGTGGCCAACTTGACGATGACCTTCAAAAGATTCAAACATTTCCAAAAAAATTTTTTTTTAAAGTTTAGACTAAAAAAAATATTTCAAGACAATTTTTTCATGCTTAACCTTCAGTGTTAAATCTGCAAACATATGAATAGCTCAGTCTCTGTATATAAACAGAAGAAAATCTGACCTTCTTAAATATCTAATTTTCCTATGGATTTCTGTAACACAAACCAATCAGATCCAACATGTGCCTATGTTTCTCTCATGAAAGGAATGTAGCTGGGTTACCTTCCTTTTTAATCCATTCTGGGTTCAAGGTATTGAGGGATTTGCTTTTTCCCTGTTGCACACTCTTTCAAGGTACACAAAGAGAAACCAAAATGATTTTCAATGATTCAATATAAGTGCGTGCTGGCTGACCAAAGCACAATTATGTTGCTCATCTGATTGTTGCCTCGTTTCTTTATCCCAACTAGATAAATACAGTTAAGCCAAAACACTGCTCCCAGGCAGGAAGCAATTTTTGCTGATCTTAGGAGAGGGTCTTGAGATTAAGGGAACTACTTCCCTGGTGTAACCATTTCATTTTACATTTCCAGGAGCTCCAGCTCCCTGTTAGTGTCAATAAGGCCCATCTGCAGCCAGCAGGGCTTTTGCAGGGCCAATACTAAAAACAAGCAAAAGCTTTCAGGTGAAAAGGGAAGGTGATTTTTTCATATGCACTACTCAGCAAACATGAAGCAAGAGCAGAAAGCGGCACAGTCTCTTCACTAGAAATTTTCCACTTTAGTCATTACAAGGGGAAACACAAAACACAGCAGCATGCACTTTCTGCTTCTGGAGTAAAACAACTTGTGTGAGATATTTCTTTAATTCTTCTGCCAAGACAGTTTTCAAGAGAATAAGTACACAACCAGAAGAATTCAAGAGAACTTTTGGCTTATTTTACTCACAACAGTCACCATTTCTTTAGCTTCCCCAAAAATCAACCTGGTTTTTGACGTGTAGGGCTGTTTTAGTATACTCGCACAAAGATCAACCGGAGCCCTCTCCGCAACCCTTCCCCCTCAGCAGCTGGGGCACATGCCTACAGCATCTCTCCCACAGACACCCAGAGACAGCAGGACAGTACCAGGAACTCAAAGAGACACACAGGATCCCGTTTCAGGACATAACTTTGCAGCTTAGTGCTGCAACCAGTGTGCGGGTACAAATCCACAGGCTGGACACCTGGTGTGACACCCCGGGAGGGAAAGGGCTGCGCGGATGTGGGATCGGCTTTCTCCGGGTGGGACGCTAACCCACGGGGACCTGACTGACCCGGCTGCAGCACGCAAGGACAGATCCGCATCGTGTCCAGCTGCTCCCCTTGCCTTGGAAACAGCGGGTGCCGAGAGGGTCGGCGAGGGCTGGACAGGGAGGGGGCCGAGGGAAGTCGCCTTTCTCACCTTGCTCACGACGTTTTGGACGAGGCCGGCTCTGATGCGGTAGTGCCACTCGCGGCAGCCGCACTCGCTGGCGTTGCCCCCCGCGGGGGTGGGCAGCCCGGGTGGGGGGAAGATGCTCCCGTTGCCGCTGTGGTTGGCGTGGATCGGCGCCAGGGTCCCGCTCCAGTTGCCCTGCCCGTCCGCCTCCCGGCACCAGAAGTCGGGCTGGTCCAGGAGGAAGGAGTCCGAGAACTTGCTGAAGCCGATGACGAGCGCCGGGACCCAGGTGAGCAGCACCA
Source organism: Onychostruthus taczanowskii (assembly GCF_017590055.1). Classification (NCBI taxonomy): domain Eukaryota; kingdom Metazoa; phylum Chordata; class Aves; order Passeriformes; family Passeridae; genus Onychostruthus; species Onychostruthus taczanowskii. The sequence continues at coordinate 5,956,408 of NW_024501460.1, read as the reverse complement.
GGGTCCGCTGGTACCGGCCGCCCAGCCCCCCAAGGAAGGGTAGCACCGAGCCGTCGTAGTCGAGGAGCAGCGGGCTGCAGGCGGCGGCGGGCGGCGGCACCGGCAGCGCCTGGATCTCGGCCCCGGCGGCGTTGGCGGGGGGAGGCCCCGGGGGGGCGGCGGCGCCCCCCCCCACGGCCCCCGGCACCGAGCCGTTCTCCTCGGGCAGCGGCCGGACCCCGCCGCCCGCCTCACGGCGCCGGTCTATCGCCATCCAGCCGCCCGGGGAGGCTCACATAGGGGGGGCCGGGGCAGTCCCGGCTCCCTCGCGAGTCCTTCCTCCCTCCGCTCCGCGCACACACACACACACCTTGCAACGTAAGATATTGCACACACGCTCCCAGCCGGACCCGGCAGGAGACGGATGGGGGAGGGAGAGAGGGAGGAGGGGAGGAAGGACAGGGGCGAAGAAAGGGGGAGGCACCGAGGGAGCCCCTCGCTCTCTCCGTTCCTCACCCGCAGCCTGCGGCCACGAACCGCTGCAGCTGCCGGCGGTGCCCCCCCGCTCCTCGCCTGTGCGTCAAGCTGCACTCATCCCAGCTCTCCCTTCCCCCTTCCGAGAGGCACCGCCGAAAAGCAAAGGAAGGATCCAGCCGGATCCGAGCATGCGATGGGCCAAAGGAGAGGAAAGGAGAAGGCGGGGAGGTTGGAAGAGAAAAGAGAAAAAAAGAAAAAAGCCAGCCACCCTGAGAACCAAACCCTGCAACAACAAACCAAGCAAAACCGGTGCAGCAAGGCACCGAACACGCCTCCTCTCCCGGTTTTGGTGAGGAGGGGGAGGAGGGACAAGAGGGAAGGCAAAGGAAGGAGGAGAAGAAAATAACAGCTCCCGACACGGCTTCCCCGCTTCCCGCACGGCTAAGGGCTCCCCCCCGGCCGCGGCAGCAGCGGCGGCGGCAGCCCCCAGCACCTCCCCGCCGACCCTTCGCAGCGCCGCGTCCCGTACATCTGGCTCTGCAGCAAGGGGCCCCGCCGGCCCCTCCGCGGCCCGGGCTGCGGACGCGGTCACCGCCACCGCCGTGCGCCTCCCGCGGCAGCCCGCTCTCCGCGCCGTGCCGCCGGCCGCACCTCCAGAGGCGGGCGGACAAACCCACCCGGCTCCTCGCCCTCCGCCTCCCGGCAGCCCCCACCTGCCCGCGGCCGCGCCGAGCTCGGCGGGCCGGGGCAGGTAGGGCCGCGGGGCGGGCAGGGCGAGGGCTGGGGAAGAGGAGGAGGCGCTCCGGCTCCGCAGCGCGCTAGCTCCGTATCAATTATTTACTCGGTATGTGTGCCTTTAATAACGCAGCGCGGCTGCAGCGGGCTGGGCGGGAGCGCACCGCATCGCCGAGCCGCAGGAGCACCCTGCGTGGCTGAAGAAAGAGACTCGGAGGGAAGAACCGAAAGGTGAAGGGGGCATTTCTGAGACCCAGAGGGCGGCGAGGAGACGTGCCTTCATCGCTTCAGTCAGCCTGTCGCATCAGTACACACTTTGAAGAAAATTATATCCTGTTAGCACCTGACGTTAATTGTAAAACAGGCATTTCAAATTTGTGAAGGTTATTTTTATGTTAAGCTAAATTTACTTCAGTGTGTAAGTGCCTCAGACTATTTTCATCGTAGAGCACAGCCCGTGCATTACTGAACTGTGCGGTTATTTTTTTCTTTGTAAGAAGGGAAGGAGAGAAAACAGATCAATATACCCTTGTACACGTGAGCACAGCTAGTGAGCAGAAAATAAAAAAACAGAAAATACTTGTGTGCATTAGAAGAGGATGGGTGTCATTGCCAAATATAAATGGAAGAGCAAGTTGTTGATGGAATTTCATGTACTTGATCTCGTCTCTGCTAGCAAATTATTGTACACTATTAATGCCTTAGATCTTCCTCCCTTTAGCTCTTTGTCTTACAGAGGACACCAGAAAGGTTTCACATCTACACCACTTCAGTGTGTCTCTGTGTCCCTTTGGTGGGGCTTCCCTGGATTCTGCTCTGAGGAGCACTCAGTACTTCAGAGGCCCTACAGCCTCTCCAGGTGACACTTTTCCCTCCTCTCTGAATATTCCTTGCTGAAATGTGGTCCCTGCCAAGGGAAGTCTCTTTCTATGTTGCAGTGTCCTTTTACATCTGATGGCTGCTATCACTTCCCTGTGCCATGTTTTCTTTAAGATGACCAGCTGCAATTTGTCCAGCTGCTTCTGCTGCAGTCTCTTTGGCCACTGCCTGCAGCTCTCTGGTCTCTCCTCAGCTGGTGTCTGCAGCCCGTGCTGAGCAGTGCCCCAGCCTCTGTGTGTGCAGGGGGTAACCCTGCCTGCAAAAACAATTCCTCTCGTTGATTTCAGTGATGCTCTTTACTTTCCAAGCAACTTCTTAGGGTTATTTTGAATTCTCATGTCATCGTCTAACGTGTTTACAGCTGCTCCCCAGTTAATGCTATCTCAGAAGGCTGCTAACGAAACACCCCCTTTGGAACTGAATTTATAATCCACCCTCTTGCTTGTAAAACACTGACAATTGCTGTTTCCAAACTTCTCTACTGCCTGCCCAAATTTTTGAAATTAGCTGAACTCCCTTCCTCATAAGCACGTGCATAGAGCCTAACCAAGGCACAGATGAGTGGAGTCCACTCTCCCCTATTCCATAACATGCTCTGCTTCTCATTGCCAAGGGAAATTTGCCCAGATTGTCCCAGTTTCTAGCTGACAAGTTCATATTAATAATTGCTATTATTTCCTTCTACCTCTCTACAAATCATGTGTCTATTTGTACTAGATGCTTTCTGGGGCAAAAATCTGGCTTATCTATTTATTTTCGAATGCCACTTTTAAAGATAGGCATCAGTTTGCTTATTTCTTGCCCATCTACCCTGGATTCTCAGAGATAGTCATGAGTGTTTCCAGTGCTGAGTGTTTGAGCCACTTCCTTCACTAACCTGGCATAAAGTGCAGCCAGAGTGTTGGTTTGAACATCTCGATGTTACCTAAGTACTCTTGTAACTGGTCCTGCCCCAGCCTGGGCTGAAGCCTTACTCCCTTTTCATTAATGGGTATCACATCAGTCACCTGATCAACAGGGACTTCTTTTAGCCAAGACTCGTGCAAAGACCTGAGGCAGTCTGAGCCCTCTCTGGCATCACTCAATAGCTCTCTCTCTCTGATGAGTAATCCACTTGCTTTTGACTTCCTCTTACCACTGATGTACTTATCAAACAATTTCTCATTACTTGGGATGCTCTTGCTAGTTAATTTTATTTGTTGTATTGGGGTTTTTTTGTGCTTGTCCTTACCCATTCTTGCCAAGCAGCATTTCTATACTCATTCCATGGAAAGATCTGCTTTCTCTGTGCTTGTTTTCTTGTGAGTTCATGATTAGCCCAATTGCCTGCTACCTAACATACCTAAATTTCTTCTGCAATGTGATCGATTTGTGGTCTTCTAGAAACTCCCAGCTACTACCACTCACTGTCTTTTCCCACTAAGGGGAAAAGGCCTCATCATGGCTTGGGACTGGCAGGTTGAAATGCTGAGGGGAAGAGAACTTTAGGAATGGAGGTCTCAAGTTGAAGTTCTGAGGATAGAGAAATTTGACTGAAGAAAGCAAAGAATTGAAAATGGGAGAAATGGGAAGGAAAAGAAGAACCATTAGAGAAGCAGTAGGTGTAGTAGATCTGTAGAAAGAGAATAAAGTCATACAGTACAGTGAAAAGCCTGTAATGAGAGGTTACAACACTTACCCAAACTGATCAAACATTTTCATCCCAAACACCTTCTCTGGGCTGCTTCTACATCCTGAGTTTTTGTTTGGAACGGAAGAATTTCAAAGGTAGTATTTTCCTGAAGGTTACATATTTTGCATAGTAGGAGTTCTGCCCTTGAAACAGTGATCCTCAAGAGACGGTTTCTGAGTAGAAGAAGATTGCAGACAAAAGAGGAAAGAAAACACATTTCTAGGAGCTAAGAAATAAATTTTTGATGAAATAAGTACTACTGAAGCAAAACGTTATGGGAAAAAATCTTTCAAAAAAGAGAAATGCCTTTACATATTCCTGTGAAAACTGTTTTTGGTTTAAATGAGGAAATGAAAATTATTTTAAAGGAATATTCCAGATGGGTGGTAGACCCTATATAGGAATAAATAGAGAAGTTAAGCATCAAGACTCTCCCTCCTGAGCAAGGCTTCATGAGGAGCTACATTTTGTGCTCATGCAAGGTTTCTCCAGCAGTGCCTTTTTGACCTGAAAGAGAAGAACCAGGATGGGGGTAATCCTTTGCAGAAATACAAAAAGATACAATTTAAAAGATAAGTTTTATTCAAGAAGAAAACAAATAAATGTATTTTGGTTTATTTTATCCACCTTCATTGAGTTACATTAGAAAAATTGTGCACCATTATGACCTGGGTCATCAACATTTTGGGGTAGAGGAACAGAGAAGGTGACTGTGACCTACTCTGACAGGAGCAGTTTGATTGCCCTGTTGCAGAACAAGCCTCCTGTTGCAGAACAAACATCCTGTCTATTGGCACCCACTGCAGCTCAAGAGGGTTCCAAGCCAGGGCACAGAGAAATATTATCATGTTTACACAAAGGAAGGGAAAAAAATCATGCTCCCTTAGCCTTGGTGTTAACATTTCCACATTGCTGGAAGGCCAGCCACAGTACTTTGAAGAACTCCTGGCATAAATTCCTGGTTTATGTGGAATTTGCAGCAACTTCATTCCATGGCAACAACCTTAGTTATATTTTATTGTTTTATGGGATGCATCCTTCATTGCCTTTTTTGTCTAAAGGAGTCTAGTACTGTAGAAGTAGAATTATGACAGTGTAATAAACCAAAGCTACTTGGTACAAAGTTTCATTAATAAACTTACCTATTGGAATGAAGACTATTTAAATACTGGAGAAGAGCATGGTGTCTTCATAGGATCATATAAAAATTCAATTTGAAAAGGATCAGGAGGTCTCTAGTCTCCCCTGGACTTGAAGCAGGATTGGCTATGTGGGTGGATCTGGACGTGCAGTGCTTTATCAAAACGCTATAAGGGATTTTTCAGCTCAGGAGGGTCAGGTGAGTACTGTGAAAGCTGGATGTGAGGTAAGATAAACCAAAAGAAAGAAGAATGAGTTGAAAGTGGTAAAAGGAACTAAGCCACCTGGAGAACAGCTAGAAAAGCCTGTGCTTATTTTAGTGTGCTCTCTTATAATCCTGACTGAACCAACAATGCCTGACTTCCATTGTTGTTCTGATGTCAGCAAACATTGGTGAAACTCACTGGCAAAATGTTCTGTCCCTCCTGATGCTGATTCAAAAAAGATGACAGTTAATAATTTGTGTCATTTACTCTGCAGGCAGAGGTATGTACCCCATGTGGGGAGGGATGAAGCAAGAGAAGAGTTCCCATCCCCTGTCTCCTACAGATGTGAGCACACAGAGGAATGTGGATGGCTTTGTGTATTATCCTAAAACCAGAGAAAATTATTTGTACACTAATTATTGGGAAAAATCTTATATATTGTAAAGCCAAGCAATGTGATATTGTTAAATGCTGTAACTAAGATTGATTGGGCAATGTCAATTTGTGCCCTAGATTTGGTGCACATACATTCTGATGCAAACTTTAAGGAATAGTGCATTATGCTATAACCTATAATTACATAATCGCTGAAAATTTTTCTTCCAGATCTCCTGTTTTTTTTCAGTTAAAAGTAAAAGTAAATAAAAAAGTATAATTACATAATCGCTGAAAATTTTTCTTCCAGATCTCCTGGTTTTTTTTCAGTTAAAAGTAAAAATAAAAAACCAATAGATGCTCACCTAAGAAGCTTGATTTTCAGTACTTAAAATACCTTTGAGTTTCTGTGTCTTAATGAGAAGCACTTCAATAATTTGTTTTTTCCTTGTTTGGTATGGAGCCCCATGACTTATTTAATGTACTATCTTCCACCCTGCTCTCAAAAACGAATGATTAATGCCCTCATGGGACTTATAATTCTCTCCTTTGAAGTATCCAAGTGCTTCAAAAATACCGATGCATTTATTTTCATTGTGTCTCTGTAAGGGGAAGGTTTATTACCTTCTTTTGATATCAGTAATCTCAGAGGCAGATAGGTTAAGATAAAAACCTTAATGTTTGGGGTACTTGCAGCTTGCAGCAGTTTAACATTCTAAAGTATGGTGCAGCATTTTGCATTTTTGAAGCCCAGATCCTGTTGGAAACTGTGATTGTGCAGTGTTTTTGCAAATCACATTCCAGAGCCTCAAGGCATGGAAGGCATGGACTCACAAAATTAGACAAATGCAACTGGAATAGCATCATACAGTGCTTTGAGGAAGAGAGAGAAGTCTGAGATCACTCCTGGAAAAAGTGATGGAGCATCTGATGCAGCACTGGATTAATAAAGAATTAAATCTAGGTAATATAATTAGAGTCAGTTAACCTGACTTAAGGTTTAAGTCTAAGGAAAGTAAACTTCATTCTACTATACCTTTTTCTTTTTTCAAGTTTATGAATTTATCTAATAAAAACAATGGTACTGATGTGGACTCTTAATGACTGTACAGCAAGACAGAGATTCACAACCTGGACCAAGCTGTTCTCACTGGTGCCACCAGAAGAATTTACCTCCACCAGCTGCTCTGACCATTTCCTAGCTAGAAATTGGTTCCCCTTCCAACCTCCCTTCAGGGCAGTTTCTACATGGATCCCCCTGCTCTACAGTCACGTAGATCAGTGAGGTTCACTCAGAACAGCAACTTGAATTGCACAACCTTGTCCTGATAATTTTCCTTGAGGGGAGTTCAGGAGCTCTCTCAGATACCTCTATATCTGTCAGCAGTTGACTTTCCAAGTGATGAATTTCATTTTCTGGAGAAGCAGTGGCTCTTCATCCAGTCTCCCACCTCACTTGTGATTCACCCGCCTCTACAATTAACGAGGCAGTGCTGTGCTGGGAACAGCTGCCTTCCCAGTAAGGTGACCCACATGAAAAGCAGGTCTATCCTGTTCACTCAATAAAGCAAACACTCTGTGGACAAAAAAGTAGTCACATAATTAAAGGCTTTTCTCACTGTATATACACAAGTATTATGCACTTTATATGTATATGTATGCGTATAACACACAGACATTATGTGAACACACAGAGAAGCCAAATTAGACTTACACAAGCTATTTCAGTAATTTTTAACTTTCAAGTGCCTAATTTTGCATTCTTCATGGTGTTTAAATGTAGGGCTTTTAGTCTGTGTGTATACAGTAAAACAATGCAAAACACTAATGAGTGCTTACACAAGACAAGTTCTACAGTGTACATAACTTCTAGACACAGCTTGTTTGAATGCCTCAATGGACTGCAGTGAAATCAAGTAGGAATTAAGTCAGTCCAGTGGCTTTTTTATTTTAAACAGACTTCAAATACTAGAATTAAATAAATGAAATTAAATGAACAATTACATTAAATTAAATTGAGCTGGATTTCTGCTTCAAAAGACCAAAGTCTCTAACAGCATTCATTTTACATTCCCTTGGTCATAACATGGTAGTGGAACATCTGATGCTGAAAAACCACTTAGTGCAAATATATATATGTATTTTTTGCATCCTCCTCTAGGGCTGCTGACAGATTCTTAACAGAAATACTGAGGCAGAAATAGTAATACTTATTTCAGGAGCAAGATTTTCACCTATAATGGGAGTCACAGCCGGCTACATGCAGATGCCTACTGTCGTTTTCACTGTATAACTCAGTTTCTAAAGGGAAAGCAAAAACCAGACAGCACCTAGGACATTCCTTAAGGATTATTGAAGAAAAGGAACCAGGACACCCTGAGGGAACTCAGTGACTCAGAGTGCAGTCCTCAGACAGATAAATTACACCTTGCTTGCAGATTAACTGAGCAAGAACATGTATATGCTACAGAAAATAACCTAACAAACGTAAGGATGGGAACTCGAAGACTAGTTGTCTAAAATGTATGAATCACCAAGTTTTCCAATCTTGCAGGACCTAACTGGAATATCTAATAAAAATGGAACCTATAATCAAGAACCTTATTTGCACATCAAATATTTGCCTTTGATTTTTTTTTCTTCCCTTTCCACCTGGTTAAAAAGTATTCTTGACGGGGAGTTCTTCCTTCCCTGCTTGTTTCTATATTGTATATGCAAGCTCAGACTCACCTAGCACCCAAATGGGTTTTTTCCCTGAGTCCATGCTGGGGTCAGACATGGGCAGGGAGCTAGCTTCAAGGTACAACAGAAGGACTTTAGCCTTTTCTTCTAACCTTCAATGCAGGCCCAAACTGGATGTTACTCATGGAGAGGCTGAGAAAGAGCAAAGTCTCAATTAAACCAGGTTGTGTAGCCATATGATGTTGACATATATATACCCATTTATTTGTGTGTTATCTGGCACTCACTGCTGCTTGTACCCTGCAAGACCTGATTGAAGGTAGAGTAGCTGGCCATTGTAGGTTCCTTCCAACTCTTCTTCTCTTTCTGCTTTCTCTTCCTCTTCTCTTCTCTTCTCTCCTCTCCTCTCTTCCTCTTCCTCTTCTCATTTGATCTGAACAAGTACAGCCCTTGATACTCTCCTACTGCCTGTCCACAGTGGACACCTGCACCTGTGGCTCACAGCTCAGCTCATTGTTCTCCTGATAAATCCTTTCCAAAATGTCAAGGAGAAGTGCATATTCTCTCTTGGCTACATACAAACCAAGTATGGCAGCACACATAAGTCTTAAGAGGAAAATAAGAGCATTCATTAGTTCCAATTTGGAAAGAGCATGTTGATTTTCCTCGAGAAATTTTTTATTAAATAAAATAATGATCTTAAAACAAAAGAGAAAAAAAAGAAGTTGGGGAAAAATCATAACACAATATTTAACATTTTGGTTGTATTTCCTATAAACATTTGAAGATTTGACAGATAAGAGGCTTGCACTGCTACAGTTAAACAGTTTGTAATTATCGGGAAGCCAAGCCAGCTTGTGCAAATGCAGCTCTGCAGTGTGGTCAGTCTTGTAGACTTTATCTCTTCAGGCATAACCACTGATTTATATCTTACCTCATAAAGGTCAAAACCCACTTTCCAACATGCTAGCAGTGTTGTCTTGAGCTGTTAACCACTACCCTGGAAATGCCAAGCATTTCTATCATAATGGAGTTTTTTAACTTGAATTTATGCAGCTTGAAATAAAGGAGTCTCTGTACTCCTGAAATAAATAATAATAATAAAAAATAGAAAAAGAAAAGTGAGAGAGAAAAAGGGAGGGAAGGAGAGAGGTAGGCCCCTTTGTTCATCCGATGAGCTCTATATTTTACACTGCTAGAGCCCCAGGACCTGGTGCATCACAACTAAAGGGTGAAATTCCAGCTAGTTTTGTTCTGGACCAGTAGGGTCTGGTGACACATGCAGCTTGCCAGGGTGTTTGCTCAGCACACACCCAACTAGCTGAGGAAAGGTAAGGAGCATTAGTCATACCATGTACACTTCAACAAATAACCCACTGGAGACTTGTCCCAGCTTTTTTTGCTTCTGCTGCCCAGTGAGGATGTTGAGTCTGAGAAGTCTGAAAATACAGAAGACAGTCTGGAAACCCAAGTTCCTTTGCAGCTGCAGACATCTAGTTAGAAAAGTTTTGCTGGGATGGAAAAGCTGCTGACAGCAAGCAGAGAATGAGATGTTACACCTGGATCAAGAAGAAATGCTACAAGGGATGAGTCAGCTGGAGTTGGAGAGGTTTGGCTTGAAAAAAGAACAAACTGCAACAAAACATCCCCAGGCTTAAAAGAACCCAAAGAAAACAGCAGATTGTAAACAATAGCATGAAGAAGCAAAACTAGTACAGGATGATGGTGGAAAAAGAAATTAGACTTTCATCCATACAAGATTTCTGTTTGTAATTAAGAGATAACAAAGGATTATTCATAAGCAGCCTTTACTGTGGCCTTTCCCTGCTTCCCACTACCCACTCAGGTGGTCAATGGATGGTCAGCCAGCAGAACAGGAAACCCTGATGGCCTCAGCCAGCGAGGAGGAGGCTGAGTCTCGCTGGCAAACCTGTGTCTGGTGTCAAGCAAACATTCTTTTCAGCCGTGCCAGGGGTTCAGCCATTTTCATCGGGAAGACATCAGCTGGGCAATGAGTTTAAAGCAGCTAGCACTTAGAGTAAAAAGTCCGCCGTAGTGATTGCTGTTGTTGCAAATTGTTCCTACTTGTGACGGCGTCATGGGAGCACATGAAAGGCTTCCACCAGTTTCGTGGCTGTTTGGAATGTGCAGTGAGCCCAAACCTACCTTGGCAAAAGCCTTCTGTGTTTTTTTCAGCTGTCCTGCCAGCTGTCTTAAGCAGGGTATTTCTTATCTCCAGTTCTTTTCCATAAGGATCAGGTGTTCCTGGTAATTTAGTGTTTGACAAAAGGCTCTGTATGGTAATTAGCTGTAACACTATTCCTGGGCTTTAGGCAGGAGGGAGACTGTTAGGCTAGCAGTGTTGACCTACTCATGATCTTCTTATTCGGTGTCAGACTGTTATCCTGACCAGGCACCTCTCTGGCTCCTGCTTAGTTTCATAAGCCTACCTGGAGCAGATGATTAAGTGGTGCCCCATTCAGCTTCTCCTCTGCAACATGATTTTGTGGTTAAGATGCCCCTGGTAAAAGATGAAGATGTATTTGTGTAATTATGCAGGAATTCTCTGTTAACCTCCCTCAATTATTTTTAAAAGCATGTTGCTATGGGAAAATGCTTCTGGAGTCAGTTATTTTAAAGCTTTCTTCTTATACACTTAAACACATCCTTCCACTATTTTCAGATTTGAGGGCAAACCTTTATGCAGCTGGTGAATGTAGATGTCAAGGATGTCGTTCACTCTGTTGGGAATGAAGCATCATACCCACAGCTCCAAAACCTCCAGGCAAACCAGTGCAGTGCTTAATGAGCACTGACCTCTATTAAAAACTGAAGAAAATTGCAGATAGTAAGTTTTAAAATTTAGGATAAAGTCTCTTTTCCTGACCATCTTAAAAGTGGACAAAGTAGGAATGGTACAAACATAATAGTTGATTCTTTTAAAAACAGAAAAAGAGAAACAGAGTCCAAGCTGGACAAAATTCAGGAGCTGTTGTTTTCTTTAAGTGAAATTACCTAAAACTCCAGTGAGCTCTAAATCAGACTTTTCATTGCATATGGTGCAAGCTCCTGAGTTATGACTGATACTAGGCATCTATATTCCTTCCATTTTAAGGGCCAGCCACTACTGTCATGGAAAACATTAATGTCAGCTTCACCTTTCTGCAAAACAGACAGCATTTGGTTTGGCTGAAGAATAAATATTTTGGAATGGACCTCAGTGACCTTCTGCAAATTGATAGCTGGCCTGAAACAGGCAAAGCTGAGTCACCAGTTGCACGGGGTTGAAATCCAGCCCATACACATCTGTAGCACATCTTGCATAGCCAGTGTAATTGACATTGTGACGTCCTCAGGTTTCAAAAGAACCTCGAGAACCTCTGATCAGATTTTGATTGGAAACTGTATGTTACATGTAATCTCTGAGAGGAGATGAATTTAGGCATATGCCCTGTAAAGTCTGGGTATTTGGGAGTCTTCTGTTCTGTAGGCATTTTTCTGGGAAATTTCCAGTTCCTGAGAAGAAAGGAAATTCTGGGATTCCCACTGCTCTGGTGGATGTGTTCCATCGCATTGGTCATTGATTGAAACAAGTGAATTCACTCTCTTTTATTTATGTGCCTATTCCTTTCAGGGTATCTGACACGGTTTTGATGAAGTCCATAGTACTTGCAACCCCTTTTCAAATGAATCCAATATCCTGGGGAAATTTAAGCTCTTCTGGAGGTGGGGGGTGGAGTGTAAGGACTCCATCACTGATTTGACTGTAGGTATTTACTGAACTTCCAAACCTCCTTCAACCTCCAACAACAAGTAGCGTGCAACAAGGTTTTCAGAAGAGAAACCTCTTTGTTGCTGGCAGGATGTTGTATTGTGTAGAGAGGAACAAACTGTAACATTTTGCATTTCATGTCCCAATTTGTAGCCTCTCCTTGAGGAGGAGCTTTAAATCCATTCTGTTTTCAGATTTTATTAACAATTTCAAAAGTATCCCCTGGGTAAATACATTCTGCAACAGTTTCCTTGTGTGCCAAATTCCCAGCTTACAGCCCTCCCTCACTGCAAAGACTTTACTGTAATATTATTCTCAGTAATTTGGTAAGCCTTAGTGTTTGTGGGAATAATCCAGATCCTGAAAACACCTTCTATACCCAGTGAATGATCTGGGAGCACTCATGCTGTTACCCTCTCATAGCAGGCACAGAACCACTTGTACTTTCTTACAAAGTGCTATAATTTTGCCCACCACAGTTTAGCCCTTTCTCTTTTTTTGGAAAACTTCCCTTGTGGTTTTAAGAGCCATGGTTTCCATTATCTCATTTTTTACAAGTGAGGTTAGGTATTTGTTGAGATTCTCTGAAACACCGGGGTCACAGTCTGCTTGCACACAAGGCCGCTGATCAGAGTTTCAAGTCTACATCTCCACTTAAGGATGTCTTTTCATCTTGCTCAGCATATAATGGCAGTGCCAGTAAGATTTTTCCCCCCCAAGATAAAGTGCATTGTATTTCAATCAGGGCATTACAATTTTCCTTTTCCTTTCTGGAATTCAGAAAACTTAATGTATCACTGACTTTCTTGTTTACTTTGAAGACTCTCATCTATTGTATAGTGATATACAAAAGCCCAACACCTCTAGAATTTGCCTCAAGCATTATTTTTTTCTTTTTCCTCCAAAAATAGAAACAATATAAAAGCTTTTTCTGGGCACTTAGTTGCAAGTAATTTGCACCTGAAATTTGCAGTTAGAGGGACTAAATCTTTTGTCACTGAGTTTCTGAATAGTAGAATCACTGCTGGAAAAAACCAAACAAACAACAAAAAACAAACAAACAAAAAACCCCAACCAAAAAACAAAAAAAAACCAAACCAAAAAACCCAAACCAAACAAAACCAACCAAAAAAAAAAAAAAAAAACCAAAACAAACAAAAAAAACCCAAAACAAAACAAAAACAACAGGGCAGACACAGAAAAGAAAAAACAAAAAAAAAAAAAAAAAAAAAAAAAAAAAAAAAAAAAAAAACAGGGCAGACACAGAAAATTTGTTTTCCAGAGCTGTAGATGAAGCAAAGCATAAATTATGGCTGACAAAGTACCATCAGAGTACCATGAAGTACCTCAAAGTCCCCAACAGGCAATTGGCAACTGTAATTGCTGGTGGTGGGGGAAATTTTGATCACTATCCAATCTCCCTTGCCCTTCCAGCATCTGGTTCAAATCCAATACAGATGCCTGAAGGTAGGAGCCTAGCAAGCTTTTACAGCTGAAGTTCAGGGTTGGATGCCTCCAGAGAGCTACACTGAGTGCACAAAACTACCTTACATTGGTAATCCTTTCAGTCAGCCATGCTAGCACAGGGCATGATAAAGCATGTGCTTTCCTCTGTATTTTTTACACAGTAGAAATAGTGTAGAATTTCTGGAACTGAAGAAAAATGCATTTGCAAAAACATCTGCAATATCCAGCTAGTATGAATTGTTTTGTTAGCTTTTTGTGCATGTACAGACACATTTTTTTTTCTCATGGTCTAAAATGTAGTGAGGTAAAAAAATTGTGTATTCCTTAGCTATGGATTGTACTGGAAAGGTGACTTCTGTAGTTCCTTACAAAGTGAACCCCCCAAAGATCTAGAAGGCAGAGAGGAGTGACACCCTCCATCCCTTGTGTCTTGGCACAGGGTGACTTTGGTAAGGATCAGCAGGACCAAGCCCAGGGAAGCAGGGCTCCCACCCTACCTACCTGCCCCACTCTCCTTGGTGAGATGAGGGCTCCCACCCAGCAGCAGGAGAGCTGAGAATGTGCAGGTCCTTGCACTTTGCCTTGGATCTGTGGGGAGAAAAGTGGCCATGTCTCCTCCCTTAAGGACTTGGTCCAGGAGGAGACAATGCAGTAAGGAGAGACTAGCTCTTTTTGAGAGCTAACATGGCAACTTCTTCCAGCTTTTAATTTTTTTTTTCCTTTTCTTCAGTTTTCAAGGAGGGGTGAGAAGTATCACAACACATCCCAGGGATTGTCAGCTTGGACTGTGCTACTAAGACTTGGCTGATACCCTGGGAGAGACGATTTGTATGAAATTCCTCTGAGGCTGTTAGGAGACTGTGTTCCTTTGGGCACAAAGAGGACAAGTTTTATGAGTCTCTGGAGAGAGTGTGAAAAATAACATGTAACTATTTAACCCTATTGTTCTCCCAGAAAGTAGAGGATATGTGTATCCTCCTGCTCACAGGAACCTTCTGACATTGAATTTTCAGTGCCTATGTACAGCATGAGAAGATAATAAGGAATAAAAGACCTTGACTTTCCACCAGAGTCCACATAAAAACCCCACCTTTTTCTTACTTCCAGATAACAAATAGGTGATCATTAATAGGATCAGTCTGTACAATCCTGCCTGGGACTCGATCTGAAAAGGATTCAATAATACCCTGTACACTCCACTGGCTGTACACGGAATGCAGTTGTTCAACACATTGCTTGTTTCCAGGTATGTGTGATCATGTCTTTGGGTTTTTTTCCTGAGAGGGGAAAAATGTATCTATTTACTAAATTCTGTCATCATTATAATGCTTAGTCCCCAAGGCCAGGGCAATTATTTTTCATTTTCCATCTACATCCAATGCCTTCCAGCTGCACTGTAAATTTGCAGACAGAGGTGCTAAATTTAGTAGAATTGGAGTGCAAAACTACTAATTAAACTAGTCATGACATCCACTGCCTTTAGCAGTAATGCCTTCCAGGCATCCTTGGGGAGAAAAAAAAAAAAAAAAAAAAAAAAAGCGGCACGAATTTATGCAGCACGAATTTACAGGTTTTCCAAGGAGCTTTGCTGGGCTGGAGTGGCACTTTTCTTTATGTTATCTCACCTGTGAGGTTCAGTGCCAAGCTGCAGAGACCAACACATTCGTAGCCTGGAAAAAGAGGTGCACTCAGCTGTCCTGAGACAAGTGGGGCACTTGGGCTTTGTGCTAGAGGTATCAAAGTTCCATGTGCCCTGCATCCTGTACACCTCTCTTTTTGGAGCTCATATCTGAAAGCATCACTCTACTCTGCAGCAGAAATAGCAGCAGGATGGTGTAACCCAGCAAATGAAAAGATAATTTCTCTAATTGCCACAGCTAAAGACACAGTCTGGGGTCACTGCACTCCATTGAGGACTTGGGGTTTTTTTGCTCCTCATGGAAGAGGGTAAAAACAAATTTTCTTTGAGTAATTTCTACCCTCATTTATGCAAGAGCAATGACATTCCTTTTAATGATGCCTTCCTTTTAGTGACACCATGGAAACCTTGGGATTTTTAAAGGATTTGAACAGCATAATTCACTGGGAATTTGAGAACAATTCTCCCACTACGGCAGAGAAAAGAACTCAGCTTTTTCTCCTCAAAAACAAAAGTAAAAGTCTTAAACAAAATTGTGGGTTTGAAGCTGCACTCACTTAAAGTGAAATTTGTGGCTAGTAATGATCTACCACAAAACGTACCAGTTAAGTCCTAGCTGAGTCCTCAAAATAGGTGCTCAATACACATATATTTTGTTCTGATACTCTCTGCAGGAGTGAATTACACTTCAAGTTTTGTTTGTTTGCTGAAAGAAAGAGAAAGCCAGCAATGCTTCCTGCAGATCCCAAGCTTATGCTTTCATAGCTCATTCAAGCTTCTGGCATTTTGTGAAATAATTAAGGAATGGGTACAAATGCATTTTGGATTTTGAGTCTGAATGTGCTATCGATATTTGAATGTACCATGTATGTAGCTGGGTGTTGTAATTGTCTGGCTGTGTTAAACTTCTCCAGCAGGTAGGTGCAACACGCAAAGAAAACCTGCACATCCCTTTTTAGGCCATTTACACCGAGCTGTCAGCAAGAGCAGAAATGGACTGATAAGTAGCTGGTGTCATCGGCTGTCTGCAGATGAAATTTTGCAGATGAGATGAAAACAATACGAGTAGACGGAGCAGGAGAGTCCCCACAGGCCAAGCGGTATTTAATGTAATCGTATGAGTGAGCTCGTATTGTTTCCTTGAAATACAAGAACTTATCTTAAACAATAAGTGCAGCTTATCAGTTCAGCACAAGTAAACTGATAAGTTGGGCTCGATAGATTAGACTTTGAATATTGCTGTCATCTTTGATTGGCATACTGGGGAGATAGAGAAAAGCTCTTGAAATAACAGGGTAAAAAAAGGTCCATGTAATATTTTGAATATGCAATCAAGTGAATATTAATATAACATGGTAGATCCAGTGTTGGTCTGGCCCTAAGTTCTAGTTTTACACGGCAATTATTTTTATGAAGTTGTGAAAAGTGTGTATTTTATGATTGGCTTTTCGCAAGTATTAAGTTGAATATTGTATGTGTTATGTTAGAAAGTTTTGCTGTATTAATTTTCTTAAGTAGTGTATTAAACATACTTTTAGGTGATAATATAATGTTAAAATAGAAACTATGCTATGTAAGATATTTTTTTAAGAAAGGACTCGCACCAAATAGAAGCCACAGGACACCTAAATCTTTCAGAGAAAGGGGATTTATTGCTCCCTTATCAGCAGAAAACTAACTTCTTCCCACCTCGCTCAGACAGGAAGATGCCATGAGGATTAAGAGGAAGAAGTTGACAGTGACCAGACAGAATCCTGTGTTTGAATGGAATTTATGCATCATGTATGAGATGTGTGAATATGCCACAGGAGATTGTTTTTAAGGGTTAATCCTCTGTTAACGGGTGTCCTTTTTCGGGCTCGTGTTGCCCAGAAAAAGGTACCCGGACGTCCGTATATCTTTGTTTTTATTGTCTCATATTGTCCTAATCGCAATTGTTCAAATTTTGTTACCCTAATTATATGACTATTTTTATAGCCATTTTATTACTATTAAACTTTTAAAATTTTAAAAACAAGTGATTGGCATTTTTCACGAAGTATTTTTTTCTGAATGGAACCTTAAATTATTTTCTCCAAGGTAGAGCAGGAAAACTGCATATGTTTCTCTGCCCCTGAATTCTGTTGTTTGCTCTTTCAGGTAAGCAGTTGGCACCAGTATGTTACACAATACGTAAGAATTTAAATCCTCAGTAGCTGAATGATAGTCCTTTGTAAACAAAGTCTGGCTGTTTTGTCCCTCGATGCAGAGCCCATTGTGGCGCACCCCTGGACTTCTGTCTCAGCTTAGTTTTTACCATCACCACATATGACTAGGTTTTAGTTTCACCAGAGCTGTATTCTGAGCTAATTAGTGCATAGCAGTGAGCTGGGGAACAGTTGGGTGACATCCATTGTCTGACACAGACAGCAGCTAAAGGTGTGAAATTTCAACAACAAGGTTAAGTGCACGGATAATTTACCACAAGGCAAAATTCATGTTAATAAAAGCTTTCTCTGTTAGACCACACACACAACTATAAAATAAACCCCACACCACCACTCTGCTTACTATTACATGTTACACAGACTGCAAGTTTCATTCCAAGAAAATAAACCCTCATTCAAAGCCTATTCTTTTCAGCTTGTCATGTCAATATATTCCCCAGGGTCATTTCACAGAGGCAGTGATGGGGAAGGCACAGAGAGCAATGATTTGCAAAGGACCCACACCACAACAGTTTCAAGTTTGGCACGAGGATGCAGAGATTTTGATTGTCAGTACTAGGGTCTAATGCACACCAGACAGGTCTCTCCTCACCCATCCACCTTTCCCAACTTAATTTCCCCTCTGAAAGTCAAGAACTGCCAGACCCAAGAATTGTGTTTGAGCAAAGTCTTTTCCCATGCCCCTTTAGTTCTCACACATCACTCTTGAAGACTCTGTAATTGGTGCAGTGGCTGTGGAATTATGGTGGAACTCCAGTGAAATATACTGAGAATACAGACTGTGCTGTACTGTCCATTTCTGTAAGCATAATTATGAGTCCCCAAGAGACAGCCAATAAAGCCCAATTATTCCATCCAAATGGTCCAGCTCTCAGAGGTTGGCAGGTTTGATCACTAATTGAGTGCTGCTGGAAACAGCAAAAAATGAAGTAGGATCCTGAAGTGTTACTAGGAAAAACTCAACTTTGATTAGGCTTTTGATGTTATTTATTCTGCAAATCTTCCACTTCTGCACTGGAGGTCTGACAAACAATCCCTTCCTCCTGCACTGCTGCTCCTAGAGAGAAAGCGCTTGGTCATGGCTGGGCAAAAAAAACCATTGGACAGCAATTACTTTTCAGGATATAAGCACTCCCTTCTTAAATTGAGTATAACGATCATGTAGGAACAACATGATTTACTTCCTCCCCTGACAGACATTGTGCTGCTTGTGCAGTATTTTCCACAGGGCCAAGTCCCACTCCACTCACTCAGGTCAAGTACTTCATTTGAAGTGACCTAGGGGGCCATGAACTGATATCCCTGAGGGGGTAAGATCAAGGATTTAGGGTGGGAATGGAAGTCTGTGTCAGTGCCCCCATAAGCCAGCAAGGGACCCACACATTAAGCCACTAAACAGCCTTGAATTTTACATTTAAGTTACACCAGTGGTTTTAATAGTCTTATTCAAAGAGCATCAGAGTAGGGCAGGTGTTTTACTCTTCCAAAGGAGGCATCTTAGACCACAGCGCATTTACTCCAGGACAAGTGTGCCTATTCTTTTATTAATTGCAAGAGTATTATATTTCACCTCAGCCAGGTGCATCCTCTGAAGGTGCCTTTCCCTTCCCTCCCCTGTCACACACAGTTGGGACCTGCCATTTGCATGGACAGTGGCAGATGTTCCCCTGTTTTCCTCATGTCTCAGTGGAGAACTTGCTCTCACCCCACAAGCAGCTTCATCATAACTGTCTGTTATTTACAGACATCTGGTAGATTATTCTACCAGAATGACCTCTTTCTTTAAAAAAAAAAAATTAAAACATTCCACCTATCTTAGCTAAACTGCTGGTTATTTACAGACATCTGGTAGATTATTCTACCAGAATGACCTCTTCCTTTAAAAAAAAAATAAATTTAAAACATTCCAGCTATCTTAGCTAAACTGCCACAAATTAGAAAATAGTATTGAGAAATAATTCTGTAATGACTGGTGATAAGTCCATGATAGACAAACACACACAGAACTTCCTCATCTGCATGTGCTGGAAAGTCATAAAAATCCAGAAGCCGCCACACTGCAGAGAAATTACCTCGCTGATATTTAAAGGGTCATCAATATCATTGGATTCAAAGAGATAGAATTTTTAGCTTGCCTTGACAGCATGCAACCTAAGTGCAGTTAAAAATACAGCCAGTGGCTTTTCAAGTGCGGGGTACTGCAGTGCTAGCAATTTAAGGTTTGTGCTCTTACACACAGAAGTTGCACACTCAGCAATTTTAGGTTTCAGTCCTAGAGGCAGAACTGTGAGATTTATAGGGGATGACAAAAGTGATTTTGACCCACTGTCCTTTTCTGCAGCTAGTACCTTTGCCCTTCATGCTGTTGCTCTTGATTAACATTTGCACACGGAGCCCGGGTACGGCATGGATGCTGCACTGGCACCACCCTCACCAGAGCAGCTCACTTTCAAATATGAGAACTAAGTCACAAAGCTAGTGAATCCTCCCCAAGGCTCTTTTAGATTAGTAAGTAGCCATTCCCCAAATTCCTCAGCAGGTTTCCTGTTTTCAGGAAGCATTGTTGGCCACTGCCTGTACACATGGGGCTGCAGAATGCTTCGTGTTTCTTCTTGCCCATTGAGTGAAGTGGTTGCACTACCACCCTGTCTCCAAAGCATACCCTGTATGCTCCACATGCATATATATATATATATATATATATATATATATATATATATACACATAATTTAGTGCTGGTCATGTCTTGACAATACAATATTTAATTTCTGCATGCCCTCTGGCATGTAAACCTGTTTTCTATAGCAGCTCCACAGATGGAGGAATTACAGGCGCCTGGTTTTCTCCATGTGGATTCACTGCTGTAAAAGATCAGTTCATTAGCTTGTATCTTTGAATGTTAACACAATCTTTCCTGTTGAACTACCATCTATTTCCTGAAAACTTACAGAAATATAGTATCATTGATATCTCAAGAACATTTATCAAATTAAAATTGAATTTGTCAACAAATTCAAGAATAATTGTGTAGGAAGACAGACAGAAAACATGACTGTTCAAGCTTTGCTTATCTTAAGAAACAGGCTACAAAACCCACAAATGAATACAACAAAGACAGCAGAGGCAAGATCTCTCTCCCCCAGGTCTGTAAGCAACTACATCCTTCCTTTTGGTAAAGAAAAGCAGTTTGTCCCAAGGGAGAGGAAGAAAACACAATGTGAAAAGCAGTCTGCATAGGAAGTATTCTTAGCAGGCAAAGCCCCCCACAATGACATGGCAATCTCAAGTCCTTTCTCTCACCCCTCAAAAAGCTTTTCTCCTCCCAGGATTAATTCACAGTGCTGAAAGAAAGCCCTCAGCCAGGCATGCTCATGCAGCACTGGATGCCATCTGACATTGGCAGGAGGCAGCCCTGCCCTCAGAGCCTTCTGGTCAAAATGGACTTGCTGGTTTGAGGGCTTTGAAGACAAAAGTCCTTTGACCATTTCAAGGACAAGAATAATCCATTCAGGAGGATGAATTTCAACATTTCAAACTTCTGGCCATTCAGTGCCTGTGGCTTGCTGCTGAGGGTTAGAAGGAGTAACCACCAGGCAGAAGAAAATCCTGTTGGAAGCAGAAAGCTTTTACTGGAGTCTGTAGTCAGGCTGGGATGCTACACATAATGGGACAAAAAAAAACCATTGCAGGAAATGACAATTATTTTGTAAGCTAAGCTCTCTCTTGTTAACAATTTCGATAACAGCAATAAAAATAATTCTTTATGGGAATCTCTTGTGTAGTACAGAAGGATAGGCAAATAAAAGCAACTAGTGATGCAGTAATTGTAAAAAAAAAATTCTGATTTTTATCATAATTACATGGCTTGCTGTAGTAATTTCTCCTGCTATAACATTATTGTTTACATTCCTAGACGAGACATGGCACCAATTTCTACATTCCAGCCCCCAGAACCATCTCAGCATTTGTATCTGCCTTGCTCTGCCCTGCTGCTTCCTACAACAGTCAGATCCTGTCTCACCCATCACACAGCTGAGCTCTGGAGTGAGCATTTCTGAAGTACAGGAGTCCAGCTGTGGTCAGTAACTCCAGCAGAGACAGTCCGAATAAAGAATGTGGTCTGTCTATGAGATATTGGTTTGAGATATTGGTCTTCTGGGGGACAAGACTGAAAGAGAATTGGGCTTTTTCCAGCCTTTTGTAAGGTTTAAAAATCATACCCATCCCTACCACATCCAATATTTGCTTTGAGCTACGTGAAGGTGAAAACAGCTGAGAGCTGGAGGCTACATTTTGAGAGCAGGCAGCTCAAATAAATCACTGCAACTGTACATGTGATCCTTAATTAAGATAGACAGGCCAAGAGGTCATGCAAGGAGTTGATAAAAAACCAGAGAAACCTCTTTTGATGTGTTCCCTTCCCTGCTGAACCTGCTCATGTCCTTGTAATCACTGGTAGCACTAGCTGCAAAAATATGTGCCCTGCTGTTGGCAAACATACAGATGCTGGCCATGTCCCTCATCCTGGAAAAGTGGGACTTTGAGCTGGGAGATCACGTGCCAACCATTATTTCATTTAAGCAATTACTCTGGGATACACATTTCTCCACAGATAAGAGACCAATCCACAGCTTTGCTGACTTCAGCAATTTTAAATGCAGTCCAGGGTGAGGCAGCAGCTCAAACTTACAGATTCCTGGTCCCTGAAAAGTTCTGGAATATCTTAAAATCACTCTAAGATCAAGTTTCCAGTCTTTTTACAGGCTGAGCTTTGCTTTTCCTCTCCCACTTCTGACATGCTCTCTTTGTACTTGGAAGAAGACAGAAAAAAAGCAACAAGAAGGGAAAAAATTGTTGTGCAGAGATGAACCTCAGCAATGTAATCTTTCTGTGTCAGTGAAAACTCACCCTGCTCTTTTGTTACTTGGATAATAAACCCTTCAGAAGGCTTACGCTACCTGGCAACCACCAACGAAACAAGAGTTTTGGCTGGCTCTGGTCAATGCTCTGCTTTGTGCCAGTCTGCAGAGCAGTATGAGCCCAGCATCCTAATCTGGTTTAGGTGAGGTTCTCCATCACCCCCTCCTTTCCCTTGCCTTATTAAAACCTACATCAGGCATAGCTCTTGTGAACCAAGCCTCACTGTGCAAAACTCAGGCAGACTATCAAGCTTGTCGTGCATGTAATTTCTCACCTGTGCTGGATCCTGAATACTGCATGAGCCTTCCTCTGCTTTCAGGTGGATTTTAGCCTGTGAGTGCTGCACAGTAAACTGAGAAGCAGTATTGCTTTCACATTTCTGTTTCATCTCATGGTTAATGAACATTAAACTTGCTGACAGTATAAAACAGCATCCAGGGGATGGCTGATACACTGGAAGTGTTTGTATAAGCACAAATTTATAATCACATGTCCTGCTATCCAAATGCTTGTCTATATGCAAAAGCCTGGAAGTACAGTTATCCACTAGATCTTAATGAAACTAAAGGTTAATAATGCTGTGATGTCAAATGCCTTCAGGATTCTGTATCTTATATATTTGGCCATAGCTTGACTCAAACCATGATTGCCTTATTTGTTGCAGTATTGCCAAGTTACAGAAATAAAAGTCTGGGGGAAAAAAGTACTATGAGAAGAGAAAACAAGACTATAATTTCTGTTTATCTTAGCCTTTTATGTTGGTATGGATTTTATTTCAAATAAAAACCCGTAGTTCTTCCAGTGGTCTACTTCTGCTCCTAATTATCTCAAGCATACACCTCAGATCGAGACAACACATCTGTGGGTCAAGTCCTCAACATTTGCATGGAACAGTAAAAACTGCCATGTGGATAGGGGAGAAATAGATTCCGGTTTTTTCCTCTACTCAGATTTTTTTTTTTTTAATCCTTAACTTACAGATAAATTAGGAAAAATTTGAACAGTAAAAACTGCCATGTGGATAGGGGAGAAATAGATTCCGGTTTTTTCCTCTACTCAGATTTTTTGGTTTTAATCCTTAACTTACAGACAAATTAGGAAAAATTGATATGTCTTTAAAATCTACACAGTTCAGTGAAGTTTTATGCTCAGTCTGCAATTCCTGTCAAAAGGAAGAAAGAATAAGTAATGAGATGAAGTTCATAATGCAAAAAGGTCATATTGTTGTAAGAGAAATGAATGAGTGAATGAATGGGCTAGCCTCTTGCAACAGTATGCTTGGTGCTGCTTATCCTAAAAAAATGGCTGTTGAATAACCAAATACTTTTCAAAAAGGAAAAACAGGGGCAGTCAAAGACCTAGAACTGCTCAAGTTTAGGTGATTAAACTCCCAGCATTTCTTGTTCCAAGGAGGAACTAGAAATGGGAGATAGAAAAGCATAATAAATTATGAATTATTCAAGGTGTAGAAATTCTGTTCTCTCTAACTCAAGACACAATGGCAAGGAGACACCTGATGGCTCCAAAAGGTGATGACTACAAAACTGAAAGGGTAAGGAGTTCACAAAGAGCAAGAAACTTCTGTACCTCAGGGTGTCAGTGATCACAGCAGAATTCAGAGAGAGACTAGACCATTTCTGTGACTACTGGGAAAAAAGTTACAAATAATTACTCAAACTTAAGAAAAGAAATTAAATATTATGCTTCAGATCTTAAGCCACCCTGCAGTTCTTAGAGAACAGGGTGGGACTGAGATGGGAAGGGTCTCTTGTATATCCTTCCACACATCATCCTTGGGGAGGAGATGCTGGAGTCTGTGTGTGCTGTCTGTTTCAGGTGAGAGGTTTTGTAAAAGCCTTTGCAGTTCACATGCACACTAATGTGACTCTGAGGGCTTGCTTTGGAGACTGGGCTATTCATAAAGATACCTGGCCTAGAAATTCTTGGTTTCCCTTAATATTTGGGTGACAATACCCCAGAGGTAATTCAACACCTTCGCCATTTCCTCCCTGCCTCTTTTGTGGACACTTACTTGATTTAGGGGATTTTATTTTTCAGTGGATGCTAGTGCTTTAGGATTCTCTCCTTGTTCACCGGTGGTGCAGCAGTCACAGGTGGCTGAGGGTGCTGCAAGCTGCCTCGGTAGCACCCCGAGCTGGCTTTGCCCTGCCCTGCTGACAGAGTTAGAGTTATGGTCCCAGAGGAGCAATAACCCACTCCTGAAGATGTTCTGCAAGAGGCCTAGCTAGTATCACACTGCAGAAAGCTTTTATTATTGTTAATCAGGAAGCCTCGGAGTACAGTGTCAAAGAACTCCATGTTCCCTCCAAAGTATCATTAATATCGTTTGAACTAAAAAAGGGTTACAATATGTTTAGCAAAAAACCTTGAAATTAATTGCATTATATACTAAATATTGTTATTTCAAGCTTCACAATGAAAGAGGGACCATCAACTGAATACCTACTGAGGATGATAGTTACAATCAGGAAAAAGCTGATTAATGCCAGCACATATTGGAAGACTGTTGACTCTCTGTTTATTTTTCAAAGAAGCAGCACTACAGACAGTGACAAATTGTTGCAATTACAGTGTCTCAAGCACTAGATGCAATGTATTCAAGTTAAAAAAAAAATATTTAAAATATGGATTTTCCCATCTCTAAATGGGCAGGGTGCTCTGCAGGGCAAGCATCAACAGCATCCATAAAGATCTTCCAGGTGAGACCTCGTGTCCTTGGCTGCAGCTAAGCCAGGGCACCAGGCAGAATTGTGTCTGCATTGGGGTAAGTGAGGGCAGAAATCGACTGAAATGAGAATTTCAGCTCTTGCTTTGCTACTGCTCTTTTAGTGGGTTTTTGTGATTGAAGCAAGGAATTCCCAAGCACGCATGGAAAGATGCTTCTATTCATTCTAAGTGTGTCTCATCTGACTAACTCTGTAATCTAAAATGAGGGAGTCCCAGGAGAATATAATCTCTTTTGGTCTCGTTTCTGCTGATCTAATAATTTTTGATCATAAGAAACTATATGAAAGGATCAAGCCTGTTGAATTGAGCTGTGGGCGTAGTCTTACTTTTTATTGACTGCCTCCTCCTTAGTCAGCTGTGAGATCAGCTCAATGTCAACAGCCTCAGGTGTTGCATCATTTGCCTAAGATGGACAGAAAGAAGGAATGAGATGTGTTTTACTGGAGGTTGCATCATTCTTTCAGGTTTTTCCTGAAGAGGCTGAAAAAAGCCTAGCTGTGATCAGACAGGAGCCCATCATTATACTTCCCTGTCATACCTCTAGGCCAGCTGCATCCACGTGGGAACCTGTACCTTGCACAGTCTACTTTTTTGGGGGAATCACAGTGTTTCTCACATGGCTAGCATTTTATTACATCCCAGATTATGGCCTGCAAAATAAAGATGTAGGAGTGTTTGGAGACAAGTTATTAGAATGAAGAACAAAGCACTCATGCTCTCTCTAGAAAGATGTATATTCACAGGGACACTGTCAGGAGACTCAAATTTACCACTGAATTTTAATCACTAATAGAGTGATTAAAATAAATAGAGCAGTGTGGTCTTGTAGGAGAGGCTGATAGCCCCTTCTTCTAGCATGTAGTTACATCATGCATAGCAATTCTTAGATGATTTTGACAGAAGCCCTACATTTATGTCTGAAGTTCAGAGAAAATCCAGCAGTCAGAACATGCCTTAGGTTTGCTGATTGCCACAGTTGTTACATTAAGAGTTTTTAAAGCTTCCTACAGTTTCTGCCTTACAGTCTCAAGCCATTGCTGCAAGTACATACAGAGTGACAGGATATTGTAAACAAAACTGCATCTAATATACCCTACACTTCTCACAAAAAATGCACAATGACTTGGCCATTTATGCAAGATGGGGTTATGAGAAATTATTAATTTTTAAAATTTAAAAATGTCTAAGATGATACAGTGTAGTTGGGCAGCCCAAGGCAGTAACAGAAGGTACCTAAATCTTTTCAGGGAAAACAAGCATAGGACAAAGACTGCAAAAAAAAAAAAAAAAAAAAAAAGTCTATGTCTTCTTCAGTATGCCCCCTCCCAAATCTGGGATAAGGTCAGGCTACCCAAATCCCCTGCTATGCATCAACATATAACTGCTGGCAAAAGAGCTCCAGATCTCTAGCACTTACTAGACTGGAGAACATCAGCTTGCCATTGCTGTCATCTCCTCTGTGTGCCGGACTGAGAGATCCAATACCTGGCAAATGCCACAGACATCAAATTTACGGAGCTGAGTCTTTTTGTTGTAGTTTAAGTTGTTTGTATTTCTTAGTTTGAGGTAGATGCTTGTGTGTAGCATAAGAATGCTTTGCATTCCTCACAAAGAGGCAAGTCCCCCACTTTAATACTTGGAAACTGAATTACCGCATTATCAAACCACTAATACTTCACTAAAACTCTCCATACTAGGTTTCCCTGGTGCTCCTGCATCATCCAACACAAGGTATGAAATGTTGTCACTTAATCAGAACTCATTCAATGTTTTGTCTTCTTGTCACTCAGCTCGTAGCCCTTGGCTTTCTTTACGGTGCGCCGTTCAGTCCCCGCTGTGGGACAAAATGAATGTTTTCCTTATGGCCTCATCCTCATCGCACATCCCTACAGCATCCAAGTGCTTGGAAGTATTAACAAACCTTCTTGTGCAATCCCACTGAAAATGCTGTATTACCCTCACTTTACAGAAAAGCTGCTGAAGCATAATATGATGCAGCTTTCTGGGAAGGTCAATATCACGTATTCAGAGTGCATATTCTGCTATTTCAGTTTAAACATTTAGGGTTTAATCCTTCACACAAGACTGCAGGTGGACACACACAGAATGCCAACTTGAAGCAACAGAGAGCTGCAAAATTTCTGCAGTGCCTTGCACGATGGGAAGGAATGCCTTTCTCTAGGACCATATTCAGCTGCCAAAGACTCCTTTCCCCTTCTACCAATGCCTGCCCCATTTGCCATGTATCTCCTGACTTTAGTTCTTAGTGAAAAAGAGGCAGAAAACAAGGATTCAGAGCCAATGGGATGAGAATGTGTGGAAAGAAAGTGGTAGCCATCTAGTCCGCTTGCTTCCATGATGCAGAAAGAGGAAGCTCTGCCTTACTTTGAGCTCCAGCAATTCCTCCATCTTTCCAGGTAATTCAATGTCAGCATTTTGCTGTTTGCAGAACTGGTTACATTTTCTTCATGAAGCCTAACCTACATTTCCTTGCAATAGCTAAAAACTTTGGTCTACGTACTGTGAACAGAAAGAGCACATATGTCCTCCTTTGGAGAAATTGGCTTCTTCCCTCAGTCCCAGATCCACACTCTGCATTCATGGTCCTGCTAGGAATGCAGTGTGTGATCAAATGAGAACTGTGCCCACAATACATGGTGGTGGGATGACAAGAGGAGCAAATCAGGATTTGGCAGGCATCCTTGATGATTGCATTGCCTAGCTAGGTCTTTGCTGCCCACCACTACAATGTTCTTTTAACATCATTCTTCAGAAGTGTATTTACATACATGTATATTGTTCTTCATAATCTATTTATGTACACACATATTTTAGTAAGTGCCACACAAATTCAGAAACTGATGCAATAGGGTATCACTGCAGCAGCCAAAGAGCACAGATCTGGTGACAGCCCTTCCCAAAAATGTAACCAGAGTATTGTTTGAAGTTCTAAGACTTACTCTTTGATGCTTCAAGCACATACTTCCTCTAATGCTCTTAAACAAACATCCAATTAAATTTATCAGCCACTGACATTCACATGTTTGATGTTGATTAGCAACTCTGCATTAAATTAAAATTTATATCCAAGCTATTCTATCACATGGCTGGCCACAAACCAACTGCCCAGGAGCAATTGTGCTCTTTTAATCCAGCCCCATTTTCTCAGTACAGAGCTGAATGCAGTGGGAGGCTGTCTCTGGGGAGAGCCTTTACTGCTCACGTTAGCTAAGTTCTCAGGAAAGGATTAGAGCAGATTCTTACAACTGACAGGAAAACAACCCTCAAATTGTACTCACTGGATCTCAGTGCATCTGGCACCATTTTGTGTAGCTCCAGAGATGCTCTGAATGCGTCCAGCCAGCAGGATCTTCTTCTGGTCAGAGTTGAAGAGTTCAGTAGGAAAACTAGTTGTTCAAGATTAATTTTATGAATGTCAGATAGTAAGCAACAGCTTGCAAAATCAGTCCTTAAGTCAGCTGCCCCAAGGCTCCCTGCCACTACTGTATGTTTCTTCAGCTGCAGAGTGAAATAGCAACAAGTTTCCCTCTGTGAGTCTCTGCTCAGTGGAGATCTTGATGTTGATTGCTCCATCCTGCCCAGGATGAGGTTCGCTATGAGTGCTGGACTTCTGCCTGGAGAGCCACACTTACTTGTGAGAGGGTGTGCTTTCAGCTTGCTGAAAACACCTGAGGCAGGAATGTATATATGTTAAGGATGAAGAGGGGATAGTAGTTTAAAGTGTTTAATAGTATAGAAAGAGATAATTTATGTCATTCACGATGCTCAGTGGAAATCATGTGTGGCTTAAAAAAGAAAACAAATAAAACTCTCAGATCTCATGTGTATACTGTATTCAATCTTTGTAGGTATTTCTGTTCTGTGATACAGCTTCAAAAGCTTGCAGCAGTAACTTCATTGCCCCAGAGTTGTACCAAACGCTTAACTCGGCAGCACATACCCACAAAAGAACCTTTCCACTTCTGCATCATCATCCCACAAATGCAAACCACTAATGCAAAACAGCTGACCTTCCAGATTCCCTCAATTAGAAGAGTAATATTCAAAGGATAATATTCAAATTTTATCAGTACAGATACATTCTGTTAATAATAAAGAGACTGAGGATACAAACCACAAAGAAGGAAAAAAAACATATGACTTTTAACAATGTATCTTGTAAATTTTTTGCATTATCTGAAAAAATTCATTTCATTGCTGCTTAGAAAAAAAGCTCTTTAGCAATTCACACCTAGGAGTGTTTACAAAAGAAAGAAAACTAGACAAGTAGTTTTGACAGTTCAGTGCTGGAAAGCTAGGGAAAGGACCACCTGTCCATCCTTACTTCTAATGTTGCTATTGATTGGCTGTTGTTTAAGTGCTCCAGGAAGAGGCAGTGAGAATCCAAAAGGAAAATTTAAGCTCAATGCTGAAAAAAATTCACAGTGAAGCACTCTATAGAGTGGTGTCTCTGAATAGCTAGTAGCAGTCCAACCAGCTGGGTCATTTAGGAGTGGATTGGCCAAAACCCCAAAGCAACAAACCCCCATGGTCTCAGTCTTTTATAGGCAAGATAAAATGAACCTACTCAAAAGCTTTTTGTCTCTTTGGCTATTATTCTGGGGACAGTGGGAACAGAAAACTGCCCAATTGTAAAGGTGCAGGGACTTTATTCAATGTGCCCCAGCACTGAAACTAGTCCATCCTTCCAGAAAAAAACCCCCAACATTTCCTGTTTTTGCAACAGGAAGCCAGGGTCTCAGCATGATATTCCACCACGAATAATGTCAGTTTTCTCGCCTGCTAGCTTGTCCTGTGATCTTGTCATTCAGCTGCAAGGCCATGTGACAGACACAGGTAATCACCAAAGTAACCCAAAAAACTATAAGCTTTCCACAGCCACTGACTGTAAAACATAGCTTATGTTATGTGGGTCTGGAGTTTTGATCAGATTGATTGTAGAGCTCAGCCTTTCAAGCCCAAGGGACATTGTTATGCTCCCACCTGTGATGCTCTGCACACCTCTGCCCTTATTGAGGCAAGGCAAAAACTCCCTCCATAGCTGTAGCTTCTCAGTGCTGCCAATATTGTGTCTCCAGATTAGAAGTCTAGTCCAGCACACTGTGTTTCTAAAATAAACACTTATTCCCCAGCTTCCCTTGCTCACAGCTAAACTTGAGAGCAGATGCTCTGACATAACAAGGGGAGGCTCCTGGTCTGTAGCCCATAATGCTGGCTACATACCAGAAATAAAGAATTTCCTTTGCCCCCACTGTTCAAAGTCAATAATGGGATTCTACTCCTCAGGTGTTGCTCAAAATCTTTTGCACATTTATTCTGCTTCAGTGACCCTTGGTTTAAGTGTTAGCTCTCAGCAATACAGGATTAGTGAATAGATATGAAAACCAAGTGTATTTAAAATCCCACTGCAAATACTCTTTCTTTTAATTTCTTCTCTTTGATGCTGATATTTGTGTTGTCTCCACTGTTACCTACAGAATCTACTGGCAGCAAAGGGCTCAAATTCAGCTCAACAGATGCTGGAAATGCCACTGCTCCCACTGAGCGCATCTCAGAGACTGGTGGCTCTAATGAAGTGCACTGAGACTGGGAACACTGCAGAAGGGAAATTATGCTTCTTTCTGGAATTAGTATAGCAAGACATACTGTTCACTCAAGCTTTCTCCAAGCTGTGATTAATGTACAGAGACAAATCCACTAGTCTTTGGCAGTCACCAGCCTCTTTGCAACAGCATATCAGTCTGAATTTCTGCTTCCTATTGGCAAAGGCCACTTTACAGACCTCTTATTAGAGGTAGAACAAGCATCTTCATGCCCTCTCCATTGGTTGTTCCCCATAACTAGATCCAACTCTATACAGCCAGCATGGATCCATCTTATCCACTTCATCTGTCTCCTCTGCCATGTGAACTACACAGCACTTGGATGGCTGAGTTCACGTGCCTCAAGGTCTCTGCTGCCAGGGCTGACAAGTCTTGTCACTCTTGTGTCTTTGTGCTTCTTTTAGACCACTTTCTCATTGGTTTTGTTCACCTCACTTGGATGTTTTTTGGGTCATGGACCATTACTTTTGAGGCTGAACAACTTCAGGTCCTGCTGGTACCAGCACTTGAAATAATAAGCCATATGGATATCTGTGATGGTAATGTGGTGCTGACACTGGACAGCTTGGATTTTGACCAAAATATCAGGCTGACCTCCCAAATCCAATTGCAAACCTCCAGTCAGAGTTCTGATTTTAGATTTTGTTCTAGACCTCTTTTTTTTTTTCCTCTTTGAGAGGCTCTTGAACAACTGTCAGAAAGACTAGACTTGTGATTGAGATACAAAAAGGCTAAGCCATCACTCTGGCCCCTTTTTAAACAACATCTTAATCTACTGCTAAAAAGTACTTTTAAAACTCATGGAAATACATTCTTCCACACCTTCTTAGTGAAATAGCTAAATGAGGTGCCAGGCATTATTTTCAAAGAAAATGGTTAGAAATGTCTCT
The DNA here is from genome assembly GCF_017590055.1 of Onychostruthus taczanowskii. NCBI lineage: Eukaryota > Metazoa > Chordata > Aves > Passeriformes > Passeridae > Onychostruthus > Onychostruthus taczanowskii. Next base: position 5,924,996 of record NW_024501460.1, on the reverse strand, counting down.
TCAGTTTAAAACATCATCATTAGGCATTTTCATATAGCAACTGCTGTTCATGCACTACCATTTAATTCAGCCACATATTTAAAAATCATATTTAAAATGGCTAAAGGTTTTTCCCAAGATGTAATTTTCAGCATCATCCAAATATCATTGCAAGCAGCACCCCACGGGAAACATAGTAAGGACAGCAAACCTGCTTGATTAGAATTGCAGGCTGTGAGGCAAGAAACACAGCAAAATTAAAGGTCACCTGTGATCTCACAGCATTAACCCTGTGCCTGCAATTAATACACACAGATATTGATTTTAAAAATACTACTACAAAAACAAACAAACAAAAAAACCCCCAATAACAACAACCAAAAAAAACAAACCACAAAAACCCAAAAACACACACACACACAAAAAAAACCCCCAAACCCACAACAAAAACAAAAAACAAACAAAAAAAAAACCCAAAAAAACCCAAAAAAAAACCCCAAAAAAGAAAAAAACCCACCAGCCCAGCACATCATGCACAAGGGGTTTGATGCCTCCAAATCAGAACTGGACACAAAGAATGAGCCTATCAAAGTGGATGCCCAGAAATTGTGCCAAAGATTCCTGAAAGCTACCAGAGCATAATGCAGGAATGAGAGAAAAAGGGAGTTGGTGGGAGGAAGGAAAGGGAGGGGAAATATCCTTTGATAGCAGACAGAGGATGATGTTTTTTGGCACAGTCAATATGCCAAAGGAATGAGAACAATGAACAGTCACTGGGGGCCTGTGGTCAGATCACAACATCTATTAAATGCAAAACACACAGTGTCACTTTGACTGTTTCCTTTATGTTTACCGCATCATGGAGAGAAAGGGAGTTGAGATAAGTGGTGAAGAGATAGCATGAAAAATTACAGATTTTTTTGACAGCTGAGAAATGAAAATGCTCTCAAGATGGGAGCCCATATGTTGATAGACACCTGGTGGCTTTGCTGGATTGAATGGTTCCCTGGGTGTCTTCACCTGTGATGCATGGCTTCTTCGAGCAAGAAAATATTCAAGCCTGAGAGCTCATGTTCAGGTCTCAAGTTTATCCTCTCAAAAGTTTTCACAAATTAAAAACACATTGGCACACTCAGCTTATTTCATAGTGCATGACCTTTCTTGAAACCCAGACAAAACTTTCTACTGTTATAAAAAGGAATTTGCCTAGAAGTCCTGAACACAATAAAGTATAAAGGAGTAAGCAGAGAGGTTGCAAACAGAAAAAGCCCTTGTTTGACCATATCAATAGATACATACAATTTCATTCTCAGGAGACCTCACCTCATTTCTTTTTAAGTTGCTAATATTCAGAACTGAAATGCTGGGGTTTCTATCTCAAACTGTAAAGCATACTGAGTTCTGAGAGCAGTTAAAACATGACTAATAATTTTTGCTCTTCTTCCTTTGCTCGTTTATATTGCTATGATTTGTTTTTTCCAAGTTGCTGGTTTTTCAAGGTAGTTCATTAATTCCTCCTTTGTTCCCATGTTCCCAGGAGCATATGGGGAAGGAGCCTAGCTCTGCATGCCGAGGTTTAAAGAGATTAAATGAGGCTGGAGAGAGGCTGGCTCTGTTGTACTTGTCAGTAGTTCACCCCCAGCTGGTGAAAGAAGAGGGAAAATTTTTTCCAGTTTCTTCTTGGACCACAAGACTTCCTTTAGCAAACTTCATTACTTGGCTCCGGTATACTAATTTTTCAAACTGGGTCTGTGAATATCTAAACCCAAATAAACAGGAAACAATTACAGTCTTGGGCAATTTAGGGACTATCAACTGCTGTGAACTCAGACAGTAGAAGAAGAAATTTTGGGTGTTTGACAAAGGGGGAAAGTTTTGTTAATTTTCCCTTGTTCTAGACTGACAAATGAAGACTATCCATCTGCTGGAGTGGGTGAAGATTCTCCCAATATCTGGATTTTTCCCAATGGCTGTCACACAAGTTGAGTATTCCTGCTTAGGTGCATCCTGAAATCCAAATGCATGACTACAGCAAGACTGGAAATTAAGCCCCTAAATGCAGAACTGTAGCTGATCATATATTTGAGTCAGGTTGGAGCCTTTGTCAGGTAATGGGATTCCACAAATGATTAATCATTCCAGCTTGACTTAAAAACATCTAGTGCAGACTATTTAATTGTGACAGTCCAAGACTAATGATGTTTTGTATGATCCCATCTCCTGCTGAGCCTCTCCCTGCACCCCCTTGTACTGTGTGTACATTCAACAGCATTTGCTAGAACAAGACTTCTGGGAATAGAAATTGGAAGACATCCAGATTTTTCAAGCTTGCAGGCTCTTTGCATCATGTCGTCTGCAAAACAGGCCTCCTTTATGAGGGTGGAATAGGCAGCCCATTGATGTCTGCATCAACAGGACAGAAGACCACCAAGCAGCAGGACTCACAACAGCAGCGAGTCCTGACAATTTGCAGGAAGTGCTACAGACCTCTGCAGCATTTTTCTCTGCTGACACCATGGGTACCCATTCCTATTCCTTCCTTGCTCACTCCAGACCACGTGTGGTCTCAGTGTCAGCACCCTCAAGGGTGCAGCACCCACCACTGCTTCCTGCTCCTCTACATTTGGTGGAATCAGGTGCTCCACAAAGGGAACACAGTATACCCACTGATGGAAAAACAGCCCTTTTTGTGGATAGCCATGCCAGAGGCAGCACTTTGCTACTGACAGGGCAAGTGTAAAGAGTAGAAAACCCTCATCATGGCTCTCAGGCGGCTGAAGACCATTAACTACGAGCATGATGGCTCTGGGGAGGGGCTCTGAGTAGCTGTGTTTGTCTGGAGAGCACCAGAATGCACCAAATACATAGGGCTGATGTGAAATATGCTATATGATGTGATGCAGACACTTAAGTTACCTGGCTAAAAAAATCAGGCCCTGCATCCACAAGTGAGCATTGATGACAATGGCCAGGTTTTCAGGAGCTGCAAGGACTGTGCAGAACTCCTTAAATCAGTGATCTTCCTCACAAGGTAGGGCACAGAAAACCAACCTCCAAAGCAGAGTTTGATGCAAAGCATTTTATATGTTGTTGTTCTGGGAGGCAAAAAGTTACACTTGAAGGTTCAGCTATAGAAACTGTCATAAATACTAGGCACCCATGTGTAAAAATTTGGACAACTTAGTATTAGCAGCATTGGATGTGTAACAAGGTTTGGGCCTTGCCTTGCGCAGGGTCAGAGTGATAACCGAGGAGGTTAATCAGAGGCACAATTATTGCTAATTATTTTGCATCCACAAGAAGGGCTGTAAGGTGACTCTGGGGAACTACAGGCCTGTCAGCTTGACCTCCATGCCCAACTTGCAGATATAAATATTTATTTCTTAAAAAAAAAAAACCAAGAGAAAAGTAATGGAGAAATTCTTCACGCCCAACTTGCAGAAAAAAAAATTTTTTTTTTAAAAAAAAAAAAAAAAAAAAAAACAAGAGAAAAGTAATGGAGAAATTCTGGTTTTATATTGGCTTGATTTCCTAAAGCTTAAGCAATTTTTAGAAGCTTTCTGAAATAAGCAACTAACCATTAAAATATATTCTAAATGTGTTTCAAGACCTTTTAATTCAGCTCAGCCATTGACTAACTTTGACCCAGGATACTAAACAACTATGTTCTAAATTTTTCAATTAGTCTGCTGCTCATCAGAAATGCCCTACCCCTTTTCAATTTGGAGTTTGTCTGGCAAAAATAACAGGTTCTGATTGAAACTAGACTGCACTTAGTCATATTATGCATCTGAACTTGAGTTCCCTTTAGATGTTGAAGCTAAATTAAAAAAGTCTTTCAGGCATGATTTCTAGATAATCAATCTTCTAGAAGCAGAGCATGCATTCCTACCAAGCTAGGAAGAAAATCACGCAGAACTGAACAGAGAGCATCAGTGAGAGGACACCAAGCAAATTGGCAGCATTATAGTCTCCCTAAGCAAGGGGCATATATAGTCACATTATCTATCTCCTTTTCAACCTCTGCTAGTTAGGGACTCCTTCAGGTAATTGCAATATGCTTGTTACTTATAACATCAGAGTAAGGGTCTAAACTGGTGGAGATGCCCTAAGCAGACCCACATGAATGTCCTGCCGTGGAGAATGGTGCCATGCAGACTCCCACCTTGGTACATGATGGAGAGCCATCAAAGGAAGGACAAACCTCAGAGATGCCAAGCCATGAATGCAAACCCTTTGGAAGGTGAGGCACTATCAGCTCCTCAGTCCACAGCATTTATTTCTAGTTTATTTCACACTTGCGAAAGATCCCTAGAAGACCAAAAATGTAACAGGCAGTCATGCTTTTGCAGACAAAGGATGACTGTTCCTCTTTTTAGGAGGTTCACACTGTTAACACTTACTCAGCATAAGATCTGCTCAGGGGGTGGATAGGGGAACTCGGAGCACAGCTCACAGAGTAAACACCAGCAGCATTTCTGGCTCAAACAGTTGCTGTCCCCACCTCCTGCCTGCACAGGGAGGCTCCGCCAAGGAGTCTCTGAACTGTGCAGGGGAGGTGGCAGTTCTAGGCTGGGGGCACAGCCCAGATCAGATGTGGCAACACTGGCACAAGGCCAGGCCAAATTATGGCCCTGGTCCTCTTCTGCAGGCTTATGGCTCAAGGTGCATTGATGCAATGCAAATATCTTGACTGGCAATTTATTTTCCCCTAATCCATCTGCACTTATTTTACCTACAGACAGAGAACAGTTTTTAGATCTTCCTGCATTACCCCACCCCCACATCCCATTGCTCATCTGATTTCCTACAGCAGAACTGGGCAAATTCCTGCAAGCAGGAGATGACCCAAAGGAACACATGTTCTCATCATTCTTTGTAGCTCAGCAAATTTGCCCAACACTAGGGTGTCTTATTCAGGTAGCTGCACTGGACCTGATGCAGCACTAGATTCAGGTGGTACCACAAGCAGAACATTTTTACCCTACACTACACTTCACTAAACTGAAGCTGAAGAAAGGAGGTAGCATTGCTGAAAAATTGTCTAGCAAGATGCAAGCAATTGCCACTTACAGTTAAAAAAAAAGGCAAATCAAGCAGAACAATTCCCAATAAATATTCTGTTTGGAAAACATTTTGAATGTAAGTGGAGAATGCTGCAGCAATAACAATGGGCATGGGGAGCAGCAGAAATGCTGTCTGTTTAACTCTGTGTCTCCAGAGCAGCCCAAGGCTCCAAAGGGCAGCATATCTGCAGCACCAGGACTTGACACCAGGAAACACAATTCCTGATAGCAGTCCATGATGAAGATATCATGACCTTGCTGGAAATATTCCTTAAGCTCCTTGCCAAGGAAAATGGTCGAGCACAAGCTATTAAGCTGCAATAGCTACCTACCCACTTTATTAGTGTGCACTGAATTTGTTTCATTGAAATGACTCTTGGGGGAACAAAGAGTGGAAACGGGCATTACACTTGTTGCATATTTACTGCTCAACTCATTCAGCTCCATTACAAGCAGGGGAAGATTTCAAAGCCTTTGCTCACAAGTTGGAATGCTTACCGAGAAAACTATTCATAGATACGAGCTGGGTCAGCATTTCCTAACGTTTTTGTTTTTTTCTTTTTTTTCTTCTTTTAAGTGGAAGAATTTAAGGATCTGAAAAAAGTCTTACATAGCAAGAACACATAGTTTTCTGTAACAACCACATAAAAGTCAGGTTAACATCAGTGTTCAATTATTGCTTTTGTTCCATTCCTACCCCTCAATTAAATATGTTTGCTCACATGACTGATGAGACATGTGAGGATCTGGTCTTGATTTTTACCTGCTCTTCATTTGGATATTCATCTGCTAATATCTTACAAAGCACAAATAAAGGACTACACTAAAAGACATTCTCCCCATCAACTGGATAACTCTGTTCCACAGAATAAAACAAAACTTAGCAGCTGCAATACTCAGTGTGCATTTTCCACACTGTATCTATGAATTGCTAAAACAAGCACTAGAAAGGTCAGAACTTTCACATTTTGCCATTAACTCCTTATTACTACTGAAAATCCTGGATCAGGGTGATACAAGTCTGACATCTCTTTACCCCATCTTCTGGACTTTCAGGATAGTCAAACTCATCCAGCCTGGAAAATGACTTCAGCTTGGACCTATCAGACATGTTCAAACACTGCAATGCTTTAAAACCTTACAAGGTGAAGAGGTTCAGAGTTGCTTTGCAGGAAAGTTAACAGTCAAGGTTCTGCAAAATCAGACCAGAGTCAGGTTATGAGCAAAACAGATGTAACTTAAAATTCTGATTCTCTAAAAATACTCTCTATTTTAAAGACAGTTTAATCCTCTTGGCACCTTCCTCTTGGACATGACACTGAAGTTACCGGGTCAACCTCTTGGCTCCTTTTCAGAGGGCTTTTAGCTGTACTCTAGTAACCCTCACCAGAGGGCTAGACCTGGGAGTCATCAGTGCCTGCATTGCTTGCATTAGTTTTTGTCCCACTGGGAGGAATACCACACCTTCAGACCTGTATCACGCCTCCAGACATCTGTGTAGTCCAGGTAATTAAACAGAGACATTATGAACAAATATTTCAATTTTAAATAAAGAAGGGAAAGAGAACGCTTGGAAAAGTAGCAGCTAATTTCAACGAG